>NC_136059.1:1295227309-1295911053 GCF_964261635.1 Lissotriton helveticus
ACCATGAGTGTGGAAGGGTATGCTCAGACATGAGTCCCTTGCTCATTGCACCATCAGGATTCAAGCAAGCCGGGCCGAAGACGGCTGTAATGCCAGAAACCGGTCCCCGGAAGCTTGTTTCCTTTCCAGTGAAGAATTGGCTTGGTAGTTTGGTCTGCCCTGTTCCCATGATGCACTGGGCCAGGGACAGACTAATTTGCATATAGCCAGGTTCTGAACTGGGATGGTGCAGTGAGCTAAAAAACGGTGATGGATCAAGCCCTGATCTGTTGACTGGGTAGGAGTGTTCTGATTAACTCAGATACTCTGTCCATCACCACCCCCTTTTTTGTAATTATTTTGGCCACCATGAGTGTGGAAGGGTATGCTCAGACATGAGTCCCTTGCTCATTGCACCATCAGGATTCAAGCAAGCCGGGCCGAAGACGGCTGTAATGCTAGAAACCGGTCCCCGTAAGCTTGTTTCCTTTCCAGTGAAGAATTGGCTTGGTAGTTTGGTCTGCCCTGTTCCCATGATGCACTGGGCCAGGGACAGACTAATTTGCATATAGCCAGGTTCTGAACTGGGATGGTGCAGTGAGCTAAAAAAACGGTGATGGATCAAGCCCTGATCTGTTGACTGGGTAGGAGTGTTCTGATTAACTCAGATACTCTGTCCATCACCACCCCCTTTTTGTAATTATTTTGGCCACCATGAGTGTGGAAGGGTATGCTCAGACATGAGTCCCTTGCTCATTGCACCATCAGGATTCAAGCAAGCCGGGCCGAAGACGGCTGTAATGCCAGAAACCGGTCCCCGGAAGCTTGTTTCCTTTCCAGTGAAGAATTGGCTTGGTAGTTTGGTCTGCCCTGTTCCCATTTGCATATAGCCAGGATCTGAACTGGGATGGTGCAGTGAGCTAAAAAACGGTGATGGATCAAGCCCTGATCTGTTGACTGGGTAGGAGTGTTCTGATTAACTCAGATACTCTGTCCATCACCACCTCCTTTTTGTAATTATTTTGGCCACCATGAGTGTGGAAGGGTATGCTCAGACATGAGTCCCTTGCTCATTGCACCATCAGGATTCAAGCAAGCCGGGCCGAAGACGGCTGTAATGCCAGAAACCGGTCCCCGGAAGCTTGTTTCCTTTCCAGTGAAGAATTGGCTTGGTAGTTTGGTCTGCCCTGTTGCCATGATGCACTGGGCAAGGGACAGACTAATTTGCATATAGCCAGGTTCTGAACTGGGATGGTGCAGTGAGCTAAAAAACGGTGATGGATCAAGCCCTGATCTGTTGGCTGGGTAGGAGTGTTCTGATTAACTCAGATACTCTGTCTATCACCACCCCCTTTTTGTAATTATTTTGGCCACCATGAGTGTGGAAGGGTATGCTCAGACATGAGTCCCTTGCTCATTGCACCATCAGGATTCAAGCAAGCCGGGCCGAAGACGGCTGTAATGCCAGAAACCAGTCCCCGGAAGCTTGTTTCCTTTCCAGTGAAGAATTGGCTTGGTAGTTTGGTCTGCCCTGTTCCCATGATGCACTGGGCCAGGGACAGACTAATTTGCATATAGCCAGGTTCTGAACTGGGATGGTGCAGTGAGCTAAAAAACGGTGATGGATCAAGCCCTGATCTGTTGACTGGGTAGGAGTGTTCTGATTAACTCAGATACTCTGTCCATCACCACCCCCTTTTTGTAATTATTTTGGCCACCATGAGTGTGGAAGGGTATGCTCAGACATGAGTCCCTTGCTCATTGCACCATCAGGATTCAAGCAAGCCGGGCCGAAGACGGCTGTAATGCCAGAAACCGGTCCCCGGAAGCTTGTTTCCTTTCCAGTGAAGAATTGGCTTGGTAGTTTGGTCTGCCCTGTTCCCATGATGCACTGGGCCAGGGACAGACTAATTTGCATATAGCCAGCTTCTGAACTGGGATGGTGCAGTGAGCTAAAAAACGGTGATGGATCAAGCCCTGATCTGTTGACTGGGTAGGAGTGTTCTGATTAACTCAGATACTCTGTCCATCACCACCCCCTTTTTGTAATTATTTTTGTGTAATCAATGAAGCAAAGAAATAGGGGGGATTTGGCCTCTTTTGCTGCTCTCATCAGCAGGGTCAATGCCATGATGTTTGTAATGGTCCCTTGACCCCGGCAAAAACCTGTTTGGTTGATTGGGATGATGGAACTTTCAAATGCCCATGATGTTAACTCCTCCAAGATTGTTGCTGCAATGTACTTTGCCTCCACATCGAAAAGGGCAATAAGTTGTTAGTTCTTTGGGAGTTTCCTATCGCCCTGTTTGAAAATTGGGCTTATTATTGATCCTAACCAAGACTCTGGTAACATCATGGTTTCCTTTACGTCTTTGAACACCAGTGTTAATGCTACACCCCAAAATTCTGCATTGGCTTTATACAGCATAGGTGGAAAGCTGTTTGGACCAGGGGTACCTGTTGGTCTACCCCAGGCTATTTGCCTCTTTATATCAGCTGGTGTGGAGTCATGATGCTCGATATTAGCAGGTGGAGGTGGATTTAGAACCTGACACTGATTTGCCCGTGCTGGAGGTTAACACAGTTCCTCTTAGGTCTAATTCTTGGGAAGTTGCTGTTGGATGGCTGTTACCTGTTTTTCTCTTGTTGGTTTTACCACTGTGTTCCATATCCCCTGCTTCTTCAAGGTTTTCCTTATTGCCAGGAGAAGTACCATTAAAGTGAGTTGTAAGATATTCTGTCCATGCTTCCTCCGTTTTGTTGGAGTGTATACCAGGGTGATTTGGGTTCTTTATTCTTATAATTATTTGCCAGAACTTTGCACAATTTTTTTATTTGACTTCATGGAAAAGCTTGACCCATAATTCATCGTTTTTTTTTCCCAGTTCCTCCTTTTTAATAATGCCCTTGCTTTCCGAAGAGCTATTTGCAGGTCCTGGTTTATTACGTTTTTCTGCATTAGTTTCAATGTTCGATTTATGATTTGTTTTAACATTTTCAATTCTGGTCTAGGTAATAGCCTTGTCAGTGCTCCCTCTTGCTGACTCAAACTTGCTGCTGACCCTTTCGATAATTTGTCACCGATGACTAAAGTAAAGTTTCAAAGAACAACAAAGGAGTGACAAGGTATCTCTGCCTGGGTCCACTGCACGCTGCACTTTCTCTTCGCGTTTTTGCACATTTTTGATCAGCGCCGCCCTCAGCGCTCGGCCCTAGCGGTTCCCGGAAGTGAGGCGGGACCGCATTGCACCGGGGTTGGCGCTCTAGTCTCCTGCCTCGCCCGCCCCTATTTAACGCAGCAATGCGCCGAGCGCGCAGCGGTCGAGCGCTGCGGGCGCGCCGTCTGCGCGCCGAAGGAGCGCCAAAGGAGGGCCCGTCTGTGCCCGTCCGTGTCCCGGACGGGCCCAGGGCCAGGGCACCCTCTTACCTCCCTCGCCGTTCTCAGGCTGGCTCTCTGAGGTATTCTTCTGAGGAGCTGTGTGCCCTCAATACCTACAACTGCGATGCCGCCAAACATTGGGAGGTGCTAGAGGCTATGCATCGCCGATGCCCGGCTTTCGGGTTCTGTTTTGCAAGCCGACAATCTCCTGGCGGTGCGACTCGGACTAATTCAGATACTATTAAAGCTGGCCTGATCAATGCTAGATCAATGGTCAGACACGCGGCCGACATATTTGAGCTGCTTGATGAGAAGGAGTTCGATCTCCTTTTCGTCACCGAAACTTGGCTTACTGAGTCCTGTATGCCGGTGGTTGAACTTGCCATACCACGCGGCTTCAGGATTACCAGGATGGATCGACCGACGGGCAGAGGTGGCGGTTTGGCAGTAATTCATCGGGACCACTGGGCAGTGGTGAGCGAACCGCCCGATCTACTTGGCGAGACAGAAATGTTACACTTTGCTGTGGTCCTCTCCCCACATTTCACCTTGAGAGGTACTCTACTTTACCACCCCCCTGGCTATGCGGGTTGTTTTGCCGGTAATATTGAGGAGGTCATCGTTCCCCGCGCCCTTAAATTCTCTCGATATCTTCTTCTGGGGGACTTTAACATTCATATGGACGCGGTGGATTTACCGGAAACGATGGGCTTGGCTGAAGTTCTTTCGCTGGCGCATCTTACACAATGGGTGAACTTTCCCACCCATGCGGCTGGCCATTGGTTAGATCTGGTTTGTTCTAACTTTGAGATCACTATGTCACCCCCTAGGAGGGTCATTTGGTCGGACCACGCCTTAATTCTGTTCACCTGGCCCCTAAACTCAAAAGGGCCGAGGGAATTGCCTGCCTCTCAAGCTCACTCTCAGCGAATAAATTTGACCACCTTTTCGGACTCTCTTATGTCTAACCTGCCGACCCTGCCATCAAATCTTGATTCGGCAGTGGATTCATTTAATGCCTGGGTTGAACAAAGTGCTGTCTTGCCCAATAATAAGGGTGGTAGCAGGCGGACTAGGTCGTCTCCCTCCAAACCTTGGTTCTCCCATGCTCTCAGGGAACTCAAATCCGGTTGTAAAAAGCTGGAGCGAGCTTGGCGCCTTGAGTTCCGGCCTGAACTGAAGAGTAAGTTGCGGAGGGCTCAGAAGGTATACTATGCAGAAATCAAGGCTGCCAAAAGTAGCTACTTTTCGGGAAGGATTGAGAAGGCGGACAACAATAGCAGAGAAGTCTTTGCCATTGTTCAGAGCTTCCTTTCTCCGTGTGTTGCCTCCCCAGTTCTCCCGGCATCCGATCTGTGGTGTGAGGAACTGTCATGTTTCTTTGATAATAAGATCGCTAAAATCCAAGAGGAGCTCCAAAATTCCTGTGGTCCCCTTCAGCCTTCACCACTTATCATCGATTTGGGTGTGAAGCAACCTGTCTGCCAATTTTCCACCTTCGAGCCAGCTCAGCAAGCTGATGTGTTGGCTATTTTGGAGGCTTTAAAGTCCGGTTCACCTTCTGACCCGTGTCCTGCTAGGGTCTTGGGGGGAGCGGCAAGCATGGTGTATCAGGAGGTCACCCAGGTTGTTAATCTGTCTTTGGCCTCTGCCTCTGTACCCCTCTGCTGGAAACAGGCGAAACTTCTTCCTTTGTTGAAGAAGCCTGGCCTGGATCCCTTAGCTACCTCCAGTTACCGTCCAATATCGCTGCTCCCGGCACTAGCGAAAGTGTGTGAAAAAGTCGTTTTCAGGCAACTGAATAATTTCATTGAGTCCTCTCAGGCCCTGCACCCGGCTCAATCGGGGTTCAGGGCGGCTTTTAGCACTGAGACGGCTCTGGTGGAAGTTTCAGAGGCCATTAGGGAGTGTCTTGACAGAGGCGGCAGAGCGGTCCTGGTATTGCTGGACCTATCTGCCGCCTTTGATACGGTACCCCATGCTCAGCTGTTGACAAGGCTGGCAGAGGTGGGGCTGTCGGGTGCGGTTTTGGCCTGGCTGTCTTCGTTTCTGTCAGAGCGGACGCAGCAAGTATGGATGCCCCCATTTGCCTCATCACCCAAGAAGCTTACCACCGGGGTACCGCAGGGCTCGACGCTAAGCCCTCTGCTGTTCAACGTCTATATGACCCCGTTGATCTATTTGGCTGAGCAGTGGGGAGCCAAAATAATGGCATATGCCGACGACACGCAGTTGTTGTTTACCTGGCCTAAGGACTGCTTAGATGCCCGGGCTGTCTGTTCCTGTTTGTCCTACGTCTTCCGGTGGCTTGTCTCAGCTCAGCTCAAATGTAACGAGGACAAGTCAGAGTTGTTATTTTATGGCAACTTTCCGGCCAATTTTAGGGATCTTATTTGGCCGACTGATTTTGCATGTCCCAGCTCTCACGGAGGTCCGGCCAAAAACTTGGGGGTCTGGTTCGGACAGGATCTTAAGTTTGAAGCTCACTTAAAAAAACTTACCGCTACCTGTTTTGCGACCCTCAAGTCACTTAAGAGATTCCTTCCGCTTCTCCACAGGGAAGCGAAAGAGACTGTTTTGCGCGCTCTGATCCTGTCAAGGCTCGACTATGCCAATTCTCTCTTCAGTGGTCTCCCCAAATACCTTATAAATCGAATGCAGATCATTCAGAATGCGGCCGTACGACTTGTGTTCCATCTCCCAAGAAGAACTAGTGCACGTGCCCATCTTCGAGAGCTCCACTGGCTCCCAGTGGCCCATCGTATTATGTTTAAATCATTGGTCCTGGTCTTTCGGGCCTTGCATCAACAAGGCCCACAATATCTGCACAAGAGGTTTACCTTCTATACTCCTCGCCGTGCTCTTCGATCGGCCAATCTCCGTCTGATGTCCATGCCCATAGTCAGATACGCGAGACTGGGTGGTCAGTCTATTTCTGTCCAAACAGCACGGTCCTGGAATGCCCTGCCGCTTTCTTTGAGATTATCAGCCACATTAGCGGGATTCAAGAAAGGGTTAAAAACCCATCTTTTCAATCTCAGTATCTAGTTCTTTCTTCTTTTTTTCTTGGATTGGCTCTGTTTAATGTTACATATCGCGCCAGGATACTCTGTAGTAGCAGAGCGCGTAATAAAATATTTTATAACATAACATAACATATTAAAAGAAAAAAGAAAAGGAGAAATTGCGATACCCAAGGTGGGAATACCCGGATAAATGTTCTCCTAAATACAGCATGCTGTTTAATGAAAAACTAGATTGCACTAAGGAAGGACACAGGAGAATGTCTAAATGGATAAAGAGCATTCAATGTTTGTAAATAGAACCCTCATTCATCAACTTAGTTGATGACATGCTTCATCATAGGGTTCTACCAGGGAGACCGAATGTCTCCCTGGTATGCTACCACGCCTGTGTTACAGCGGAGCAGGTTTCAGCAAGACGTGAAATGAAAGTGTTAGAAAAGTAAAGTTAAAAAATGGCGGACTGTCCTCAAAAGTAAATTTAATAAAGAGTCAGACCACCATTATTAAAAACTAGTGATTCGGACATTATTGGCCATCAATTTGAGTCAAATATGTCCTATGTAGGTTAAAAGGTCGACATGTTTCTGCTTTCAAAATGCTATCTAAGCAAAGCTTTCATCAGGACCGAAAAGAAATAAGAACTTCCCAGGCGGTATACGCACCCTAAGGTGTACCCTAACCTTGGGAATGTTTTTACAAATGGTGTTGGACTCATGGTTTTACCTGGTCGTAGGTATGTCTTGGAATTTCCAGACCCTACCAATCTGTAAGAAAAAAGTCATATGCAAACAGATAACAAAAACTATAAGTAAACAGGTTTAGATGAGGTCACTGCAAATATTCCACATTCGAATGAATGCATACAAAACCATGTACTTCCTATAAAGTCTAGTATTGAACATTGTTTATGTACAGATAGCCCAAATTTGGATATGTGTGGATGCAGGACCCATCAGTTCCAAATTCAGTAAGACACAATCCACTCTGCATTCTTTACGGCCTTATTTAGACACCTTCAAATATCCAAATTATTCTCAACTCCAAATAATTCAGAATAGGTGCACCCCAGCATAATTGAGGACTATAGGGGCAGTATAACCAAAAGAAAGGGCTAGCTCAATCCCTTTTTCCTTAAAACAAACCGGAGTTGGAAAAAGCTATCCCATAGAACACTTCCTATTAAAAGTAAAACATTAGAAATGGAGGACTTACACAAGAGAAAACTTACTTTAGAAAAACAAGTAAAATTATCCCTGGGCACTGCGGCAGGGGTACTCTTCACGGTTAGGATAATCTGTCAAGAAACAGTAGAACACCCACTGTTACTTAAAAGTCCTAGTGTGAAAAGATCGTAGATCTCTATCAGTAAATACAAAAACTGTAAAGTCTGTGAGCAGGGAAAAGACACACTTCTACCAGTAACCGCGCATTGTCAGAAAACCCAGCTTGCCAATGTCTGTAGTCGTGTGTTAAAACCTTTTTGTTAGTATCTCTCGCAACACCGTTAGATATAAATGAGAAATTCAAAAGGAATTTGTGATCAGACTTACTTTGTCCTTCCCGACTCCCCACTGGTAACCTAATTCGTTCACATCTGCGGAGGCGCACAAATTACGAGCGTCTTGGAACGCAATTGATGTCAGTCTGTACAAAAGTCTAACCCTCAACTCTATGCTGACACTCACAGCCCTTTCAAGTGAACTTTTGTTTTGATATTGTAGGTATTCTCAGAATACCATATGTATCCAAGGGCAGAACATAGAAAGGGTCAGCAGACATTCTGCATCTATGTCAATGTTGGTTTACGTTAGACAATTTCCATATTGTTTTTAAGACCTCATTCCTAAAGCCACAATGACTCTGGTAATCGCTATTGGGGTCGGGGAGGTTATGGTTAGAATTAACATCCCTGCATATAAAGTCATTTTAGTACCAAAGTAATGGAGGTGTGTAAAAAAGTTGTGCAAAAAAGGGAGTACCCAGTGAGTGTTTGTGCAAACCCAGATGTATATCAAAATTTTTTAGTAGGTTCTTAATACTCCTATTTTTCTATTTTCTCATTATTGAACCCCAAGGGATATCATCTTTCAATCCTGAACGATGGGATGAAAGACGATATATCCATCGTTGTTCCTTCTCATACAGGTCTCCCTGTGATCCGTTGCGTCCTGCTAATTGTTCTATAATTGTCCACCTCATGTAATTAGGTGTATGATTATGCTGTAAAATATGAGCTGTCAATTTTGTGGTGTTCTTCCGACAACGTACATTGCTCCGATGCTCGCAAATGCGCTGCTTGACATGTCTGGTGGTCATGATGACATATTTCAGGTCACAGGGGCAGGTGATTAGATATACAACGTTGCTGGAGTTACAATTTGTATGACCCCACTGTTGCCAAAGCTTTCCTGGTTCCAAGTTTAGACATTTTCTACTCGTAGTTAGGTGACAAACACTGCATCCCCCACATGGGTAATGGCCCACAACCGGGGGCAGGCCCCATGTATTCAGAACTGTACGTGTTCCTTTTGTCATTTGAGTTCTGGGGCGTGTGTGCACAAGGGAGTCCTTGAGAATTCTCACCCTTTTATAAGAAAAAAGGGGTTTCTCCCACTCCTGTTGTGTACTCGTCAGGATCTTCCAGTGTTTGTTAATACATCTACTTACAAGATTTGAAATGGGGTTGAAAGTGGTGACGCATGTTAATGGCATATTGCCAAGCGGTTCTTTCACATACTCCTGCAGAAGGGCCTCCCTATTTTGGTTTTTAGCTCTTTTGTTACTCTTCTGTAGTAGATGTTTAGGATAGCCCCTGTACTGTAGTTTATTAGTCAGTTCCTTAGCATGGTTGTCACTCTTGAGATGGTCACATACAAAAATATGATTTTCTCCTAGTCATATTCATGGGTAAACTTTAGATGTGGGTCACAAGTATTGATCCAAACAAGGAACGAAACAAGTGTTGTTTCTGTCCCCTGCCATATGACCAGCACATCGTCGATGTATCTCTGCCTCATGGTCACATTCAATGCAAAAGGGTTGGACTGTGCTAAGATGTACTTGCCCTCAAAGTCATAGACGTTTAACTCAGCCACACTGGGGGCAAAAGTACTGCCCATCGACGTCCCTGTGGGCTGGAGGTAAATTTCACCCTGGTACTCAAAAAAAGTTATGTTTCAAGGCCAGGGTGGCGCAGTCGATCACAAAAGTCTGGGAGGTGGTATACTCCCAATTTGATTGTGCCAATGTATCATTTAGTACCTTAATAGTAGCCTCTTGTGGTATGCAAGTATACAGACTTTTGATGTCTAATATAACTAAGAGGCAAGAGCCTTCTGGCAATGTGATTGTATTCAGCATGTTTAATAGGCTCTTGGTGTCCTTTATGTATGTGCTGGTACTTTCTACCACAGGTCTCAAGAAAAAATCACAATACTTGGAAAGGGGTTCCAACAGGGACCCAATTCCTGACACAATTGGTCTTCCCGAAGGGGGTAACCTATTTTTATGTGTTTTTGGGAGGGTGTAAAAATAAGGAGTTTTACCTTCAGTTGTAGTCAGGAAATCTACCTCTTGTTTTGAAATGAGGCCATCCCTTTTGGCAGTGTTTACCAACTCTAGAATGTCTTCTTGGATGGATTGTGATGGATCCTCATTGAGGCGAATATAATTAGTGGGGTTGTCAAGAAGGCGTCTGCACTCTGCGTCATATGCTGTTTCATCCTGAATGACAATCCCTCCCCCTTTGTTGGCGCTCTTGACAATTTTGGTATTGTTTCGTAGTGATTCAATCGCCTTAAACTCTTCGGCCGTCAGATTTTTAAAAGGGGTAGGTTCTGTCATCGTCTCAACCTCATTATAAGCGGCTTGTTCAAAGGCTAGAATACCAGCTGGAACCATATGGAATGACGGGGTGAAGGTCGATTTTCACCTGTATTCTGTGTCACTCAATGGTACTTGGGTATTTTCCCCTTCCTGTTTCTCAAAAAAGCTCTTGATTCTCAGCTTTCGAAAAAAATCTGACAGTTCACAATGTAGTTTAAAACGGACCAGGCGAGCGGTAGGTGCAAAACCTAAGCACTTTTCCAGTACTGACAACTCTTCATCATTCAAAGCCACAGAGGATAGATTTGTGATCAAGCTCATAGGTTGCTCGGACCGGCACGGGCTTCCTGCGTCTTGCTCCTCGTGTTGTCCCCTAGTGCCTCTGTCTGGTCCCAGTGTACCTGATTTCCTCCTCTTCTCCTTCCCCGACCCCTCCGGCCTCTCCCTAAAAAAGGCTGTGGAAACATATATGGGGGGTACTGGGGTTGTGGGACAAAAGGTGGGTTCCATCCCATCAATGATTAATTAAAGTTTTGCCAAGTATCTACTGGTTTTGTCACAAGACCTGCTGCTTGAGTATATAGTGTTTTTGCCGCAAGAGACACTGCACTAATGTTGCTAGGAGTACACTGCAGCCGCTTGAGATTTGTGGCCACGTCAAGGTTAGCTCCTTTAGATGGCTCGATTTTAAGGAGTGAGTTGGCTCTTATTATCACTTCTTGAGGCAGGTGGTCACTATATTTCTTAACCCCTATCTTGAAGGTTTCTACTTTACAAAGCATATTTAGTGATGTAAATGTGTAATCCAGATGGGAGGATTGCTTTGTTGAATGACACTTTGTAACGGGTGGGTTATCCTCCAGAAAACTCCTGTTCAAAGTTCTTAAATTGAGATGTTCATGTTGCCATAGTAGGTGTTTTGAGCAGCTTGTTGGCTTTTTAATTTTTGGGAAGCCCTGTCTTGGCACTTCCCATGCTGCATTAAGCTCTTGAACAAGGACGTCGCCATTACCAGACCAATAAGATACATGTTGAAGTCACAGATTTCAATTTCCATTTAGGTTGGATGTAGGTGTTGATTAGTATAACTTCTTGGTGCACATTGTTGAGCTCAAGTTATCTATACAACCTGTATGGCGCTTGATGGTGCTATTTGAATTTCTGTGGTTGTCATTTCTCCTATTGTTGCTATTGATGCCAGGATCATTAGGCCCCCTGATAAACGACCACAATCTGAGTGTTTTTTTGCTGGAATATAACGAGAAGTGTATCCTTGGAGCTCAACGGCCTTGTCTTCCGAGGTCTCTTGTAGCAGTAACAAGTCAAACGACTGTAGATATTGCAGGAACTCCAAGTCCTCACTTTTACTAGCTGGGCCATTGATGTTCCAAATGCATATACTGATTTGTCTGGGTGCGGCCAATGTGGATGAGGGCTGCTCTCCCTTTGTCAATTTGTTTGCTCCATGGTAATAGTACACTGGATGTGCCTCTAATTTTGTGTCATATTTAATGAAGTGTGACATAAGTTCCTTGGATCTGAATTCGAGGGAGATATCTTTGTGTCTGAGGAATATGTTCTTGGAGAGCTACTCCTTGCTCCTTATAGTACAGAGTTGGTGTTTTTTCGTGGTGCTATCCTGCTAGAAGGTAAAAAAGGTGTTGGGTATGGAGGTTGTATGTTCAACTCCTAATTGTTTCCCCCATTCTTTAAATGTGATATCTTCTTTCAGGATTTTCTTGACTACCTCACAAGAGGACCGGGTTGCTTTAGTTGCTTTTGAGCATTGTGGATTCTTGGTTGGTAGGAACTCGATTTGAAGAAGGTCAGAGGAACTAATGATGACTAGGCTTGAGATCGATTGTAGGAGCAGCAATATATTTCCTCTGTTGAGTATATCATCTCTGCCTCAGGATGTACATTCTGGAGTGAAAATAATGGAAGTCAGGCTTTATCGGTACTTGACTGCTGCTTGCTTTCTGGAGGGCCCTCACTTGCACACACCCTAGGCTGAGTGAGGCGACTTGTAATGACCCATGGCTAGTCAGTTGTGGGATAAATTTGTTGTTGGTCGATTTGCTGTCTTTCTTTTCCTGAGACCAATGTAGGTTGTATGACTCCTCCTACTGACTGTTGCAATGGCTCTGAACTATTAGTCTGGATGTTGTCACAAGGCTTTGAACTCATAGTTTGATTGGTTTTAATTATCATTGTTGAATCTGGTATGTGCAGATTTTTTCCTATTTTTTCTAGTGGTAGCCCCTGTTTATATCACTAATTTTAGGGTTCTGTAGTGAGTCTCTTAAAGGTAAGCCCAAAACAATTTGTGAGGTGGCAACGGATCCCATGAAGGAGCAATCTGGGTCTTCAGCCAAGGGAGGGATGGAAAGCTGATTTGCATCCATAGAAGCAGGGCTGTGGACAGGTAGGGATTAGCATAGTTGGAATTCTTTACGTTGTCTTTCACAGATTAGAAGCCTGTTTCTTCCCTTCCTTTTCTTCTTCCTGCAAACTTTGCGTGGGGTCTGGACATTAAATGTAGCACAATTGGCTTTTGTTGCTGTAGGTTTGCAGGCTGCTGGCAGATGTTGTTTAGCATCAATTTCTGCACTCTCCATTGGTGTTGTTGGTGTCTCCCTGCCCATCAGGAGGGGATAACTAGGTGGAGCCCGCTCTGCTTTTGGGTGCTTCAGTAGCGTTGTTGTGGAACCTGGTGACTCGCTACTCTGGGGTGGGGTACTGTGGGACAGATGTTTTTAGATCTGATATTAGATCCCCCATCTTTGATGGTAACTTATGTAGCTTGTCTATGATCGGTGCACAGGGACATGATGGTGGTAGGGTGTGAAACTGGTGAGCCGCTTCCTGTCCTCTCTTTATGAGGCCGTTAAGTTCTGATATCTTTCAGTCAATCCCCAAGATGAAGTCGGCCATTGTCTGAAGAATCGTAAGCTGCAGATCCATTTTGTGGAATTGAAATTGTAAGGCTGCAGCTGAATTTTGCAGGGTGTTTCAAATTGTGATCCATATCGATTCCTGGGTTTTACTTCCAGAATTGTTGCCTTTCTAACCTTGGGAGATTGCTGGCTTCTGTAGGTGACTGAGAATTAACAGGTTCATCTCACTGAAATCTTTACAGGCTGCTGATATTCTGTTGACTGCAGCTGATGAACATTCTCCCAAGGGTGCTCTAGAGGTAGACTATTCGGTGGCCCCTATTTTCTGAGCATCATTCACTTGAACACCCTTTCAGTATTTTTTTTCAAGTGCTCCCTATTGGAACTTGTCCCATGTGAATACTTCTTGTCAATGCTGCTGGGGAACTGTATGCCACAAATATTACACTGCACATATTTAGCTGTAATCTTTTTACCTGAAGGTATTCTACAATGTTTCCAGACATCACTTTTTTGTGCTGATTAGAGGTATACATGCATGTGTTTAAAGTGGTTACGCACAAAATTGTATTTTTAAATAGTTGTTTTATGTTTATTTGTTTATGTGTACTTAATGCAATGCATACTGTTCCTTAATTGCAATGAGATTGCATGCAATAATTTTTTTTTACAATCTTTGATTGTTTTTTTTCCCTCTGTTCAATGATGACTGCTTAAAAAGTATATTGTTTACGGTGTATGAATAAAGAAGCTGAGAACAGTAAAAATTGGAAAACGAATTGCCTATTTATATGAATACATACGTTTACAGTATATGAAATGTCAAGTTATTTCTTGGAATTACGTGTTTATGCATTGTACAAATTGTAAGTTACTTTTGTAATTGTATTAATTGTAAAACTAATAAATATTTATTTTTCTTTGTATGCAGATCAATGGCACCATCTATAGACCTAATGTACTTTACTAATTAGTATTTGCAGTGTTGTGCCATGACTTTAGATTTTGAGAATGCACACCCAAGGACAGATCGCTACATTTACTAGCATACCTTTGTACTCATCAGCACACACACCCAACTACACACAAATAGAGGTACTCACACTCACAAGCTTACACTGATAAAACCACTAATACACCTAGGTACACATCAATACAGTCACTGGAACACCCACCTACTCCACTGATGCATCCTGAAAAAAACACTAATGCATGAAATATTATACCAATTTACACATTGACACACCCAGGGACTTAGTAATGCAGAGATGCATCCAATACCACACCCAGGCACACACTGACGTACACCTTGAGAGAGTCTGAGACTTAGCAATGCAGAGACTGACACATGCCCAGGCATACCGCAATGGAGACACTGACATACCAAACCAAACAGTAGTATATCCGATAACACACTGCTGCATATACTGACATACCCAAGCTTTCACTGATGCTTATGCTAACACACCCAGGCACTCTCTAGTGCATACACTAACACAACCAGGAATACAATCATGCCTACACTGACACACCCACTCTCACACCAATAGAGTCTTTGACACAAATAAAAACACAGAGTTAGCTCTTTGTTACAGTAGATTTTGGCTCAAACAAGAACCACTTTTTTATAGAAGGTTTTTTTAACAAAAAGTGAGCAGGGCTGTTAGAAGGGTAAGAATGGGGACATGCAAAGAAACAACTGGCCTCACTCTTATACAAACATTTTGTAGGCACTTTAAGCCACAAAAACCTAAAAAGTAACAGTGATGCTTCTTCACAGTATTCAAGAATGCACCCACAGAAGAAATTTTTACAGCAACAAGCATGTGGCATTTCACACAGTGAAAACCCATGTCACTCACTTCCTCACAGGCAGCTGATATTGTAATGACTGCAGCTGAAGATGGTTTTCCCAAGGCTGCTACAGATGTCGACTATCCCGTTGCACCTGCTTCCTGTCGCATCATCTGGTTGTACAACTCCTCATGAATTGCTTTTAGGTTCTTTCACATAGAACGTGTCCGATGTGAATAATTCTTTGCAGTGCCTCTGGATAATTGCTTGCCACCAATTGTGCACCTGACATATTTTGCTGTCACCTTCTTTTCTCCAGAAGGTATTGTAAAATGCTTCCACACATCACATTCTTTTATGTGAGGTGGTATGTCTTCCTCTTCACCCTGTGGATGCTCATCTTGGAAGGACGTTGTAGCTTCAGCAATTGTCTAAAACAGCACTGCTGATTCTCAATGCTCCCTCTAGAGACTTTGCTGGAAAAGTTACTGCTTTGGGTGTGGTTTTCGATGTGGAGGGGTAGGGTCTTAATGTTTCCAACCAAAAGGTAAGGTTTGGGTGTGTTTTTAAGTGAATTCACTAATCCAGTCCATAGATTTGTGGATTAGCTAAACTGGTAAAATGGGTAAATAAAAAATAAAAAAAAATTAAACTGGGTTATGTTTACTTGTAAACTTGTTCATTGTGATGTTATTAATGACAATCGAGGAGTGTACATATGCGCAGTAATTTTGTAAACTTTTTGTCAAATCTGGCGAGTTGGACGTGTGTATTCATTCCAATCGCGTGATCAGGATTAAAAAAACATGGAGAAACAGCCCATCTATATTTCCTTACCTACGAAGCTACTGCTGTACTCCAAAAATATAATATTTAAAAAAAAACAATTGTTTAATTACATTAAAAACATTCATTTTATTTACATTAACTACATATATGGTTTTTATATTTTCAAATATATATAAAAAAATGTAAACAAAGAAAATCTATATTATAAAAATAATTAATAGAAACACATTGAAATGCACTTAGTATTAATAATAAACCCTACAAATTAACTAAAAGAATAAACATTTGAAGAAGGTAATATTTTAGAAATGCAATTTGAAAAACCTTTGAAATTTAATGAAAAAAACAAAGGTTACAGGCACATTATACTTAGGAAATAGAATTTAAAAAATCTTAGAAATTCACTGAAAAAACCAAGGGTTACACGTAAAAATATTTTTTATTTGTTCTCCTTGACAATGTCTTGTGATATAGTGTGCATTGCAAAAATCTGCTCACTTTGGACTACTCTTAAAGAATGTTCAAGATAGATAGATAAATGGGCGTGTTCTTCTTATTGTTTTAGTTGAAAAGTGTATTATCCCATGATATTCCTTTATTTCCAGGTGATATGATTCTCTGTCTTGTTTAAAAAAAAAAAAATTCTTTTTGGTTTTATGGTTACAGATGTTTTCTATGTTAGGTTTTTTAAGATGATAGAACATGGATGATGCAACATGTACTTAGAAATGCATTTCCCTTATGGCCAAGATGGCGTCTGAGTAAGACCTTGGTCGCTCAACTTCACTTCGCTTTGATCCTCGGAGAGTGCTTTCTCCGAGTTTGGCTAAGAATGCGCGCAGATTGTGATCACTGGCTTCGGGGGACTGGCTGGCGTGAAGGAGATCGAAAGCTGATCGAGAGCCGAGCCGCTGGAAGGAGTGAACGAGGCAGGGACTTCTTCGGGCAGTGGAAAGCACTTGTGCAGCTGCTGCGTACTGGGAAATCTTTGACGGAAGCCTGCTGGGATTTTTCTAGCAACAAGGACGCCGTATCCTCAGAGCACATTACGGAGACGCTATCCCAGCACGAGGAACGCGGAACAAGACGCGCTCGACTGTGCAGCTGACACCAGGCTCAGTACGGTGTGATACCAACTTGAAATCGGACACGAAATTGAAGAAGCCCGATCAGTACACCGGTAAGAAGGGCAAGATTGAGAATATTAAGAATCATGGTTTGAAGGGCACGAGTGTAGGAGAGCAGGAGAAAAAGTAGACTGTCATTACATGTCTGTTTTCCCCGAAGGGTATGAATGCTAAGGATGGACGTCAGATGGATGACCCAACTAGCACTTCTGCCACCATTGAAACATCCAAACCTATAGAGGTTCAGACTGTTATCTGTGAGAGTATGCTTGACCTAAGCAAGGACAAAGTGTCATGGAGACCAAATTGCGAGAACACTATATTGGGAATGCCTGAGATACTCATAAATACTCACCAAACGATTGACAAAATGAAAGAGAGCAACGTGGAGCAGAATACCCCCTCAATAAAGATACTGATGGAACGGAAAAGACGGAAAAATAGATAAGTAACTCATGTGTGATTAAAGAAACAATGCAAATTCCCCCTTCTATAGAAGAAGGCATACGGGAAAATACGGAGATGGGATACCTGTCCCCTGTTCGCATGGAAACATTTTTTTCTTTGAATGAGAAATTCGGAGAATCTCACATTATTGTATCAAACAATGGCAGTAGCGACGATGATTGCGTGACACCACTACAAGTAATTGTAGCCAACAAGGGGTGAGAAGGCTGCCCAGGAAATCGAAGAATCTTTCAGAAGGAAAAAAGAATAGTCATAATCAGAATGGGGGAGAGGAAGAGGGTGAGCTCGGACAGGACTATTCTGATACACAGCCAATTTCCATTTTGGGGGCCCACGATATGGAAAGGATGTCCAAGAAGCAACAAAGAGACTCGGTAGGACAGACAAACTCGGAACAATCACCCAAACCCACGCTGTCCTTGTTTTTACAATCCTTGAGATCATTCCAAACTGAGGTTAAAACTGAAAATTGACAAGCCCGAGTAGCTGCAAAAAAACTACAAGCTTCAATCCGTAAAATTGGGAAAACTTGCACTGAGATCGCAGAAAGATTAAGCATGGTGGTGAACCAGACAGAAGCCCTAGAAACCACAGTGATTGCCCTAAAAACGCAGACGGCCTCTCAAGGGAGTTCATTGAAAGACGTCATGTGGAAGCTTGAAGAGGCAGAAAATCACCAACTCCGCAATAACCTAAGGGTGCTAGGGATTCTAGAAAATAGCGAAGGCAGTGATATCCGGAAATTCACAATAAACCTGCTGATAAACGCACTACCAGAACTAGTACAATGTGACTGGGATAAAAAAATCCAACGTATGCACAGATTTCCTATGACAATTTCAAAGCACTCTCAGAATGGCCAGTCATATCCAAGGGTAATACTAATATATTTTGGAAACTTCTTGCTTCGACAGGCTGTTTATGACTCTTCGCAAAACCTGACTTCACACATGCAACAGTGGAGAGAAGATGGAGGCCCCAGGCAACTGATCACACATTCCAAAAAACAGGAGCATTGGTCTTTCTACAGAACCCTGCCAAACTAAAAGTAATCTCACAAGGACGAACCCTTTATTTCACGTCGGAAATACAAGCTGAAAGAGCATTGAAGGAAATCATAGCAGGGAAACCCGGGACTGCCGATGGTAACGGCTAGATGGTCTTGTATGGCTTATAACTGTGTTTATATTATTATTCTTTTTGTTCTTCTTGGCTGGGATAAGAGAATGTCTAGTAAAATGTGAGTTATTCTTATAAGGGCTAGGAATACGCATATACACGAGGGGAAGGGAGGGGGTGGAGAGTGGGTGAGGTTGGTTTAGACGCTTTCTCACAGGCTCACGGGGCCGGATAGATATTTCTTATAGATCCATTATACAATGATAAAGGCGAGGCAGGATTTAATTATGTAATACAAGAATAGACTGTAATGTATATATGATGGATTGTTCTGCAACTGATAATTTATGTTCTGTTTTCACGATTTTGTGACTATGCAATCAAAGTGTTTCTTTTTTGTTGATGGGTAAAGTCTGAGAAGGGTGGGATCAGGAGTGGGGGGATGGTGTATATGTATAAAACAATAAATATTTTTTTTTTAAAAGAACATGGATGTCATCCCACATTATTATTCTTTGTTTCTCTTTCTAGAGTGGCTCTTTTCACAGTGTGCATTGCACTACTTTTGGAGCAGTTTTTCATTCCTGTTGAGTTTAGGTAAGAATGGGTAGTTTGATGGGTGTTTTGTAGTTATGTTCAATTTGTGAGTTCAGATGTTGAAAGTTATTTTTTTTATTGTTTTTGTTAAATGTGTTGTTAAAATATAGTTAAACAATTGTGTTACTAGACAGCTAGACTCAAACTTTCCGTAAAATATGTTTATATATCTGTTTTAGATTTTGTCGTTTATGTTTATGGCTACTGATGTCATTGCTGCCTCCGGTGTTGCTGTGAAGAAGGAAAATGCAGTTTTGATGTAGGTATTTCGACAAATGTATGCAAAGGGGAAAGTTAAATCAGTATCTTACTAAGTAGCTACACTGAAACTTTATGCCAAATATGTCTATATATGTGTTTCACACATTGTCAAAAACACCCAGTATTTGCAGTGTGTCCTTGGCAATTGAACTCAGAATCACTCTGGCAGTACGTGTGCAATCTTGAAGGACGTTGATTCTCCACCACTCTGCAAACGCTACTCCTGACACACTACTAGCTAGGGGATGAAAACCCCTTGGCAATTAAGGGTCGTTTGCGGCCAACTACCCCTCCTATTACCTCTGGCAAATCCCACACAGTGAGTTTCCTAATATGTCTTCGGAGGCCATGCTTCCTTTCTTCACCACTATGCAAATGCATCTCCTGGCATACTACTTGTTGGGGAATGAAGCTCTTTTGGATGCTAAGGCACCTTGGAGACCAAGTGACCCTTCTGGTATTTTCTGTGGTATAAAGCAGGAATATCGACGGGATAATATCGACTAGCATAAATATCGAGGTAAGAATATCGAATTTAAAAAATATCGTTGAAGTAAATATCGTTGTTGTAAATATCGATTTTGTATAATGACAAAAATATCGTCAAAATAAAATATCGTTGTATAGAATATCGTTTAGAGAAATATCGTTGAATATAATATCGACAAAATAATTGAATGTGTTATATAAGTGTAGAAAAATTTGTTTTATGTTTAAATATTATTAATTAAATGTCTATTTTTATTATTATAGGGATCAAAATGTAAAAAAAAATTAAATGTTTGTAAATATTTTAGGAGCAGGTTATTGGTATTATAGGGGATAAGGGTGGGTAGTAATTTAAAAAAGTAGTGTAAATAATATATATAGAATGGTAAAAAATTCGAAAATTTTAATTTATTTTTTATTTTGAATTGCGAAATTTGAAATTTAATTTAAATAACAGAATTATTTATTTAATGGGTTTTTAAAAAGATTTAGTAGCGGGTTGTTGGTGATATAGGGGATAAGGGTGGGTAGTATATTAAAATATGTTTCATAAAATTTAAATTTAATAAAAAAAATTATAAATTGAAATACGAAAAATTATTATATTTAATTGAAATTGAATGTATTATATAATAATTTTGTAATTAAGTGTGGGTTTTATTTATATAGTGTTTAATAAAAAATTCAATTGCTATAAAAAATACGAAATTTGAAATTTCAATATTTAAATTTGAAATTTGAAATTTGAATTTAGAAATTTGATTTTTAAATTATATTAAAATAAGTCAAGTGTGTAATATTTTATGTTTGTGTATTTGTTATAATATATGCTAAAAATGATTCGAAAAACACAAAAACAACCTTTCGGTTAAAAATTATAAAATTGTGAAAATTATGTAAAAATGTTTAAAAAATTCGAATTTTGAAATTTCAATATTTACTTTTGAAGTTTTAAATTTGAAATTAGAAAATGTATTTTTAAATTATATTAAATTAAGTGAAGTGTATAATATTTTATGTTTATGTATTTCTTATAATATATGCTAAGAATGATTCGAAAAAATAAAAAACAAAGTTTGGGTTAAAAATTATAAAATTGTGAAAATTATGTAAAAATGTATAAAAAATGCGATATTTGAAATTTAAATTTTGGTTAAAAAAATAGTTATTGTTATGTTCAAAAAAACATATTTGGTGATTGTAATTTAATAGTCTATTTTGTAGTATAATAGATAAGAGTTGTTATTAATATATATAAAGTGATGTTTATGTGTTATAATATCACAAATATTATGGTTTACTGTCCAGCAGTTTCCCTGACTTATGTAGGATTGGAGTTAAAATAGTTATTTATTGTTGCTTACTGTTAAGTATTTTCTATGAGTTATGTTTTATATTTTTTTATTTATAAAAAAAATGTTAAATATTTTATTTTTTAATTTTTAGAATTATTATTATATATAATGTTGTAATATTATTTTTATAAATAAAAAATATGAATATTTTCTACATTTTTACATACATATCACAAGTGTCAACATTTATTAAGTACAATAGTAATATAGTTTTGTACACTTTTTTTTATTCATACTTTCATTTGTTGATGCAAACATTTACATAATTTTCATACACCTTTTTCAATTATTTGTTTACATTTTACATTGCAATTTTAGTCATATATACATTGTTATATTACATTAATTAGTATATTAAATTTTAATTTTTCTTTTTTTAAATTTAATATGTTAATTAATTGACATGTAATTGTATTTTTCTAAAGTATGTACATAAAATAGTGCTCAGTTTTATACATATAAAAAATATTTTTTAACAATCAAATACATATTTTTAATATACAATAATTAATTAATATATAAATATATGATATTTATTATTGTATATTTTACATTAATCATATGTTTATTTACAAACAATAAGTACATTATTACAAAACATGGAAAATAAATTGCTATTCATCTCTATTGTTTATTTTTAATAATGGGGATTTAGTCCTATTTTTATTTTTATTGTGCTGCCATTTTGTTTTTTGAACTTCACTTTTTAGTCTATCTACATCGTTGTTTGGGTCATTTCAGGAAAAAGGAACCTCGCGGTTGGGAGCTGCTTCGTGTTGGTGAATGCAAGTTTATTTTACATTAATTTTAACTACATTTTAATACATTATAGAGCTAGTTGTAGTGTGTACGTGTTGCTATGTGTTGTACTTTACAGTTTATGTGAAAAATACGTGTTATTTAAGGTCGTTATTGATAACGTACTTTCTTAGATATTTCTTATGAAATTAAGGTTTATGTATTGTGTAAATGAATTAGTTCAGGTGTTTTCCTATGTTTTATATGTTATGTTTAGGCTTTCTGGCTTTCGTATTTATTGTGGGTGGGTTTTGTTTGTATTTATTTACAGGTGTTCGTTTTGGTGAGCAGATGGATTTTATCTCGTATTTTTTGTAAAATACAAGTAAATGTTTCACTACATTTCTTGATTTTTCGGGATTTTGGAGAGTTTTTATCGTGATTATTTTTCGGGTTTTTTATGGTTCCGTTCTCCAGAGTATTGCTACTGGGACCCTTATAAAACAGTTCTATATTTGGCATTTTGTGGGGATTTTTTTAAAACATGTGGATTGATTTTGGTTCTAATCGTCTTGAAACCATGTTCTTGGAACACATTCTACAGCTGCAGAACAGTAAAGTTATTATTATATTTTTGTTTGGGGTGGATTGTGCTATATTGTGCAATTCTTTTAAATGTCGTTTTATTATGTCTTGTAATAATAGATTACATTTATTTTTACATGACATAATTTAACTACATTAAAAAAAAATTGTTTTATTTATTGTTTGAAATGTTTTTATGTGTTGCTTGTTAAAGGATAGATTTGGCTATTAGTTCTAAGTATTCAAGACCTTCGATACTTGGGTACATTCTTATTTTTTGCTGTAGGTATTCGTACATATTTAATGTTTGTTTACTTAGTTTAGGGCCGATTTTAGATAGAGATTGCTCTATACTTAGTTCTTGGTTGCTTTGCTCTTTTTTGATGCTTTGGATTAGTTTATGAAGTGTGGGTTGTGTTCTTCCTATTGTGGCTTGGAAGGCATTATGCCATCCTTCGACCGCGTTGTTAGTTTTGGCTTTCTGTGCCATAGTACTAGCATACACATTCCACCATGGAATTTGGAATTTAGGTTGTCTGCGGTGGCCAGAACGATGTAATCTTCCCACCCAGGTATCTTCAAAATAGTCTAAGAAGGGAGTTAATTTTTTCTCATTGGTGCGGTAGAAAGGGCTGTCAAGTAGTATATTGTAATAGTTAGCAACTTCTGTTGTTGGTACAAATGCCAATGTTATTAACTTTTTAATCTGATAAGCAAAGTTACTGTTTGTTGAATATTCAATGCTTAAAGTAGATTTTTGTAAGTGCCTCCATATACTTTGGTTGTAGTGATAATAACACCCTTGTATAGATGTGTGAGGATATATTTTAAGTATAGCTTGAATCATGGCTATTTCAAAGTCTATTATTCTTTGTGGATAGTAATTATCAGTAAAATCTTTGATAGTTGTTAAAATTTCTACGTAGGTAGCATTTGTTTTATTTGGCAGCAGTGTATAAATTAAAGGGATATTTGTTTCTTGGTATTCACCATGGATGGTGTAAAGTTGATAGAAAGGTTTGGGACATACTTTAAAAGGTTCCGTCCATCATCCAGGTTTCACACGATTTTAGTTTTTGCAAATTGCTATTTGTTGCAAAAAGTAAAATTCTTTTATCATGACTGTGGTTATCATACATTAAGAATTTATCTTCATTGTGTGTAATAGTATATTCAGGATATATTTTAATGTCATGAAAAGTTTCAGGTGCTGGTGGAGTTGGATCAGAATCTCGTTTTGTTTTAGCAATTAATCTTTTCAAGTTGGGTATTGAAGGTAACTGTCCTGTGACATGTTCTGGCACCTTGCTTAAAACATTTTTCAAAATAGTGGTGCTTGTTTCTTGTGAGCCTGTACTAGCTTCTCTCAATGTCTCTAGTGCTTCTCTTACTTCGACTTCTGTTACATTGGGTGGGTGGTTATGCTCATGTACATTTACAACATTGTTATCAACAGTCTGTGCTCTACCATAGCATGCAGTTGAGTAATATTTACTACATTTCCAGTAAGTTTTTTTCCCTTTTATTCTTTCTTGGGTGTAGGTGTAACCCATGTAGCTCAGCATTATTTTCCCTTTCTGAGAAGTAATAAAATTAGCTCCTGTTGCCATGTCTAAGGTAGATCTGTGAAGACATATATATGTTTTTTTAGTAAAAGTGAAAAACATTTCTTGAGATGTGTACGTTAAAAGGAAAAAGTGCAAAAACATACTTACAATGTTGTTTTCCTGCTAATTTTATGTTTTCTGTTCTTATATGTAGATTTTCACTCTTTAATGTTCTGTAGTTGTGATAAAGAATAGTACAAAAAAATGATTTAGTTTTATAGTTGTTTATTTTGTCTCTCATTATTAATAGACACAGTGGGTATACTTACTTAATGTAGTAGAAGATGTTGTTAGTTTAGTTGTAGATTGGTAGATGAAGTTTGTATATTCTGTAAAAGAAAGTTAATTTGTGTTATTTATTGTATTAGGATATATTAGTAGGTAATAACATATCAAGTCTTTTGCAACTTTACTTTGCAACTTTTTAAAATTATTTAAAAGTTTTCTAAGTAGACATGGATAAGGCAGTTCATAATTTCATTTAATTATTATCTTGTGGTGGTTGTTGATAGGATGTTGTAGTTATATTTAAACAAATATAAAGACCATGTTTTTAGTTTAGGGAGTTTAGCTACTTTTCGACAGGTTTGTATGATAAATGAAATGGGACTTGACTTACTTGAGTTGTAGTATGCTGTGTTGTAGTCGTTGTAGTAGGTGTGTATTCTCTTCTTTTCAGCAAGGTAACCGTTTCCCTCCAAGTTTGGCCAAAAAATGGTAATTTA
Organism: Lissotriton helveticus; assembly: GCF_964261635.1. Classification (NCBI taxonomy): domain Eukaryota; kingdom Metazoa; phylum Chordata; class Amphibia; order Caudata; family Salamandridae; genus Lissotriton; species Lissotriton helveticus. Next base: position 1,295,252,070 of record NC_136059.1, read on the forward strand.
AGTTAAGTTTGTAATTGTATTTATAGTAGTGAGTTAATTAATGGTTATATTTGATTGGTTCAATTAAATATCATTTAAATTCATTGGCTGACAACATTAGTTTGAATTTGAAAGCCGTTATTTTGTAAAGAGTTAGTAGCATCAATAATAGTTTTCGATTTTTATTACCAAATGTATTATATGTGTTTTATTTTAATGGTAAATATTTATTACAATGTTAAAATTTGTGAAATGTGATTTAAAGTAATCCGATAAGAGTGTATGATAGTGTTTGGTAATGTTTATATTGGTATACAACCTTTACAACGCAACTTTTACAACTTACTACCATTACAACCAAACTTTTACAATGCAAAAACCATTACAATGCATGTATTTACAAGGCATGTTTTTACAACGTAGGTACCTTTATAACGCATATCATTACAACGTAAGTATTGGTAAGTATATAATTATATTTAAAATGTAATATGTTTGGGGTTTTTTAAGGGATATTTTTAGGGGTCAGGGTCAGTTTTGGCTTTTAGGGTAAAGGGGTATTTTTAGGGTTCAGGGTCAGTTTTGTGTTTTTGGGAAAAGGGGTATTTTTTGGGTTCAGGGTCCGTTTTCAGTTTTTGGGTAAAGGGGTATTTTTAGGGTTCAGGGTCAGTTTTCAGTTTTTGGGTAAAGGGGTATTTTTAGGGTTCAGGGTCAGTTTTCAGTTTTTGGGTAAAGGGGTATTTTTAGGGTTCAGGGTGAGTTTTACGTTTTTGGGTAAAGGGGTATTTTTAGGGTTCAGGATCAGTTTTCAGTTTTTGGGTAAAGGGGTATTTTTAGAGTTCAGGGTCAGTTTTCAGTTTTTGGGTAAAGGGGAATTTTTAGAGTTCAGGGTCAGTTTTCAGTTTTTGGGTAAAGGGGTATTTTTAGGGTTCAGGGTCAGTTTTCAGTTTTTGGGTAAAGGGATATTTTTAGGGTTCAGGGTCAGTTTTCAGTTTTTGGGTAAAGGGGTATTTTTAGGGTTCAGGGTGAGTTTTACGTTTTTGGGTAAAGGGGTATTTTTAGGGTTCAGGATCAGTTTTCAGTTTTTGGGTAAAGGGGTATTTTTAGAGTTCAGGGTCAGTTTTCAGTTTTTGGGTAAAGGGGAATTTTTAGAGTTCAGGGTCAGTTTTCAGTTTTTGGGTAAATGGGTATTTTTAGGGTTCAGGGTCAGTTTTCAGTTTTTGGGTAAAGGGGTATTTTTAGGGTCCAGGGTCAGTTTTCAGTTTTTAGGTAAAGGGGTATTTTTAGGGTTCAGGGTCAGTTTTCAGTTTTTGGGTAAAGGGGTATTTTTAGGGTTCAGGGTCAGTTTTCAGTTTTTGGGTAGAGGGGTATTTTTAGGGTTCAGGGTCAGTTTTGTGTTTTTGGGAAAAGGGGTATTGTTAGAGTTCAGGGTCCGTTTTCAGTTTTTGGGTAAAGGGGAATTTTTAGGGTTCAGGGTCAGTTTTTGGGTAAAGGGGTATTTTTAGGGTTCATGGTCAGTTTTAATTTTTGGGTAAAGGGGTATTTTAAGGGGTCAGGGTCAGTTTTTAGTTTTTGCGTAAAGGGGTATTTTTATTGTTCAGGCTCAGTTTTGTGTTTTTGGGGTACAGGGGTACAGGGTAAAAAAAAAATTAATATATTAATTAAATAAATTAAATGAAATTAAATGAAATTAAATTAAATTTAATTAAAATCTATTCATTTTAATTAATTTATATTAAAAAAATTATTATATATTTACTAATACTTACGTTGTAATGGTATGCGTTGTAAAGGTACCTGTGTTGTAAAAATATGCGTTGTAAATACATGCGTTGTAATGGTTTTTGCGTTGTAAAAATTTCGTTGTAAAGGTATGCGTTGTAAAAGTATGTGTTGTAACGTCATACATAGTTTATATTACTAATTTATTTTTTCTTATTATATATAAATAAATAATACATATTGTATATACATATATGTTAGAAAAGCTTTTTTTGAATTTAAATAACTATGAAAAAGTGAATAACAGAAAGGTAATGTGTATATAAGGTTATAAAGAAAATGACGATATTTTATTTATATTAATATGAGTAGAAAGGTAGTCGATATTAGTGTTGTCGATATTAGTGTAGAAGGTAATGTTATTTTAAATATTGTCGATAATGTAGTAGTCGATATTTATGTAGTCGATATAATTGTTAACGATATTAGAGTAGTCGATAAAAAAATATCGATATTTGTGTAAATCCTTGTTTAAGTATATGGTTACGATATTTTTGTAGACGATGTATTTGTGGCGATATTTTTGTAGGTCGATGTTTTAGTAATCGATATTTCATCATGGAACCACTTTCTGTAAGTCTTATGTAGCGGAATTCCTGAGAGCTAGTCAGAGGCCCGTTCCCCTTTCCCCACCATTCTGCAAACACCATTGCTACGTAATAAAAACATAGAAATTCTAAGAAAAATCGAAAGGTTACAGGGACATTCTAGTTAGGAATTAGCATTTAAAAACCGTAGAAATTCACTGAAAAAACAAAGGTTACATGTTAGGAATTAGCATTTAAAAAACCTTAGAAATTCACTGAAAATCCAGAAGTTACATGGATTTTATAGTTAGGCTCACATTTCACTCGTTCAAAACCATAGAAATTCAGCAGTTATAGTTGCTTGAGCTAACTATAACTTATACCCACACAATGCACTACTTAGGACCTCACATATGACATCACTCACGACATGGTCAGTGACATCACTGATGACTTCACTTATGATATCACTGACACACCCACTGGTACCCCTATAAAGGTCTCTCATACACCTACTCACACAACCACTCATATACCCATTCACACACCCATATTACTACTCACACACCCACTCACTCATCCATAGAGCCACTCGCTCACTCATATAGCCACACAAAGAACCACTCAGTCACCCATATAGCTACTCGTACAACCACTCAGTCACCCATACAGCCACTCACACAGCCACATACTTACCCCTACATCTACCCATACACCCACTTATTCTACAATACAACCATTCACACAGCTACTCACTCACCCATACTGCTACTCACATAGACACACACCCTCCAATACAGCTGCTTACACACCAACTAACTTAACCAATTATCCCCTCAGCAGCCTCTCACACTCCCATACAATCAATCATACACCCACCAACCAACCCATAAAACCACGGCCACAGCCATACAAACACTCATACACTTATAAACATTCACAAAGCCACTCACACAGCCAGCAAACCACTCAGAACCCCATTTACAGACCTATACAGCCACTCACATACCCACTGACAGACCTATGCAGTCACTCACACACCCGCTGATGGATCCATCCAGACACTCACACACTCACAGATCCACTCACACACAAATACAGCCACTCACACATTGATACAGACAGTCACATAGCCACTCAGATGAAATGTGTTAGAAATATTATCACTCCTTATTAGTACAGAAAGAATAGTTATTGAAGGTAGCTTGATATATATCTTTAAGTCTCAAATGTTTACGAAACACTTAAACTCACTGGATGAAGTCATCAGTGATGTCATTTGAGATGTCATCAGCGGTGTCACTGACAATGTCATCAGTGATGTAAAATGTGAGGTCATACGTAGCGCATTGAGGGGTGTAAGTTATAGTTAACTCAGGTAACTATAACTGCCGAATTTCAAATTTTACAAAGATAAATATAGCAGGTGCCCTAATTGAAGCTCCAATTCTGTAAAGGACAAATCATCCTAATTTCTTGGACTTGACCGAGGCAAAGCAAATGTGTTTTACAGTCCCATGTTAAATTTCTGCCTCCTCACTGAGTGATACTTCATCAACTGGGGGAGTTTGGTACTTGGCCTCCCTAGGTCAGGTATCAGTGCTTGGGATTCCTTCTCCTTCATCATTGTCCAACATTTGAAACTCATTGAAATGGGAGCTATTCTATGTGATGGAATATGGTCCCATCACTGCTGTGATCATTGTCTTTTTTACATTTGTCGCCTTCTGGGGCAGGTCGGAGAAAGGACTGTCTGACTTTCGTTTGACGGTGGAGCACAAGGATCAGGTCTCCTGGCTTGATCATGAAGGTGGTAGCGGGGCTCCATGTGTTGGCCTGCTTTTTCATCTTTTCCTTGACTTGCTGGTCTACAAGGCAATGATGCCATGCGATGGCGAGGCCTTCTCCTCCAGCTGAGGCAGACAAGTTTTGTTTCTTCTCCCTAGTACTAGTTCTGTTGTGCACTGTCTCATGGACCCATGTGGGGCCTTGCAATAGTCCTAAAGTATTTGGCGCAATGTTTGGCCAATTAAAATCTCCGCCATCTTGGCTCATTAGACTGCCTTTTTGATGTTAGCATTGGCTTGTGGCCACAGGGGCATTACTTTCCTATGGTGTAAGCTTAGATAGTCTATAAACATGCAATATTCTGCTCCTGAGAAAGGTAGTACATTGTCCATTTTGAGCGCAACAGGAGCACATCAGGCTGGAAATATTTCATCCAGGACTGACAGTGTGGCTGCTGCTAATGTTGATGTCACTTGGCTCACCATGTGGAAGCAAGAGTACTCGCCAGTGATGACCAGTAAGTATCCACCAGTGTTTAATGACTCATAAAAATCCACTGCCAGTGTCGACCACACAGCGTCGGGGAGGTCAGACATGTGTAGTTGCTCTGGCTTGGAAGGCCTTCCTGTGATCTGACAAAGGTTAAAAGGTGACAAGTTAGGATCCTGTCCTCTAACAGACTGTCAAGGCCCAGGGACCATACTTTTGCTCAGTATTTGTGGCCATCATTCCCCTGTGGCTCTGCAGTGCAATGCTGGGGGTCTGCCCTCAGAGAGTGTGTGGTATTTCTATCCTGGTACCTTGAAGAAGTATTCCGCACTCCATCTCTAACAGTTCTTCCTGCACTTGTCTGAATGCAAGTAGATCTCTTGACCCCTTCATTGACTGCGCTGTTGTTGTTCACATGTCTTTGCCTCTGTTGCTGCATCATTGTTTACACTGCTTCGAGCTTGACATCAGCCAATGTTTCTTGTACCAGCTCCTCCATTATAATTCAAGTGGGAATGTTTTGTTGCAGCATAAAATTGAGGTATTTTTCAGCAATGGAGAATGTCTCTTTTGCATGTAGCAAAGGGTCGCACAACATGTAGATGGCAGGATTGTGCACCTTCTCTGGTTTGTGAACAATTTTTAAGTCATAATCTATTAAACGTACTACCCATCTTTTGATGTGTTGTGACATTTTTGCATTTGGGTTGCGGTAAATTGTGACCAGTGCTTGGCGATTTGTCACAATAGTGAAAGGCTTCCCATAGATGAGCATGTGGTAGTGCCCGTAGGCTGACACTACTGCTAGGCTCTCTTTCTCCGACTGCGAATACGCCCTTTCCGTGACCGTCAAGCTTCTGCTTGCTTATGCAACAATGCACCTCAGAGAGTCTCATCCAGGCCAATATTGGGCGAGAATGGCCCCTAACCCCACCAAGCTGGTGTCCACCTTGAGCTCCATGCAAAAGGGAAGAGTCAAAGTAGGGAAGATAATCCACAGCCGTAACAGCCTGTCGGATGTCAATGAATGCCTTGTCACACTCCGACGTCTAGAGGAAGGGCTGCCCTTGTTTGGTGAGGTCTCGAAGTGGGGTGCTCACTGCCACAAAATCCTTGATGTAACATGCACAGTAGCTTTTTAACCCTAGAAATGACCTCACCTCTGCAATGTCCACCTCTGCGGCGTGCTTTGTGGAGCATTGTGATTTTGCTGGGGTCCAGTTTCATTCCGTTCCAAAGAAAATGTGTCCAAAGAAGACAATTTCTCCCTTTTCCGACACACATTTGTCCTCATTCAGTGTTAGGTAAGCTTTCTACAACTGACTGCATACCTCCCTCATTTGTGCGACCAAAGCCCCGATTGTTTGCGCTGTAGTTCAGACAGATTTTTATGGGACTTATCACTTCACGTACCGTCTCTTGTAATATTTCAGCTGCAGATGGCACCCAGAAGCTCAATCATTTGAAATGGAACAGCCCCAGGGGAGTAGAGAATGCATTAATGTAATGTGATGGGTCATGTTCCAGCTGATGTTAACCTTTGAATAATTATAGCTCGGAGAACACACAGACTCCAGTCAGGCAACTGATCATGTCATTCAGGTGCGGGCCTAGGTGCAGTTCCCTTTCGATGGTCATGTTCGCTAGAAGCACGTCGACACAGATGCATATTTTCTGCATGTTATTCTTCGGCACGGCCACGATAAGGGACAATGATGTCTTGTGCTAAAAGGCTATTTGATTCTTCTAGCTGTGGCTAGAGGAGCACAGGAACTCCGTGGTGATGCTGAGCTACCTGTTTGACATCTTTGTTCATGTGAAGGGTGACTTACACGTCTTTCAGCTTTGCAATCCCTCTGAGTAGCTCTGCCAATTTAGATGTACAACCCCTGGACCTGTTCCCATAGTTGACGATGTTCCGCCCCCACAGGGTCATTGAGAACAACTCCCCATTAAACTTTTCTCCCCTCAATCAGGTAACCTGCTGTCTATAAACTTCTGTGAGGTGGAGGCAGCATCTGATCTACTCAGGATATCTGATGGCCCAGTGAACCGGGAGCACTCTCTACTCTGCAGGATCCTGATCCAATATATATAAAGGACCTGATCCAAGCAGCCTTGAAGGCATATAAAGCACAAGGGCAAAGAGCAACTCTAAGTGGTGCAGACCTGTGGAGTATCGTCAGCGCCTCTGACCTATATCGGAGGCCCTGAATAATCCCATTTAAAATATTAGGAGTGTCCCCGTACCTACTCCTTTCACGTTACATTGATATGATATTAAAACTATAATCTTAATTTATTCATTTAACATTAATTTAAAGGTCGACTTTTAAGTGCTATATTTATTTAGGGCTAGCATGTGTGTGTTTTTTTATTTTTTATTTTACTGATATGGTTTTTTAGGCTTTGTCCCAAAACGAACTATTTTTGATTGATTGAGAATATATTTTTACATGCCAAAAATGTTCAAGGCTCAGCCAAGCCTGACCCTTAGCTCGGCTTGTGGTTAATTTATTGGCTTGCTCACTTCTGCTTAGTAGAAATATCATTCCTGGGCAGGGTTAACACGTGTCTTTAAATATTCTGCAGTAAAACTACGAGTCACCAGGGATTGTGTGCTAAATTCTGTATATTAGCTTGTTACAAATTGAGGCAAACATAACAGGATTTTTTACAATTATTCTTCCCTTCTGAAAATCATGAAGTAAGCTTTGGGATGTGGGAAGAAGAAAGCAGAAACATAACGAGCTTTAAAATAAATGGGCTGGGGTAGGATTTCAAAAGGTTTGCATACTATAGTCAGTTATTTTTCTCACAGTGGCCTTCTGAGACCTGTTCAATGGGCCATGGCCTGTCCACGGAAGCGGTGTCCAGCCGCCCTCCAACTCTCAGGCGGGAAAAGGGTTAAGTATGTGCCAAACACTGGTCCCGTGATGTGTCGAAAGGTGTGATAACTGCTACCAACCTACACTAAAGCAAATGGAGAATTGCATTTCCAAGGAATAACAGCCTTCACCTGTGGGCTGCTTCCTCTGCTCCATATCCCAGGTTGCCTATTCAAAGTGGAATACTCTGCTAAAACAGTTTCCATTGATTTAAGGCTGAAAAGAAATGATTATGAGTAAAATAAAGTGCCACAAAAATGCCACTAAATTTTCATATTTGTGCCACTAAATTTCCATATTTGTGCCGCTAAATTTTCTAATTCATGCCACAAAATCCTGGGGGGGGGTCTGTGGAAGGGTGTTCCACCCATTTTCTAGGCTGTTGGGCAGCTTAAATTATAAAGGCAAACAAAGCGTGTTTCCCACCACTTTTGATGGTGCGTTCTTGATGTAAAGGAATATGAGGACGTCTCCACAGATGACGGACTTGCTTCATATAATTATGAGGAAGTACCCATGTTTGATGGAGATTAAATTCTTTGTCTGTAGTTTCACCATCTTCTCTATTTGAGGCTGCATTTTGTCACACATTTCTATATGCAGTCACTCGAGTAACAATGACATTGTCAAAATTACATGTACACAAGGTCACTGGAGACATTATCTTGTGGTCCTTTATGCAGATTGAGTGTAGAGTACACACTAGACAAAACCAAAGTTTAGAGTAACGTTACAGTCCAGTGTGATAAAAATAAAATCTGTGTCTGTTTACAAAAACTTTAGAAAATCATTGAAAAAAACAAACTTTTAACTTATGATATTATTAGGTGTAATAAAAATACCTGTTTTGTGGAGAAAAAAACTTAGAAATTCACTGAAAAAAACAAAGGTTAAAGTGACATTATATTTAGGTGAATATGTCAGTGAAAACACTGTTTTCAACTAAACAAATCACTGACATTTACTGACAGGCGCCCCCACCATCCTCTGCTTACAACCTTACATATTTTATCACTCAACACCAGCCGCGGTCGGTAGGGGAGTACCTGCCGGGGCGGTGACGTGGGGAGGGGGAGGGGCAGGGTGGGGGGTAGTAAACTATGGATAATGGACGTTTACAGGTAAGTAAACATATTAATAAATCAAATGAATTTCGTTGTGTGCACTGCATCCCTAAATGCAATGCCGTGCACGCAACAAAATTAGTTTGATTTATTAATATGTTTACTTCCCTGTAAACGTCCATTATCCATAGTTTACGACCCCCCACCCTGCCCCTCCCCCTCCCCACGTCACCGCCCCGGCAGGTACTCCCCTACCAACCGCGGCTGCTCAACACATGTTCTATGACATCAAATTATGACATCACTGATGGCGTCAAATTTACTGGTTGTGGTTTGTTCTCCTTTTGTGGTGGTGCTTGGGTAAAGACAGCCATCTTGGGCCAACTTTTGATCTTCAGCTAGGGAATATATTCTGCCAGAGGGGAGAGGAAGATCTCAAATGTGAAAACTCAAACAAGGAAAACCAGGACTTGGAGAAATGAAGATTACTGGTAAGTAACCAGGCCATTACAGTGCTTTACAGAGAGACAAATGTTACACATTTTTAGGCACAAGGCCACTAAGTAATAATTAATTTGCCCAGAATCATAAGATGTTAAGCAAAGGGTGAAATTCAAACCTGGTTGCTCACTTCCAAGATCCGCAACCAAGGAATAGACCACATCTCCTCCTCTAAGTATATTTGCATATTGCATGTGATACGGCTTTTCACAGGATTTTTTGCTCTCCTCATCTGGATAATGCCTTCTGCTCAGTGTGGGAAGTGATGGGCCCTATCTGGAAGTTAGTACATGCATGAGTTTGTGGTCTAGACCTTGCTCTTAACTTTGCCTGGTTTTCTACTCCACTTCAAGCCAACTCATAAGCCCTTTCTTTTGGTACGTGTGGATGCCTCTTGGAATTGTAGTCCATGTCTACCCATGATGTTTCTTACTGACATTCTCTGTAAAATTGACCAGACCTTGCTTCACATTCCTGACACCTTTAGCTTCTGAGGTGTTTTTTGCGCTCCCTCATAGTTCATACTTCTCATGGAAGCACCATTGTTGATCCCATTCCAGCCAGGGAGAGCTTGCTCCAGTGTGCTGTTACTCTACTGAGCGTCTACAAAACTGTGACACCTCCCAGTGCTCCTTTTTCATGTCTCCAGTCTACAGCCTCGATGAACTGTGAATCTTCGCAGGAGAGCAGGGTGCCATTGCACCAGCTTCTCTGCATCCCCACCACCCATCAGCAGGTGACCCCAGCATTAGGGGCTCCATATGAGCCAGCTTTTATCCCAAGCTCACACTCTTGTCATCAGGGCCGGACTGGCTACCGGGCAGTTTGAAATGCTGCTGAGCTGGGGCATGATTTCGTTGATGGGGACCTGCGTGTACTAAATGAAATTAGTTTTGCTTTCATTATTTCGAAACACACGCAGGTCTCCATGAACAAAATCAGCCCCCACTGCAGTGAAATCAGCCCCCAGCTCGGCAGCATTCCAAACTGCCCGGTAGTCAGTCCGGCCCTGCCTGTCATTTGCTTTGTGCTCTTATGAGCTGTGGCTGGCTGTGGCCACCATCTTGCTCCTTTGGGCACAGTGTGACCAAATACATTCTCATCCTTGTTTTCTCATACTCAGGGGAATTTTCTCAGTGATGCGGGCTCTTGCCCCTTCCTCCTGTTTCCCTGACACTGTGGTAGAAGATGAAAATTTGGCCACTTCTTAGTATAACTTTGACTTCTATTTAGGCGTAATCATACTCCTGTTGCTCCCACTCTTACTAGTAATTATTCCTACTCTTAATTCTAGTCTCATTTTATTTTCAACACATTGTAATGTCCACTGTTGCTTTCAGTAGCTGTATATAATCATTTTCATTGGCAAACCAAGGGATTGGATGCAGCCTAAACCGTATGTTTAATTTATTGATGCAAATGAGCATTTGGACTCCATTTCTCAAATGTGTCTTGGATAGGGGGAACACCCCAAGAAGGACCAAGCTTCATTGGCACAAGGTGAACGTTGAATGATATTTTGGAGGTCACCATTCTAGGCCTTTTGCCTTTCTGAAAGTATATGAGAAAAAGGAAAATGTGCTGTAAAAGCACTTTCTACCCTGTTTTTTCCAAACCCTATTTGTGTGAACCCCTCTCAACAATCATAATGGAGAGCATGATCACTTTGCTCACTGGGTTCTATGGAATGCTTGGTGTATATGTACACCCTTCCTTAGCTTCCACTTGACACTTTAAATCTCTGAGAGTCTGGAAGCCCTAGAGAAGAGAACACAGGTTGTGCAATTCCACAGATAAGTGTTAGAATTAAACTGCATTCCCAGTGCACATTTCTTACATTGACTCTGGCAAGTGGACGGGATTGTTGGTTCTAAAGAGGATCTGTTTTAAACACATGCAATATTCAAACATTTCTGTGTGCATCACACATGAATGACTTATTGCTGCCACCATTTTGTTCTCCACTCAGAATTGCATATTTACAAGGCGGTTGGACCACCGGATCATCACTTTTACCAATGTTCTGGTGGTGCAATGCCCTGCACCATGATAACAAAGCGGTGTTAAGCCACTTTGTGTGGCTTAATGCCGCTTTGTAAATATGGTAACCCTTTCACGCAGGTATCATCGTGAAAGTGGCGTGCAAAGAGTGTTGTTGAGGGTGTTCCCCACAACACCAATTGCTTTTTGACACTGTCACAGGTTTACAAGGATTTGTAAATCTGAGGCAGTGTCAAAAACTAACGCCATGCATTTGCTGGAGTTAGACTGGCACAACGAGGACAAATCATTTTATTTCCTCTTGTTTTTGACTTTTCTCTGTGTGGTGCATTCTGCAGCACACATAGAAAGAACAAAACACCAATAACGATTGTTTATGTGCTGGAATGTGTCCCTGTATGCACATAAACCATTATTAAATAATTGAATTTGATTCTTCTATGTGTGTTGCAGGATGCAGCACACATAGAAGTACAAATCGCCATCATTGATTGCAATATGGTGCACAAGTGTCTGTGTTAGCCCTGGGCAGCTCATTTTAGTGCCAGTGCTATGAAAAACTCAGGGTTGTACCGTATTGTTGTACGAGTAATACCTGCGTTTGGAAATGGCAGAGTGTGGAGTTTGCGAAATTTTCCGCATCTCAGTCAGGGCCGGACTGGCCATAGCAGGCACCGGGCAATCCCCCGGTGCGCCGCATGGGTGGGGGGCGGTCGCGGGCCCCTGGTGGCCGTTTTTGTTACAGGGCCATTTTTGCAGCATGCAAAATCGTCCCTGTACCAAAATTAGCCCGGCAAAGAGCTCGACGGCACCTCCAACCCACCTAGTGGGGAGGGGGAGGGGGCGTTCAAGCACTTTGCTTGGGCCGGTTGTGGTTCCCAGTCCGGCCCTGAGCACAGTGGTCCGCCATTTATTTAAAAGTATTACCCAGAGGCTCTTAACAAAGGGAATGATAAAACAAAATGTAATTCAGTTGTTGTAGGTAATTGTTCTTCACTTTCGTCTGTTTAAATGCAGTTGTCTTTATTGATTTAGGCAGCACCTGAACCATCCCTTCATTCTTTACAACAACTTGAATCTTTTTATATCGATCAACTGTTGCTGCACGCTGGGAACACTTGCCACATTGCAGACACTAAACTCAGCGAACAAAAATAATGGAAAAGGCCATAATGAATGAAAGGACAGTCCTAGCTTCGAGTAACACAATGGTACTGCAGAGTCGGCACCCTTGTAACACCAAGAGATGTACAACGCCTTAAAATCAAATAATGATTTTAGGGTTTCTTTTTACTTGATCAACTTTTAATTCGTTTTCATAAGAAAGTACTTATAACATTGCTAACTTTGAAACCAGTACACGGAGCTTAGACAGTTAACCCCTTAATCTCTGAAGTATACGTTGTTAGAGACTTTCACTCCTCAATGATCTTTTAAATGAACAATAACAGGACATTTTAGATCCAGGGTTTGTAACATGAAACGCACAGTTGTGTTCCATTGCTATCGTTTTTTAATAGTGCTGTGTAAAGGATATGCAGGTTACATCTCAAGTACTGAAGGATAGATTACTCAAATAACGAAGAGATGGTGGTGTAAAGAGTACAGGATTAGTGTACATCTGCACTGAGTAGTTTGAAACACCTTGAAGCTCTACTTGCTTTTCCTTTTCATTTCTTTTAATATTACCTTTAATCTCTCTTGTGTTTTTTTTAAACTGGTGGAGCAGCTTCATTTTGGCTCTACCCTTACACATCAAAAAAAGAATAATGCTGCTGTGCAATTAGCACTCTGTATACTCACTGTGATCTAATATTTTTAATAAAAGGTGGAGTTTCAAATGCATTTCTGTGATATTCTAAGTTTAATCACTTGAACCATAAAACGTGTATGTACTAATGTTTAGATTGCTCATGAAATTGTTGCATTGATCTCATGGCTATATGTGCACATATGTCAAACTTTCAGGTGCACATTAACTGTTTGCTAAGTTAGTGTGACTAAAGGGCCTTAAGCGTGTGGTTTTTAATGTCTAACCTTCAACATAAAAGTTGCTTGCCTGTTCTCTCTTCTGAAGGCCAAGACCCAAGGCTTCATTAGCTACTGAAAAGGCATTGTGCCTGGTAGTGATAGTTAGGTAGACGAGGAAACTTTAGACAAGCTGAGACAGGTTATCATGGCAGAGAAAGGGACGCTCAAGGTTGATCAAATGTTTCCATTTGGAGGTGTGGGAGAAAAGGTGAAGGTTGCCAATTGTTACAGTAGAGGATGGAAATGTACTGGAGGAAATGATGTGGGTTACTGTGTTAATAGCTGTTGCATTGTTAGCTAGAGGGCAGATACCTTTAGAACTTCAAGAGGTACAGACCTCTTGCCTATATCTCTGATTGTGTGACTTAATACTATGCATTTTTACCTTTGGAGCACTTGTACTGAAGTCTCAATTAGGATGACATCTTTTCTTGGCTTCTCTGACTAGATAGGGTTTTCCCATGTGAGAATACAGTAGTGAAAGTTGGACGTAATTAGATTTACTCATGACTTCAAAATAAAGAAACCTGTCCGGCAAGGCGATATTTGGAGGCCGCCATCGAGGACCTTGGCTTACAGCAACTTTGGGAACTTCCAGGCTCCACAGCAGACTTCAAAAAGGTGGTCAACACGACAGTCCGGAAGGAATCACTGCTGCAGGACAAAGCCGCTCTATCAGAGCGGGCTCACGGCTGGCTTATAGTTCAATCGTATACCACGCCCTTCCCTCAAACTTATCTGCAGATAGGCTTTACAAAAAAAATAAAAGAGAAGTTCCTGAAATTTAGCCTAGGGCTACTGCCATCAGCGGCCCACTTACCTCCTTGGTTACGGCCATACCTACCAACAACATGCCGACTTTGCGGGAACGGCAAAGAAAACACAGTCCATTTGATCACTATCTGTAGCAAACTCATCCAAGAACGACGCTTCTTCTTGAGATCACTTTTCCTTCCTCTTTCCACGGCTTCCGGAATGATGCGGCCGTAACAGCTTGCAAGGGAGAAGAGACTGCAGCGAAGCGAGCGCTACGGTATTGGCATTCTGAAGAAATTACCAGCGCGTGAAGCAGCTTCGAGGTAGCAATTGCTCGCTGCCCCCCGCAGTGCAGACACGAGGTATTGGCGTGATATCAGGTTGAAGCTGAAGTTGTCCGAGGTCTAACAAGGTGTGACACCCATGGAGCTGGTGGTATGAGGATCGCGCTGAGGAGGGATCAGTCCTTAAAGAGCCTGAGGACCTAGAGAGCTAGAGGACTGGGAGCTAGGACTGTGAGTGTGGAGTGTGGAATTGGGGCAGTAACAGATTACCGGGCTTTGCACTGCCCATTGTCACCAGGTCTGTAAGGCATGGTAGGACTTTCACTGTGAGCTGTTTTCTTGTATTTCACAAACTCTTAAGAGTACAGTGCTGGCTGGAACTTTCCTAACCGATTGTCAGTAGTTATATAATCCCCTTCTTGTGTGGTTGTTGGCAGTTTGGATGCTCTCCGCCAGCTAAATCCTACCTGTGACTGCCAAGTTCCTGTTTTCTGCCCATGGTCTATTGGAGGCGATTTGGGGGTTCTGACAAGGCGCGAGGACGCCCTAGGCTGCTTTCCCCTGGTCTCCCCCGCTGCCTCTGCCTTTTGCATCCTAGTGCGCGGCCGCTGATGGGGGACTACATCTCCCAGGACTCATTGCGGCTGGACACAGCCCACACACTCATTTCACACCAGGTGCGCCCAAAAGGACGCCAGAGTTCCCGCGTCAGAAGCCGTAGGAGGCCGGGCTGGGCCTCGTTATTGACATTTTCATCCCGACAAGGACAGTAAGCGTTTAACTAACATTAATCTTCAGCCTTACGCTGTCGGGGGCTGATATAGTACAGGTGCAACGGACAGTAAGAACTAACTAACACTGGTCTGCATCATCCGGCTGTGGGGGCCTGATACTGTTTAGGTTCTCTATATTAAACCAGTTGTTATGACTAAAAGGAAGGTTGGGGATAGGGTGGTGGGCACTTTGGATGCATTCTTAAATAGAGCCGAATCAGTTTTAATACATGAGATTCAGGCAACGGAGCGTAGACTTTCGCTCGAACCGATTCTAACAAGGGGAGGGTCATTGCCCAGCGCTCAGTTACCACCTAGGCAGCCTAACTCTGATGCAGACTCTGCAACTGACCATACTTCACCAAGGTCATCATGTATGCTGCCAATTACTCTTAACCTGGTCTCCCCACAGCATCAGAGTAGTGCTGGGCACCCTGCCATGGTACAGATTAGAGAGAAGAAGTCCCTAGGAGGTAAAGCCATGGAACCACCAACCAAAAAAAGGAAGGGGCAAGGTAAAAACAAACAAAATTTGCGCCCAGGCATTGGCGAATCTAGTGGGGTTTTTGTCTTTGGTAATTCAAGTTCTATCATCTCAGACAATACCCCCACGGTTTGCACTAACCCCCAGTGGGATCAAAGTGACCTCCGTTCCTTACTAAGGGAACAATTTGCTGCCTTTTTTGACCCTTTAATGAAAAGATTAGATTCTGTTGATGCTAGACTCAACAAGATTGAAGAAGCCATGTCACTTTTGACCCAAGGGACCCCTGTTCAACCAAGTCCACAGGCAACCGGAGGGGCTCCCCTGCTAGTGTGGGGGAAATACATAAGGAACAGGGGGGAACCATGGTGAATGGACAGATAACAGCGGATAGGGTACAACCAGTGGGGAGGGTTGTGAGCGCACCACTATCTGGTGCTAGTATTGTTAAGCCCATGCCCCAACAGCAATTGGCTAGGCCTGAGGGGAATTGGAGGCAGGTTGAACTTAGTAACAATGGTGGGTCAGATAAGATACCCTACCTCCACCTCCCACCAGAAACTACCCCACATTCGGTTATCTTAGCGAATGTCCCCCCTCTCACTCCGGGGTCACGCGAGCACTGGTCCACACTTAAAAATAAGGCTCTATAGTTCTTGAGCAAGAAGACTGGCATTGGGGATGACTTATTCCACCAGTTTAAAATGGTTAGACGTATTAAATGGGTGGGCCATTCTGTCAAATCTATGCCAGGTGACTGTGTGGTTCTGAGCTTCAGGTCACCCGCTTTGGTTCGCTATATTTTTGAGATGGCCCGTCATTTACCATACACTGCAGATGGGATTAGACTCCTCCCCCTTGGTTTTTTCTATAAACAGCATATGATGCCTAGAAACAGGGATTTTTCTGCACCACAGGAATTCAACAACTGGTCCAATTTTCCCATTCAGCTCAATAATCGCTATGCGGTTTTATCCTCACTTGAGGATATTGACTGAGTGGGAATGGATGGTAATGAACAGCTGGGATCAGGTGGAGGGGCTAAGAAGGCAGGGGCCAAGGACCTGCTGACTGTAGGGTGCATAACCCCAGTTTCATTGGAGGTGGGATGTTCAACTCAAGCTACAGCGGAGGTAGTAACAACGAAGGTTCTCTCCCCCCTTGGAACCTCCATGTTATCCCACCCCCCCAGTATTAGAATCTAGTTTAAATGTGGCTGGGTTACTTAGTGGGTGTGGTGGTCTGGTTATGAGGACATCATCACTGATTATTTACTCCTGGAATTTAGCGGACTTGGAATCGAAAGTATTGTCAGCTGACTGGACATCATACACAGAAGGGGCAGATATCCTAGGCATTCCAAGAAACATGGTCTACATAAGGGGTATTCCATGTTGGTTTTCTAAACTTCTTCAAACCAGCAATTAGGGGTTTTAGGGGCAGACCAGTGGGCGGACTGACCTGCTGGTTAAGGCAAACTGAGGGGATAAGGGTAGACGAGGTTACTATCGATAGCCCAGATATCCTGGTTATAAGGGTCAGATCGGTGAGTGGCCTTGACATAACTTTGTACAATGTTTACGCTAGGGGACAACCTGGTGGAAGGAGTTTTCAGGTTATTACGCTTTTAGAGAGTCATTTGTTACAAGAGGCCCCCAATGGTAACTTAATCATTGCGGGTGATTTTAACACCTGCTTTGAACCAATAGACCCAGAAGACAGCAGGCTTAGTGAAGAGGTTGATTCGCTTTGGGGGGTGCCGCAATTGGACCTCCAGCCCATCAAGAAATGGACCGAGGCTGCACTACAAGTGAAAGGGTTGTGCCTGGAACGGGGCTTAAGGACAGCCAATGGCAGGACTAAGTCCGATGCCAAGGGAGCGGTGACCTTTGATAATAGTAGATCCAAAAGCCGCATTGATTACATTCTTGTGAATGTGGAGCTTTTTGGAGGGTCGCCAGCAGGTAGTAACCCTGGCACCTTTTTTCTCCGCCAAATCGCCCGTTGTTCATGGGGTGCCGCAGGGCTCTGCAATTAGCCCTATTCTTTTTAATGTTTATTTGCAGCCCCTGTTCTCCATTATACAATCTTTCGGAGTTAGTTTAGCCAATTATGCCGACGATACGCCGCTGGCCTTCTCTTTGGAAGGGGAGCACGCAGTATCAATGGATGTGTTCCAGCACTGCATGCGGCAGACGTCGGATTGGCTTAAGAGGCACTCCCTACAATTTAACAGTGAGAAGACGGAGGTGATGTTCTGCTCTGTAGGCAGGATACCTAGACAATTGCCTTGTGATTTTAGACTTCTACCAGAGGACGAATCACTAATCCCGGTTAAGAAAGTTCGAAATCTGGGGGTGGTGTTCGATGCCGACCTTCAGATGGAATCACAGGCAAATAAAATTGTGAGTGTCTGCTTTACCCTTATCCGCATGCTGCGCAAAATACGTCCTCTATTACCCAAGGAGAATCGTACCTTGGTGGTAGGCAGCATTGTGGGTAGCATGCTGGATTACTGCAATGCCCTTTATCTGGGAGCCCCTGGTTACATCTTTCAAGGCTTACAAAGAATCCAGTCTGCAGCAGCTAAATTGGTTCTGGGCAGGCCGCGGGGTTCCTCCTCTACCGCGGCGTTAAGGGAGCTTCACTGGCTGCCTATTAGGGAAAGAGTACACTTTAAAGCCCTGTGTATGGTTTTCCGCGCAGTGCACGCGCTTGGCCCAGTTCCCTTGCGTGAAAGGTTTGGATGGTATCTTCCCTTAAGTAAGCTTCGTTCTTCCAGCACTGGATTGTTGTCAACTCCTCGGTTCAAGAGGGCCAGGCTGGGAGGTAGGGCCTTCAGTAGGGTCGGCGCTCGTCTATGGAATGAGCTTCCTCAGAGCCTTAGATCAGCTAGCTCTCTGTTAGAATTCTGTATGAACTTAAAGACTTGGCTCTATCCCATGAACTAGTTGTGCTCTTTCCTTCTGTGGTGACCTGCTCTACTCTGGACTCGGCCTGTTCTCTGTTTAAAGCGCCAGGATGCCCGTAGGGTGACAGTATGCGCTATATAAAAGCTACAATCAATCAATCAATCAATCTACAGTAGTAGAAATGGAAGTGCAATTCTGCCCTCAAAAGTGACCACAATCCCTTGGTTCTCACACTAAATGATAGGAGCTTCTCTGGACCTGTACCGACGGAAGATGGTACCTGCCCTAATTTGTTAACTATTTGTAATGATTTAGGAAGAGTTAGGTGGGCACGGGTAGTAATAGACGAAAGGAAAGTGGCGGAAATTAGGGCGTTAGTATCAGGGTCTCTAAGGGAACTATCTGAATGCGGCTCCCAAGTTATGCTAAATTTCAAACTGCCGGGAATTCACAATGACCTTTTTAGCAGCCTGAAAAGGTTCTTTATAAACGCTAAACCTGCTAAAAAGATTAGTATGCATAAGCCTAACTCGTGGTACAATAACACGTGTAGGCTAAGGCATAAAACTCTAGTGGTGGCGATCAAATCTAGGTCCCATGGTGATATTAAGTTGTGTAGAGCAACATACAAATCGGCCTTAAGACAGGCCAAGAGAGATTGGGACGAGGATCGTTGGCGATGTCTATTATCAGCTTGTAAAGGCAGGAATATGACCCAATTTTGGGATCTTATTAAATGGGGGAACGGGCAGCGGTCGACAACCCCGAACAACAATGTTGAACCGCAGCAATGTGTCGCCTTCTTTGAAGCCCAATTTCAATTAGGCACGGAGAGGATAGAGGTTTCTCCACACATTATAATCGATGATCCCTTGCTGTTCAATGTTAGAGAGGTAGAGACAGTATTGAAGTCTATCCCAAGTGGTAAGGCAACGGGGCCTGACTGCATTCCCGCTGATTTATTTAAGCAGGATAATGATCTATGGGTCCCCTATATTACCAATCTGATAAATTTATTAGCTGTTGGTGCACCAATTCCTGTATCTTGGTTCGGAGCGAAAATTATTCCGATTTATAAGAAGGGTGATCACTCTGCTCCGGACAACTACAGACCCATCAGCTTAATTGATGCAGTGCAAAAGAGAGCAGCACTTGTGATACTGAGTAGGATTCAGTGTTGGATGGCTGAAAATGACATTCTATCACCTCTACAGGCAGGGTTCCGGTCCCATATGGGGACCTTGGACCAAGCCTTTAGATGTGTGTTAATATATTGGAAGGTGGTCTTTTTGGGTGGGGGAAAGCTCTATGCAGCTTTCGTGGATTTAAAATCCGCTTTTGACCTCGTCCCAAGAGCAAAATTGTGGGAGGTTTTATTAAGGCTAGGGATGCCTAAAGAGTTAGTCTCCTTTATGGTGAGACTCCATAAATCTACTTATGCCAAGGTACGTTGGGGCAAACCGGGTGAGGTCACCGAGAAATTTAAGGTAGGGAAAGGCGTCCGACAAGGGTGTGTGCTGGCACCGACTCTGTTCTCGGTATTTATTAATGGGGTGGTGCAGTATTTTGTTAATCACCCAACGGATGCACCAATGCTAGCTGGCCTCAAGGTGCCCTTGCTCATGTTCGCGGATGACACCCTGATACTATCGAAGACGAGACAGGGGTTACAGCTTGCACTGACTCGCTTCGAGGTGTTTTGCCGCGAACATGAGCTTGTGGATAATGTTGGGAAGACTAAGTTTATGGTGCTCCATGGGTCCAGGCTCATCAAAGCATGGGTTTTTATGGGTGGGAAGCTCCTGGAACAGACCGATGTCTTCACCTATTTGGGTGTCACTTTCGGCGACAAGTTGAGCTGGAAACCCCAAGTTAAGACCCTTGTGCTGAAACACGCCCAATTAGCTGGAGCATTGATTAAGGAACACAGGTTATCTCTAACCAAGCCCATAGCTCCTGTTGTTAAAATCTACTCAACGCAAGTCATCCCTGCTATCCTGTACGGTGCTGAAATCTGGGGATTTAGTAATTTGACCCAACTGTCTATTGCACAGAATAAATGTATGAGATCGGTTGTGGATCTGCCTCAATACTCCCCCCGCATTCCACTGCTTCTTGATCTAGGCTGCCATGCAATTGAGGACATCGCTCGCTACAGGCCGCTGGCTTTTTGGAGGTATCTCTGGATCACTCCAGAGCTCCACCTTTTTGCCAGGGTGCTGTTAAAAGTAAGGGGATTGGATCGTTCACACAGGATCTCATGGTTATCCAGTATTAAAGCTCTACTTATTGATATGGGGATGAGGGATCTCTGGGATAGCCCAGAGACGGCGGAATTCCCCTCAAAAGAATCCTATAGAGCAGCATATTGGGAGCTAATTAAAATCAGGAGATTCTCCTCCCTTACTAGCTCTACTCTGTCTAGGGATTTCCTTGAGCTAAAAGATGAACCCTCCCTGGAAAGTTACTGGGATCTCATAACGAAACCCTTAGATCGTAAGGTTTATCATCAGTTTAGAGTTGGGACACTGCCGCTTAGTAGGTTAACATGCAAATGGAACCCAGGCACTAGCGATAAGTGCCGTTTTTGCCCAGATCATACAGAAGATATTGATCATCTTTTATATGTTTGCCTGGTTTACCAACAACCCAGAAGCTTGTGGCTGAAATCAGTATGTCGGAACCTAGGAACTAGGTCTGCGATGGTCGCTAAGAGGATACTGAAATCTGGCGCTAACGATATCGCAGTTATTGGAGTAGCTAAGTTCCTGAGTTGGGCATGGGTACTACGGGTGAAATATGGAAGGCCTCAATAGCTATTTGATTAAATTGTTGGGTTACTGTGTCCACCGTGTGGAACTGAAATTTTAAGGATTTTATTATGTGTATAAAGTCTTGTGCGTGGGTTATATTTAATCCTTTCTTAAGAACTGTTTTTAAACTGTAACTATAGGTATTTCTTTTTTTAGATTTTTTTGTCAAACCATGTAAAGACAGCACTTTTGCTAAGGTGTATTTATGGTTTTAACATTTTGTAATTAATTGACTTTCCTGTCTTTTAAGATGAATAATCGCAATAAAGACTTTTTTTTAAATTGAGATCACTTCTTAATATCCGTAAGATACGGACCTGCAGGCAAGCAGTTTTCGCCTGCTTCAAAGGAGATGATATCCAACTGAGCTGCCGAATGGTAAAATTCCTTGAAACTGTTGAGGCCTGCTTCAAAACGTTGAAGGAAACGAACAAAATCTAGCAGTACTGTGAAAGGACTAAAGGATGAACCCAACGGTACCCCTGAAGACCAAGCTCTAGCGCGACACCTTGACTCTCCCTTACATCAACTATCACTGACTATACAACAGGGACACCCCGAACTGTTATTATAAATTAACCATTCTCTCTTGCATACTGGCACTTTATTACATTTCCCCTTGGCCGGCATCGAGGAAGAATCTATTGCTTAACTTTTTTATGATAAACAGGCCGCTCAACATGATTTTAAGCTTATTTTAATCGTGCTGCTGCTACCTCACCATGTTTTTTTAATGGACGGAACCTTCGTTTTAACACGCTAAAGTTTGACTCCAGTTTTATTAACCGAATTTTCTTTCTCTTATATTGTAAAGGTTTTAAATAACCGTGCACAATAAAGCATCTATCCTATCATGACTAGAAAGATAATTGAAACTTTAATTTATTGTTCAAATCAGTTTTCTCATCTTTTGCATCGCAGCTACAGATTCCTTGTATGCTTCTTATTGTTTAGGCTGAATTCCATTTTACATTATGCTTCTAAGATTGATTTCTATCAGTTTGTTTTGAGTTTGTTATTAACTCATTTAATCATAGTCAGCAGTCTTTGGTCTTTATTGTGTGACTAATTCATTACAGTGTTAATCAAGATTGTGAAAATCATGTTAACTCTGTATTACCTCTCAAGCAACTACAAAGCTTCATCAACCAAAAATAAAGAACCTTTTCTGTGTTTCCTGTGCTTTGGAAAGCAGGAGCAGAGACGTGGGACTGGTGCAGCAAGGTAAGTATTTATTTTTTCTTTTACTGTTTCCCCTCTCACCCCGCCTTGTTACCCCCCCACGTCTGCACCCACCCTGCCACCCGCAAACCATGCCAGCTGCCACTGGAAAACACTATATTGTAATTGTCTACTAAATGTTTGTGGTATTCATTGTCAGTTGTTGTTGATGGCACAATTGAGATAGGGACACATTTGTGTGTGAGAATGAGACTAGTGTTGTGGTGGACCCATTTCACAAGGGGACTCTGCACTAATTAGAGTTATTTCCCGTAGGTCAGGATTTCATTTGAATGTGTGATTGAATAAATTGGAGAAAATGTTATTTCTGAGCCATTTGTTTTATGATTGCAAATTGATACAGATTGTAGAGGAGCAAACATAAGTTGAGATTAGCTTGTGTTTTGTAGTGCGTGATTGATGTTGAAAAGAGTGGGTTCATGGAGATAGTAAAGAAGGGTGAGCAGCTGTGAGAAGTGAAATTGGTCGATTGGTGTAAGGCCGTGCTGTGATTGGTTGTTCACGTCATTGAGTGCTGCGCTAGTATTGATAAGCGACTTGATATAAGAATTGTGGGGGAAGAATTTTTTGTTAGGTTGACATAAATTCTAACTATAAATATTGAAGGATGTGCTGAAAAATTAAATGCTTTAAAATGTTCCCCAATTTGGTAAGGGGAGACCATATCTGTCAAAGAGGGAGAAGAGGCACCACCTGAAAATACTAGAGATCAATTATATGTTGATAAATGTAGGGTTTCACACATGTATTTGGCTTAATCAGTGGCAAAAGATCACAGAAAAAGAAGGGGCACCAGTGTTTCCATGATATAGTACATTTAATGTGAGGATCATTAAAAATGTATGAGCATTTTATATGAGATGAAACCATTACCGAGACCTACAGAGGTTGAAGCACTCAACGCATGGGAATATACTGCACATGCCAGAGAGAAGGAAAGATTTCAGGGAAGAGCCAGAAAGGCAGTGTGTACTTACATTGCTGCTAGATGGGATGTAGAACAGAGAAAGTGGAGAACGGGTATGATAGAGGAAGCAAAATTGTACCCTGCATAAACCAGCTAAGAAAGTAGAGAGGGAAAGAGAAGAGGAAGAAGGAAAGGAGGGCTAGGTTGAGATAAGGAGTCAAGATAGAAAATAGTGACAGTGATACTAGTGACAGCCTACTAGATGTTTTATTATCAGTATGCCCACATCTGTACAATGAGCCTAAAATTGTGGGTCGAGGAAGGGCTAATGTGAGTGGACATATGGAAGTGGCTACTGCCCCAGCAAATGCAAATTCAAATACAATGGGGACAACTCCTGTGAATATAAATCGAAATATGATGGGAGGGGGGTTCCCGGATGTGTTCCCCTGGCACTTCCACAGCTCTTAATGCTCCAGGTGCCCTAACTTTTCTGGTTATCATTGGTCCAATAGATCTTATAATCAACCCTAATTCAGTGGGAACTGCAAGGCACAGTTTTGCTATTCCGTCTGAATCACAAATTTTAGGAAATGCCCATACAAGTTCAGGAGAAGGAGGATGTGTTCCATTGATTCTAATTATGCAAGTTCTCGTTGTGATGCAAGTGCTGACCCATCGATGAATCGAACCTGATTTGGACCTTTAAGGCCAGTCTACGGATTACCAGAGATCCACATGATTACATGGGAGCCACCCTTGAATGCACACAGTAGTACATCTAGAGATTGAGCAATTCCTAAAAATTCTGAGGGGCAAAAATTCTTGAGTATTCAAGAATAGGACGAATGGCTGAAAGCTCTTATCTCTTATTGCCACATTGAATAAGAGTGGGAGTACAGATTTGAGTCAGGGGACAATTAGGTAGACATTGAAAGCATACCTGGTGAATGTAGTCAAATTAAAACTTGAATTGGATGAAACGATAAGCAAAAGTCTTGAATTGGCTTTGAATTAATACCTTTCAGCCACATGAAAATTTGTTTAGGAGCTAGGATGTTACTAGAAGAGCGAGGCAAGCCTGTGACAAGGTAAAATATATAGCCAAGAAGTTTGAGATAGATTTGGAGTGGAGAAAGGCCCTACACAGGAGCTGTGACTCTCTTTTTCTGGTCAGGATATAGAGAATATGAGATTACCAGGGTTGAAAATGCAAATTCGGGTGTTAATTCAAAGTATTTATATTTAGAGTACGCTGGATAAATGGGAAGACAAATGGTGAAGGAGGAAGGGTCCGAAAAGATTTAGGGAAGAACAGCCTCCTTCAGTGGAAAGGGGAACAAGCATTGGGATTTTCCCATTACGGGATTCACCCAGTGGGGTTTACGTTCATGTGCCTTTGAGTAGAAGTGATCTTGCGTCATTGACAAACGACTGAGATTGAGAGAAAAGCCTGTAGAATAGTATAGACAGGTTGATCAGTTTGTACAAATATCAAAGGTACTGTGGACTGACTTGAATACTTTGTTCGATGTTGTGGTTCCATTGATTTGTGGGCTGCATGCAAAATTGCCAGAAAATGGCATGGAAGGGAGCCGGAGAGATCATGGGCGTCCGCAGAAATTTTTCCAGGGGGGGGGCAAAATGTTAACGTCATCACCATCCTCCGATATGATGTGTGCCAGGAGGGGCATAAGATACACTGGGGCGCAGAACTGGGATAGACTCAATTAAATGCCAGAAGTCCAGGACATGTGACTGACCCTGCCACAGGCCAACAAACACCACCTGTAGGGAAAACGCTAAACTTTCTGACAAGGTGCTTTATCTCTGTCTGCTAGGTGTGCAGACTTCCGGGTCCTCGATCCAACACCAATCAAGGCTGTCTTCAGCACGATTCGATTTTCATCAGAATACTTTAAAACAGCCTATAATTAAAGCACCAGATTAAATATACTGTATGCACAGTGTATGTTAGGGATTATTTGTAGCGCACATATTTACCAATATTGGCTTTTTGGTGCTAGAATTCATGATAACTTTTATCCAAAGTTAAAGCACAACGTCAAAGTTAGTAATAAATAATGCAGCAATCACAAATGCTAGTGATTCGCCAATGGGTGCTCCCTTTACTAGAATTCCCCGGGCAGTGCTAAATTTTAATAAACAACAAACTTAGGGGTCTAATTAGAAATCCAAGTATGATTCCATGCTTTTGTAATCATGTCAATAGTACATGAGGACAAACACAGCAAATCCAACAAACCATACCACCAACAGTGAAGCACCAGTAAACGTGAGTCACCCCTAGTTTAGGATTCCCATCAAAAGTCTTATATGGATCAATATTCTCATTTGGTAGTCCTTATCGGGTATTGTGTCTCTTGATCATTGAGACCAGCATACCCAGATAGCCAGTTCGGGGTAGCGACCCACAATCACTCGGTACTACCACATGATGTTGATACGATGGGAAGTGCAGTGCAAAAGCAAAAAGTGATGATTAAAAAAAAGGATAGGGAACTTAACATAAACCAGTTTTAATAAACGTTAGCCCCTTCCCCTTTAAAAACAAGAACAGTATAACATCATCAACGCAGTCCACACAAATAGCTGCGAGGAGACCAACATGTTTCAGCCCCAATGGGAAAAGATCCCCAGGCTTTCGTCAGGGTCTCTGTTCGAAGAATATGCTACTGCTTATGAGTGAATAAAGTGTGAAAAAATTATACAAAAAACACACAAGTGAAAAACCAGTAAAGGATATTATTTTCCTTCAACTGTATCAACTCCTCTCTTCGGCACCTGGTCGATTTAGTACTGTGTTTTGGAGACAAACATACCGGTGAATCACGATCAGCTATCATGGTCTGTTGGAAGAGATACAGCATTTCTCAAATATACAAGTTCTTTACTCACCCAGGGTGTCCGGGGAGTGGACCTCACCTCTTCCTGGACCTGGCTCAGGATATGTGAGACCCCGCTCTACAATTACAGATAGATGTAAGTGTATTCCATGCACAGAAGACCTTTTGACTTCATATTGTTTAAACGCCAGAGTAGATCAACGCTTGATCCCTCTGTCCTTTGTATTTATGGAGTCGGTTTCTGTAATTGTAGAGCGGGGCTCACATATCCTGAGCCAGGTCCAGGAAGAGGTGAGGTCCACTCCCCGGACACCCTGGGTGAGTAAAGAACTTGTATATTTGAGAAATGCTGTATCTCTTCCAACAGACCATGATAGCTGATCGTGATTCACCGGTATGTTTGTCTCCAAAACACAGTACTAAATCGACCAGGTGCCGAAGAGAGGAGTTGATACAGTTGAAGGAAAATAATATCCTTTACTGGTTTTTCACTTGTGTGTTTTTTGTATAATTTTTTCACACTTTATTCACTCATAAGCAGTAGCATATTCTTAGAACAGAGACCCTGACGAAAGCCTGGGGATCTTTTCCCATTGGGGCTGAAACATGTTAGTCTCCTCGCAGCTATTTGTGTGGACTGCGTTGATGATGTTATACTGTTCTTGTTTTTAAAGGGGAAGGGGCTAACGTTTATTAAAACTGGTTTATGTTAAGTTCCCTATCCTTTTTTAATCATCACTTTTTGCTTTTGCACTGCACTTCCCATCGTATCAACATCATGTGGTAGTACCGAGTGATTGTGGGTCGCTACCCCGAACTGGCTATCTGAGTATGCTGGTCTCAATGATCAAGAGACACAATACCCGATAAGGACTACCAAATGAGAATATTGATCCATACAAGACTTTTGATGGGAATCCTAAACTAGGGGTGACTCACGTTTACTGGTGCTTCACTGTTGGTGGTATGGTTTGTTGGATTTGCTGTGTTTGTCCTCATGTACTATTGACATGATTACAAAAGCATGGAATCATACTTGGATTTCTAATTAGACCCCTAAGTTTGTTGTTTATTAGCTTGTTTCTGTGGGGGATAATACTTAGGCTTGGTCTTTAAACGTCCCTCTAGCCCTGCAATACCGTGTGGTTTTTTAGTGCTAAATTTTACACACATTCAATTAATGTATACAAAATAAAATGTATAGGTCCAAATGTTAGCTATATATTTTTTAAAGAAACTTAGAGTCCCTCTACGTGTAGTCAATGTCAAACTGACAACGTGCCTACGTTTAGGGATACAATAATGGCCAGCTCCCTTATGCGGAAGCCCGGCACCGTAAATGTTTGGCACATCCGGCGCCCCCAGCGGCAGTACATCACAGGTCCAGGGATGATGAGTCTTACACAGTGGTCGAAGTAGGGGAAAAAAAGTAGGGGAACATTGGGCGGAGAATCAAAGGGCGGGAATAACCCAAGGTTTGAATCTGTGAGTGGAGCCAGAGGTGTGGCCAGAATGTGCAGACATCCCAATTTTTTGTATTTGTTTGGCATTTCACTGCCCAGTTTAATCAAGCAATGGATACACATCATTATTTAAGGTTATAATGAGTTATTGACATTAAAATATATTCACAAAGTGGGATATGCTTCTAATCACAGAATGTACCAAATACGATAAAATGTGGAAACACAATCCATTTGTCTCCGAGCCATGGAGTTTCTGTCATCAGCACTACTATCTTTTTCCACAACAGCAGTTCAAACATGAAAGGCAAAATATCCTAGTTTGGAAATGTTTTCTCTAAAATTATGGCTCTGCCATATTTGCCTCATAATGCAAGATCTGCTGCATGGTCTGACCATTTAAACTTATAAATTGTTTGTAGCCCAAACATATCAAAAGTTAATATAAAATGTGACTTGTGTAGCTGCGGAGTGGATGGCCTATTGTAAAGGTTGACTGGTCACCTTTCTCACTGCTGAGTTTGTATGTTACACTGGTACTAATAAGGCAAAATCTTTCCAGAGACTGTTAGCATATGTACAGACGGCAAAATATCAAAATATCTGAAAATATACTGCATTACGCTGCAGCCTTTTTTTAATGCATAATTTAGTCAACACTACGGCATAATGTTGTCATTCTTTGCTACATAATTAATTCCAGTGGCCTCACAGCAGGCAGCACATGTTAAAAGTGCTTGTGAATGAAGCCGGGTGACTGTAAGTTTGCGAACTTAGTTTGGTGTGCGTGCAAATCCGGCATTGCCAATCCCTGGTGAGTTGCAGCTACTACTGCTGAAACAAGGCCAATGGAGGTACCTATGGGTGAGGCAGACTGGCCTCAAGGGCAGGGCCAGCCATAGCACTGGTGGAGTCCTGTGCATTAATGTTTGTTAGTGCCCCCCAATGACCACCTCTGCCATGGATTCCCTCACTACCACCCTTTAACTGTGCCCCCCAAGTTTCCATAACCACTCTCTCTCAGATGCATTTAATTTGATTTACAGCGCCACTCATACCATTGTAGGGTGTCAGAGCACTTTACATCACACACATTACACAGAGACAATCAATATGTGTGTAAATCACTGTATAGAAAATGTTACATAAGACTAAGGGCTACAAGGTGTGAGAGTCACATGACAACCATACTAGTAGCCCATATAGTTTTATAGTCGTTGGTCTGGAGAAACACAATACCCGGAATTTAAAACGTAATACCATGATTGGGGGTTCTGCTTAATAATCAGAATTGATTTCTGTCCAAAAGAACACTTTTTGGGACATTAGGATAATCAAAGACTGGGGGGGGGGGGAATAACGCTCTAATTTATACCTTGCAGTTTGTATGCAGCTCTTAGATGACAGTTAATAGCTCACTGTTCTAAGTTAGGATTTTAACTTATAAACTGCAAGTAACAAAAGGATCTCTCTGACAAAAGCAGTAGCCCACTGACCTATTTACATTATGTGCACTTTGTGATCTGCATGGCGCAAGTTCTTTGCAGCTGGTACATTAACCCTCTGAGCTACCTTTCCATGAGTCAAAACTTCCACTAGACAAAATTCTGATCTCTCTCTAGGAAGAACATTAATCACCAGAGTCATCATGACATTTTTATTGTTGCCGAAAATTGCTGGAGTCCAGGAAGGAGGCAGCAAGCATTTTTAAAACCGTAATATACTTGCAAACATGATGCCTCTACCTAATGTCAGCACCCGGTGCGGTCACACTGGTTGCACTGCCCTAGAGCTGGCCGTTCAAGGGTCCTGTGACCTCAGTGACTGTTGTTCTAGTGTGTGCTGCTTCATAGGCCTGCCCGCAAGACTGGAGGTGAACTTCAGTATGGATAGTGGTGGACAAGACTTGAAGGTTAACCTACACTTGTCATGCTAGGGTCCACCTGCTGGTGCAAAGACACCAGGACTTCTAAGGTGTTGCGAAGCCCTCTAAGGTCTAGCATGTGATTGTGCTCTCTCAGGAGAGTGGTCTGGTGGACTGGTTATTAAGGCTGAACCTGGTTCCCAGTTCCAAATTCAGCAGCTCTGACCATAGTGCCACATCCTCTCCCCCACTGAACACCGTACTGCCCCACTGAGATAAACTCCCACTGTCTTCAACTACAACCCAATTGTTGCCCGCTATAAACACCTGGATGCGGCTCAATTTAAATTACGCACTAGACAAGAGCAATATGCGGCCTACAAAAAAAAAAGTAACAACATCCTGGAAAAAGCAAACACTTATAGAGAATGCAAAATTTAGCAAACCATGGGAAATGTAAGCAGGAACAACATGGTTACCTTAACGCTTTTACACTCCCTAATCAGTGAGTGCTTTTGCCTGAAAAATTAAGGACACGACTACAGGGCCCTGAATTGACCCATTTCAGTGGCCATTGCTTATATCCTTACAAAACGTAAGCAGTAGGGTAAAAAGACCACGTATCTGGACGCAGAGCCGCAGCACACATTTTGTTTTCCAAACCACACATTGCAGTACCTCCAGGATTGGTGCACTAGTTCCAAGTCCAGGGAAAACAAAGACAAGAAAACAAAAATAGCGCTTCACTGGCAAACCCTGTAAAAGTGGGGCTAATGTGTTTCAGTGTGAATAAAATCAGTTTGGCCAGTTTGCTACCACTCTGTCTTACTTTATTTTGTTATTTATCTATTTTTCATATTTTTTGCCTTTTATTCCCAATGCTGCACTTTGGAATTAAAATGCCAGAAAAATATGACATTTCCAGAAAAAGTGTCTTTATCTTTTGGATCCATTTCACAGGGAAGCAAATAAAAGAAAGGAGAGGAAAGAGACTGAGAACCCCGTCTTGAAGTCATGGTTTTCTTGGGCGTCCGCAGGGGGGGGGGGGGAGGGTCGCTCCAGGGGGGGGCAAGCGCCCCTCCTTGCCCCCCCTGCGGACGCCCATGGGAGAGATGTGGAGTTACACATGGTCCGTCAGCCATTGCAATGAGAAAGTATGATCAGGTGATGACGTGGTTGAAAGCTAATCAATCAATCATTAAATTTGTAAAGCGCACTACTTACCCGTGAGGCTAAGGCACCACATCACGATATCGATTGGGTTTAACTTGTTTGGATGACCCAAGAACCTAAAGAGGCAATTCATGCATATTACAAGAGATTGTTGCAGGCTTTCAAACAGTATAACTTGACGGAGACAATACTGCCAGACATGCCTGTCTGGCAGTATTCTTTCCGCCGAGTTAGAGGTTGATGAGATTTTACGTTATGCAATGTACTGCTATGATGAAATTAATATGAAACAAAAGAAGCTCAAGCTGCTCAGAGGGGTAATCATAATCAACCTTTTACAGGAAATACGGCCCCTATGCAGGGAGTTTTCCTGCAAGGAGCACCTGCAATACAATGTGGTAGAGGTTTTCAGACACAGGGTAGGGGTTGAGGTATTCCTATTGACCCTAGTACTGGGATTGATGTTGCCATGTTGAAGAAGTCCAATCCTTGTCACTATTCTAATAAGTTGGGGCATTGAAATTAGAAACCTGCTAATCAAGGACAACATTTTGGGTTTTCCCAGCCTCAGATTGGTAACCCCCAAGCAATCACAAAAGGTGCTAAGACCAAGGTCCCAAAATTTCAATGCGCCGGTAGGTCCAGTGATGCAAGTTGCATTGCTAAGTCCAGGTATCTGCCTCCCGCTTTGTTTTTACTGAAATAGTTAATGTTTTGTTGTTGTGATCACTCGACACACTGTTCATTACCTGATGGGTCATTTGTGCTGTTTGCTCTAATCATTTTTATATGTGTGCTGTTTTATTTTCACCAGCTCTCTGGTCTGCCGCTGCCTGGCCATTTGCTTCAGAGAGAGCCTCCATGAGCATTTCCCTACTTCCTGTTGGCCAAAAGACCTCCGTATTCTTGGGCGGGTTGTATGTCTAGACTTGGACTATCAGCAGGGTACTGCATTTAAGCAGTTGCAGGGCCACTGATGCCCAACTGCGTCTTTGCCTTTATGAGACCAGACGCCAGGACCCCTGCACCTTTCTCTATTTCTCCTCTGCCCTCAGACTATGCTAAGCATAGCTATGAATCTAACTTAGCAGTATTTCCCCACTGAGCTAAAACATATTCACATAGCTCTCAAAAAAGCTATAAAGCAGATGATATGCTGCACTAGGCCCTTCCCAGATATAGAGGGTCTGGCAGCATGTACAAAATGTACTTTCTCCTGTTGAGACTTTTTGACACTGTCAAAGATTGATGATATGCTAACCTCAACACCTTTGCCTTCTACCCTTCTTACGTTTCCTCGCCGGAAGGCTTGTATGCAGAAGACTCACTCCTCCTCCTCTCCACATAAAAATAAACACAATGAAAATAGATAGCCCATATTGCAATGTTAGGTCCATGGTAAAGCACTCTGTAGAAATATGGACCTTATATCCACCTCTGCCCTAAGCTCTGTTTTTTTTTACCAATACCCGTCTCTGCAGCTCAGCTCTCCCCTGCATTCTCCTTGCCATAACTGAACACTACTCTCTGGTCAAAGTAGACAGAGTGGAGCATCCAGGAGAAGGTGTCTCTATTGCCTTTCACAACTCTATAAAAGTTGAACTGGTTGACAACCTTCTCACAGCATGGATTGAGATGTGTATTTTTAAATTCACAATCTCTGCCACTGATGCCTAGTAAGGCACCAGGAAAGACTTTCCCAGACTCAAATTGATTATATTGCACCTCGTATTCTGGC
This sequence comes from Lissotriton helveticus, assembly GCF_964261635.1. NCBI lineage: Eukaryota > Metazoa > Chordata > Amphibia > Caudata > Salamandridae > Lissotriton > Lissotriton helveticus. The sequence continues at coordinate 1,295,284,396 of NC_136059.1, forward strand.
CACTGATACATTTCTACTGCTGAGCGATTTTAACTAGTATGGCAAGGACATTGATGACCCCGACGTAACACAACTACTAGCTGACATGGAGACTGTTGCTCTGAAACAAATTATGATGAGCCCAACACACAGAGCAGGACACACGCTTGATCATATATTTACTAACAAAGTGGAAACAACATGTAATCTTCCTTTGCCCATTACCCGGTCTGATCATCACTTTGTCCGATTTCGCTCCGCAGAATCCGATTGTAGTATATAATAGTCCACCTCCCAACGTCACAAACACTCTAAATGTAATACACAGAGTATTTGAGCCATTAGGCTAGGGAAAACAAGGGGAGGGAAAGGGAAGGGACAGCAGGGAAAGGGAGTAAACCTGTAACGACAAAGCATACACTTAGAAACAGCCCATATACATCAGACTACTCTCAAATGGTCTCACTAGATGATCATTTGTACCTGCACAATAAAGGAAACAAACTTCTGTTGAAAATCCTCCTAATTCACCACCCGCCTTGACTGAGTTTTGCCTAAATGAAACATAAACAATACTCAAGTTTCACACAGAAAAAAAACATATGACCTACACATGTGTAATATCATAAACAACCCTTCTGCCTACCATGACAAGAGCGTGAGGATTGCATTGAAATACTGGGTTCTGATGGTGGAAATCAAATAAGACAACAAAAGCTATGTATTCCTTATATCAGGCATGGAAAGAAAAAGTAACTGAATAGTGCCCAGGCCTTACAGATACGGTAGTGTGTAGGGAGCAAGAACCACAACACTCAAAAGTTCTCGTGAGGTAAACAGTAAGTGATCCTGAGGAAAGAACCACGGTGCACAGGAAACTCAGGCACAAGTATTACGCTTCATTAGTCACCGTGTATATGAGAAAAAGAAAAACCACACGGTAGCGCGTAGTTGAGACCACTACCGCGCTCCGCTGGTAATCCGCCTGCACAGAGTGCAAAGCAAAAACACCAAATACCCCTAGAAGAATGAGCTCTCTTCTGAAACGGGCTGAAACGGTAACGCGCAGCCTAAACTACCGCGCTCCGCTCCTAAAGTCAAACACAAAGGAAATGCTCGTCTTCCTACGGCAGCGCGGCTGAAGGCATCGTGCTCCGTCAAAGATGAAACAAACAAATAACTTCCCGCTCCTACCTCGGGACTGGAATCAAACAACGGCTTCTCCAATACTCCGAAGCCTGGAGTAAAAGGCGACGTAAAGGGTGCTCCTCTACCAGCCGGCAAGGAACAAGAATGCTAAGAATTACACGCAACAGGAAGCGTGTCATGATTGCATTTAACACCTCTCCTACAGCCGGGGGGTTTGGGAGTTGTAGTTTTCCGGGCATGTTACTCCTACATAGTGCGTGAACATGAGCTGGTTCACACAGCATTGCAGGCGCATGACCGGGACCCTGACACACTTGATTACGTTCTCTATTGCATGCAAGAATGCCGTAAGTAAGTCCAATAAAGAGGACCTTATTCTGTGCCACTCTTGAAAGATGATTTCTCCTACCATTTTATCTAAGACTTTTAAGGCTCCCAATCTGTCACCTAATTTGGACATGAATATGGTCCTGGATGTCTACAACACCTCACTTATCAGTACCTTTGAGTATCTAGCCTCTATCAAAAATTCTACGTCCATTGCTCCGAGAAACCACACTTCCTGGATCGCAAATGGCATTCCACAAAATAGCATACCGGGCTATTCTTAGGAGCTATCATAATATGATTAAGGCGGTAATTAGGGTGCACCTAACTACCTCCATAGCACAAGCTGGGAACTCCTCTAAGCAACTATATAAAGTGTTAAGCTCTTTTCTGCAACCATGTGCCTGCATCACCACTGTCTCAGCTTCCCCAAAACACTGCGACTCTAGCAGATTTAAATAGGAAAATCTACACCATCTCTAAGAGCTGCCCCTCTAGCCTTGTACACTTAGAGATGGAAGCCGATTGGAACCATCCACACCCCAATGCTACTGCCAGGTTAGTTAAATCTAATTGCTGTTCCACGGAACAGGTGTTAAAGGTGTTAGCCCTCAAAAAATCTGGCTTGACCAATGATCTTTGCCTTCCCAGGGTCGTATCTAGTTTTGCCCAGTATGTAGCACCATTCATAACAATATAACTTAACCTTTCTCTAGACCATGGGTACTCACAATCTTTCTCTCGGGGGCCAAATTTACAGCGTGGTTTGTGGCCGAGGGCCGCACCGGTGGAGGCGGGGTCAGTGGGGGAGGGGGGAGGGGCTAGAAAGAAAAAAACTGTGACCATGAAGTTGAACACAGGCCCCTGCAGCTGACGCGTTCATCCACTGAGCCAACAGACCAGCATACACACACATCTCTCTTTCTTTCTCTCTCTCTCTATCTCTCCCTCCCTCTGTCTCCCTCCTTATATCTCTCTCTCTCGCTCCCTCCTTCCCTCTCTCTCTGTCTCCCTCTGTCTCTCTCCCTCTGTCTCTCTCTGCCTTACCTCTCTTTCTCTCTCTGTCTCCCTCCCTCTCTTTCCTTTTCTCCATCTGTCTCCCTCTATCTGTGTCCCACTGTCCATCCCCTCTGTCTCCCTCCCTCCGTCTGCCCTCTGTCTGTCTCCCTCCCTCCCTCCGTCTGTCTCCATCCCTCCCACTGTCTACCTCCCTCCCTCCCTCTGTTTCCCTCCCTCCCTCTGTCTCCCTTCCTCCCTCTGTCTGTCTATTCTATTCTATTCTATTCTATTCTAGGTTTGGTAAAGCGCAACAGCTACCCCAGCAAAGGGGCGTCCCGGCGCTGAGAGACAGAAGCACTTCTTCCTGGACGGGCTGAGAGGTAGTCTATGGGGCAGGGAAGAGGAGGGTCTTAATTGCTTTACGGAAAACCGATAGAGAGTCTATGGAGCGTACGCTGAGAGGGAGATCGTTCCAAAGTTTGGGACCAAGAACACTGAAGGACCTGCCTCCAGTGCGACAGCGCTTGGCTCTTGGTACTTTCAAGAGAAGTTGGTTGGAGGAACGAAGTTCTCGGCCAGGGACATAGGGGCATGCCAGATTACGCAACAGCGGGGGGTTCCCCTGTGTGGTAATTTTAAAGATCGTAATGAGAGCTTTAAATTTGACTCGATGTTCCACAGGCAGCCAGTGGAGTTTACGGATGGTGGTTCTGGCTGAGCATCTCCGTGGGAGTCCTACCAGCATTCTTGCGGCCGCGTTCTGAATTCGCTGGAACCTAGCCGTTTCTGCCTTGTTTGCTCCCAGAAGGAGGACATTCGCATAGTCGAGGCGTGAAAGGATGGTTGCCTGGACAATTAACTGTCGGGTCTTAGGATCAAAAAATCCAAGTATAGGCCTAAGGTTTCTTAGGAGACCTATACAGGTGGCGGCCACCTTTTTGGTGTGTGATTGAAAGCTGAGGCCGGCATCCATCCAGACTCCCAGGTTTTTTACACAGTCTTTGGGGAGTGGGGTATTGCCAAGGGATGACGGCCACCAATGTTCGTTCCATAGGCTGGTGTTTCTGCCAAGGAGGAGCACCTCGGTTTTTCCGGCGTTAAGCTGGAGGTGGTTATCCGTCATCCATTGTGCCACTGCTGCCATACCCTCTCTGAACTTGGAGGACGCGATGGACGGGCTTTCTGTAAGGGTGACGACCAGCTGGGTGTCGTCAGCATACGACACCAGCGTGAGCCCCCACCTATTGGCCACCTCCGCAAGCGGCTGGACGTACAGGTTGAAAAGGGAGGGGCTCAACGCTGAACCCTGGGGGACTCCTTGTGCTATAGGGTGGGAGTTTGAAAGGAATGGGGGAGCTGATACCATAAAGGATCTGTCCTTAAGAAAGGAGTGGAACCAGGCGAGCGCGAGACCAGACACTCCAGCCATCTCCAGACGTTTTAGAAGGATGTCATGAGATACCGTGTCAAAGGCTGCGCTGAGGTCTAAAAGGACCAGCGCAGCACTTTGGCCGGAGTCTAAAATCGTCCGGAGATGCTCAGTCGTGGCCAGTAGGGCGGATTCAGTGCTATGACCCGCTCTAAAGCCATTTTGGGATGGATCTAGGATACCGTTTAGGTCAATATGTTTAGAGAGAATGCCGTTGACATGGGCTTCTGCTATTTTCGATATCCAGGGAAGGAGGGATATTGGCCGAAAGTTTTCTGGCTTGGATGGATCCAGAGTGGGTTTTTTGATTATGGGGGATACCCACGCTTGTTTCCAGGCTATGGGTACAGAGGCGGAGGCGAAGGAGAGATTGAGAATGTCCAACATGGGGGGCAGAAAAAATTCAATTGAATCCAGGAAGTGAGAGGGGCTCATAGGGTCTCCCGGGGAACCGGATTTAACCTTCTTACAAAGTTTAATAAGCTCCGTTGACGTGATGGCAGGGATTTGCGTAAGGGGGACGTGAGTGGAGGCTGGGGTCTTGCATTCCTCAGAATGCGGAGAGTTCTGCAAAAAAGTTGCATAGATTTTTTGGACTTTCTCCACAAAGTATGTGGCCAGCTGCTCGCATTGTTCGTTGGATGAGATTTTGGGGGAGGGTGACCTAGAGTTTTGTAGCTCTTTAACGAGTTTAAAGACTACTTTGGATGGATTCGGGTTGGAGCTAATTTTCTCGGCATAGAAAGCTGCACGGGTAGTGTTGATGGCTTTGTGATACATCTTAAGCTTGGAGAGGTAGTTAGCCCTATCTTGATTGTCAAAGTTTTTCCTCCATTGACGCTCAGTTCTCTTACATTCCTTACGCATGGCTTTCAGTGTTTCATCATACCAGGGGTTAGAGGGTGTAAGACGTCCCTTAGTTAGTTTAGCTGGAATGAGAGTGTCCAGACCGTCTGTAATCCAGGAAGTGAAGGAGGTGTAGACAGTGTCTATGTCCTGATTGGCTTCGCAATGGAAACCTCCTAAAGTTTCGTGAAGAGTGGGGATGGAGAGTTTGTGCCAAGGTCTTTTTAGGCGGTGGTTGGTTTCAGTGGTGTATTGTCGTCCTGGGGCTGGGACCCTAAGTTTGATGAGGTAGTGGTCCATCCATCCCATCGGGGTTGGGGTTTCAGTAACCGCCTCTTGAATGTTAGAGAAAACCGGGTCTAATGTATGGCCAGCTATGTGGGTAGGACCATGGATGAGGGAGTTAAGCTGCAGAGCCGAGAGGTCTGTGAGGAGATTCGTAATGGTGTGATCGTTGGAAAGATCTAGGTGCAGGTTAAGATCACCCAGAATCGTGAAGTTGGCGGTTTTAATGATGAGCGCCGTGGACATTTCGAGAAGGGCGTCGATGAACCTGGAGGCAGGGCCTGGCGGGCGGTAGATGTATAAACCCGACATCATAAACTGAGGGTTAATACTAATTTTAAATTGGGCACATTCGCAGTCAGGGAGGGTTTCCTTAATAAAAGAGCATGTAAGATGTTTTTTATAAATGACTGCTATGCCGCCACCTCGGGTTTCGCGGTTTATGGTGGCTAGGTGATACTCATCTGGGAGCGCTAGGTTAGGGATGGTGGTAGCTCCATCTCGTAGCCATGTTTCGCAAAGGAAAAGGATGTCAGGATTTTCATCTAGTAAGAGTGAGAGTGAGTGTCTACCTCCCTCTGTCTGTCTCCCTCCCTCTGTATCACTCTGTCTTTCTGTCTACCTCCCTCTGTCTGTCTCCCTCCCTCCCTCCCTCTGTTTCCCTCCCTCCCTCCCTCCCTCTGTCTCCCTTCCTCCTTCTGTCTGTCTCCCTCCCTCCCTCTGTCTGTCTCCCTCCCTCTGTCTCCCTCTGTCTTTCTGTCTCCCTCCCTCCGTCTGCCCTCTGTCTGTCTCCCTCCCTCCCTCTGTCTGTCTCCATCCCTCCCTCCGTATACCTCCCTCCCTCCCTCCCTCTGTTTCCCTTCCGGCCCCGTCCTCTCGGGTATCTGATAAAATCGCCTTAGGCTGACGGAACGAGTGTCCGTTTTTGTTTTCCTCAAATTGCGGCTTCCGTGATGGTCCTCACTGGAGATTGTATCCGGGCCAAACAGAAGTCCTGCAAACGAAGAATTTGTTTTCTCCAACTCCGCTGTTTACACGGAGTGATTTTTACCACATTTGGATGACCCTTTAGTCTCCACACCGTAGATTGTATCCGGGCCGAACAGAAGTCCTGCAAACGAAAAATTTGTTTTCTCCCACTCCGCTGTTTACACGGAGCGATCTTTACCACATTTGGATGACCCTTTAGTCTCCAAATTAATCAACGTTGTGCTGACCACCGTGTCTCTCATCCCGTGCATTTTGGCTGTACCGACCTTAAACCCGATTTAAGATGACTGATTCACCATACGTCCTAATTAATTCTTGAATTGGGAATTTTTACCGCTGAGATCGACCACGACATCCTGCGTGGCGAACTCTCTTTCCATGTTCGGAGCCCAGTTGGGCCCTTACTCCATGATAGGATTGCCCCACTCCTTCCTTCCCCCATCCCCCGTTGTAGATGTCCTGATGAAGACCCCGACAAAGGACTCAAGATAGCCTATAGATAGGGGTCAAAACGTCAACTGTTCTCTCGGACTTCCGGCACATGCCCCTGATTCCTTCAAATGTTGTATGTGACCGTTGAATGTCCTGTGTTTAATCAGTTCTAATGTACGCCTTGATTTAGGGCTTGTGTATTTGATGTGTTATGAATTGTCTGTAATTTTGTAATTAGTAATTACTTTGGACTGTGGTTATTCTCCTTGACCTTACACTTCCTTGAGCACCCCCCTCCCTTCTCTTCTTCCCCACTCTGGGGCTATCAATTTTATGTGAATGTGTTGTGCCAATGGCAATTATTCGGTGTTGATAAATAAATGACAATACCCAAATATTCCGTTTAGTTTTTCACTTTATGGTTGTTAGTTTCTAGTGTATGTAGCTCACAATACGCCTTCCTTGCGGGGACCCCTTGTATATGTATCACATAACGCCCAGGTCCCCGCGACTGCATGGGTTCAAACCCCTCCTCTTGTAACGTGGTTCACCTCTTAGCGCCCCTGCAGCTCCACTCTTGACTGTGGCTGGAATCGCCCTGGCCCCCACAGAGCAGTGTCTCTGACTCGCACTGATGCTCCCTGAGGTGTTTGCTAAAGTTAAAAAAAAAACACACACAGGTGCGATGTCTCAAGCTCCGCGGGCCGCCACTGAAGGCTTGCCGGGCCGCTACTGGCCCGCGGGCCGTACTTTGAGTACCCCTGCTTTAGACTATGCAAAAGTACAAATGGTCTCCAGTCTCCAGTCGTACTTGTATTACTGGATATTTTTGCTATATTTGCCACAGTCTCTCACTCCATTCTAATTCGCAGACTACATGAACCAGGCATCCATGACAAAGTGCTACACTGGCTTAGGAACTTTCTTGACAATTGCACAAAAAACTTTGTTTCAGCTCTTCAAAATCAAGAACAACTTGCATCAATAAAGTGGTCCAGCAGGGCTCATGATTGAACCCAACTCTATTCAATGTCTATGTGGCTCAGATTGTGAAAGCCAGAGGAGTGGATATCATGCCATTGTGGATGACATCCAACTCCTTATTTCCTTTGTCCTGATCTTGACAAAGTGAAAACTAAATTTGCAAACTCCATGTCTGCAATTGCCAATTGGATAGTCAACAACTGCCTCCAACTTAACAGTGAAAAAACTGAGATAGTGCTTTTTGCCGAAGCGCAAGAGCTATGGCCAGCAGACTGGTGACCCCCTCTAATCTTAATCCAGCTCCATTCTCTAAGAAGGTGGTGAAAAATCTGGGAGTAAAGATTGACCACACATTGTCCATGAGGGGTCAAGTTAACACCACAGTTGGCATGTACTTTGCTATAATGAGGTCGTTAAAGAATGTATTCCTCTGGCTTTCTTCTACCCCTAGGAAAACCCTCATTCAGGATGTTATAATTAGAGCGGTGGACTATTGCAGTGCCCCATTGGTACCTGCCAATGACAACCTGCTGGCCAAACTGCAGGTTGTGCAGAATACAGCCTCTTGGCATATCTGCATTCTTCCTGCACAGACTCCATATGCCCCCTTATTGAAAAAAGAAACGGCATTGGCTGTCCATCAGGAAACAAAGGATCTCCGACAAATGCTTCCTGATGTACAAAGCCTTCTATAAACCTTCTCCTGCTCTGCTCTACTCCTGACTCAGATACTATCAGCCCTCTACACATTTTAGGTATTCCAATAGAGCCCTTCTTCAGATCCTTCGCATCCACTTGGTCAGATATTGTGACTGGTCCTTTTCGCACCCAGCCCCTATCATCGGAATAAGCTCCCTCTTTATATCCATACCTGCCCCAACTTCCAGAATTTAAAGAAGTTGCTGAAAGCATGGCTGTTCTGAATCTCACTCTGTTTGGCCTACAGAGCAAGTGCTGATATACTCCTTCAGGAGCGATTTGTGCACTGTACTAAGTACATCAACAAAACAATTAAAAACTCATTACATAACCTTTAGTGCCACAGCAGACTGCAAATGAGAGAAAGCCCGTTGTTGTGCCGCAGCTTCAGTCACCGAGTGGGACTAGACTCAGAGTCCCAGGTTCCTTTGCGGCGCGCATTCACCACCGCTGACGCCACTCATCCACACCTGGAGGTGCTATTTAATCTCTGGAGGGCTCCTGCAATGCGGTAAGCAAGCTGTTGTGCCACAGCTTCAGTCACCGAGGAGGGGGGGAGTGGGACTAGGACCCAGAGTCCCAGGCTCCCTTGCAGCCCGCATTCACCGCCGCTGACGCCACTCATCCAGGCCTGGAAGCGCTATTTATTCTTTGGAGGTCTCCCGCAGAGCGGGAAGCCCGTTGTTGTGCCGCAGCTTCAGTCACTAAGGAGGGGGAAGCGGGACTAGGACTCAAAGTCCCAGGATCCCTTGCGCCTGGAGGCGCTATTTAATCTTTGGAGAGCTCCCGCAGCGCTGGACACCGGCGGACATGACGGGATGCACCCGACAGCGCCAGGTAGAGACTGGACTGGGACAGTCCTCTTTCATCTACAACGTGCCATAAGTAATCGAAAATGACCCTCTTATTCTGATCGGGAAACGCAAAAGCTAAGATTCCCAGATACTGTGCCTCCATTATCTCGTATCTGACAAGAGCGGTTGGGGCCTTAAATGAGGAAATCCAGGCTGTGGAGGAGCAGCTGGGATTAAGGGGGGAGGAGGTCGGGGCTAGCCCTGATAAGAACTAATAAAACACTCCTTGTGAGATGCTGAGTGAAAGTGTACGATCCAATCTAAGTGGTGCTAATACTGATTTAGACCTTGAAGAGGAAGCCCATATTGAGGTGCTACAAGATATTCTTTTCACTGCCCAGGATCCCTTCGCAGCTATTGGCAGAAGGTTGGGGGGAGTTGCACCCGCAGCCGTGAATGGGGCTATAAACAAGAGGATAAGCAGAAAGGGTTTGAAGTCGGGGGAAATATTGTTGACTCTCTGCTTGGGGAATAGAGGACCATTGGGCACGGAAGCCGGGGCCAAAGCCCATTATGCTACAGTGGTGGAAAACTCCATTCAAACGCATCTGGCTACTTTCCTTGGGACACTCAAAGAGGACTTAAATAATTGTATAAAAAATATACTTGAGGTTATGTTAGCTAAACTATACTCCACAGAGTTGCATTTAAGCAAATTGAGGGATTATATTGATGGCAAGAATAAGGATATCGGCCCGAGTATGGGGCTCAGGTTGCTCAAGCTGGTATAGGTCATACACACGCAGGACCTTCCAATGGGGTTCAACACACCACCCTTCACCGTGGGATCCCCACATCTGACTTCAATAACTTATCCGCCAATAGGAATGTCAGATCTGGGTGCCCAGTCTAGTTTTGCAGGGTCCCAACAACAGCCTGCACAGCTAGCAACCTCTGCCTGTAGACAGCGGGACAATCAGTCTACATGTCTACAGCAAAACAAATGCAGGCTCCTCTTACCTCCGGAGGCCACCCCCCTGTCAGCTGTGTGAGCAGGGGCTACCTTTTGTGAAAGACAATATAAACGAGACCCCTGATGGATTGATTCACAAAGTTAAATTCTGGTGCTCAAGGTTTTCGGATGCCGGGGCTAAAGCAGCAACACATTTTATTATGGCTAGGTGAGTGGGTGGGGTGGACAGGGTGTGAAGACAGTTGATGGTGATTGTGTCATTGTCAACTTTAATCAGGCTAACATAGCTTGCCTATTGTGTAAAGAGAATGGTAATCTTAGGCTGGGTGAGATTAGAGCACTTCCCTTGGTTTTTTTTTTACTGCCCACCTGTGAGAAACCTTGCTGAAAATGTTATATCTCTGCTTTGTCATCCCATAGAAAGCACACATACAGGACAGGGCATCACACGCTTGTTAAGATAGAATTACCTGCCTAATCAGATCCCAAACCCACAATCTATAAGTCTGATAACACTTGGGACTGTCCCAGGTCCTAGACCACCGGGGAACACATTAGAATTTTGTAATAGATTATTAACCATTGAGCTAGTTGGACACAAATGATTGACTATCCATTCACACGCCTATACTGGCTCAGACGCTCCCGAGTCAGATCATTCCCAGCCTGAGCACCCCTACAAGGGTTGTAGAAGGAGCGGCAGAAATTTTGAATATTTTAAGTTGGAATTTATCCGGTCTTAAGAGCAAGTGGGATGATCCTGTGTGGCTCGGCTTAGTGAGGGAACATGATATACTGGGATTGTAAGAAACTTGGGAGTTAAAACATGTATTTTGGTCGGATGGGTACACAACTTACATTGAGGCCAGACAACCTTCGGTTGCTAGTCACTCGAAAGGTGGCCTACTAACATTAATTTCCCTAAAAGTGAGGGGCAGTCACTGCAAACTGGACACAGAGTCCGCAAATTGTTCAGCGGTCGAGATTCACCCCCCACATGCTCAGAAAATACTTGTTCTTAATTTCTATAATTCATTTGAAAAGGTTTCTATTAATGAACATTTATGCAGCCTAAATCACTTTTTAGATTTATAAAGGGAGAAGCAAGTTACTCAGTTTCCAATTATTTTGCTTGGTGATTTTTAATATTAATTTGTGTGATAAAAAGTGGAAGATCTTTGATGAATTTGGACCAGGGGGTACCTTAGAGACTCACTTTGAACATTCCTCTCAAGGGGGATATCTAGAGGATGATCTAGCTGACTTTGGACTGGCTCTCGCAAATACGGCAGAAGTTGGCATGGGCATCCCTTACTTTAAGGCCAGGGGATTATTTTCCACTATCAACTATATATTTGTTAATACAACCTTAATTCCCCCTATCTTGGATTATGCTACGAAATGGTCACAATATAGCGACCATAAACCTATTCATATCAGTGTAGGAGGGTATTTATAGTCCACAGATGTTATGGAGACAAGGGCCTTAGCCCCCCTAATAAAAACTAGGGATCAAGGCCGCAGATTGAAATGGGTGAAGGTGGTACCAGACCTTTTTTTAAATGATTTGTCAAACATCGTAGGGAACGAGATCGCCACCTGTCAAATAGCACTCGGGGGGAGTGGTGATTGCCACAGCTTTTGGCAGGATTTCTAAGCAGACATCCAGTGCTCTCTCCCTGCCTAACAAAGAGGCCATTTATAAGGAAGAGAGGTGGTTTGATCACAACTGCACAGTTGCCCATCAGAAACTAGTATGTGCCCTGAAAGAAAAACCCCAGGTCCGAAACTTAAATGCTACAACAAGGCTAGAATATAATCGTGTTTGGCATGTACGCAAATTGAAAATCAAACAAGAAGCCTGGGATGATCTGTTGTCTGTTGACGTGATTATGAATAGTTCAACATTTTGGGACATCATAAACATACCTTTATTCTCTGGTCTTGAGTGTAATATTGGTGAGTGTAATATCTCAGAAGAGCTCTGGTTTAATCATTTCAATCGTATCTATGGTGACCTGACTGATCAGGTAAATACAGGGCCCACATGTTTAACTGCTGTACATAGCTTGAACTTTTCAGAATAAGAAGTGGCTGTGGCCATAGCCCAAATGACCAGTAATAAATCTCTAGGCCCAGATGGGGTCCCAGTCGACCTTTTTAAGGCAGATATTCCTCTATGGGCAAAGCTATTGGCATCCATTTTAAACACTGTATGCCAACAGGGAATGCCTAAGTCCTGGTCTACATTAATCGTTGTCCTGGTTTTTAAAAAAGGAGAGAGAGGGGATCCAAGGTGTTACAGGCCAATATCATTGATTTATTCTATGGTTAAGGTGTTGGGGAGAGTTAACTGGATGGATTGATGAATGTGGTGTCCTGTCAAACCTTCAATATGGTTTTAGGAAAGGCAGAGGCACCTCGGATCAGTGTCTTAATCTCCTTCTTTTGTTAGGAAAATATACAGTAGCCAAGAAAGGGACACTACACCTCACTTTTATGGATCTATCCTCGGCGTTTGATCGAGTAAATAGATCCAAGCTCTGGGACCTGTTGTTAGCAATGGGTATGGATAAAAATATTGTGTATTTCTTGTCTGATCTGCACAGGGATTTCTCGGTAGCAGTAAGGTTTGACCAAAAGGTTAATCTAACGCAGAAGATAGATATCATAAGAGGAGTCATACAGGGCTGTATTCTGACTCCGCTGTTATTTACCCTTTACATTAACAACCTAGACTCTGTCCTGCGTGGAGCCGCTAAGGATATCCCTCATGTTGGGGAATCGATTGATCCCTTCATTGCTTTCTGCAGACAATGCAGCCCTACTGGCACACACAGTGGTGGGGCTTCAGCACTTGCTGTCCTCCCTTGTCAATTTTATGGGCACTCTGGACCTAAACGTAAATTTTTCCAAATCAAACACCATGAGTATAGGAGCAAAGCCAAGTAAAATCAAAACGTTTGGTTGTGATGGTAATGAAATAAACAGGGTCACTTAATTCCCATATTTAGGTGTTTTATTTGATGACAGATGCCCATGGGCCCCACAGAGGAGGCTGAAGAGAAACACTATGGCACGATCTACAGGTGCGCTACTCGATTTTGCACAGAGGTTGGGAGCCAAACCTGTGTAGGCAATGCTAAATATATATAAATCTAAGTGTATCGCCATTGTGAACTATGGTTCCAAAATTTGGGGTTATCAAAAATGTACAGAGCTCCAAATTGTGGAACTTTTTTTAAAGAAGTTTGCTCTCAGCCCCCCAAACCCCATCTTTGTATATAATCCATGAAGAAGTAGGAATTGGCTATGTGACTGACTTAATGAAAATGTCTCCTTTTCTCAAATGGATTTCGGTCAATCATTCGAGACTGTATTGCACTATATAAGGCTAGTAGTATCTCATGGCTAAGATATGTTAAAAGTACAGCAAGGGTGCTAGGCGGCCCAGAGGTATTTGATAACTCAGAAATGATATGCAAAAAAGACCTGTTGTGGGTTAAGACTTTATTTTTACGCTTAGTGTCCGCAGAAAGAGAGGCCATAGAACTATTGAAATCCACAGTCCGTGCTCACCAGATTTGAAAAAACTCTTATTTTATGGAGCCCTAATTGGACCAAGTCACTAAGCCTCAACACCGTTTTCTCTTGATGAGACTAAGGTTTAACCTTTTACATTTTCTATTGGCTGAACCTTCCGGCTGGAGTAAAATAGAGGATTTGGGACCTTGAGACAGTTTTTCGAGGCAAGATACTTTGTACTTTGTCATGTTTTGCAATCATTATTTGCAGATTCACAAGCATTTTATTTTTCCAATTTTAAAGGACAAAGGCTTTCTGCAGGTCACGCCGGCCCAAACATATCTGCAGATGTTGAATAACCCTTGGGAATGTTTTACTATCGCAAACTTTTTAGTAGCAGCAGCTAGAGTAAGGAAAAAAAAGGAAATTATAAAAGTATGGGTTCCCGGGTTCTAGATGTCTATCTATCTCCTAACTGTGAAATGCCTTTTCTTCATCCAATATGTGTTTTTAAAAATGTAAGACTGCTTTTCCTTATTAGAGGTCGGACTTTCTCATTTTTAATGTGTAACAGATTCTCCCCCTTAAAACATATGTTTTATATCTCATCGATTAATATTTAGACATGTATTTTATCTATGATGGATTTTGTGTAATATTTGGTTTTTACGTGATGGATATTTTAACATGCTTTTATGGTTTTGAATAACCTAATAAAGTGATTTTGACTGACTGACTGCAAAAAGTCCGAAATGTGAACCATAATTCTTCCAACAGTTTCCTTTGTTCGAACTGACAGAGGGTTATGGCTCCGATCAGTTCTCCTGATTGTGCCTGAGAGGGGAGGAAGATTATGCACTCTGAGCAGTCTTGGTGGTAGACAACAGTGGCCCATACGTAAATGCTGTAGTGGATGGCCACCCAATATACTTTTTGATCAATACTGGTGCTACCCGCTCTACTGTAAGAACAGTGGAGATTCCAAACCTACCCCTCTCAGGAAGAAGAATCCAAGTTGTAGGAGTGGCAAATAAGCAGATGTAAATTACGTTAACATGGTAGGTACCTGTGAAAGTAGGGTCTTTTGAGCAGAATCATGAGTTTGTGGTGGGCGATTCGAGTCCTATGTGTCTTTTGTGATGTTATTTGTTATGTAAATTGAATTACACCATTATTGCACATTAAAGGGTATAGCACTTCAGACAAATGATGAGGCTATTGCTTTCAACTTAGCTAGTGAGAATCTGGCTGCTACTTTGTTTCCGATGAAGATGGCTGAACAACTGCCGTTGAATTTCAGAGATACTGTAAGGGTGGAAGTGTGGGATTTTTCAGGGAAGGATATTGAACTCATCAATGGAGTTGAGCCTGTTCGCATACAAGTAAAGCTGAACGTAAAGTTCCTGAGAACACTGCAATATAACTAGAACTCTGAAATGATTGCTGGTATTACTATGGTGATTGAGCCAATGATTAAACAGGGTGGTTTGAAGGAGATTATACGGAGTCCATGTAACTTACCCATTATGGGCTTGTAGAAACTAAGCAGTAAATAACACATAGTGCATGATCTGAGAAGGATCAACAGTATTGTAGTCCCTTGATGTCCCAAGGTATTGAATCCTATTGTGATATTGTTCCAAATTCCATGAAAAGCTGAGTGAGTCACTGCCATTGTACTTTGTCAGACATTTTTCTCCGTAGCGTTGCATAAGTACAGTCCATTCTTCTTCACATTTCTGTTTTGTAATCATGTTTTGGCATAGTACCGAGACCTACAAGGGTATACACAGAGTTTGTCTATCTTCAACTAGATCTTGAAAAAGAGTCTGGAGTCCCTGATCATGCCCTGGAATTCAATATTGGTGCAGCATATCGACAACCTGCTAATTGCATCAAACGCTTAAGAAGCTTGCAGATTGACACAACTGCCCTGAAGAACCAATTGACTAAAAATGGACTTTAGGTGTCTCCAAATAAGTTGCAGCATTGTATCACAGAAGTCCTGTATTTGAGAGGCACAAGAAAGATATCGGGGTTGTAACTGCAAAGGGTTCAGACAAGGCCCCATTTACCAGTACAGAGGCAGATGGACTATTGTACAGCAATTCCACCGCTCTACGGAAGCCCTCAACCACGCTGAAATCGGTCAAGGCCCCCGACAGGAAGGTCCAATTGACCCTGTCAAAGGCGTTGGTGGCGTCCAACGTGAGGATAGCCAATGAAATGGAGTCCTTAATCACTATATCTATGGCGCCTATAAGATCGTAAGTAAGTTCATAAAGTTGGCGACCCCTAACAAAGCCCTTCTGATTAGGATGTAGAATATCAGGGGCAACCTGGGCCAGCCTGTTTGCTAAGAGGGATGCAAAGATTTTCAAATCTGCGTTCAGGATTGATATGGGACGGTACGAACCACAGTTGGTAGCAGGTTTGCCAGGTTTCAAAATAAGCGTGATAAAAACGCCATTCCAAGATGTTGGTGGAAGGGCCCCCTCCTGCAGTATTTGATTGAAAAGTACAGCAAGGAAGGGCAATATTTCTGCCACCAGGTTTTTATAGATCTCAGCTGGCAAGCCATCTGGGCCTGCAGCCTTACCTCCCTTGCTACCCTGGATAGCTAACGCGACCTCATCCTCGGTAATCTCCCAATCCAAAAAGACACTTTGTTCAGAAGATAATGATGGTAGGGTGAAACCTTCCAACCATCTGTCTACACTGTCTATAGTTATGTTCCTGTCCTCCTGATAATTTTTTTTAAAGAAATCCTTAAAAGCTGTTCTAATTTCTGAGTCTGAAGAGAGGGTGCCTTTGTTCGTTATTACAGAGTCTATGATGTTGCGTGCCTGGTCAGTTTTGGACTTCCAGGCCAGTAATTTGCCGGCACCCTCCCCATATTCGAAATGAGATAACTTGCTAGCCTCCCATTTCTGGAGGATACATTGATTCAGGAGGGAAGCCAGTTTCTCTTTTAGAGCAAGCAAGTTTTTGTGTAGCAATGAAAGATCGTGGTTAGGGGCATTATAGCTGGTGTCTAATTCAGCTTGTACTGCAAGAAGGTCAGATTCGATGGATACTATTTCTTGAGTATATTGCCTCCTTCGGAACACAACCTTGTTTTTAATTACACCTCGAAGAAAGCACTTGTAAGCGTCCCATACTATGCAATGATCCGCAGAGCCTATATTTGCTTGCATAAACTTGCGGGTTTCAGATTTAATAGATGAAACATCATCTGGAGAACACGACAGGGCTGCCCTCTATCCCCTCTACTATTTGACCTCTATATAGAGCCCTTTGCGCAGAAATTAGGAGAGGATTATACCATCAAACCCTTTATCTATGGAGACTGGGAAAAGAGGGTGGCCCTCTATGTGGACGATGTCATGATAATGACATCAGAAATCAGTACCACGTTCCCTGCAGCTATTAAGTTAGCCTTGGAATTCAGGGAAGTGTCAAGATATGAGGTAAATGCCTCAAAGACTGAGATCATGGTCTGGTACGACGATGCGAGCGGCCTCAATGAACAACTTAGTGAAAGCCTGCGTTATTTAGGGCTAAACATCATTAAAGATATCACTCAGATTGCCCCCTTGAATTTTGCAGTAATCACAAAAGAATGTCGAAAGCTAATGAGATCTTGGCAACACCTCCCCCTGTCTTTGTTGAGTAGAGTGAATCTGGTAAAAATGTCTATCCTACCGAAGGTTTCCTTTTTATTCAACACAATCCCACTTTTTTTTTACCCTCCCTTGCTGGCTAAGTTACATGGCGAAATTTCTTCTTTTCTTTGGAAAAATAAAAGTCCAAGGATAGCTTGGAAAAAAATCAGGCGTCGCAGGGAGAAGGGCGGGCTGGCGGGCCCAGATTTGCAGATCTATGCGTGGGCGTTTCAGCTGTCACACTCACGCATGCTTCTTAAAATGCCAACAGATTAGGGCATTGGTAGTATGTTTTTGGCTCTATTGAGGTGCGAAGGTGTCGGTCAATCTGGTTACCTTTTCAAGTTTGGTGATCCCAAATTTTTTAAAAAGGTAAAATTGAAGGTGCTGTATGGCCTGGCAAGAACTTGGTCAAAGATAAGATCTACAATTAACATGGGATATTATTCTAGCAGATCTTCAATATGGGAGTTACCCTTGGCTCCAAGCTGGGCGTGTGACACACTAGCACTCTCCGTTAAGAGAGGCTGGAATATCTGTCTGGGGAGACTTGTTCTTTGAAGGGACCTTGCTACCTTGGGAATATCTATTAAACAAGGTGGGGCCTTATCTGGTAGATAAACTGCCTGTAAAAAAATAGATCTCTGTTTGGTATAATTTAATATTGGAGGAGATCGATGGCAACTTTCACCTTCCAGAGCTATTTGGGGAGAATCGATGCCAGGCTTGAATGTAAAAGATCTTTGGTTCATGTCCTGCAAAGTACTTTGGGACTTAGTTAAACCAGCCTGGCATCGCAGAAACCATCTTT
Source organism: Lissotriton helveticus (assembly GCF_964261635.1). Classification (NCBI taxonomy): domain Eukaryota; kingdom Metazoa; phylum Chordata; class Amphibia; order Caudata; family Salamandridae; genus Lissotriton; species Lissotriton helveticus. The sequence continues at coordinate 1,295,302,283 of NC_136059.1, forward strand.
TCACCCTACATAGGGCATACTACTCCCCACAGAGGTTGTCCAAGTTTTCTCTGGGGGGGTCCCGTGGTTTGTGCAAGGTGTGGTTTAAAAGAGGCCCCGGATACGCATATGTTCTTTGATTGCCCCCATCTGGCGCCTTTTTGGGACTCAATCAGCAGCAAACTTTCATCTTCTCTGGGCTTTAATGTAGTGATCGACCTTTGCATTGTCATCTTTGGAGTCTGGTACCAGACTCGTAATCCAGCCAAAAACCTACTGTTCTATTCTATCCTGGCGGCCCGCAGAGAAATCTGTAAGCATTGGAAGGATGCATCCTCTCCTACATTTCACGATTGGTGTAATTCAATCCTTCAGATCTCGAAATTAGACCTTGCCAGGGCTGGGAAACAAGACAAAAGAGCTTTTTGGCATCTGTTGGATTGGTCACATTGAACCTGGGTTTTTTCTTTTTTTCCCCCCCAGGTCCGATGATTACGTAGCCATGGTTTATTCTCTCTGCAATGCCCGCTTATCTTTTGGCATTAGCTATGATAGTAACTGGCTTAATGGTGTCATCTGCCATTTGGGCAACATGCTTGGTTTGATGGGTGTGAGCCAGTCGTTGCTGTTGGGAAATTGTTACCATCTCCCGCTCGCCTTCCCTGCCAGTCTCGACTGAGGCGTGCTGTCCTCTCTATACCTCACTACCTCCTTGGATGCCTGGCAGCTAGAAACCATGAACGTGAATGAGGACAAAAAAAAAAAGAAAGATATCGGGGTTATATATTAGTAAGCTAATGTTCCTTCGTCTTAAACAAATACTAAGACTGCAAGGATGAATCCTTTTTATCAAATGTTTTGCTTGTTGGTGGCTAATACTCCATTTCCAATACTTTGCCACTCATTTAATCCATTATACTCTTTGTTTGTTTCATCAATTTTTTATTGAGGAAAAACAGCCAGCTTTTGTTGACAGTGACAGAAAACAGCCAAACATGTGTTTTGTCCTTTATGACACACCGTGCCAGGGCTTTCTCAAGGCTGTAACACAATGAAAGTTCAGTCAATGCTTTGTCAACAGCAAGGAAAGTGACCCCAAAAGAGTGAGCAGAATAAACCAACATGCTGGTGATCAAGTACAAGGAGGGAAAGAGGCAGAAGCCAGATTAGCTTCCAGGGATTTATACTTTTCCAAAACAATTTGAAAGAAATTTTTGAAAAAGGTTTGTGAAAGAAGCAAGCAGGAAAACAAAGGTATAAATATAAATATACCCTGCTACTAAAGATCACAGTGTTTCCGCGATTTGTGTCGTGCTGAACCTTTAAACCCAAGAAGTTTGAAAACGCAAAATCTAAGACTAAAGTATGCCACAGATGGTAACATCTTGGAGGGGAACATAATGATATTCTTTTGTTTAGAGAATGTTTAAAAAAAACAAGTATTGTGAATATTTGGGGGGAAAGTTATCTTAAGCTAATCATAGGGAATGTGCAGAAAATGAAATCTGTTCTTCTGTTAGTCAGTGAAGTTCATGCTCAAGCAATGCATGCAGTGCTAGATAAAGTTTATAACAAACCACAGATGGTGTAATAATAATACCTAAGTCGTTTCCGTAGTTCTTATCATTAGATCCCAATAGGCAGTATTTCAAGTGTTGCGGTTGAACATTCAAGTTTCTAAAGGAATAGATATTTGTTGTAATAACATTGCATTGTTCTTCATTCAATTATGACAGTAAGTCTCCAAAGGTCATTATACAATTAATTTACAACTTACAGCCTAGCGTCCGTAGCTTACAGGATTATTTGGAAAGTCATTTAAGTATTCTCAAATGGCAGCTAAATAATACATATTCCTAATGATTTCAAATTAAAACGACATAGTACACTGTTGTTAGCATGCTTATGTACTTTTGTCAAAACAAACTTATGTTATTATTATTTACATTTATGAACTTAAAGTAAACAAATTGCTCGAATAACACAAGATCTATTATATCTCAATATTGGAGATTAATAAAGTGTACATTATGTTTTGTAGTATTTAATTGATAATGAGGGACTGGGGCGGGGTAACTGTATAAAAGCGGTCGACCAATAATATGATAGCTGCCATTTGCGTTATATTCGTATATTTGCGAAAAAATAATTAGGTGTTTAGCAAAAGTAGTTCTATTAAGTAAATAAAATGACAGCACTTGTAATCAGTAACAAAAGACCCGTTCTTCATACAGCAAGTTACAGTACGAAGCGTACATGATCTAACAGCTTAGTAGACGGGGTTCATCTTCAAAGTATGGCTTACTTGGAAAGTCCGCTCGTTAAAGTCCTCGGGTAAATCCGGTTCGGCAAAGATCCACGCCATGACTAGGACGCGAATTGCCGCCTTAGTTTATGTTGATCCGAATTGAAGTACGTAGCCTCTACCGCAATATTCTTGATCCCACCCAGGCCACGATTCCGTCGCCTTTGTTCCCCTTAATATCGTTCTATGAGCATTTCCATAAGTTTAACCTCATTCCCATTACACAATCCCCAGGACCACCCACATTATCGTACCGGTCCTGTGTGAAAAAGGTTAACTTCCCTAATTGGGTAAAGTATTCTTCAACAACGCGAACCTGCATGAAATATACGTATGAATGAGTGTTGTGACTTCCTATCAACGGAGTTATATCAGTATGGTTTTTATGAGAGTTGATGCAATTGAGACTAGCTATTGATTGATGCATGCTTTTTCTATATATGTACATACATAGTCGGACTACCACGCAAATTGTGTTAGAATGTGATTAAATGGCCACTGGGACATTACTTCTGTCACATGATTTATAATATGTTACAGCGAATGTATCTGAGTGGCACAATGAGGGGTTAGACACCTCTATACAAAGGCATGCACTAGATGTTTGGGCATGCTCACTCACGTGGCTACTCACTTCAGACCACTTGAGCATGAAGCAGAGCAGCAAGATTGCATGCGAATATATGTTAAATGTTGTTTGTCAGTGTCCTTTCTCTTTCAGATGGAGCCTGGCAGTTGACACACACTACATTTTACACTCCATGAGGAGCAGCTACTCTGCCCTCACATCACTGATAGGATAGGGAACTCCCTCCCTAATTCCCTCACATAGGGGGTCCAATTGCCCTGAAGAAAGTCCTGGACCTTTATTGCCACTGTGGACTGAAGCATGTCGGCACTAGGGTCTTAGGACCATAATATCCTGACAAGACCCGCTTTGAGATTTTTTAATTACCCAGACAGACCCAAAAATAAAGGGAAACCGGGGCTCTGCCTGAGGTATTTTATCTTCAGAGCCCCCTCTCCTCTTATCTATTAAAAGAGCTTCCCAATACTGTGGTTGAGCCCACCCCGACTTCTACGGGTCGGGGTGACCCGGTGATGAAGCATGACAACACTAGGGTGTGTGAGGGTAATATAAACAAAACAGTTTTTTTCCCCACATTCATGGTTGGATTAGGTACAACCTTACACTAGGCAGTCCCCCTCTACCTCTATGTTCTCTACCTCGGGTACAGTTTAATTCCTCACACAACTGACCACTACGCGGTCAATTGCAGTATCTTTTTGTGTTTTGTATTTACTTAGGGAGGATGTACTCCAGTTACCACTACCTCTCAAACCCTTCGGGCATCTGGATATTTCCAGTACCCATACATGCCTATATATGCTGCTTTATTATCTACAATAAGAAATTCACATTTTAATATTCGGTCATTAATATTACAGTTTACTTTGTATGCGATTATATAAAACAGACCTTGTGGTAATCTCTCTGAACCCACTCTCTGTGATTGCTGATAACTCTATTTCTAGAGCTCAAAGGTATTAAAAAATGAGTGTAAATAATGTATGGAATAACCTTAACACATTATTATATCCATAACTACCTTCAGTGAGTTAGCAATCAAGTCTTTTACCAGAATAACTCTCATTACACATAGTTCAAAAGCTGTAACAAAATAAATATTTCGTACTCTTGTGCTTTCCATCCCAGTTGTATACTTTCGCTTTTCCACCACTAGCAATACTTTAGTAGTATATGTGATTCAAGTGATATAATCAATGTCTACAATATAAATTATTCACTAGTACCTCCTGTAAATAGGTGCAATAGAGTTTGCAACTTGTGTATAGAGTTCAGAATCCTTGAAAGGATGACTGTAATATTAACATACAAATCAAGACCTGGGCCCCGATGTAGGTAAATCTAATTTACCGACTCATAAATTCCGAATTTTACTGATTCGGTATTTATGAATCGGTAAATTGGAAGGAGGCAGATGTAGGTAATTTTAAATTTACAATTACCGAATCTGTAAGATTCAGTATTTACCGATTCGGTAAATACTGAATCGGTATTCCCCATTGATTCCTATGGGCTTTGGAGCCCATAGGAATCAATTGAAAATACCGATTCGATATTTACTGAATCGGTAAATACCGAATCCTGGCAGGGGGAACGGGGTGTCACTTTGACACCCTGTAGCACCCCAATTGCAGGCTTGTGTGCCATGTGGCACACATACATGCCCTAAGGGCATGTCTGTATGTCACATAGCATAGGTGTACATGCACAGATGTGCATGTACACTGGAATTCGGTATTTTACCACCCAATAGGATTGGGTGGTAAATACCGACTCCTAAAGGGCCTGTGCCACCTACAGCTTGATTTACAGAATCTGTAAATTTACTGATTCGGTATTTTACCGATTCTGTATATTTACCGAATCGGTAAATATACCGATTCTGTAAATGACATGCCCCCTACATGCCAAATCCCAAATACCGGTCGGTAACGGCCGAAATCGGCCGTTACCGACCGGTAAATGGCGACCTACATCTGGCCCTAAATCCTTGTACTCTAATGTTTATCCAGAATACGTATTTGAGGTCAAGGTCCTTGACCTCTCTTTGGGATAAAGGTATTTGAATTCTCTCAATGATAGCACAATGTATTCCAACCTCCTAGCAATCGGATTGGAGCTGGAGTAACTAGGTGCTATAATTGCCAAACAAGGAATCCCTGAACCATGAAGAACTATGGATAAAAAAGGCTGCCATCAGTACAAGACTTGACTGAACCCCATGGCTCTCCTGGATATATAATTTATTTGATTCCACATGCTTAGTTCAGAGGTCTCCGCTGTAAAGTCCAACACTAAGCAGTACCTACGATGTTGGTGTTTTACTAACATTTTATGCAGCAGAAGACTGAAGCATCATTGAAGTTCGGAGGAGCGCATCTCAGTGCCTGCCTGGCATGGACATGTAGAGCACGAGCCACAAATGATGAAAGTGCCGGATGCCCAAGGACTGACTTCTGGCAATGACGTTTGAGGTTTGCCTGGATGATCCCAATAGAAGCCTTGTAATAACCATGGAGTATGCAGGGTATAGGCAGGTCCCACGATCACTCCTCATGGACACAACCTTTCTAATCCACTAAATATTGCAATTGCCTTCTAACGGTTCATGCATGAATGATTTTATGTATTTTATATTCATTTTCAGCATTCACCTAAATAGAAGCAGGATTTGGAGCAGGAAGAGGCTTCTAAAAGTTTTACCAACGACACTTGAAATGGGATGAATTTCTATAGATGGTGACACTTTTAACTACACTCTTTAAAGTATTCACAATTTGTTCACTGGTAAATGTACACAGAAACATTGGTTAAAACGTATGTTGGACTTGGCCCTTTTCCCCAAAAATGTTTGCCTTTCGCCCCCCTAATTTAAGGATATCTCCCCCATGGTAAAGAACACTGCATAGGCCATGTGTGGTATGAGGAGGCCAGGTTAATGTGATAATGTGATGCAATGGTGCACTTATTTTCCCCCATTGTGTAAAATGTACCCTGATGGAAAGCTGCAGTTAAAATGGATGCCATGGCTGTGCGTTGTGCTACCTGACTGCAATAGGTTAGCGGTCTAGATGTCAGGTACCCAGCCATCCCTGCTTTTAGAGGGAAAGTCTGGCACCCAGGGTGCTCTACTCCTCCCCCTGAGCCAGTTTAAACCAGTTCCCCAAGAATTCCAGAAGCTGCTGGCACTGTCTGGTAGGTGGGGTGAGGGGATATAAATAAGGGGGATGTGCGACCATGTGCTGGGACAGAGCTGGGACAGGAAACATGAGGGGACCTGCTGCCAGGGGATACCGCAACTTGGGCCTGTGTGCTGGACCCTGCACCCATCTATCACTACCCTACTGTCCCCAGGGCTAGGGGAAGACCCATTTCAGGAGTTCAGGCCGCTGTTCAGGAGGAGGGCCACGCTGCAGTGGAGGATGGTGTCAGCCTACCGTCCTGTTTTGATGAAGCCCCCACTGACTGTTGACCTGGCCCAGTAGTGCCTGCTGATCTGTAGCCCTGGAAGAGTGCTGCCTGCCAGCACTATAATCCTGAGCGCTGTGCCCCTTGGAAGCGCTGTGGCCTTGGAAGCGCTGTGTGGCCCATAGGAACTATTTTGTTGGGAGGGCCGAAGGTGCCCCCCCCCCGAGTAGTGGTGGCGCTCTGGATGCCTCAAAGAAGCGGGAGCCTACCCCGCATGTTACAGCCTTTAACTGGTGTCCACCCAGTGTAGTGCCATCTTTCTGTGCCCTTCGAAACTGATGTGAGCCTACCTCGTATTGCGCCGCAAGGGGAAACTCACTGCGTTATCGCCACGCCCCCCCCAAAGCCTGGGGAGGGCCGCCAGAAGAAGGAGAATAGCGGGTGCCTACCCCGCTTGTTCGCCTTAGTCACCGCCGCGGCCCTGGAAGAGCCCGCGCCGCCGACGCCACGCGGAAGTCAGGCCACCCGGCCGGGACAGGGGTGGAGCATCGCCGAGGATAGCCGCGCAGTGATTGGGCGCCGGCCGCTGTGAGCCGGAAGTCCCGCTCTGTGAAGGCGGGAGGAGGAAAGAAGCCGACCCTAAGCCCCGGGTCCCAGGAGGGAACCCGGGTGAAGAACAGAGCAGGAGCCCACCCGGCCAGTCCGTGCCCCGCAGGAGGATGCCGAAAGTGGGCAAGAGTGCTGCCGGGGCCCCCGCTGTGGAAGGGGAGCCCTGTGTGCTGCTGCGAGTTAGGGAAGCCATCCGAGGAACAGCGGGACCCGCCCTGGGCATTGCCGGTGCCCAGGAATGCAATGCTGACGTCCGCGGGGCCGTGCAGGGGAAAGGACAGCCCTGCAAAACCAGCCCAGCTATTACAGAACCCCGGGGCAACAGCGGAGTCAGCGGCTGTCTGCAAGAGCACGAAGGGGGGCCTCGAGGCACATTGTCGGTGCCTGCCCCCTCAAGTCCCCCACCCGCTGCCAGCTGCAGGAGAGGAGTCCTCTCAAGGAGCCCGGTGAGTGGGGGCTCAAGTAGACTGTGTTGGGGGGGGAGACGGCCAGAGAGGAGAGTGGGGCCCCCAAGGAGAGAAGAGGGAGATCCGTGGCCGCCCCTCCCTGCGGGAGGAACAGTGGTTGGGCCCAGTTGGCCCCAGTTTCATGGACAAGGACCCCCGGACTGGGCAAGAGCTCACAGTGAGAGTTGGATGACTGTTTGGCTAGTAGAGTAACCCCTTGTTAGGGGGTTGTCCTTGGTAGGCTGCCCTCACGCAGGAGCTAGGAGACCCTACTTTAGTGATTCCCCTGAGGTCCCAAATGATTACTGAAGCCTGCCTAGGGAAAGGTTGCCTGTCTCTCCACAAGTGGGTTTTACTCCTGCCTAATGAAATGTTTACTCCGGCCTAAAGAAATGGTTCTGCCCATGGCCCCTTTATAATGACAGGTGGTCTGATGTCTAAAGGAAGGTGAATGCACATGTTTCTTTGAAGGAGTATTACGTGAGTCCCAAGGCTAATGCCCCTGAGGTCTACTGTTTTCCTAGGATGGATTCCGGCCTCATGATTTAGGCCTGCTCCGCCCTATGCCAGATGTTGAGGTTCTTTTTGCAGGAGATGCTGATGCAAGTTATGCTGTGTCTTCATACCTAATGTATTATTTTATGCTAATGCCTCCTGCCGAGGATTAATGCCTACGTTTTGCCTGCAGTATTGACCCTGATGTTTCATGCCATTGATAACGCTTTGTTTTTATTTCAGCCTTGGAAACTCATGGACTTACCTGTTTATTCTTTCTCCCATTTCCCGTGTAAATAATCCTCCTGGTGTACATTGCCCTGGCGCCCGTTGGCGCCCCATTGTGATTACTGTGTCTTACTTTTGCAGGTTGGAGACAATACATGAGTTATTCTTTTACTTCCAACCCAGTGTTGTGTCTCTTTTGTAGTGTACCTGGTGTGTCATCTGTGGGTACTGCGTGGATGCTTCACACATGTCCTCTGGAGTTCGACCTGCCCGCTCTGCTCCGTGCTACCCCCCGTAGAATTGGCAACTCCATTTCTAACAAAGTAGAATTTATTTTAGCCACAAATTATGAAAGTGCCCGATGCCCCAGGACTGACTTCTGGCAATGACATTTGAGGTTTGCCTGGATGATGTCACTGGAAGTCTTGTAATAACCATGGAGTATGCAGGCTATAGGCAGGTCCTACGATCACTCCTCATGGACACAACCTTTCTAATCCACTAAATATTGCAAATTGCAATAGCCTTCTAACGATTCATGCATACATGATTTTATGACTGTTATATTCATTTTTAGCATTCACCTAACTAGAAGCAGGATTTGGAGGAAGAAGAGGCGTCTAAAGCTTTTACTAATGACACTTGAAACATGGTATGAATTTATATGGATGGTGATCTTTTAACTGCACCCTTTACAGTATGCACAATTTGTTCACTGGTAAATGTACACAGAAACATTGGGTAAAACATAGAATATTTTTTCAATTGGAATGTTTTTGTGAATAACCAGATTATTCACCGTCAATATACTTAGGTGCTTTTTTATTACCATAAAACTTAAAAATAACGTTAGCATTCTCTGAAGACTCTCAGGCAGACATTTAGGTTCTAGGAAGTTCACTTAAATGTTCTTGCATTGAAGGAACTGATGGAAACAAATGTGATTATTCTAGGTTGAGATTCGCACATAAAGATCAGTGGTGACATACCATTGGCAGAGTGCTCATGACTGTTATATGTCGATTATGCTAGCCATAGCGTTTTACTCTAAACTTCTTCTTGCAATATTAGATGATACTTCAAATATTGTACAACACACTGATTCAATCCTTCTGTCTGTCCATCCATTTGAGGTTGATAGCTAGTGGACAGGCAAAGACCTACACGCATTATTTTTTAGAGAACAGACCACAATTGTGAAATAAACTAAGAACGTCTGTTTGTTATCAAAACTTGAGGCATGCTATGTAATCTAACAATATTATATTAAAAAATCGTGTTAACTCTTTGGCTGAGGGTTATTTAGATATTGCAGCAAAATGTCTCATTTTTGTGATATGGTGAACGATCACAAAGCTAACAGTACAATTTTGAGTCTTGGGTTATTCAACAATAAAGTTCATCGATACAGTATGTCATGGTCTGGAAGGAACAAATATTGGTCTTAAAAGGACATAAGGTTTTGAGTGTGAACTCTTCAATCTGGGCATGTACAACACTCATCGCAGATACTGATTAACATCTATGGATAATGCAGGCCACAAAAAATACTTTGTAGCTGCTATGATTGTTTTAGTCATTCTATGATGCTCAACTGACTTAGACTATTGAAGCCGAGTCCTAGCTTATTGTGACATTTGCTCTGAAAGGTAAACACAAAACTTCCTTTTCCCTACGAGTCCATGTTTCTCAAGTCTACCTTTCTTTTCTCTCAGCCATGGTTGTTAGTTAGTTAGTTGCAATTCTGTGAGTACTTTGACTCGTTCTACAGTAATGAAAGATTTAGAATGACTGTTAGATTATCAAATGGCAAAATCAATGAAGTTTCACTAACAAACTTACTTTCATGTTCAAGATGATTCTGTATACATTAGGCAACAGCCATACTATTTCAGGGGACCATGTTTATAACAAATTAGGAAGTTTTATTCAGAAAAAAAAATCCTTTTAACTGACTGGGAGTCAATACTCAGATGAAATATTGCCGGAAAAATATGCCACTGGGTGCACTTGTCCAGTGATTACATTTCTCTGATTACGTTACAGTATCCTTCCCACTGTAAGATTTATTTAAGTATCTGTCTCCACAGTAATCAGAAGTTAAACAGCGGAATATTTGCAAAATAGGGACTTTTTTCAGGAGCGATAAAGGCTTTATATGTCTCTTTAGCGTATGTGAAACTAACTTAGTTTGGTAGGGGGTCTTATTTTTTTGTCATATGTCTTAACTTCCTGTGAGCTAGTGATATACCCTCAAAAAATCTACAGATGTGGTATGAAATGACATACGTACCAAGCTTTCCAATAACGTAGATGGCCTCTTGATCTCTGAAATACTTCCTTCATATGTCGCATGTGTATGTCTGTAGACCAGAGTAAATCAATATATTGTCTAACTATACAATGTAAAACATCTCTAAAATTCTTTCAACACTGCATCACTAAAATACTGACAACCAGCAGGAGGCATCACAAAGCCAAAAAGATGTATCATCATATTTAACAAAACCCAAATTAATGAGATACTGAAGGTTACCTTATCCACTGTTAAAGCTTTTGAAGGTCGACCTTTAACTTATTCTTTCGTCATTGAACAATAATTCATACAATAATCAGATTTAGTTTGAATTTTTCTTCTAACACAGTCAATATTAGGATTTTGCAATGCTAAACAAAACATTCCCTAAATCACCTTAAATTGAGGGGTATTGATCAGGTCCAAAAAGATTTTGTTTTCATAATGACTTTTAAAATCCACCAAGGATATAATGTATGTGTGCAGACTCACCTGCATTGAAGATAATGCTGAAAGATCTATGGCCATAATCCCTTCAGGAACTTGTTTTCTTGATCGTAGGTATCTGTAGATATTGTGACAACTCAATATGGTTATAGTTCCCATAGTCAACTCAATCTAGCAGTCCTGAAACCATTTTATCCAGTCCATTGGGCAAATACGAATTCATATGAAAAAGAACATGTTGGTAGGGATGAGAGAAAGGCAACAGAGGGGAGAAGGTGGAGCCAGCATGATTTGCTGCTACATCACTTGTAACCCCGCTATACTTCCATTTCGAGGAGCGGGATCGTGGCAAGCTGAAGTTGTCGGCTCAGGTCAGCCATGGCAGTATTGAGAGAGCATCAGGACTGAGCCGCGTGGTACCCCGCTGTACTAATGAATGATTTCCTTGTGTTTGAGAATTTCAGGGGGACTGTGTGACAAGTGAGGCATAGAAAACATTGGAGGCAGCTATGAGTGTTTGCCTCAGGTGCAGCTTTGGTGACTGAAGACAGGCGATTACAGTGGACGTAGTGATCGGCATGGTTAATTTTTGGCTATCCACCGACTATCCACAAGGCTTACTGTGGCGGGGTCCCAGACATCAGAGGACCAAAGTAAATTATGCAGGCTCCCTAATGCAGTCGGCCAAACACACAGCTCGAGTGGAATGAGTTGCAGCCCAAAAGGTGAACATCGATCAACCGCAAGGAGTTGGGGTGGGTAGTGATTCTCCTGGGCTTATACCCACTGAGCCTCGAGCCTCAGTGGTCAGAGTTCCCCTTTATTTGCTTCATTGGATTATTTAGCTGAATAAGGTTGGATAATAAAATGTGTGACTGTTGCATTCCAGGGAGTCAGCAGGAGGCACAGTACTGTCTGCTCTGATGGGGAAATGTCAGGTAGCCCCCTGCGGACCGACTCTGGGTCGGTTAGAGAAAACTGCCCTTTTAAAATCAGACTCACAAAAGACAGTATTGACCACAAAAAGTGCCAGGGCCAGCATTCAGGAGGAGGACTATAATTTGGTTAATATTGAGTCCAATTCGGAGACTAATTTATCAGCATCATTGGATTCTGAGCCTCAATTGTCGGCCAGACACAAGGAAGTATGGATTTGGGGCTAGTGCAAGTGACTTACTTGGTACGGACAGTCCTCCTATCTTTTTATGTGCGACAACTCCAAACTTGTAAAGATACTACTAGTAAATCCCTTTGTGAATACCAAACAATCGTAAACTTACATATATGTGCATGTTTACCTTTGTGAATCAAGCCCTTTGTTTGGACAGTTTAAATCAATGGGTTTTCTGGAATCCCTGGTACAATAGTCAAAACAAAAATTTCTGGTTAAGGGGCAGTTTTATCTTTTTGCTGAAGTGGGAGAAACGTTTGGTCTACTCTTTAGTGCACAGAGCCAGCCATGGGCAGAAATCTGGAGGATCCAAATTTTCTGATAGGTTAATCAGGTGGGGGTTTCCATAGGGGAATGGGCGAGTGATTCCAGGTGCAATAACATAATACCAGGCACAGAGGGTGGGACATGGAGTAAGGCAGGCAATTCCCTACATAAGGGTTTTTTAAGGATGGGTGGGTGTAAGGATCTGAGTGTGTGTATGGGAGCACAAGCAACAAATGAGCAGAGTAGAGGAGAGAGACAGAGAGAGTCAGAGGGAGGTAGACAGAGTATGAGCTAAGAATAAAGCTGTAGGGGTTGGCCCATCTTTAGGTAGGCAAGTCCTTCAGGAGTCAGGGACTAGGGGTAGGTTTTTTATCATGCCCTTCTTTTTGTTTTTTATTTTTTTTCATTATTTCATTATATAATGGAGAACAATATTAAGTTAGTTACGAATAATGCCAATGATTTACTGCACAAGCGCAAATATGGTGCTATAATGAGTTGGTTGTCTATGCTTGGTGTGGAAGTGACCTTTTCAGGAGACACATTTGAAGGCGAAGAACCCAAATGTAGCTATCCATAGAAGGTATTCTCAAGCATATTTTTTACCTTCAAGGGCTGAGTTGAGCGGAGTGCCAATGTATTTATCTAATAATGCAAATCGTAAACTTTAGATTTGAAAAGGTAGGATAAAGCTAGATAGATAAGTCTTAAGGTCTTAGCTATAAGGTCAATATTGAACTTTATTAACTATTATGGACCGATTGCAGATGATGTAGAACCCTTGAAACAACTATATGAGCTTGCTAAGGGAACGAAGTATTTCACATTTTATGGGTGATTTTAATTTTATTCAGGATCTAAAATCTGATACTCTGAATAAGGTGAAGAAGCAGTTAAAACCCAAATGGGGGGAATACATGTGAGGCTCAAACAGGATTCTGCATTAATTGATCCCTGGCACCTAGATCAACCGGATGACTCGCAGTTTACCTGTTTTTCATCAATTAATTGTTAATTTATTACTGCTTCACTTCTGGATTGTTTTCTTGCTAACACAAATGATTGACTGTGGAGCAGCTGTTATCTGGGTTGAACTTAGACTTTAGGTGTAAACTTAGACTTCAAGTCTGGACTTAGACAATTTGATAGAAAGCTAGATCATGGTCCGGAAAGATTGCTTTTTGGTGTAAATCTGTTCAGTAGTTTTTGAGCAATTAAGACTTAAAAACTGTTGTATATTTCACATTGCAAAGGAACCGCTGGACGACAAATCTCATGATGAGATCTAATTGGCTTCCACCACATCAAAAAGAATGTGGTGGCAGCCATCTTAGTATTCAGAACTCAATCCATAATCCTATGAAAAAGTGAAAAAATGGCATAAGGGGGCAGGTTATCCGGAGCACACTGCTGGTAATACTCAGCAAATCCACTTTGTCAGAAGGAGAAAAAAGCGCTCACTCAGGATCTCCAATGACATACAAAGTCTTTATTCAGACCTGTGCCGGGCAACAGGTTATGGTTGCAAAATGCTGCCTTGTTCACCTACATATCAACAAAATGAACATGTTTTGAAATACTAAACAAGAAAAACAAACATAAGTGAAGGACAAACAAAGTTCCATTCACATGGGCATCATCTTTGAATGCATTGCTAAACAACAGTAACAGAACAGTGACAATGAAATGTTACAGTCAAATATTAAGTCCATACTCAGGTACATACAAAAAAAATTCAATATTTTGCTTTACAACAATTCATAATGTGTAGTCTAAATATTTTCAATGTCATCATCAAGTTCTCGGGATACAGAAACAATAAACATCATATTCAAAGGCTAATCATAGATTGACAATATTACTTGTAATATGGCTGCCCTTTTTCTCTCTGGTGGTTTTCCAATAAGTGCCTCAGTTCTACCTGGACACCCAGCACTACCATGGTTTGTTGGAGACTGCAGGGAATCAGTCAAGTAAAAAATCAAGTAAAAAATCCCCTTTGGACAAATTACAAACTAGATACTACCTTGCAACCTCATCAAACAAAATTCATTAAATCAATACAATCCAGCAAGATCAAAGATGATGCACAAAATAAAATTAAAAGTATGTATACAATTTATTATAACATTCATAAAAACAAAACTACAGTAAAATAAATATCTTTACACAATGAAAAAATATACAGACAATATTAGCAACATGGGAATGATACATAGAAAATATTTCTAATTAAAATAGAAGAGGACACACTAGTCAGACATAATTAAATCAAACTCAAATTGTACATATATCTTTTGAGATGGAGAGGTTATTTAGTCCAATGGCTTAGCGTGTCACACTTCAGACTGGCATCGACGCGTCTCGGTTTTGGCAGCTTGATTTAAAAGCCAACACCTTCCTCAGGATTAAAATATAAATTCCCACATTTTACGGTATATCTCTCTCGGGACAAATGGTACTCCTGAATCTTCTAAAACTTGGTACAAACCTCCTTAGTAGGTTGGCCGCACTGAGTAGTCCTCTATTGCGTTTTGTTTAAATTCGTCACATAGAAACTCGATAATATTGCCACTTCAAACCTTTGTGTTTCTAAAACACGAGGACGGTACACGTTGCACGTAAAACTACGTTGCAATAATGTCTCCTGCATCCGATCACATTCAAGATAAAGGGTAGTGAGGAACTCCCATTAGGAGCTAGACCGCCCGCAGTCTGTTCGTATATGTGGTACAGCGGAGTATGTGGGTGTCCGTGCCTCGAGAAAGCATCCTGCAGGGAATCCCCAGAGCCCCTTTGACCCTGCTGACTTCCTGCATGCAGATCCTGTGCTGCATGGGAGACAACCTTTCCATTTCTGCCTCCTCTCTGCCTGCACTGTTCTCTGGCTGGTGGGGGAAAGCGCAAGCATTCTTCTCTACCCTGGTCTGCTGATGATGCAGCTGGGAGAGGGTTGTGGGTGCTTCCTGGCCCCTGTATTCAAAGTTAAGGTTTCTGTCTTGGGGGGATGAAGGCCTCCAGGACTCCATAATTTTATCGGGCCCCACGATATGCAGTCCCTGGTTATGCATACGTGCCCCTAGATAAGGGGAAATGTTTCTTGCCTCTGGTGTATGGTTAGATATAGCAGCGGGCCCTTCTGGGCAGTTCTTCTTGATCTTGGGATTCTTTTACTCCTGGTGGTAAGCCCCACCCACTTCGACATGATAAGCAGGCCATCTGCCTTCTATCAGGGACCCCTTTATGGAGAGCTAGTTCCTTTAACACCCTGCACCTGCTTCTCCTTTGTGTTGCCTTTCACAGATCCCTTGGCCTCCTGGGCATATTGCAGGGTATGTGGGGTAAGTGGAGCCCAAGCCTTCTCCCAGCTGGCCCTCAAGGACTATAAGAGAGCCAGTGCCATTGGCCTCAGAGAGAAGCTAGAGAGAACCAATTAGTCCTGGGGGTAAGCTGTAAGTAAAGTCCCTAGTTCATCAAATACATCAGTTGGCTTCTCCTTCCAGCCACCCATGATGTTGCTAATGTTGCCACCCTGGTGTAGGATCTTGCTCACTGTCCCTCCCTTTTGCAGGGTGTAGGAAAGTAGGATTGCTTCTTATTGTTACCCCCACTTTTTTCTGGATGCAGTGCTGTTTTTGACTAGTCTGACTGGGATCCTGCGAATCGGGTCCCCAGTCTTTCTGCTTTTGCCCTACACTGCTATATTATGTACTTAGGTACACTCCAGATTGGATACTGAGGTACCCTTGTCAGTCCCTAGTATATGGTACACATGTACCCAGAGCATAGGTACCCCAGAGGCCTCCCATGGGCTGAAGCATGAATTATGCCACCCAAGAGAGGCCATGCAAATTGAACTACAGGCCGGACATTGCAGCCTGTGTAACTTGGTGCATGCACCACTTACTTAAGATATAGTTTTGCTACATTGAAGGGTCAATACACTTAAAACCCATAAGTCACCCCCTATAGCTGGCCTTTACAATCCCGAGGGCAGGGTGCTTGGTTCTAAGTGAGAGGGTGCCTCTGCATGAGCAGGACACCCCTATGACTATCAGAAGCAGGAGTTCAATTCCTGCTTGCCGCCCGAGGAATCTACATTATGGCACTCTGAGGACCCCATCTGGGTCCCACAGATGAGCTCATCCGTTTAAGGATCCCGCACCTAATCACTCATCTATGTGCTCCTAAAACTCCTGCTATCTGTACCCGGAGCCCCAGAAACTTGTGTTCTTCACAAAGTGCTGATATTTTCCTTTGAGCTGCACTCCACTTCTTTTTCGTTGTTCTTTATTATTTTTTGGGACTATTCTGATCAAGGTTTCCTCCTCTGTGTCCCACACTATGTACAGTTGTTGCCCTGATGAAGGTGTAGCCCACATTGGGTAAAGCACCGAAACGCTCATTGGCGCAGGACCACCTTGTGTGTTTGGATCCAGCTATTGTCATTACATAAGAACTTACACACGATTGTCCTTCATCTATACATTTATTCAGAATTTGTTCATCTGTTTTGACCTCTTATCTTACAGTCCTGATTATGGTTAGAATGTGTCTGATTGAGTATTATGTTTGAGTATGTATGTATTGTTAAAGTGTTGGATGTTTGTTGGGTTTGAATGTGAATGTGTGGGACCTGATGTACATATATATCTATATGCGTCTGATGTTTTTTCACCTCTACATCATTAAATCTATAAGTATCTGTTATTGATTTATTTATTAAATGTTTATTATAAAAATAAATTAAAAGACATTTTATAAAAATGCCTCTCTGATGTGATGAGGATCACTTGTATCTTGTTAGCCCCATGATATGATGTATTCACTGACCCCATTCGGGCACAGTTTATCGTATATCTAGGCAGCTTGATCTCTGTAGTAGTTATCAGGACACCCCTGCAGCCTACGGAGTCCATTCTCCCGGGTTGTCAGTGAAGCAGCCACATACTACTATAAAGGGTTCACTACACGACCGAGTGATGACCAACTCTAATACAGCTGAAATAAACCTTATTATGTTTGGTGTAAAACATGTTGGAATCATACCCCTACACCAGTAACCAGTGTGTGAGGAATGATTCCACCTCTCAGAAGCATGCTTCGTTAGGTCCCTGGTGTTCTCGGTACAAGCCTTATAGCTCTGGACAGCACAAAATGGTTGCTGCCAATCAGAAACACATTTCTGCAGAAAATTAA
This sequence comes from Lissotriton helveticus, assembly GCF_964261635.1. Classification (NCBI taxonomy): domain Eukaryota; kingdom Metazoa; phylum Chordata; class Amphibia; order Caudata; family Salamandridae; genus Lissotriton; species Lissotriton helveticus. Next base: position 1,295,319,722 of record NC_136059.1, read on the forward strand.
GCATCCTGTCACAGGGAGGTGTGACCACCTTCCAGACAGGATTTAGTGTATTATGGCTGAGTGGGTGCACTTGTCAGCAAATTAAAGTCTGCATGAGGGGCACATATGGTGTCCCTGTGCATAGCGCAGTTCAAACTAGTCCTGTGAGCTGTTGGCTTCTGCTCTAGTGTGAAACTGTTCAAAGGACATGGGAGTACCCTCCCTCCTGTCCAAACCCTCCCCCGGGAGGGTCCACTTAATCTTTCCAACCCTCTCCCATGGGTACTTAAGGGCTTATCTGGCTGTAGGACCTTAGATTTGTCGAGGACAAGATTCAGAACTGAAACCACTGCACTTCAACCGTCTCGGCACTCTGGACTTTGCTGGACTTCATTTGGGCCTGACTTCATCTCCCTCTCAGACTGCTGCATTGTCTGTGCCTGTGCACCATACAGGATCCATGTAGGTCCTGTGGAGCATCCAATACACTTGAAGATAATCTCCCTTGTTGTGAAGGAGTCACTCCCCTGAATTTGCACGCACCGCAAAACCCGCTGACCGGTCTGCTTATCTCAAGCTCCTATAAACTCAGAAAGGTTCAGCAACACAGGAGGTGGGTTTCTAAGTCCCCAAGGTCCAAGGTGCCCTTTCACCAAGATTGAGGACAGAATCCCTCGTGGGAGCTGCAATACCCGAACCCCTGCACACCACATACTTTCGCAAGTGCATGTGCTTGTTGGCAATTTTGTAACAAGTGCATTGGGCTTCAAGTAGGCCAACCTCTGGCAACTCTTACTACAAAGATCTTCAACCACCTTCCACCATGTTGTCCGTGGCATGTCATTTTGTGAAGCTGCTCGAGGTCATCTTGCGAATCCTGTGCCTCTGGCGTGCGGGTCCAATTGAGGGTCAACTTTGCTTTTACTGGGCTCTTCTGGTTTCTAAAGGCTTGCCTGACTCCCCTGTGTTTGGTGAGTCTCCTGGGCCTTGCTGGTCCGCACTGTACACTTCCTTGAGCGTCTGCATGGGTTGCTGCTTCCAAGGCTTGTTGGTGATCCTGCCAGACACCGACCCCTCAGCACTTGACATCCTTCGTGGGACAGCTCGCATTTTGCTCCTGGTTGTCCTCAACATCGCCTGGTGCCCGCAGCTGCTGAGTCAAGGTCACCGTCAACTATCCTCAAGCACCCTACATTGGTTGGCATTCGTCTACCGAGCTCCTGGTCACACTCAAGTGACACACAACCTGCCCCCTCTGCTTTCATGTACTCTTCAACAAGAATCCATGTTTGGATTCCAACGGACAGTGTTCTCCCTTCCAGCAGCGGCTCTTCTTTGAAGTCCTCCATTGGGTTCTACAGCAGTTTCCGACGCCACTGCACACCTATGCAACCAGCATCCCTGGCTTAGGTACCTTGGGTACTTCAGTTTCCACTGGTGGGGTGGCTCTCCAACCGTCTGTCTTCCAAGGAGTTTCTTCGTAGTACACTGGGAAGGGTCTTTAATCTTTAAAAATCCAACCGCGACGTACCCATAGACTTTTACAGAGCACGCAGTTGTGTATTCACACTGCACACACCCTCCGTGGGGTCCCTATCTACTCACCTTGGGTGGTTCCTTGCGGTCCCAGCAATTTTATACATCCTCTCGACATTGTTCTGACTCGAGTCGTGGTTCTTATACCACTATTTTAGTGCATGGTTTGGTCCCCCCCGGGGCCCACTGTGTATTAGTGCCACTTACTGTGATTTCTTTGCTATACTATTGGGTGCTTCGTGTCTATCTCCATGTGGGAGATACTGGAATGTACTAGAGAGAATTCTATAATAAATACATATTTTCATAAATACCCTGTGTGGTTCTCTTTCATTTAATCAATACTATTAGATTGCATTCTGGTAAAACAAGCTGCTTTACACTTCTTCAAGACTAAGCCTGAAGGCTGATGTCCACAGCTACCGCTTGGATAGCTTACTAAGGTTGTCTGAGATCTCTTAAATCACCATAAGGTTTGTCTGGACTGGTGCAGGGTGCCCACTTACATTAGTGGACAGCGTATACCAGCCCTGCCTCTCACACAGGGGTTTTTCCATGTGGGAGGTTGTTCTAAATGCCTGGCACCCAGGCAAATCCTAGAATTCCACATAGTCACTCCACCCCATCCCCACCCTCCTACACACAAAGGGCTGTAGCTCCTCCAGCTGGTGTCACTGTAAGGTACATTCCTACCAAAGAGGAGCTCCTCCTGTGATGGATCCAAATGTCTCGGCTTCTAACTTTGTTCAGTGGGCCTCAGATTTCCCATCCCAGGTGCACTATGACAGCCAACTAACAGATACATATCTTCCGCCCCAACCCTCCTTCTTAGGAACTGAATCAAGCACTGATAATTGCTGCTTTGTATGTGTGTTCACTCTAATGTGGAGCAGAGTAAGTAACTTGGCCCAGCAGGTGAACACAAGGCCTGGAATCTGATTTTGAGGTGATACAATTCTGGACCACACATAAGAAGTACACATAGGCTATTGGACTTGCATATTCAAACTCTGTATGCGTGTTTCCCCCAGGTTTGACTCCTCACTGGACAGTTTAAGCTTAAGTGAAGTAAAACTGCACTTTAAGGCAGATTTGACTAATGTGTATAATACAGTGATACTACAGATAATCCAGTAAACCCTATAAGCCTATTCCTGAGTGTCCACCTATATTATAATACCTACCCCATCTCAGCACCTAAACTGACAGGATCCTTCAGTGCCAGGCTACCTGAGCACACATGTTCATGTGTAGTCAGCCCAGTGCCCCTTTCATTGGCTTCGATGTAGCAGGCTTACTTTAAAAGAAAGACACTGGTGGTAATCAGGCTGAGTCTATTTATGAGGAAATTACTGTGGGTGAGACTCAAGTAGGGAGAATCATCCACAGTAATGGTTAAAGAATCGGTTGATCAAAAGCAGAAATTAGGATTGACTAAATGTGTGGGACCTATTTTGCTACTTCTATTAATTTGTTTCTTGCATTGTTGCAACAAACAAACATAAACATTGAACTATAATGTAGGTTATATTCTGTTGTTTGTTTGTTGTATATTGTTAAAAATTGGGTTTCCGGCAGAGGTATGCACCCTGTGCAAGGCGGAACCACAGTCCTAGTCAGGGTAAGTCAGATACACTCCATAAATTAACCTATGCTCACCCTGAGGTAGCTTGACACAGAGCAGTCAGGCTGAGCTTAAAAGGTAATGTGTAAAGTATTTGTGCAACACTTCAAAATAGATGGTGTTTGTATAAATAAATCAAGATCAAAAATCCAAAAAGTAGAAGTTGAGATATTAATTTTTAAAGTTTAAATGTGAAAATACCTCTGAGAAGCAATAAGCATCTATGGGGGTTATCTGGATGCGCTGGCCCGAGGCAAAATCAAGAGTTCAGGCCAATTGAGATGGAGCATACAAAGATACAAAGTATCTTAATCCTGATTGCAACAGAGAGATTGGGGGGTGCAGCCTATCAATGCATCGTGTTAATCCAGCAGTCAAGGTGATGCGTCAATTTTGTTCATGCACACGATGTGCAGAATCTGGCCCCCCTGTTCGTTCTGCTACACATGTACATCAGATGTGTCAGTTTGACTGGAGCAAGCACCTGAGTCCACTTTCAGTAGACCAGGCACAGGACCAGATGGTGAGACTTCAATATACCTGACTCTCAACAAAAGGAGGCAAACCAACAATCCCTTCCCCCCCCCGGCAAGCCCTTGCTTTGCCCCGGGGTGCCCACCCCAGGAACATAGATGTTTACTGTGGCTTGGTAGGAGATTTACCACTCCTGCCAAGTCATAGCAAATGCTCCGCTTCCAGCAAGCAAGAGCTGACAAAAAGTTCTTACTTGCTGGAAGTGGACCAGAATTACTTGGAGACAGAGGGGGCTGCCTATTTAGCAGCAATATATGTCTGAAATCATTGCCAGCTCACGTCAAAAACGGGAAGATCGCAGGGACCGCAGGGTCCCCCGTTTTCCTGAACAAATGTCAGTAGGTGTCTGGGTCAGACCACAGCACCCAGAATGGAGGCTGGGCACCGGGGATGGGGTCCACGAGGGTGAAATCGGTCTGGAGAGGGGTGTGCATTGCCCCGATCCCCCATTTCTAAAGGGGTTGGTCCCACGGGATAAAATCCTCAGTGCTGAAATCGGCCAAGTGATGGGGGCCTCACAGCCCCCTCCTATTTAATAAATTAAACATAGAAAAGGTCAGGCCCCAAGGATTGAAATTGCCCAGAAGAGGGGGGCCATGTGGCCACCTTCACCATTTAGTTATGGCTGAGCCATGGGGGGGGGAGTCAACAGGGCTGGTATAGACCCATGGATAGGGCTGTGCACCCCGCTCCCCAATAGGAAATATAAACACAAAGGCCCCGCTGGATAGTTTTCCTGGGGTCAAAATTGGCCTAGGGAGGGGGCCCACACAGACCCCCTCCCCCATTGCAAAAAGGCCTAGCCCCAGGGAATGGCGTCCCTGGGCCTAAATGAGCCTGGGAAAGAGGGGCACTGGCCATCTACCATAAAGAAAAGCTGGGCCGCAGAAGCTACCGGAGGCCTCATACCCTTTCTGAACTATACTCAAAGAGGCTCTCTGGTGCACAACTTGTTGGAGGATGAAGTCTCTTTGGCTGCTGAGGGTCTTGGGGGCGAACAATCCCTCCTTTTACCCCCAGTAAGTCCCACACAGCAGAATTGCTGTGAGGTAGTGGGAGGTCCTGACCCTTTTCTCTCTCAATCTACAAACATGCTTTCTAGTGCACTACTAGTTGGGGATAAGGTCCCCTTGGATGCTGAGGCGCCCTCGGAGCCAGGAATCTCTCCTATTACCTCCAGTAAGTCTTACACAACAGGATTGCTAGGAGGTCATTAGAGGCTGAGCCCCCATTTGTCCACCAGTCTGCAAACACGCATCCTGGTACACAACTAGTTAGTGTATTAAGTCCTTTGAGATGATCAGGGTCCTTGGGGGCCAACAACCCCTTCTGTTACCTCCAGTAAGTCCCACACAGCGGGATTGCTGAGAGCTAGTCAGAGGCCCCACCCCCTTTCTCCACCACTCTACAAATGCAATTACTAGTTAAGAAAGCATAGAAATTCACTTAAAAAGCCAAATATTACAGGGATGTTATAGTTAGGAAATAGAATTTTAAAAAACGTGGAAAATTCACCGAAAAATCAAAAGGTTACAAGTACGTTATACTTAGGCTCAGATTTCACTCCTAGAAAATCATAGATATTCAGCAGGTATATCTACCTGAGCTAACTATAACTAATGCCCCTGCAATGCACTGACTATGACCTCATATTTTAAATCACTCATGACATGTCAGTAACATCACTGATTACATCACTAATGACATCTCATTTGATATCACTGATGAGATCACCCACAGAACTACTCACACTCTCTCACATCCCTATACATCCTCTTACACACCCACCCACTCACACACCTACACAGTCACATACCCATTCACAGACCCACACAAGTACTCCTACATCTACTTACTCATACATACAGCCACTCACATAACCACTCACTCTCCCATACAGCTACTCATATAATTAGTTACTCACCCATACAGCCACTCACACAGCCACATACTCATTCATACATGTACTACACACCAACATATTCACCTTTAAAGCCTCTTACATACCCACTCACTCACCCATACAGCCTCTCAACACATCCACTCACTTGCTCACACACCCACACAACCACGTATATATCCATTCACATATCCATAGAGCACACATACTATCTAAAACAGCCACTCACACAACAACTCACTTAACCAAACTCCCACTCAGAGCTACTCACTCACCCATACTGTATATTTACACACCGTCACTCACTCATACAGCCTTTCAGATACCCACTCACTCACCCATACAGTTATTTACCCACCCATCCAGCCACTGAAATACCTACTCACTTGCCAATACAGCTACTCACTTACCTACACACCTACTCACACACCCACTTATACACATACTGCGACCCACACACCCACTCACTCTCCCATACAGCCTCTAAACACAGCCACTCAATCACCCATGCAATCACACGCTCACTCACACACCCACATAACCACTTACACACCTATTCACACATTCATACAAGTACTCGCACATCTGCTCACTTATCCATACAGCTATTCACACAGAAGCATACTCTCTAATACAGCCACTCACTCAGCAACTCACTTAAGCAAACTCTCATTCAAGAGGCACTCACTCACCCATACAGCACACTTATATACTCACTCATTCACTTAAACAGCCATTCAGACACCCACTTACTCACCCATACAGCACATTTATACACCCACTCATTCACTCAAACAGCCATTCAGACACCCAATTACTCACCCGTACAGTCACTCATACACCCACTCACTCACCCATACAGCTACCACACACCCACCTATATACTCATACAGCCACTCACAAACCTACTCACACACCCATATAGCCACTCAGGCACCCACTCACACATGTATATGCACAGCAAATCATATATTATATGTTAAAAGTAGTATTACTCATAAATAGTACACCTAGTATACTAATTAAACGTTTGTAGTAGCTTAGTATATATGTTTAATACTCATACATTCTTAGGAAAAACTTACACACACTGGAATATGTCATCAGTGATGTCATCCGTGATATCATTTGAGATATCATCAGTGATGTTAATCGCCATGTCATGAGGTCATAAGCAGTGCAATGCAGGGACCTGTGTTATAGTTACCTCAACTAACTATAACTGCTGAATTTCACTGGTTTTGCACAAGTAAAACCCGAACCTTACTACACCATCCCTGTAACCTTTGTTTTTTTCAGTGAATTTCAAAGGTACTTTAAATGCTAATTCCTAACTATATCGTCCCTGTGACCTTTGGGTTTTCAGTGAATTTCAATGCTTTTTAAGTAGTACTTGCATCTGCAGAGTGCTGGAGAAAGTGAGCGGGCCTCCGACCAGCTCTCAAGAATCCCACTGTGCAGGACATACTGGAGGTAACAGGAGTGCTTCTGGGCCCTCATGAACACTCAGCACCCAAGGGGTCATCATCCCCTAACTAGTAGTGTGCCAGGAAGCATGTTTGATGAGTGGTGGTGAAAGGGGGCATGACCTCTGAAGACCTCTCAGCAATGCTGCTGTGTGGGACTTACTAGATCTAACAGGAGGGCTTGTTGGCCCCCAAAGACACTCTAGAGCTAAGGACACTTCATCCCCCAAACAGAAGTGTGCTAGGAGGTGTGTTTGAAGAGTGGTGGAGAAAAGGGGCATGGTCTCCCAAGACCTCTAACCAATCACTGTGTGTGGGATGTATTGGAGGTAACATAAGTAGTTCTTGCCTCCCAAAGACACTCAGCAGCCAAGGGTCTTCATCCCCCAACCAGTAGCACACCAGGAGGTACATTTGCAGAGTGGAAAAGAAAGGGTATGTGGCCTTCAAAGACCTCTTATCAATCCCTCTGTGTGGGACTTACTGGAGGTAGCAAGAGGGCTGTAGATCCCCAAGGACCCTCTGGAGCTAAGGGCACTTCATCCCCCAACCATCAGGAGGTGCTTTTGCAGAGTGGTGGAGAAAGGGGGCTGGGCCTCCGTCAAGCTGTTGGGCATTTCTTTTTTATTTAATTTTTTTAGAGAATGAGATCTGTGTTGCTCCTCTTCCCTGGGCCGATTTTGGCCCCTCAAACCCCAACTCCTGGGGCCAGGCATTCTTGGAATGGGGAGGACAGCTGCATGGCACGCCTCCCTCAGCTGATTTCATCCTTTGGGTCCCATTCTCCCGAACAGCCTTTCATTTGTGAAAATAAAGAGAATCGGCCGCGCGTCCCCCCTCCCGGGATGTTTTCGGCCCCGGGGATCTCATCTTCGAAAGCCTGGCCTCTATAATGGGTACCCAGTTGTAGAGTAGTAGGGAAAGGGGCATGGCCTACAACAACCTCTCAGCAATCCTGCTGCGTGGGACTTACTGGCGGGAGCATGAGGGTTAGTTAGCCCCTAAGGATGTCCTCGGAGGCTGACTACCCCTCCTGTTACCTCCAGTAAGTCTCACACAGTGGGATTGCTAAGAGGTCTTTGGAAGCCATGTCCCCTTTCTCCACCACACTGCAATCGTCCCTGTAACCTTTGTTTTTCTAGTTAATTTCTACAATTTTTTTATTCCATTTCCTAACTATAACGTTCCTTTAACCTTTGTTTTTTTTTAGTGAATTACTATTTTGTTTTGTAGTAGTCGCATTTGAAGAAAGTGGGGCTGGGCCACCAACCAGCTCTCAGAAATCCCACTGTATAGGACTTACATGAGGTTCTAGGAGGGATTCTTAGCTCTCAAGGTCACTCAGGAGTAAAGTAGACTTCATCCCCTGATCAGTAGTGCACCATGAGCCACGTTTGCAGGGTGGTGACGAAAGCGGGCATGGCCTCTAAAGACCTCCTAGCAATCCAGCTGTGTGGGACTTACTGGAGATAACAGAAGGGGTATTTGGCCCACAAGGACATCTTGGCCAACTAGCCCTCCTATTACCTCCATTAAGTCCAGCACAGTAGGATTGCTGAGAACTTGTAGGAGGCCACTACCCTTTTCTCCACCACTCTGCAAACACATCTCCTGACAAACTACTAACAGGGGGATGAAGTGGGTTTGCTGAGAGGTTTACAGTGGCACGCCCCCTTCCTTCTCCATCCTGAAAGCTCATCTCCTGGTGCAATACTAGGTGGGGGATTAAGTTCCCTTGGCTCTGGAGGGTCCTTGAGGGCATACTGGCCCTCCTTTTGCCTCCAGTAAGACCCACACAGCTGGATTCTCCACCAACCAGCAAACACACCTCCTGGTGCACTGCTGCTTTGGGGAAGAAGTACACTTTAGTCCTGAGGCAAGGGTATTTCATCCCCCAACCAGCAGTGTGCCAAGAGGTGCGTATGCAGATTGGTGGGAAAAGAGGCATGGCCTCCAACCACCGCCCAAGAGAGTGGCCCATGAGCCCCCTCCGTCATGCCCCTGGGATTTGACCCACCCATTGCCACTGACCTACTGTTCTCTGGTTACAGCAAAATTAGCGGTTTCCTTTAAGTTGCAGTAACTTTAATGCTAGGTGGCCAAACTGCACTGCGAGAACTCATCCGGGTCCAGCAGTCTCTGGTGCAACTTTTGAGGCTTGAGACTCGGTCTTCTAGGCTGCACTTCAGCAGTCAGCGATCAGAATGTGTTCCTGGCTACCAACTCACCCAGGCAGGCTTCTTCAGCTTTTATAACCTTGTAACAGTAATCAACTGACTCTTTCAGTCCCTTTCTCTGTCCAATTCCAATTCCAAAAATTCTTTATTTCGGTCTTTTAGACCATAAAAGATGCATTGCATATTACATTTAAACACTATGTTAAAAAGACATTACAATTATAAAAACAGATTACATAGGAATAATTACCAGGTTGTTCCAAACATGATGGAAATAAAAAGGAGACATTTAAAAAAACAATTCATAATTAGAAGGGACAATTTCATATTTTCGGCATTTGTGCATTTAGCAATTTTTTCCTAATCTGCCACATAGCCATAATGAATTTCGCCACTGCAAAAACTATATGGGGCAGAGTACTGGTTTTTAATACTCTGTACGCATACAGATAGCTCCTGAAACCCAGATTCCTACATAGGGGAACCAGCCAATGTTTCCTTGGTCTATGGTATGCAGGACAAAAAAAGAAGAGATGGGTTTCCTCCTCGTCATGAGAATTACAGCCTGGACAGGTTTTATCTTCCCACTGTAGCCATTTGCAGGTGAAGGTTTTAATGGGCAGGGTGCCAAGCCTCCACTGTATGAATAATTTCCTGGCTAGGATAGGGAAGATAATGTCTATAAAACCTTCAAATTCGTAAGAATTTTTGGATTGCAAGAAACGACCAGTTAAGGTGCCGTTGTTAGCTGCGGTCAAGAGGAGATCTAGGCTTTTCTCCTTGTGGATTTGGACTAAACGTTTACGAGAAAGCCTTTGGCAGCCTTGTTCTGGTGCCTCCCATAGCTCAGGCAATTTTAAACGATACAGTTCTTTCTTGACAAAGGCCAGCCAGGGAATTCTATCTCGTTTGTTCATGTCCATTACATGGGTGAGGTCACGCCTGTAGTGTGCGAGCTCGCTAGTGGACCAGAGACTATGCCAGAATCTCAATGGCTTTGACTCCAGCTCAGAAGCGATAAAGGGTAGACCCACGTCCAATCTTAAGGGAAGAAGAGGAGTGCCACGTGGGAGGGCCAAAAGGCGTCTGAGAAAATTATTTTCCACTCTGGCAAGGACAGGACCTGCTCTATGCCCCCATAGCTCACTGCCATAAGATGCGGCCGCTTTGGCTTGCATTTTGTGCATTTTAGTGCCGGACTTATGGGTTTGAAGGTTGAAGTATTTGCAACCTTCAAAATTGCACCAGAAAGTTGAGACAGCTTTAGCCGGGATCTTACTATTTGGGGGTCCCAAGATAGATTCTCATGTAGTGTTACCCCCAAGTACTGGAAGGTTGTAACCCTTTCCAAGCTGACTGTACCCAGGGTGGGATTAGGTCTAGTTTTTGGGGATGGGTTAAAGATCATGAACTTGGTCTTCTCTGTGTTGATCTCTAGACCATGTTGTCTACAGAAAAGACCAAAACCATCTAAAATCCTTTGAATCCCCATTGGGGTTTTGGAAAGCAGGAGGGTGTCGTCAGCAAACATAATAGCTGTCACCCTCCTGCCTGCCAAAAGGGGGGCGTCATTGTCTTTGACATTATCAAGGTGGGATATAACGCTGTTGACAAAGAGGCAAAACAGGGTTGGCGCCAGGACGCAACCCTGTCTTACCCCTCTGAGAACAGGAAACCTTGGTGACAGCGCTCCATCCCTCCCACACCTAACCTGCGCATAGTTGCCGTCATGAAGCCTGGTTATGGGGTGCAACAGTTCAGTTGGAACACCCAACTCCTTTAAGACCTCCCATAATTTTTTACGTGGGACCAAGTCAAAGGCTGACCTCAGATCCACGAACACCATGTATAGCCTCCCCCCCTCAATCCTCACCGTTTTCCAGTATAGGAGGATGAGGCGGAAGATCTGATCCATGGTGGACGTGTTTTTTCTGAAGCCAGCCTGGAGGGGACTCAAGATTTCATTGGCCTCCATACAATCAAGAAGATGGTCCAGGAGGAGACGGGAGAAGAGTTTCTGGGGAACATCTATGAGGCTGATCGGCCTGTAGTTGGCTGGGAGAAGGGGAGAACCTTTTTGTAAATTGGCACTATCTCCGCTCCCAGCCAAGTACAGGGGATCTCCATACCTCCCAAGATGGCATTAAAGAGGATAAGGAGGTATGGGCCCCAGATCTCGGGGAATTGCCTAAAAAGGTCACCAGGCAGTCTATCCAAACTCTGTCAGTTGCTCAGGGGGGACACCGCAGGCATGGTCCTTTCTTTGCTTACTCAAGTTGCATCAGGTGAAGCCTTCTTTTGCTGAGTCCAGGTAACAGCAGGCCTTTAACATGCATTTACCCCTTCGATGCTCGCTTTTTCATCTCACACTCTAGTTGTCACACCTCATCCAATTGCAGTCCTTTTGTGTTCCCTCCCAAATGCCATTCACACCTTCCTTAGGAGGACAGAAAAATACTTGAGGACAGAGCTTGTGTGCAACCATAACCAGTCACTGGAAATCTTTGGGCAAAAAAGTAATAACTTTATAAAGTTGCCATTTGTGTCAAAGTTACATTAAATTTGACTATCAAGATGGGCATAATGGAATAATTCTTTTGATACCTTGAAGTATAATGTTTATTACTCCCATTCAGAAGTTAGCACTACTGATGAGTTGTTGCCTTGTAACTCTTTACTGGCCAATGGGCCTACTAGCCTTTCCTCAGTGAAAACAACAATTTAAGGTTTCTGCCAGGACATGAAAATTTAAAGAACACATGTTTTTATTATAATGCACCCTGCGTTTAGGGCTGGGTAGGCCTGCCTTAGGGCTGACATAAATATTGAAAAGGAATGTTTAGGCTTTGCTATTGCTTTAAATGGCAAAGTCGAGTTAGCAGTTTTAAAACCGCTTTGCCAGCTTTCATCATTTTTTCAGTTAAACATGGATGGCACTGCGCCAATTCTATGCTTAAAGACTTTCCTGTAAAAATGCTAAAAGTTTTTATCCCTTTCTAGCTTGGCATTGACGGCACTGTGCTAATCCTATGCTTACAACTCTGCAAGAAATGCAGACATTTGAGGTGAGCAGATTCAGGGTGTCTCTGGTGCTGTAGGGTGCTTCGTGTAAAAGGCACGTTCTCCTCCTAAACTTGGGAACTACTTAGAGTTTCTTGCTTCCTTATTTGTATTGTTTTTACTTATTTTGGGTGCTCGCTTGTGTCTGGACAAAGCTGTACCTCTCTGGTGAGCAGTATCTAAAGCACAACATGTCCCAGGCTTTGCAAGTTGGATTGGGTGGCCTTTTGCCATAACAAAGCTGTAATACTGTGCCTGGACTGGCAAAACGCTTTTGTCATTTTTCAGCTTGGTGTGGGTGGCACTGTGCTAATCCTATGCTCAAAGGCTTTGCTGTAATAACGGAAAAATGATTTGTCCCTCTCTAGCTTGCTTTGGATAGCACTGTACTAATCCTATGCTTACAATTCTGCTAGAAAAACAGATATTTCAATTGAGCAGATTCAGCGTGTCTCTGATGTTGTAGGGTGCTCCATGTAAAGGTTCTGCTATCTGCCTAAACTTCTGAACTACCCAGAGTTTTTTGCTTTCTGTTTTGCATAATTGATTCTGCACTCTAAACCTGAAAGGGTATTGCCTTGTGTAACATCCTCTCTAGTTACATGTATTGCTATCAAGTTAATTAGAAAAAAATACATCCAGATTGATGGATTTGCGTTTGCTAAGAAAAAATTACATAGTGTGAAATATTAATTGAAAAATTACAACCTCTCTCTAAATACATTATTCCTCATCCAAGCATTGCATTTCCAAGAAAGAACCACATATGTAATTGCATTTATACAGTGCTTACTACCCCTGACGAGGCAGTGAAGCACTTTTTCGGCGAGTAGCACGCCACTCGGAACCTATAAAAAATGAGTGGTGAATTAGTATAGTGAAAATATGAAAATAATTTAAGAAGTGGAAATGTTAGTCAGTTGTTTGGATTGGGAAGGATAGTGGAGGGATCGAGGTGGGAAAAAGGTTTGCATTTATATAGCGCTTGCTACCCTTGATGTGGTGTTGAAGTGCTTTTTCAGTGAGTAACACTCTACTTTGGAACCCAAAAAGGATTAGTGGTGAATTAGAATAGTGTGAATATGAAAGTAACTGGAGTGGTGGATATGTTAGTCAGTTATTTTGATTGAGAAGTATAGTGGAGGGATAGAGAATGGGAAAAGATTTGCATTTATATAGCGCTCTCTACCCCTGATGGGGTGTTGAAGCGTTTTTTGCGTGAGTGGCACGCTACTTCAGAACCCATAGTGTGTTAGTAGTGAATTAGTATAGTGAAATATGAAAGTAAATTGAGTGGTGGATATGTTAGTCAGTTCTTTGGATTGTGAAGGATAGTTAAGGGGTAGAAGAGGTAAAAAGGTTTGCATTTATATAGCGCTTGCTACCGCTGATGAGGTGTTAAAGTGCTTTTTCCACAAGTAGCATGCTACTACAGAACTCGTAAAGGATTAGTGGTGAATCAGTACAGTGAAATATGAAAATAATTTGAGTGGTGGACATGTTAGTCTGTTATTTTTATTGAAAAGGATAGTGGAGGGATAGAAGGGAAGGATTTAGAATTTGTTTTTTTTTAGCTCATAGCAGTAGGAGGAGGCATGGGATGAGTAAAAGGGATGTGGAAATGAATGATTAAAAGGGAGGTGGAGGGGAAGGTGTCAGAAAGAGGGTTTAGAAAGACTTGCTTTGGGAGATCAGTACAGGAAAAGAGGTAGGGGATAATGCAAGGAGGGGTGGAGTAGGGAAGAGTTTTGGAAGGGTTATTTTGGGGTATCATTATAGTGGTGTGGGGTTTAGGATGAATGTGAGAGTAGATGTAATGGATATATTGATAGAGGTATAGGGTGACAAATAGGCTAGTGCATTGAAAAGAATAGTGGAAAGAGGTTTGTGATGAGTCAGACAGTTGAGCTAGAGGATATATTGAGAGCGGTATAGGGTGGAAAATAGGGTAGTGCATTGGATATGCTGAATTAAAAGAAATTTAATAAATGAGTAAAAGTAATAAATATATAGATCCAAAAGTAATAAAGATATAGGTCTATGAGTACATGGACGGTATTTTGATGCATAAAGGAAGGTAGAATATGTAAATTAAAGATGCATTAAATAAAGTGTGGCTTTCAAGTGCTGTTGTACTTTAAATTAGTTGTATTTATATATATATATATATATATATATATATTTTATAATTAGTAAAGCAATTGTAGATAAATACTTGTGATAAAAATATTTACTTATTTATGCAGTCACTTATATACATGTTAAAAATCATTGACTAATGTAATTATCAGTAGTATGTACATTTGTTAAGCAGAACTAATGAATATGTATATATATACAATATTTTTTTAACATAAGTATTCTACACATTTATACAAAGCAATACACATGACTCGATCCATATATATAGTACAAATAAATGCTAATATACAGAGAGATATGCTGTATATTTCTATCTGTTTGCGTATGTTGGTTATGTGGGGAAAAACCAATTCTTGAGTAGTTTTCTGAAGATAAGGTAGTTATTCATGGATCTTATGTTGGGGTAGAGAGTTCCATACTTTGTCTGCTTGAACAGAGAATGTGCTACCCATTATTTTTTCTTGTGTCTTGGGATTTTGAGGTGAGGTGCCACTCTAGAGAGGAGGTTCCTTTGTTGAATGTGCTTGGTGATTATATTCCTGATTAAGAGCGGTCCCGTTCCATGCATTGCTTTGTGGGTGATACAAAGCAGCTTGAACATGGATCTTCTGGCAACCGCTCACCAATGCATGGATTTCCAGGCAGTGGAGATATGGTCTCATGGTTTTATATGTAAGAGTAATCTGGCAGTCGAGTTCTGAATTCATTGGACTCTTTGCATAGTTGTTAAAGGTGGTCCATTGTAGAAGCTATTGGAGTAATCGAGTTTGGACAAAACAAGGGAGATGGTAGCCTGGACCTTGTGTGGAAACCCCAAATGGGGGGGAATACTTGTGGCAGAGTTTTTATAGTAACAAAGCTTATCTTGCTATTCTGTACACAAGGGGCCAGATGTAGGTAAATCTATTTTACCGACTCATAAATAACGAATTTTACCGATTCGGTATTTATGAATCGGTAAAATAGAAGGTGGGAGATGTAGGTAAAATCGGTATTTGAAATACCGATTCTGTAAAAATCGGTATTTACCGATTCTGTAATTACAGAATCGGTATTTCTAATTGATTCCTATGGGCTTTGAAGCCCATAGGAATCAATGGGAAATACCGATTCTGTAATTACAGAATCGGTAAATACCGAATCCTGCAAGGGTGCAGGGGGTGTCACTTTGACACCCTCTAGCACCCCAAATACAGGCATGTGTGCCATGTGGCACACAGACATGCCTTAAGGGCACATCTGTCTGTCACATGGCATAGGTCTGCATGCACACACATGCATGCACACCTGGATTCGGTATTTTACCACCCAATTGGATTGGGTGGTAAAATACCCATTCTGTAAGGCCTTTGGGACTCAGAAGAGTCCCACCTACATCTGGCAGTTACAGAATCGGTAAAAATACCGATTCTGTATTTTACCGATTCGGTAAATTTACCGAATCGGTAAAATTGGCCCCCTACATCACAAATACCCATTTACCGGTCGGTAACGGCCGAAATCGACCGTTACCGGTCGGTAAATGGCCTCCTACATCTGGCCCTTAGACATTCATCAATATCTTGGAGCCCATGGTCATTCCGAGGTTTCTTACTTCCTTATATATTTTAGACGGTGTTCCCAGATCATCAGGCCTTACGGCGAGCAGGTCCTTATGTTTCCAATTGCAACACATGAGTATTTCCATGTAGGAAGCATTCAATTTGAGATGGCTAAACGTCATCTATTGATCCACAGCTCTGAGACAACTGAAAATTGGCAAGTTTCCAATGTTTTGGGGCATTGCAGTTGAAGGAGTTTTTGCATGTCATCTGCATAGTTATAACACATGAGGTGAAATTGATTGAGCAGTGCCAGTAATTACTTCATGTAGATGTTGAAAAGCATGTATGATATATTAGAGGGTCGCTAGAGGGCGCACGAGCAGCATGGCCGCACTTGTGTGAGGCTCCTGCAGCCTGTGCCGCTATCCTGCTATTATCCTTCCTTTACCACCTCCAACGCCGACGAAACTTGGTGGAGTTGTAGAGAGCCAGTGTTCCTACACTCGCTGAAAATTTGAAGTACCACGGACCCGTAATTGCGGAGATATCACCGCGAAAGGACCCGACCGGCTACTGCTGCAGAGCCTGCACTGCGCGAGACTGGGCGCCCAGCCTACGCAACACCGGGGAGCCCACGAGGTCAGAGGGCCCTGGCCTGCTTGTGGCTGCACGGACAGGCCCAATCGGAGATCGGGACCCTGAGGTACGGGGCTGGGCATGCTGCTGCCAGAACTAGCAGATTTGGTCAGGTCAGGGGCACGACTGTGCGGACTGGCGATAGCCTGAAGAATACGTGGGCAGAGTGGAGGCACGGAGAGGCGCCGAGCAGGCTGTGATTGCCGGAAGAGAGGTGCTTTGATCTATGCAATTTTTACCGCTACCCTCCTAACTTCCCCCCGTTCCCCTGCGGTCAGAGGCGAAGTGGACTGCTGCACTGTGGGCTATTTGTGGCAGAACTGTGCGGACGCCTTGGCGCCAAAAGTAAGTTTGAGCGCGCATTGAGAGAGGACGACCGTTGGACTCCCAGGCGGAGCTGGTGTGCTCCGGCCGTGATCTTCGCGACGTGCAGTCTCGCATAGGAGCGGAGGGTGAGCACCATACCACTGGAGGTGCACAGTGTGGGCAGTGTGTGACGTGGTACTGTGGTGACTACCTGTCTAGCAGACCGATAGTGCTGGGCTAACGTTGGAAAGCACTACATATCCTTCCATGGGGAACAGAGCTTGGTAGTCACGCGGTGCCAACACTATTCGTTGCATTATTGTGGAAACACGCACGACATCGCTGATCCCCCCACTGTTGCGCGGAGAGAACTATGTCTGTTGGAGTGATAGTGGCAGGGGAGTTTGTAGACTGGAAGGCGCAAATTGGGGACTAATTGTGGACCACTGACTGTTGCACTACGCTGGTGGAGTCGAAGGATATCTGAGTGATTCCGTGAGTTCTGATCCTTGGTCATGTGCGCTGGAACCTTGCAAGACTAGGCCGGCCTTGCCCTGCACGCTAACTACATCATAGCGGGACGGTTTATACCAGAGTGCAAAGTGATCTGGTGGGCATAAGTGTTGGAGACGGAGAGGTGCTAGTTGAGGACCACATCTTCAGTTAACGGATTCGAAACTAGCCTGGTGGATTGCTCACAGTTTTTTGTTTTTTTTGCGCCAGTTTATGACGGAGGCCTCCGGGTCGCCCGGTGGCGGAGGGGGTAAAGGGACCTCTGTCACCAGAGTCAGGTCAGCAAAGGGCGCTACCATGGGGCGGCAGGACACTAGGCAGCCGAAACTGTCCTTTGACTCGGCCCAGCCGCCGAAGAAAACCGCTAGATTGGAATCGTACACTGGAGGGCCTCAAAGCGCGTCCACAGCTGGGTCTAGCCGCGACACCGCTGCGCCGGATATGCACCTTATTCTGCAGGAGATGAAACAGGGTTTTGCGACGGTGGTGGACAAGGTGGATCGGCTTTCCTCCAGAATGGACGCTATTGCACAAAAGATGGACGTTCACGAGGAACGCATTACGGCGGCTGAGCGGAGGATCTCGGACAATGATGATACTACGGCGTCCCACGCTACTAGGCTGTCGAGAATGGACAACATCCTCCGGGTGATAGCTGCAAAGAACAAAGAGTTGGAAGCGCGCAGCCGCCGCAATAATATACACGTGGTAGGTGTGCCGGAATCGACGAACACAGGGCGGATGGAAGAGTATGTGGAGCGGATTCTAATAACGGCAGTGGGAGAGGAGGCCTTTTCACAACAATTCATTGTCGAGAGGGCGCATCGTTCTCTAGGCCCTCAACCCAAACCGAGAGCGCCGCCCAGACCGATCATAGCGCGGCTACTGAATTATAGAGACCGGGATACTGCTTTACGGGCTGCAAGAACCACGAAACAGCTATCGTGTGATGGAGTGAATTTTTCCCTATACCCAGACTTCACACCTATGGTACAAGACCAAAGACGGAAGTTTTTGGATGTGAAAAGAAAGCTTAGAAACCTGCAAATTGATTATGCTCTACTATACCCTGCGAAGCTCAGAGTCACGCACCAGGCGAAACAACACTTTTTTGTGAATCCACAACAAGTTGAGGACTTCCTGAAATCGCTGAGAAGGGAGCAAGGACCCCGTCGAGCAGAGGAATAAGCGGAGGAGGAGGGGGACTGAAATTTCAATGGTCATTGTTGAAATGGATTGCTGACTGAACTGAGACAAGTTTGGGTCGTATTGGATTACTTCGACTGTGCTGCCGAATTAGAGACTCTGCATGAACACTGCTGTTATGGATACGAGATGCTGTTGAAGTCGGCGTTTGGACTGATGGTAGTAACGTGTGCCAGGCGACATCCCCTTCTCTCGTGGAAACCTCCGTGGGGAGGTTCAAAACGAAGGACGGGATGAAGGGGGTGATGAAGTGCGTACCTTAGACGGCCCCACTAGGGTGTGCCCCATTGACATTGTGTTTTGCACTGCAGCTCATTGGGGTTTGCTAGCGGTGATAAGGGAGGTGGGGGGAAGGGTTGCTGGAGAGTTGGGGATGCTTCAGTGGGAGGGGGGTGGGCGGGGAGTGCACACGATTTGGACACTTAGAGCACCTCTGGGGAGGTTAAGGATTTGGGATGCTGAGATGATGTTTGGTTGGGGGATGGGGGGTCTGTTGGGATGTTTGAATTTGGTGGGGGGAGGCGAGGGACGAGGGGTATGGCTGAGATGGTTGGTTACTACGGTCCATGGTTGCACAGGAAATTGCATGTCCAATGGAAGAATTGCTATGAGGTGGCTGGCGGGTGGTTAGAGCGGGTGGGTATGTGTATGATTATAGCTGGCGCAAATGCTTATGGCTGATAAGTCTAGGAATTCACTGTCGATTCTGTCGTGGAATGTGAGGGGCATTAATGATGCTAGAAAAGGTAGAAATATACTTGCTTATCTGGATAGACATAATGTGCACATAGCACTGTTACAGGAGACACACTTTAGGCCACGATTGGATCTCACTTTTGCTAGAAAATGGGCTGTGATCAGGAAATTTTCATCATATTCCTCGTACTCACGGGGCACGGCTGTGCTGATCAAAAACTCTATTACTTTTCACTTGATGGGTGAAATTCTGGACCCTAATGGTCGCTTTGTACTATTGTGGGGGAGGTTGGGCACGGATACCGTTGTGATTGTGAGTTGTTACGCTCCTGATGTTGACACTCCGGACTTCTTTACGACACTTTGGGGGCATATATTGGGGGTGGGCGCCACTCATGTTATTTGGGGGGGGGATTTTAATGTTACACTGATTCCTGGTATGGATAGGTCGGATGGTTGCGTGCAATATAACAGACAAGCGCGAGATGTGTTGATAGGCATTATAGAGGAAGCTGGGCTGGTAGATAGTTGGAGGCACACACACCCTACACGCAGGGAAGGCACACACTTTACTTCACACACCAATACTTGGGCTCGATTGGACTACTGTTTTGTGACAAGGGGACTTTGTGAGGGGATGGGTACGGTAACACACTTGCCCAGGACTTACTCTGACCATTGCCCGGTACTGCTGTCCCTCGCTGTGCCGGGTCATGACCGTATGAGACCTCCCTGGAGGATGCTTCCATCCATGCTACTGGATACGGTGTTTAAGACAGAGCTAGGAGTTGAAATTGAGGAATTTTTCCCTAGGAACAAAGACTCAGTGGCTAGTGTGCAAACGGTGTGGGAGGCTTTCAAAATCACGATCAGAGGGGTTTGCATATTAAAGGGCGGGGGGTTGCTGAGAGATATACAAAGGACATTGAGTAGATTGGAGCATGAACTGAGAGTACTAGAAATTGATATGGCGATAAGACCGGACGCGGGATTACATAAGACATTTAGAGATAAGCTAACCGAGTATGAGGAAGAGGCGGCGAGAGAGGTTAACTTCAAAGGGAAGTATTGGATAGCGCGTAGGTATTGCGAGGGAGAGCGGCCGGATAAAGTATTGGCTGCAATGACGAAGAAGCCACGATTTAGCTCCACTGTATTAGAAATTGTCGCGCAGGATGGTGAAAGGTATCGTGATACTGAGAGCATTCAGAGGGAGTTTCTGATGCATTATGGTCACCTTTATACTTCGCAACAGGCTATTGCAGTTGACATGGGCGGCTTCCTTGATGACGTTGCACTGTGCTGGATCAGCGATGTGCATAGGGCGTTCCTTAGCGCGCCGCTGGAGTTTGATGAGATACGTGACACGATTATGTCACTGGCTAATGGCAAGGGGGCGGGACTGGACGGACTCCCTGCGGAGTTCTATAAATGTTACATAGATATCATGGCACCGGTCCTTCGGGAAGTCTATGTAGAATCTTTGGAAGCTGGGATATTGCCGGGATCGATGAGGTAGGTGGTCATTACCTCTTTGTTGAAACCGGGGAAAGACTCGACAGATATGGACTTCTATCGTCCGCTGTCACTTATCAATTGTGATGCTAAAATTCTAGCCAAAGTTCTCACAACACGCCTTTCGTTGATTATGACTAAATTGGTATTACCGGATCAAGCCGGTTTCGTGCCGGGCCGTGCTACCTCGCATAATCTCAGAACGTTGTTCTCTTTAATTCAGACGATCGCCCCAGATATCCCAGTCGCCGCCGTATTCCTAGATGCCACGAAAGCATTCGACTCGGTTGAATGGACGTATCTGTTTACTATATTGCGCAGGATGGGATTTCCGAGGCTGTTTGTTAGCTGGGTGGAACTGCTGTATAACGCAACGACGGCCAGAATAGTTATTAATGGATTGCTGTCTTCCCCGATACCGATAACCAGAGGCACTAGACAGGGGTCCCTCTCTCCCCACTGCTCTTCGCTATAGCGATTGAGCCACTGGCTTGTGGTATCCGACAACTGCACAGAGACAGTGCTTTTCGCTGCTGCCAACGCCAAATCGGTGTATCATTGTATGCGGACCACATCACGATTTATGTGAAAGACCCGCAAACTAACCTTAATCCTATCTTAAGAGAGTTTCTAGTTTTTGGACGAATATCAGGAGTGCAAATAAATTGGAAAAAATCTCAATTCTTCCCGCTCACGGGTGCTGTTCAAAGATTCCAGCTGGACTATCCACTGGAGTGGTGTGATTCAGATCTTAAATATCTGGGAATAATGATATCCCTGAATAGGGAGGAGACGCTGAGGATGAATTACGGGGTAGCCGTGTCGAAACTGGCGGATAATGTTACGCGGTGGAAGACACTGCCGTTATCAATGGCAGGGAGAGCATCGCTAATAAAGATGGTGATACTGCCACAGTTTTTATACCTATTCCAGAACGTGCCCTTCTTTTTTAAACAGCTGAGGTCGGAACTTCTTCGTCTTTTTTGGGGGGGTAAACAACCGCGGCTGCGATGGGACATTATAACCCAGCCCTATGAAAAAGGAGGTTTCGACGTGCCTGACGTCGAAACCTATTATATCGCTGCACAGGCGCAGTACGCCTGTCACTGGATTAACCCCACGCCGTTTATGCCACAAGTCGCTGCAGAAGACTGGATGGCACGGCCTCTGCCACTCAATGGCCTGATACTAGGTTCGGTGCGAGACATAGACACACCGTTCACTACGGTGACATGCACCATAGACGCTTGAACTCGCATTGCGAGGATTCTTCATGCCACGCAGCTGTACTCACCTGCTCTGCCCCTCACGTATCACCCTTGTATATCGCTCCTACAGGAGGCGGGCTTTCAGCTGATGTGTAAGCGACTAAAGGTAGCCACGTGGGGAGACATGTTCCTCAACGGGCAGTTCCGTACCAGGGAGCAAATGTTTCTGGATGTTGTGCCCACTCCTCTAGAGGTTTTCTATTACGTCAGGCTTAGACAGGGGCTTAGAGCGGTCCTGCCTGACTTCCCGAGGGAACCTGATGTGGTTTTGCCACTACACGCCATGCTGCTGTCCGATGGCCGCCATCTCATTTCCAGGTTGTATAACAATATCAAACTACAGCACCAGGGGACTGAGAGCTCGGCTCGCAGACAGTGGAGCGAGGACCTGGGCAGGGTTATATCTGACGATCAATGGCAATATTGTTGTGCCATTACAGCTAAGATCTCGCCTAGTAGCAGGTTGAAGATTATTCATTTCAAGTTTTTACAACGATTTTACTATACACCTGTTAGAACGCTACGCTTTCGTTTAGCGGACAACGATAGGTGTGAACGCTGCAGGGCGGAAGGGGCGGGATTCGTCCACTTGGCGTTGGAGTGTCCTGGTGTATACGAATATTGGTTGCAGGTACAAGAAGCTTTGCAGACTATGACTGGAAGGGTGATCGAGAGATCCGTTAATAATGCTGTTGGGATACACACGGGATGTACCTAAGACTATTCGCAGGTTTGTAGATGTTGCGCTGCTACTAGCCAAAAGACGTGTTGCGTGCAGATGGGGTAGAGGGAGGGCCCCAAAGTTTAAGGAGTGGATTGCTGATATGGTTTATTGCCAGGATCAAAACACTGTGTATGCTGATTTGATACTAGTACGAAGCAGGCCAGGCGATATCTGGGGTCCATTGCAGGACTATTTATTGAAAGAGGCAGCGGCATCAGCAGATTCAGATAATGACAGTCGAGAATGAAGGCTCCAGCGGCTGCTCCGCTGATACTGCCGAAGGTACCCCTTAGATTCCTGTGTGGGATGCTCTATCCATCTATTCCTGAGCACGGGATCGCCCCAACCTATCTGCGGATTGCTCTGTGTGACGATTGGGGAATCATACGAGACGGGCTGTGTGGCTTAGAGTGGTACAGATTCAGTTTCACAAGGGTGCAAGAATGTCAATGGGCACAGTCTTCCGGACTGTTGTTAATTTATTGATATGTTTTTCGATGCCCTCCAGAGACAACCAACTCTGCCGTAATGTCTTACTGTTTTATATTTGGAAGTTCATGAGATGAAATACAGCTTAAGAATTGATGTCTGCGTGATTCCGGCCTGCTCGGACTCGCCGGCCACCGTATTATATTTATGTATATGCCTAGGAATGCAATGTAGACCTGTGTAACCTACTTGAATGCCGTTTTCTCTTGCTGTTTGTCAAGGAATTTTTTTTATAAATAAAGGTTTAAAAAAAAATTTAAAAAATGTATGATATATTAGAGCCTCTGCTTTTGTGAAGTACGGTTTGGACGAGAACAGTGGGCTATGGATGACATTTGCTCAGTTGCAAAAGTAGGACAAAATCCAGTCTAGAGCAGTCCCCTCTATCCGAATTCATGAAGTCTTTGTGTCAGAGTGTCATGGTCAACCATGTCACAGGCAGACAAGAGGTCCAAGAGAAGGAGCGCAGCAACCCTGTTGCAGTCAGCATCTGGTCAGAATACTGTTAGGTACATTTGAAATGTAGATATTTAGACATGCTACTCAACCCTGTGTCAAACTATGAGTATAACCCCGTTAGGGTGGCACTTTGGACTATTATGCCTCCATTATCAAATGGTCTTACCACATAATACCAAATTGTACTCTTTACTCTGTACTAGGTGAAGCAAACATATTCATATTCGAACTTTTCCAGCTCAGCTTGGTGAGGGGTGCTCCTCTGCATTCTGAGAAAAAATAATTCTAGATTCGGAGAGGAAGAGAAGTCTCCGTTCTTTTTAGCCCTTATATTTAGAAAGAAGTTATTGTGACAAAGAGTTCCAGGCATTTTTACAGTGTACATAGGTCTAGTGCAGTTTGTTATTTCTCCTGTAAACAAAGTAGTCCTACTACTTCGCTGAGTGGTCCCCGTCAGAGCTGAGCTATGTTGTCAATTGGGCATCCAAGATGCACCTCTCCTTCGGAGAACATCTACTTCTCTATCTATGCGTTTTTTATGCAATAACAAATGGTGGTAGAATGATTAGTAGTGAAGGGGCAGGCCTTTCTTTCATGTACACTTCACACAGAAATGTCCTCTAGCTTCCCTTATGTAACTGGTCTGCAAGGCACTCATAACATTGCTCCTTTCCTTACATAAGTGTTGCATATATATGGAAGGTGAATGTGCACCTCTGTGCATATTGTGGATGTGTATTATGCATCTCTCCTTTAATAAAGTGCATGGTGAAATCCATTTTGATTCTGTGTGTTATGGCAGTGTAAGAGGTGGAGGGCTCCGTGTGAGGTTGCTGCATTCTCTGCTGACGTGAGAGCATGTACTTTTGCATTTCTTTTCATCCTGCGGAGAGTGTGGTGTTTGTATTAGTCGTGATGCAAGGGCTTTAGCCTTTGAAGTTGCTGCAGTGCCTTGGCAAGAGCATTCCCAACTCATCTCATTCGTGCTTCCTTATGTGCGTCCCTTATACTGCCTGCCTTGGAAAAGCCAAGGAGAGGATCCATATATATTAATGCACTTGACTTATGCAGATCATCCAACGTCCATGTTCCTTGCAGGCAGAAGATGACCTCAGAATTCTAACATTGTAGGAGAGCTGATTGACCAGCTGTCTACATATTTACTGAGCAGTTTGAGACTAGTACCTTGTTTCAGAATTGCTCTTCGACTGGTGATGGATATACTGTTGCATTTGAGGACAGAAAGACACAGATATAGTCATGGATGGGTGCTACCTTCCTGTAGGATTGAGGACACGTTTTATCTGGATCCTGATTGAGGTGCTGTTGTACTGCCCCTTGAGGAGAAAGCTCGGGCCAACATGGAAGAAAACACTGGACAGTGTTCTAGAGAGGAGAGCCTTTCTAGTGGCTGAGTTTAGAATATGGGGAGTAAGAGAGGTAGCTGGACGAGTTTACCATGAGTCTGGAGCTGTTGACCTTTTGGAATTCTTCAAGTGGTTCAGGAGATGTGTACTTTTGTATTCCCCAGCCCAGTATGCCCAGTGGGTGAAAATATAGTGCATGTCCCTTGTTGACCACCCTTGACACCCTAAAAATCCAACCACGACTGATGGCTCTTCAGATACTGAGCGTTTTATGTATTTTGGGGCATATTTACAAGCCCTCAGAACCACTGGAGCATCACTTTTTATGACACTCCGGTGGTGCTGCGCCATATTCCATATTGACAAGGTGGCACTGAGCCACTTTGCGTAGCTTAATGCCATTCTGCATTTATACCCCTTTCAACCGCAGTCCTCTGAGACAAAGCTGAGGCAGCGCCAAAAACGAATGCCATAGAATAGCAGGCATTAGAATGGCGCGACGAGGAGAAATTATTAACTTATTCTCGTTTTTTGCTCTTTTCATGTGTTCTGCATTCTACAGCACACTTAGAAGGTGCAAATTGCCCTTAGTGACTGTTTAAATGCAGGAAGGTGTCGCTTCTGGCACAAAAACAATCTTCCATTCACCCACAGCAACACTCATGAAATGCCCCGTTCACGCAGAGTACTGCATGAAATGCGGTCATATTTACAAGGCCACAAAAAGCCACACAGGGTGACTTTACGTGGCCTTGTAAATATGGCCAGGAACACTGTGCCGCCGGTGCATCAAACAAAGTGACGCACTGGTGGCGCAATGGGCTTGTAAATAAGCCCTTGAATCTCTAAACCTACATTTCCTGCAAGAGGGGGCACCGGACTCCAGCTCCATTACTCTGAGAGAGCCAAGTGTATTAGAGGAGTACTTATTGATCCAATTTTTTGATCCAATCCTATTAAGGTCCCAGGACACCATTAGTAAGTGACTGCTTAACCCCTAACTGCCCGGTTACCCTGGGAAGCAGGTCACAGCAGTTCTGCAGAATATCCAAACCTTAAGTGTAACTCCGATGTGCACGTGCAGAGACGTTCTGTCACTAAGAATGGATTCAATGGAACCTATGATGCCATGAAACAAGTTACAATATATTATATTTTTGCCAACCGGTTATGCTTCTTTGTGCCTAGCATCGAACACGGTTAATGCAGAATCGATGTTGCATACCCCTATCTGCGGTTCAAGTTATAATTGTTCAAGTTTTTCAATCGTTTAGTTTCTTTAGACTTGTTTTGCTCTCCACTGCCTGGACAGCACACATAAATCCTATTCTGCTTCTGAAGTAATTGGTTCTATATTACAAAATGAGATGACTGAGTAGAAATGCTAAGCTTTCAGAAAGATTCTTCATTATTAAAAGGAACATTTAATAAGGCAGCTTTACAATGGTTAGAAAGTCCCATTTAAGAATAAGAAAACCATTTTCAGGAATCCAATATTTAGACAGCATTCGAAACAAATGGGTTTCATTTCGAAGTAACTGTTGGGCTTGTTCAAATAGAATTCGATGTTTCCTATTTGCAAGAAATGAAGAATTTGAACAGTTGTGTCTGCTTGTAATTCGGATTCCTTTCCCCGCAGGGTGATAGGTATGGAAGCAGAAATTCCTTTTTGTGTGCCTATTTCCTTATGGGAAGCTTTTAATTCCGTGCATGGGTTGGTCCCACTTATATTTTATATCATCTCTCACAAGATAGAAGTGACATTGAGGCGCACGCGATAAATGCTCTTTAGATTTCCATATTCAAAACATCTCAGGCATCGAGCCTCATCAGGATTTCATGTCTAAGAAAAGGGTGCTCGGAGGGACCCAGCGCACAATAATGACTGTCATTTGTTCAGCTATTACTACACACATTTTCAATTATGCCTCGCTAAGTAACCAGTTTAATCTTCGCGAGTCCTTTGCGTCCTTTGCTGTCATCTGCCATTTCCTCAGTGACTTGGTTAAAACAGAACAAGTCCCAGAGGTAAGCGATCTGGGTTGGATGAAAGCTTATTCCGATTTGCAATGTCTCCTAAAATACAAATCGGCTGTGGGTGTCTCGAGAGACAGAGTGGCAGAGGTAATTGATGGGAGCTCCCAGTTCACACTGAACAGAGAAAAAGGATCATTCAAAATGGAGGCCGCCCGCGTGAATTTCTTGGAAATCAAATGAAAGTTGCTCTAGTTGCTGCTGCTTCTTTCTTTACTGCCGTATCACAACAGGCATTCATTTTGCATCTCAATTATCTCTATGACAAGTCACTCTAAATGTTGTGCGATTGAAGTACTGCCTCCACGGGCAGCTCATTTGCAAAGTAAGGTGACCCTCCATTCAATGTATGTATTGTGAAAGGGCATCATTCCTGATTAGTCATTTGGCAAAGATAAATGAATCCCTGTTTTGTTCTGAAGTCTCCGTCGTATTCTAGCACTTTAGAAGTGGTGTTCAGATTGAGAAGAGAAAGAGCTTCTACAACGTAATATTACATTAGATAAGCGGTTGGATTTTAAGGGGACTTTGAATAAAAACGGGGTTGTTCCCACGCACAAACTCAAGACCAATCGAGAGTCTTTGTATTCTGCTCATGGGTATATGTATGAGGTTGCAGGGGGGGGTTGATTGGGGTATATTGCAAATTCATGCATGAGCGGATTTATTCTCGCATTCACTTTTACCATGTTTATTAAAAGTGATGTTCACTAGAAAGAAGACATAAACCTCCAGGACATGTCAAAAAACATTATTCGAGGGGGGATGTACGACATTACAACGCATGCTTTTACCACGCATGCTTTTACATCGCAAGTTTTACAACGCATACCATTACAACGCATAGTGCTTTGGGGCGCTGGATAGTGAATTATTTAATTTACTATTCCAACTCCAGTCCCCATGGAAAGTAGGGAAGGTGTTGGATAGTAAATTAAATATATTCCCTATCCTAGAGTGCCCCCCAGCGCAATGCGTTGTAATGGTTTGCGTTGTAAAAGTTGCGATGTAAAAGCATCGCGTGGTAAAAGTTGCGTTGTAAGTGATGTTTCCCTTCGAGGGGTGCTACTAATCGAACAGCCAGGTCTTGAGTATCCTCCTGAAGGTCAGCAGGTCTGCAAAGGTGCACCTGTAAAGGTGCCTTTACAATGCATTAATGTAAAGTTAAGCATGTATTGTTGGTGGGCACCACGAATATGCTCTTCACTTTAAGTGTCTGATTTAGTGTATGAGAGTGCAAACTCTCTCTGCCATGGTGGCAGAGGGCATGTCCTCCACCCTAAGGGACAGAAGATGCATTTGGAGATCACTGCCAGTCTAGCCGAGGTCTAGTGCACTCGCAGGAACCGCCACGGAAGATCCTGCTGAGGTGCTTGAAAGTTGGTTTATGACTGCAATCTTTAAGATTTTGTTGTTGGTCTACAATCCAGAGTTTGTTTTCGGGATCATTATCTTATTCTGTTTGTGGCCTCGAGATTTTCCCTGGTGGAGATGACAGGATGGACAGTCTGATGTCCTTAGTCTGACAGCCCCTACTCCTTTGTGCCATCAGAGCATCTTTTCTGATGGCGGAATCAATGGGTGGGGGGGCCGAGGGTTTGAAAGACAGTGTATATCTTCACTTTTGTGATGGAGTACATTAGTTTAAAAAAAACACACAAGGGATACTAGAGGTCTATCATGGGCTCAATATTGTGTGCCAATTCCAAGGTGACGCATGTATGAACAAGTGTCTGAACATAAAAGGAAGATAAAGTGTGAGAACAAGACAGAAAATACTCCCATCAGCCCACCATTTGGCGGAGAATCGTCATCTGGGATTTTTTGTTCATAAACTGGTATCTGTTAGGTCTATCACCTGATGATATTGTGAGGAGACTGATAAAAGCTCTGAAGCAGGTAAAGTTGTAGAAGGAGCTTTATTGATGCAACCATCAAGCAGGAAAGACAGCAACTGACTCTTCAGGAGAAAACATAACATTCTGATAATGATGTCAAGAAGACAGAGCTAGCAAAGTTCCATTAAAGGGACAGTAACTAAAGAACAGTAACCACAACACATCCCCTTTCCACTACATGAAACAGAAAGAAAAATGTATAAAACTTTATTAGAATTAAAGCAGGAAAAGGATAAAGCTTAGGTCATTACATAGTCATTGAATTTCCGAGGAAGGTGAGAAGCCAGGTAGGATTGAGTTTGGAACAAGCCAACCTACCCCTCAAGGCTTCAAAAGGGGATCTCTGCATAACAGCATTGGGAGTCGTGCGATGCGCCCACCACGTCTCCCTCAACACACTGCTAAAAGAGACTTTGGATTCCAAAGCCCTCTGTGCACAACTCTTCACAACTCTATTCATCCTCTCCGTGAGACCATTAGCTTTTGGAGAGTAGAGAGCTGTCTTCTGATGGATGATGCCAAGATCTTTCAAGAAATCATCCATCTCCCTGGAGGTGAACTGCACCCCATTGTCAGTGAGTAGGAATTTAGGAACACCCTCTGACCCAAATACCTCCTTCAAAAACTCAATCACTGCTCTAGAATTGACAACACTCATGCATTTAGAAACAACCCATTTAGAAGTAAAATCAACTAGCAATACAACAAACCTTTCATGCGCAGGCATAAGTTCAAACGGACCCGCAATGTCCAGGCCCAATTTAGTCCACACAGCAACAGGAACTTCAATCGGTGACAAAGGAGATTGATTAGTGGTGCGTGATTTGTCATTGACAGCACCCAAATGACAATCCTTGACAACAGCCTCCACCATGCTATCCATACCGGGCCACCAGTACCTTTCCCTAGTACGAGCTTTCGTGAGATTCCTACCCAAATGCCCTTCATGAGCTATGTTAATGATCCTCTCTCTCAAATCACCTGGAGGTACCACTCTGTCACCCCTCATCAAGTTGTCCTGAATGAAAGTTAAATCATCCCTCACTGACCAAAAAGGCTTCAAAACACCTTCAAGAGCATCATAATTAGGCCAACCATCTCTAATCACACCCTTAAGTAGTTGAAAACTAGCGTCATCAGTCACGCTCCGTGACCATTCCTCCTTGGAAATACTAGACTCCAAAACCCAATTCACACAAACACCTTCTGTGACACAATCCCTTACAATAGGAAGACGAGAAAGACAATCAGCAGGTTTATTGTTCGATCCAGGAATGTACTGTACCTTAAAGTTGAATTCTTGCAAACCCTCACTCCATCTTTTCAACCTTGGCGTCATATGATCACTTTGATGACATGAAAAGATTTGTACCAGAGGACGATGATCAGATTTTACGACAAAAGGAATTCCCCACAAATAAAATTTAAAGTGGAGCACTGACGAAAACACCGCTAACGCTTCTCTCTCGATACAAGAATAATTAAGCCCAGCCTCTCTCAAGGCCCTTGAAGCGAAAGCAACGACAACCTCTTCACCATTCACCACTTGTGAAAGCACAGCACCCAAACCCTTAAGACTGGCGTCAGTTGTGAGAATAGTTTTGAGTTTCGAGTCAAAATGACCCAAAGTAGGCATTTTACCAATCTCTTTCTTCACCAACTCAAACGCCCTCTCACAATCAGCAGACCAAGAAAAATGTACACCTTTTTTTAAAAGAGATCTAATAGGTTCGACAAGACTGGCAAAACCTTTGACAAACTTCGAATAAAATTCTGCCATCCCTAAAAATGACTTGACCTGATCTTTGTCCACAGGAGTCGGTGCTCCAACAATGCTCTCAGCTAACTCCAGTTTAGGCTGAATCCCATTCCCAGAAATGACATGTCCCAAATATGTAACCAATTTTAAACCAATGCGACACTTTTCCTTTTTCACAGTAAGTCCACTCTCTCCTAACTTGTTCAAAACAGACCTCAATACTTTGTCATGTTCACCCTCATCCACCCCATACAGTAAGATATCGTCCTGAAAGAACATGACATTTGAAAGACAACCCAAGACCATCTTCATTACTCTCTGAAAACACGCAGCAGCTGAAGCTAAACCGAATGGCATTCGTAAAAATTGGTAAGCACCCAATGGCGTGACAAAAGATGTAAGATGCCTGCAATCTTTATGTAATACAACTTGATGGTAAGCTGAAGAGAGATCAAGTACACCAAATACCTTCGCACCCTTCAAAGTACTAATGCTCTCAGCTATATTGGGTAATGGTTGCCTATCCACCCAGATCCACTCATTCAAACCGCGTAAATCCACACACATCCTAATTGACTTTCCACCATCCTTGGGTGCTAGAACCACTGGACTCAACCATTCCGAAGATTCTATTTCTTCGATCACTCCTAAATTCAACAATCTCTCAATCTCACACTTAAGTGGCTCAAGCATCATGTTGGGTACCTTTCTCACCTTGTGCACACATGGCCTAGCAGATTTCTTGAGAATAATCCTATGCTCGAAACCTTTTAAACATCCCAAAGTATCTGCAAAGACTTTTGGATAATCAGCAAAGTATGTCTCAGGACCAGACACATAATCTACCTGAGGAGAAGTGGCAACATGAAAGTAAGTGTGCAGCAAGGAAATCTTCCTTCAACATAACTTGATTTTTTGGATCCTTTGCTCCTGGATCAAGGATAATCCCCAAATCATGCTGATGTCGCCATCCCAGAAGATTATCACCTCTGACAGCAACATATACTTTACCAGAGATGCATCTTCCTCTGAAAGAAATGTTAGCTACGGTATAACCCAGTACCTCTATCCTTGACTTGTTGTAACTCAAAGGAGAGGTATCAGAAGGTAAGAGTTTAACATTCCCTAACCCCACCTCCTCATGCCAAATTTTGTTCCCGATTAAGGTAAAAGGAGAACCTGAGTCAGCCATAAGTTTGAACACGAATTTGTCAATGGCAATATCACAAAATGGCATAAATATGTGTTCAACATCAACCATACCTTCACTAACACTAGAAACCACAACTGTACGTATTATATCAGAACTCGGTTCGTTGCTCTCTTTCTTTTTACCAGACCTGCACACACGTGCATAGTGTCCCTTGATACCACAATTATTACAAATACTGTCTTTAGCAAAACATTGAGGAAAGTTGGAAGTGTGAAAGAAACTTCCACACCTAAAACAATGCATTTTCTGGCTAGTGAAGGAACGTTGTTGACGAGAATCTTGATCCTTAGAGTTAGTGGATTCCCTAGAAGAAGAAGGACGTGTTTCAGAAAAACTTTTCTGCAAAGATGGATTCTTTTGAAAAGATTTACCCTTAGGTCCAGCACTAACTTTGGCAACATCCTGACATTCAGAGAGCTCATCATCTGCTAACATATGCACAGAGTCAGGAGCTTTCTTCTTATGATCGCTAACCGTTTGACTCTCATCCTCTTTATTTTTTCTTAATTCTTTGACCCATGTAGAAGTGTTTTCCATACCCTCTACAATATCCAGCGCATCTTTTAGTGTAGGATTTCTTGCCAATAATTTTTCTTGCACTCTAGAACTGTTCGTGCATCGAACAAGTTGATCTCTGACAAGAGATTCTGAAAGATCACCAAAATCACAAGTGCGTGAAAGAGTTTTCAAGGCAGCAACATAGGTTCCCACACGCTCACGAGCGCCTTGAACTCGGGTAAAAAATCGATGTCGCTCTAAAACAACGTTAATCCTTGGGCCAAAATACTGTTCCAACATAGTCATAGACATTTCGAAAACATCCGCAGGTTCACCATCAGCTCCACCCATGGGTATAGTATCCATACTATCATATGTGTGCCTACCCTCAACACCCAAAATGTGCAATAAGATAGCTTGTTTTCTGAAAGCTGAAAGCTTCTCTCCCCCAATAGCAACCAAATACGAGTCAAACAAGTTCCTCCATCTCTTCCAAGGGAGAATGGGTTCACCCTCCTCTGAAAGGAATGGAGGCGGCTGTGACATGCTAGATGTAGTAGCCATTATGAAAACAAACCAAATAATGAAAAGAAGTAAGTATATGATAAAATATGACAACAGGTGAGAAAATTGTGCAAGTTCTCAAAATTTCTAGTAAAATACCCCTGCTTGATATATATTAATAAACTAATGTAATAACTGTCCAAACCTTGGGTGAGAACATTCAAAATCCTGAAGGAAATGCACACAAGAAATGACCAAATAAGAATGTTGTGTACATCAACGAAGAGAAAGATAGTTTGTTCTTTTTCTTTGAGAATTGCGTTGAATTCGTTGTGCGCATCAACGTGGTAACCTGGAAATCACAAATGCGCTGTCGTGCACATTTGCGTTGTTGTCATGATAATCCAAGTGAAAGAAATGCGCTGCCGTGCGCATCGGCGTGGTTGCTAGGGAAACCCAAAATGGCCGCTGCGTGATGATGTCACGCGTAGGACGTCAGTCGTCAGACGTCAGGAAGTCAGAGTGCAAACGGAGCAGTCGGCACGTAGAAGAAGGGCAGCACTCGCACTCGCACTCGCACAATGGCACACGTTCTTCTCCAGTGCCGGGGCGAGAAAGGAACGAGGCGCACGCTCACCTGGGGCTGCTGGAGCGTGGAAAAGAACGAGGCACCCGCGCAATGGCAGGCGCGACGATGGCACACGCGAAGGCGATTCAAACCACAACAGGTAACGGTTGCCTCAAGGCTTTACCGATGACTGTACCTGTTTAATGAGATTTCACAAGTTTTCCATCAAATCGGAAAGAAGGCGCTGCACAGCCTGTCAATGTAAAATATAAGTAGAATGATATCAAGTGTAGTCCAAAAACGAAGAGAAGACAGACAGCCAATTCAGAGTACAGGGTCCCAGTAAGCGATTAATCCAATCCAGGGAAGAGAATAAAGTCTGCAGATTAAAGATCCAGACGATAGAAACCAAATCCAAACATGTACACTGTATTCAATGTAGTCCAAGGGCAGAAAGAAAAAACGGAATTTTGAGAAAAAATTCCAAATCCAAGTTAAAAACGAAATTCCAAAGGTAGGGGAGTTGATGGTTGCAGGTGCTTGTCCCCAATCAAGCCTTGACCCTCGTCGCCAGTGATAAAAGCTCTGAAGCAGGTAAAGTTGTAGAAGGAGCTTTATTGATGCAACCATCAAGCAGGAAAGACAGCAACTGACTCTTCAGGAGAAAACATAACATTCTGATAATGATGTCAAGAAGACAGAGCTAGCAAAGTTCCATTAAAGGGACAGTAACTAAAGAACAGTAACCACAACAGAGACCTAAAATCAGATCCTCCAGTGACGAAAAGAATGTATGAATAACATGGCTAAATGGGAGGGGTTGCAGTGAAACAGATAGTGAAAAAAAGGAAGTGAAATAAAATTACCTAGTGTGATGCCAAGGCAAAGTACTTTATTAGGGGGTTCATCACAGAGGTAATGTTAAAAGCAACAGTATGTGGATAGTATTAAAACAAATATTACTATCAATCAGATGGATCTGGTCGACATGTTTCAGCCTATAAAGGCTTTCTTCAGGACCTATGATATGGGATACTACTGCAACAATTGCTACACAAGTTGACAATCACTTGATAGAAAAACCACACTGTGGGTGCCTACCGTGTATCATCTGGTAGGTCAATGAATTCTCACCTGTATTAAAATAAAAGGGACAGACACGAGACATACATGCAAAAATTATGAAAAAACAGCATTGTATACACTGTACAACACATATATTAGCCTTACATCCCATGTGGGGCAAATGTAGTGAAAGAAGAACTCACCCAAAGAGTTTATGGGGAAATGCCTCACCTCGCCTGGCACTCGCTCAGGTCAAAAAGAGGCCCCGCTCTGAGGAAATAGAAAAGTTAACAACATATCCATTTTCAAGTGATTCTATTGATAGTAACAGATTAATGATATGTTGATCCATGTTCATAATGAGTGTTCCTCAAACTACCTATTTTAGAACATAAAGCAGTGGACAAAAGGATGTGGTCCAAAGACCAGTCAGAGCTGACCAATGACACTTAACAAGCATTCTCTAGGACATAAGCATAGGGGCATCAGGAGTGTATGTTGGTAGAGCAAAAGTATAACCAACATGAATTTGGGACAAAAGAAATCAACCCAGGTAAAAAGGTCAGCAAAGTACCCCAAAGTCAGCATTCAAATGGAGTCACTGCGGCGGACTCAATCGCTTCCTGAAAGGGAACAGTTCCACCCACCTGTCCGTCGGTACCTCGGGCTTTGACTGAGCCGAGGGGGAGGTACAGAAGTCAGGGTAGACTGTGCTTTTAAAGCCCTCCGGCTGACCAGAGTGGAAACCGCCAACCGTGGCCAGTGATTGGTCAGGAGATGTTGTTGAGATCAGACTTGTATTCGTAATATAATATATGACAGGCAGTGGCAGTTATTTGTTTCATGGTTTGTAACCCAACTAGAAAAAACAGTGAGAAATGATATTAAATTCACGGTTAAATTCATTCACCGTTGAATGTTCACAGTTCACAGTTCACAGTTTATGTACAACAAATCCCAGATGACGATTCTCCGCCAAATGGTGGACTGATGGGAGTATTTTCTGTCTTGTTCTCACACTTTATCTTCCTTTTATGTTCAGACACTTGTTCATACATGCGTCACCTTGGAATTGGCACACAATATTGAGCCCATGATAGACCTCTAGTATCCCTTGTGTGTTTGTTATAGTTGGATTGGGGGATAGGATACTTTGTAGGTCTTTAAAATTGTCTCCCCTATAGACCCTCCCACACAGTTGTTTTTTGTCAGTTCAGTGCAGCCCTGGCTGCGGGTCTTTTTTGTTTATAGAGATAAAGTATATCTTGCCTTATCTGTTACGCTCCCTTTTAGTAATACTTTGTAGTGGCTTCTTCGAGATGGCGGACTTCACGGGCCTCTCTTTCGGCGATGACACTCTACTTTCCATTCTCACTGAGAATCCGAGCATTCTTGACTCAATGCCAACCTCTGGACCAACCCAGATTGGGGACTGGGACACTATTCTTAATCTTAAAAAAAAGCCATTCCCGCACTATCACCCACGGTCAAGTGATGGCGGAATATCTACATGGGAAATGTGCCCCGACCGGTCTCATAGCTACCAATACCCGAGGCTATTTCTTACAGACAAGACCTTTCCTAAAGATTGGTCACTGATCATCGCGTGGCGGTGCACCCGCGACTGGATCATTCTGATCATCATTACTGCTAAGAGGGTGGCTGATGCCATCCTCGTTGAGATCCAGGTCCTCGAGGGTCAAAAAAAACCACACTCACTAACAAACAATTCCAAAAACAACTGGATGAGACTAATAAAACAAATAAAGAATACAGAGACTCTATCATCTTCACAAAAATCGACAAATTTAAAAAAGATTTGGCGAAGTTTTCCCTAGAGAAAATCTATCCCTATACAAGTGATAGTTTCACACCCCCAGTCTTTACCAATAAAGGCAAGAGATACGGTTCAAACTATTCCACCTCCTCTTCAGATGCTGAATCCAGTGACTCAGAAGCAGGGACTAGTACTACACCCCCAGCAAGAGGTAGAGGCCAACACAATCGGCCCAATTGGAGGCGAGGTGGGCAAGGTCCTTACTACCAACAAGGTCCATGGTGGACACCTGCGCCCTGGGGTTATCCACAATTCCCTCAACCCATGCCCCAATTTCAACCGCATCCTCAATTCTTTGATAACCAGGCTTTTTTATGGCAGGGCCGTGGCAGGAACAGGGGCAGACGGAGGGGTACTTCCACGGTTCCTTGGGAAGACGAACAAGACCTCCTCAGCGCTCGCCGACAACGAGGCAATGACGGCTCCCCAAGGGAGTCAGGAGGATTTGGTAGTAAACCTAATCACACGTACTCTGAACACAATAGAACATCAAGTCCTTAACAAGGGCTTGGGATTCGTCCCCACACAGAGTGGAGACGCTTTCCAATTACGTGGGGAAGTGGAAAAATTCTTCCGGAAGGTTCGCCTCCACTTTTTCTTTGCTGACACGACAAGGGATGAAAACCAACCGGACCCAGACACCAACACCGGTCTTAAAAAGAAATCAACCTTCACTCCCTTATTACAACAGGTACCGCCTAAGGTTGGTGCCTTTGAGAAGGCGGTGATCCACCAAATAGGCTCTTTGGATCTCTCCAAATCTGACACCTTTCAAAATCTGTCTAAAGAAGAAAGACTGGTGCTCAATACTCTGTCAAAGGACCAGAGTACAACAATCAAACCCGCCAACAAAGGCGGAGCAATAGTCATTTTGGATACCTCTGCGTATCAAGCAGAATGCCTAAGACAGCTTAGTGATACCAACTCCTATAGACTGCTGACTATTGACCCTACCTCAAGACTCACAGTTGAGTTAAAAAGTCTAGTGGAAGAAGCCGCCACAGAGGGCTGGATAACAAGACATGAGGCCCAGTTATTGGTGACCTCATGTCCTGTCATTCCGTATTTTTATATCTTGCCCAAGATCCATAAAGCCACTAGACCACCCCCAGGACGACCCATCATTTCTGGGATTGAGTCTTTGTTAGAACCCTTGTCATCATTTGTTGATGTTTTTTTAAGACCTTTGGTTCTAAAGATGTCAACGTATCTACAAGATACCAAAGATGTGCTTCGGTTGCTTCCAGAAATAAACTTTGACACTGAGACTGACATACTAGTCAGCTTTGATGTAGAGTCTCTCTACACCTGCATTCCGCAGGAAGAGACATTAGAAACAGTGCGAGGTTTGTTGGAAGCCGAAATTCATGAGAGCATTACACCAATCAGCTTCATTATGGAGTTGGCATGCATGGCAATGACTGAATTTTTTTTTCAGTTTGAGGACTCGCTGTACCTCCAAATATCCGGTACCTCTATGGGGAGTATTTTTGCCCCTAGCCTAGCCAACCTCTATGTCTATTCTTTTGAAACACGTCATGTACTCGTCCACAACAACCCTTTCCATCATCAGCTGTTGTTGTAGAAGAGATAGATTGACGATGTTCTAGTAGTATGAAGGGGGGACAACACCTCACTCTTAGCCTTTCAGAACTGGCTCAACATCCAGAACCGATTCCTCAGATTTACGGTGGAATCGAGCAAAGTGGAGCTCCCTTTTCTTGACCTACTCATCATTCCCCTTGACGGACATTTGGCTAGCAAGTTATACCGCAAGCCTATGTCAAGAAATTCACTACTCCGATTTGACAGCCATCACCCTCGATCACTACACGAAAATTTGCCCTTTGGGCAATTTCTGAGGGTTCGTAGGAACTGTTCTGAACGCTCAGATTTTGAGGCACAATCATGAGAATTGGCGGGCAAATTGAAGCAAAGACAATACCCGTCTGCCATTATCAAAAAAGCACGAAAGAGGGCATCCAACAACCCTTGGGAGGCTTTACTGGCTCCATCATTCGAGAAACCGCCCTTGGAGAAGCTGACTTTTGTGACCACCTTCAATTCAGCCTCCACACAGGTGCAAAAAATAGTACGGAAGAACTGGCGTATCCTGAATACGGCAGGCACCAGGATTCCATCACCTCTGTTCGATTTTAAGCGTAGTCAAAACTTACGTGATGAACTAGTCCACACAAGACCCCGGGGCATGATCTCCAACCCTGTTACTATACTATGGAATCTGCCGTCAGTGCAGGGGCACTATCCATGTGGCACTTGTTCAGTGCGTCCACAAACCGAAAAAACCTTGACAATTGACATAGGTACTCAACGCCCCTGGGTACTTAAGCGCCACACCAATTGCAACAGCGAAAAGGTCATATACTTGATCACCTGTCCCTGTTCCCTCCATTATGTAGGGATGACATCCAGGAAAGTAAAGCTCAGAATACAGGAACATATGAGAACCATTAGACGCAATAGACAAGCTACGTGTCTCACCAACCATTTCCTCACGAAGAAACATAGTGCTGAAGAAATGAAGTGGGTGGTTTTGGAACAGCCCTTCATCCCCCAACATGTAAAGGACATTTCTCGGTACCTTTTCATCAGGGAACAGAAGTGGATTTTCAAGCTTCACTGTGATACCAACGGGCTAAACGAGGAAATCCCATGGATACAGATTTAGACCTTGACACTAACATTGAGTTAGGGCAATGACCCCCGACACCTACACTCATGGCACTACCAGTTTCATCTTAGGATAGCATTACAACTGCCGTGTCATGCCTAGGGGATGCCCCTGTTTGAAACATACCATTTATCTTTTTCCAGGGTACTTTCCTCTATCACCTTCTATATCCCTTTTGATATGGTTGGTACTTGAGGTGTTGACTATACAGCCACTATGGGGTTTATATACATTGGTTTATATACATTGAACAGTGTTTGTGGTTTAACCATAATATACAGCCCTTATCAGGGGTTATAGGGGGACCTCCCTCCCCCTAACAGATGCCTTGAAGTAGGTCTTTTACTTTAACTCGAGGTGCCCTTTCTTCTCTGTGTACTGCCCTCATCCTGGTCTCGCTAGTATATTTTCAGGGCGATTGAGTGTTTCTCAAACATGATTAGTCACCATAATCACTGTCTGCTCTGACTTTTCCTTCCAATATATACATGTTTCTAGATATACCTAGCCTTAGATTCAGTCACTTTACATGTCTCGAGCATCAGCTCTTCCCCAAGATCACGGCGCAAATGGCTGAGGAATTTTAACAACAGCGCCTTGAACAATGTCCGGGTGGTAATGTATGAACCGCATAAATAGCCACACACAGGTGGGTGGCCTGGGGGATGTACGTGCTAAGGGCTTGCTATGTCACTGCAGGTCAGCACGAATCGGGACCGAGTAGACTGCACCCCCCATCACATGAACATGGTTGTGTTTGACTATTACCCATGTTGGGTATCATGGTTTGGACCCCGGGTCCGTTTATCTGGGGACCTCAATGTTCAGGGGTTAACTGTTAACATGGCACTCCTCTACCACCACAGGGTATACCTAGCATGCTCGCCCACGGGCTCAACATTTCCACATTTTACGATCAGTCATGGGGCCACTTAATGTTTACAACTTGTGCACCTGGAACGTGCGGGGCATGGGTTCGATTCACAAGAGACACAGAATACTGGCTCAGCTTAACCATAGGGGGGTCGTGATAGCTTGCCTCCAGGAGACACATTTGAACAGTGCTGAGAGCTCGAAACTACTGAAGAAATGGAGGGGACAACTCTTTGCTACATCCTACTCTGCATTTTCGAGGGGGGCCGCTATTTGGCTTCATAATTCTGTACCCTTCAAGCCAGTCGAGCAGAGAATAGACAAAGAGGGCAGATATGTATTTGTAAGGGGCATACTGGATGGTACCACTGTTGTGCTCGGAAGATGTGTATGCACCAAATTCGGGTCAATCGGATTTTTTAACTAGTATTAATGGAGTTTTAGCGGATTGGGCAGAATATAAATGGATTGTTGGGCGGGATTTTAATGCTGTGTTGGATGTCACGTTGGACAGGTCACACCCACCCTTACACGCCACCGGAAGCAGGAAACAGGCAGTTGCACTAGCACAGTGGTCAGAAGGGTGGGGCCTAGCGGATACATGGCGCAGCAAACACCTGCTAGACAAAGAATATACCTTTTTCTCCCCACCACACCAACTGCACACCAGAATCGACCGCGTGTTCTGCTCCCGCTCTCTAATGGGGGCGGTTCTCACAGCACAACATATGGGTAAGACACTCTCAGACCACAACCCTGTCGAACTGGCATTGCAGTGGGGTAGGCTCCTGGCACCGATACCGACCTGGAGGTTGCCCACGGAACTGTTAGAAGACAATGTCTTCAAATCGTCCATGGCGGACACCATTGAGGCTTACTTCGCTACGAATGCTGACACTGCTAGCTCCAGACGAATAGGGTGGGACACATTCAAAGTCTTCATAAGAGGGGAGGCGATGGCCACCCCGGTGGGCAGGAAGAGGGAGGTGATTGATAGCCTTAAGGAAGTAGAGGGTAGACTGGCAATGCTAGAGAACGAAGCAGTGGGAACAAACCTGCTCTTTACGCCACTACAAGAAGCACACATAAGGCATGCTGAGCTACTTGAAGACCTGAGATTACTAGACTACCACGAATACACTAACAGACAGCACACACAGGCTGATCGGTCAGGCCCACTGTTAGCCCGCATTATACGAGACTCCCCGACACACCTCCCAATCTTGGAAATTATAGACCAAGAAGGTTCGACGGCCTCGACTCAATTAGGAGTCAACACTGCATTCAAGAACTACTACACCACACTATATGGCCCGCACCAGCGCCTTTCACAAACGGCACTGGAGAACTTCATGGGGGACTTAGATCTGCCCCAACTCACTGGCGGACAATGAGACGATCTGAAACGTAATATCACCATAGCAGAGATTAGACAGGCAATACACGCTCTCCCGAGGAATAAAACTCCTGGGACGGACGGCTTACCGGTAGAATTTTATGAGAAATTTATTGACCTACTCGCCCCGCTCCTACAAATCATCTACCAAGAGGCACTACGGGCCAACTCCCTGCCACAATCATCCCTCCAGGCCTTGATAACTTCCCTTTTAAAGCCGGGCAGGGACGGGATGCACCTAGCTAAATACAGACCCTTGTCTCTCCTTAATACTGACTATAAGATACTGAGCAAGGTACTGGCAACAAGACTGGCGCAGTACATCCCCCAACTGATCCACCCCGACCAGTGCTGGTTTGTACCTGGTAGGAGCACAGCAATGAACCTCCGGAGGCTAGCCCAACTGATGCTACGAGACCAGGCAGATATAAGCACTGAGGGCTGTATTTCACTAGACCAAAAACAGGCCTTCGACTCCCTCAGATGGGATTTCATGTTTGCAACATTTGCAAAATTCGGGATGCCTCCAGAATATATTGCATGGGTCAGGTTGCTATATACCCGCCCCACGGCGCGGGTGCGAACGTCCAGATGCATCTCAGAGCCCTTGGCCATTGCAAAGGGT
Organism: Lissotriton helveticus; assembly: GCF_964261635.1. Lineage (NCBI taxonomy): Eukaryota > Metazoa > Chordata > Amphibia > Caudata > Salamandridae > Lissotriton > Lissotriton helveticus. Next base: position 1,295,361,825 of record NC_136059.1, read on the forward strand.
ACCAGGCAGGGGTGCCCACTTTCCCCGCTCTTATTTATCCTGGCGCTCGAACCGCTACTTTGCAAGCTCCGGATGGAGGCTTCCCACCATGGCATTCAGAGAGGCGGGACGACTCACGTGGTGTCCGCCTATGCTGACGATCTCATCCTATACCTCCGTGATCTGAGAGGTGACCTAGACCCTATACCCAAACTATTTGAGGAATACCGGTTATTATTGGGCCTCACGATAAGCGAACCCAAGTCGTATGGGTACTGCTTTGCTGCCACTGGCCCATCTGCATCACTGCTTTTTCCGCCGTACACCTTCCAAATGGCGGACACAACTTTCCGCTACCTTGGGATCCAAATCTACAGAGGGGCCGAGGAAATGATAGACGGCAATCTGGGCAGGGCAATGAGGGCACTCAAATCAGAGATACAATTCTGGTTGTCGCTGCCTTTATCGGTGGCAGGTAGAGTGGCAGTCTCCAAGATGGTGGTGCTTCCCCGACTCATTTACTATTTCACTAACTTGCCATTCCTGATTCCAGCTTCAATGTTCAGGGCACTGGATACACTACTAACAGAGCTCATATGGGGATCGGGGCGGAGACGCATAGTACTTGCTAAGCTACAGCTTACCTCTGGGGCTGGGGGTATGGGAGCACCGGACTTCCGAGCCTATAATTTTGCCTGTCAGCTGCAATGGCTGGCCTACTGGCTGGCAGGCCGAAACCTACATGAAATCGACATGACGGATGAGGATAGTTCCAAGGGGAAAATTCATATCTTGCTTTTGCCCCGATCGGAGCTACCTAGGGACACCCCTCCTCTTCTCCGACTTGCCGTACAATATTGGCGGAAAGCGGTAAAATACACGACCCCAACGACTTCATACGCCCCTACAACTCCACTAATAGGTATCCCACTGGAATCGGGAACGCTCTCGGCCCACAAGCTCGCACCATGGGACAACGCAGGGGTAACGCAAATTGGAGACCTTTTCATAGATGGACGCATGTTGTCCTTTGAGGACTTCAGGGCCAAGCATAACGTCCCGGGAGGATCGTTCCTCCTACAGGCTGGTTTACGTCACTACGTGACAGCGATGTGGGCGCGAGATGGCGAAGAGCCACCCACAAACCCATTGCTAACAATGCAGTACCTCATGGGAACGGGAAGCCACCTGACCAGATGGCTTACTGCTGGTATCAGAACGGGGAGGGCGATCTCATTATTGCCCCTCAAGGCCAAATGGGAGGGCGACATAGGAAGGCCACTCAGGGATAAAGAATGGGAGCATATCCTTCAATTTCCCAAAAAAGTGGCTAGAAACCCGAAGTTTAAGTTTATTCAATTGATGGTCTTGCACCGGGCGTATCTCACTCCACGCCGTATACACACTATGTTCCCTGACACTGATGACACCTGCCCCCGATGCAGAGCAGATGATGCGTCACTGATACACATGCTATGGGACTGCCCAAAATTGGGCTATTACTGGACCACTATACACGAATCGCTTACAAGAGCGGGTGCTCCCCTTCTAGCACACACCTTAGAACATGCAATACTGGGGCTAGGACCAGTGACGCGTAAAAGAAGTGTGTCGACACGTTTCACTGATATGGCCATGCTACTTGCGAAACGTGCAATAACCATGAGGTGGAAATTGCCCAAACCACCTGACCCTGACATGTGGAAGACAGAGGTTATACGATGGGGCAGGGCAGAGGGGGAAGCGCTACAACGTGAGGAACGTAGGGACCTCAGGAAGACGCCGATCTCGCTAGACTGGTTTGCCATACTAGGGATTTTTGAGGCGGGGGGGGATGATGAGTCTACTGTCTCGTTGTCTGCAGATTGAACTGTGAGCCGTCCTCAATAAACCACAACATGCCACGGACGTGCTTGGTGCACCTCCACACAGCAACCCACACAGTTTTTGTTTATGTCACTGACTGGTTGTACAGAATAGCATATTAGGAAAGAGCTGTTTTTGGGCATAGCCAAATACCAATGGATATCTGCAACTACGAAATATGAGTGCCTAGGGTGGGTTTACAAGGGGTGGCGGGTAGGGGGTTTTCTTGGGGGTTCTGTTTAGTTAACTGCAATGCAACAAAAATAGAAAATGTATATTACACTTGCTATTATTGTACCGCAAAGAGCGTATTACTATGCGATTTCTTGTATACCAACTGTACCATACTGTTGCTCTACTTACTATGCAAATAAACAAATTTTCAACAAAAAAAAATACATGTCTCGAGCATTCAGTGCCGAGCTGGCTATGGACGGTGATAAGCCGTTTTTCGCGCACTGTGCTTGGTCAATCATGGACCAATGGTGCACGCCGAAACGGCCCGCTATCCAATCGGCCACTAGCACACTTTTCAGCCACACGACTATTTTGTGTGGTATCAACACAGCGCACCATTCGAATGGGGATTGCAGTCCTCGAGCGCTCTTTGTTTTGCCGACATTGACCTGCTCAGTGATGTGTGTGTGGGGCTCGACATGGGCACAAAAGCGATCACATCGCCAATGTATCGAGTCGCTTCTGGGGAGTGGCTGCTTTAGAACGTCGGGACCAATTAGTTGCCCGCTTTCAGCCGCTTCACCAATGGGGGTGTTCCTCTTATAGTCAGTCTAAATCTTTGTCCATGATGGCACCAGGTACTCTGGTCTTGTAGGTGAATGGCCTATATGTTTCAGGTACCAGATACAGGGCGATTTTTTAAATCTTTTTTTTAATCTTTTTGACCATATACTGCAGGCACGTCGGGAATGACGGCGTCTCTATGCCGATATAGGCGATATAGGATTGGTCCACGTGTGGGCCAATCACATCGCCTATATGGCCATATCAACCAATAGGCCCAACAGACATGTTATGTCGACCTGACGAGTAAGTCCTGTTATTTCTGAATGAATTTAACCGTGAATTTGCCATCATTTCTCACGTTTTTTTTCTAGTTGGGTAGTATGAACCAATTTACAAAACATGAAACAAATAACTGCCACTGCCTGTCACATATTATATTACGAATACAAGTCTGATCTCAACAACATCTCCTGACCAATCACTGGCCACGGTTGGCGGTTTCCACTCTGGTCAGCCGGAGGGCTTTAAAAGCACAGCCTACCCTGACTTCTGTACCTCCCCCTCGGCTCAGTCAAAGCCCGAGGTACCGACGGACAGGTGGGTGGAACTGTTCCCTTTCAGGAAGCGATTGATTCCGCCGCAGTGACTCCATTTGAATGCTGACTTTGGGGTACTTTGCTGACCTTTTTACCTGGGTTGATTTCTTTTGTCCCAAATTCATGTTGGTTATACTTTTGCTCTACCAACATACAATCCTGATGCCCCTATGCTTATGTCCTAGAGAAGGCTTGTTAAGTGTCATTGGTCAGCTCTGACTGGTCTTTGGACCACATCCTTTTGTCCACTGCTTTATGTTCTAAAATAGGTAGTTTGAGGAACACTCATTATGAACATGGATCAACATATCATTAATCTGTTACTATCAATAGAATCACTTGAAAATGGATATGTTGTTACATTTTCTATTTCCTCAGAGCGGGGCCTCTTTTTGACCTGAGCGAGTGCAAGGCGAGGGGTGAGGCCTTTCCCCATAAACTCTTTGGGTGAGTTCTTCTTTCACTACATTTGCCCCACATGGGATGTAAGGCCAATATATGTGTTGTACAGTGTATACAATGCTGTTTTTTCATAATTTTTGCATGTATGTCTTGTGTGTGTCCCTTCTATTTTAATACAGGTGAGAATTCATTGACCTACCAGATGATACACGGTAGGCACCCACAGTGTGGTTTTTCTATCAAGTGATTGTCAACTTGTGTAGCAATTGTTGCAGTAATATCCCATATCATAGGTCCTGAAGAAAGCCTTTATAGGCTGAAACATGTCGACCAGATCCATCTGATTGATAGTAATATTTGTTTTAATACTATCCACATACTGTTGCTTTTAACATTACCTCTGTGATGACCCCCCTAATAAAGTACTTTGCCTTGGCATCACACTAGGTAATTTTATTTCACTTCCTTTTTTTCACTATCTGTTTCACTGCAACCCCTCCCATTTAGCCATGTTATTCATACATTCTTTTCGTCACTGGAGGATCTGATTTTAGGTCTCCTCACAATATCTTCAAGTGAGAGACCTAACAGATACCAGTTTATGTACAAAAAATCCCAGATGACCATTCTCTGCCAATTGGTGGGCTGATGGGAGTATTTTCTGTCTTGTTCTCACACTTTATCTTCCTTTTATGTTCAGACACTTGTTCATACATGCGTCACCTTGGAATTGGCACACAATATTGAGCCCATGATAGACCTCTAGTATCCCTTGTGTGTTTGTTATAGTTGGATTGGGGGATAGGATACTTTGTAGGTCTTTAAAATTGTCTCCCCTATAGACCCTCCCACACAGTTGTTTTTTGGGAGTACATTAGTTGTCAAACTTTAAAACAGGCTCAAAGTTTTCTTATTGGGGAACATTTACTCCACAAATTAATCTTTGTGCTTAAAATTAAACCTTTGTACCTCAGTGAGGCATGATTGCTTCCACTGATCACAATTTACCGCATCTAGCTAAGCTGGCAGCACCTGGATCGAAACAAGAAAAGAAGGAGGAATTAGGAGGAAAATATAGATGATGAGGGACTTATGGGTGGGAGATGGAAGAGGAAACTGAGGATAGAGGAAAGGGTGTGAGGGAGGTAAGAGAGAGATGGATGGAAGGGCAGTGGAAGTGGCGAGCACATTGGATAAATAGCAGCAGCAGTTTCTTCATTAGGGTGGGGAAGTTGCCCCCCACCCACTGTGCCATCCTAAATATGAAAAATAAAATGGCAATAAAAGTATTTAATTGCCATTTTATTTTTCACTATGGAGCGCCATAGCAGCCAGCCTGCTCGATCCAGGAAAAAATGTGGCGTGTCTTCTGCTGCCAATCTGGAGTAATGACTGCCTGGGGACTCCAAAGTGTGCATGTCAGTTTGGCCAGCTGTCTCAGTCCAGCCAAACAGACATGCACACTTTTATTTCTCCAACCCAGTTGTGTAGCACCGCCAGGTTGGAGAAAAGCCACAGGCTCCTTATGCCTGAGTGGGAATCAGGCTAACCCGATCAGGCAAATCCAGGCGCTTCGCTCATGCTAACATGAGAGCAGCACCTGGATTGAGTGGAGAGCCTGTGCTGAGGTCCATTGACTGCCAGGTGGTCAGAGGAGAGCTGGAGAGGAGTAGCGAGGCAGAGTTAGCGAAGGTAAGTCTTTTTTATTTAATTATTTTGAGTCCCTAACTCACCACAAACCCCAGCCCCCCCAGCCGCCCCTCAAATTTAGATTGGTGGTGGCTGCACCTGATAAATAGGGTAGGTGGTAGGGTCGAGCAAGTGGATTGGCAGGTGAAATAATTAAGCAGTTGTGGTAAATAAATAATTAATTACCTGTGCTATTTTTCAGGATACTCATACAAATAGATAGCTCAATAAATAAGAGTCAAGATACGAGGTAGCTAGAGTTGACAGGCTTTAATTAAGCATAAAGGACAAGAACAGGACAGCCTGTACGGGAACAGGGATGGCAGCTGCCGGGGGCAGGATCTGGGAGCATAAGGGATAACTTTTAATAACAGAACATTAGTATATATAGTTAAACAAAATACATTACAGTCAGTACAGTAGGCGTAGCAATAGGCGGAGCTTTTAGCAGTCGCGAAAGATAAGGCATGACTGATGCAACAAGAAGGCGTGTACAGGGCGTATACATAGACATGTAATGTAAACGTAACAGAATATGTCATAAACGGGGCGGTAACATGGAGGGGGCTACCTGAGCAGCTGGGACCTCTAACCTAGTAGTGCGCGCAAACTGACAATGACGTGTTACTAGGGAGAACTGGGGGGCTATGACTTCTGCGCTAGAAGAGGAGACTAAAGTCTGGAGTGTCAGAGCGACACGTACCTAAAGCCTATCTAGTATCTAGTGTTTAGAGAACATGTTGATAGAATCCAAAAGTTATCAGGGTAAAGGCTAACAGACATTAAGACTGGTGCATACATAATCCTATATGTAGTGCGTGTGCGGGGAATATTCTATGAATATTAATACAGTATTTCTCCTACATGGAGACATAAAGGCTAGACCATGACGGAAACTATTGATGCGATTCAGTAGCTTAGGAATGCAGAGAAGGAGGGCTGGACTGATAACTAGAAACATAACATACTCTTGGTAGACTGGAGGCAGAGCCAGGCCGAGCCGGGCACTGCGAGGCATGAAAGTAAGCTAAGGGTCAGGGATACAGGTGGGGGCTGTATCGCTCCTCGGAGAGGGTTCAGGAAACAGGAGCTGAATCTGAGTCCGGGCCCTTTTGAGGCCTAGAAACGGGGATAATTCAATGAATTAACGTGCACACTGTGAAACGTGGCAACGTAGCTTTACATAGGCCTGATATTCGTTGTATTCACGAAAACTGGAAACTGGCATACTAGAGATAGACACAACTGTAATTGCGTCTTTAATCGATCAGAAGGGAATACATGCATATCGATCATGCACATATGACATAACATGGGGAACACGTAGGGACACAGAACATGGCAAAATTTACTTTTCCACATTCCCTCCTTGTCACTACGTTTCCATCAGGAAACATCTATATTCATGATACCATCTATCATTTCATACAGCATCATTTGCTCGTCTCGAATTGTCTTGGAACGGGATTTAGAGCGGGACTTGGGACTAGGAATACAAGAGGTAGCACAAATGCCGCAAATCGCAGGGCCACATTGTATACAGAGGCAGCAACTGAATATGATCGCTACTGCAATACCTAGAAATGACAATACTTTCCATCCCCAGGCAGAAATTATACTCCAGAGCCAACCGGACCATGTCCAGGTGCCTGGATTCTGGTGTAACTGATGGGCAATTTTATGAAGTCTGGTTATAGCTGAATAAACAGACGGCGCGTTATTAGGAATGAAAATGCAGCAACTAGATCCGATGACTCTACATGCTCCTCCTCTATCGGCCAGTATGACGTCAAGAACGAGACGATTCTGGAGCACGACAAATCTCATAGCAGATTGCTCTTCGGTTAAGTTACCTAGGGCAGAAGTAGTCTCATTCACTACTGCTTCAAGGGTTCTAGTTAATCTACGGATTGACTTACTATTCTGGACAGGTCCTATAAAGAAAAAGAAACCTCTATTGAAATCTGTATACTGTTCTAGAGCAGTTTCAGTTTGATCGACAATTGGGGACTCGATCTCCCTTCTATGTCTGACGTGTACTAGATGTGTGTTTCTGTGATAATCAGATGGGGCTAGAAAAACTGGTGGCAGTAGGAAGGCAATATAACATGTTCCCTCCCAATCGAGGGGCAGACGAACATATGCGGTCTGACCACAAACAAAATAAGAATGGCGTGAAGCTTTGAAAATAGATTTCCCACTGTCACTATACTCGACAGTAGTAGTACAATCACTATGTCCTACATGTACGGAACCATTATTCCTGACACATAATTCGCCTTTGACTGGTAGTACTGAAATAGCAGGTAAGTCTGGAGTAGTATCAGACTGAACATTCAGGACCATAAAATTCGAAGAATAATTACCCAAATTATAAACTTCATTTTCTAGATCTAACCCTGTTCTATGGGAGAGACCTTGCTTGTCTGGAAAACATGTTCTATTCAGAAGGAACATATCATTTGAAGATGACGCTAACATGGACCATGCTCCACACGAACCATTATGTGAAAACGGATAAGGAAAGAGTGGCAGAACTCCCTTCGGTGTCTGGAAAGGGGGGAGTCGACCACACACCCAACAATTGGTAGCATTGCTGGTCTGGTGTGAATAATGCAACATTCGTATAAACGTGTTATTGCGCATAGCAAGACGATAGGATAACTCGTGAGGAGGCAGATCACTAAACGTGTGCTCTACTGTAGCATTAGAAAACTTATTTACATGAGAAATTGGAAAACATAAATGAAATGCATAACTTGTGCAGGTAACCATCAAAGTTAGAAACAATAGAAAACTTAGAAAAACGATACATCGAATAGAGTTTTGACTAACTCTCTCACTATGGGGGTCTATCTCATACATGTCAGATACCTGTCTAACCGTTTCACCCGAGGGGGACTTAGACAATTAAACTGGCTGACTTATTTTACTAGACCGGAGTTTTAATTTATACTCCTGCTGCGGAGTTTTCTCTAACAGAGGAACTGTCAATTCTGGATTTGAATTAATGTCTGAATTAGAGTCTGGTTTCAGGCAGTCTTTAGAAAAGGAACAATCCTTGGAAATGTTCTTGGCAAAAGTTTTATTACGGAGTCCATGAAATTTCTTGACATGCGACAGATGCACCCAACCTTTGCGGCCTTCCAACTTCACGGCCGTACGGGTGGTCAAGAGGACTAGTTGAGGTTGCTTCCAACGGGGCTCCAGCGGACTTGAACGATCAAAGTTCCGTATCAAGACGAGATCCCCGGGGATGACCTCATGCGGTTTCACTTCGGTATTGTCTGGAAATGCAGCGGCAACCTGTGAACGACAAGAGTGTAGGGCAGACATCAAGGAAGCTAGGTAATCTGTCAGCATATTACTTGAAACATCTGTAATACTGCGGGGTCTAGGTGTACCCCACATATTTGGGGGGCGGCCGAATACGACCTCATAAGGAGACAGACCTGATCTGGAATGTGCGACCATGCGCATAAAGAATAAAGCAACTGGCAGGGCAACTAACCAGTCTACACCTTTCTCTTTACATGTCTTAGCAATACGTATTTTCAAGGTCTGATTATGTCTCTCTACGAGACCGGCTGCTTCAGGATGGCGCACACAATGGAACTTCCACTGGTACCCTAACAAGAGGGAAACATGCTTCATTAACTCAGATGAGAATGGCTGGCCGTTATCAGAATACACGACCCTAGGGAGTCCATAACGGGGGAAGAATTCACGAACCAACTGCTTGGCAGTGGTCGCTGCGGTGTAATCTGGAACTGGATATGCTTCTGTCCACCTGGACAAAGCGCATACAACTACAAGGACATACTTGAAACCTCGACATCGCTCCATCTGAATATAATCCATCTGGAGGACTTCAAAAGGGTGGTCAGGAGGTTGGAATCCACCTTGTTCCACCGGGACACTTTTACCTGGATTGAACTGGCAACATATCATACAAGTACGGACTTTCTGCTTGGCTGCAGCTCGTAAGTGCTTGTTAAACCAAAGGTTCTGGATACTGTTTAACATAGCTTTTTCTCCGAAGTGTGCTGGACTATGTGCGGTATTGATAATGACTTGAACCATAGAGTCGGGGAGAAACCATGTGGCTTTTCCCTTCGTCACCCATCCCTGATCTGTCTGGACCCCTCCTTGTTCGGACCATTTCTTGATTTCTTCAGGAGTAGCATGTAACTGTATGTCTATGACATCTTGTGTAGGGTCTTTAACTGTCATACAAGTAGTCTGTTCTGGAGTGGATGTCTGTGTCTTGTTAACTGGAATGTCTGGTGTCTGAGCTGTAAGCTTGGCTGTTCAATCTGCTAGATCATTACCTTGAGAAATAATGTCAGTAACTTTCGTATGTGCTTTGCACTTCATGATCGCGATAGCTGTCGGTAAATGTATTGCATCTAACAGAGCTTGAATGAGGAGACCATGCTGAATCTTGGTTCCATGAGAAGTCATGAAACCTCTCTCCTGCCAGAGCACTCCGAAGTCGTGTACAACTCCGAATGCGTAACGTGAATCTGTATATATGTTTACTTTCAGGTTCTTGGCACGTATGCAGGCTTGGGTCAGAGCAACTAGCTCTGCTGCTTGAGCAGACAGGGTGTCAATACAGTGTGTTTCAATAACTTCAGTGTCAGTAGTCACTGCATACGCGGCTACTAGTTCTCCTGTACTTGTTCTCATACATGAACCATCCACATAAAGTGTCAGGTCGGGATCAGGTAAGGCAATGTCTGTCAGATCTTGTCTTGGCTTAGTCATAGTGTTAATGACTTCCACACAGTCATGTGTGGCAGGATTTGAAGTAACTGACGGTAACAGTGTAGCAGGATTTAGAACGTTGCAGCGTCTGATTTCTATGTGTGGCTGGAACAGTGTCAGTTCATAACCTGTTAAACGTGCAATTGTCAAGTGCTGAGTCTGTGTTCGGTTTAAAAGAACTTCCACGGAGTGTGGAACTTGTACTGTCAGGGAATGTCCTAATACTATGGAATCACTTTGTCTGATAGCTAGGGCTGTGGCTGCAACTGACTTGAGGCACGCAGGCAAAGCCTGGGCTACTGGATCTAATGTGCTCGAAAAATAAGCACACAGCTTGTACTGTCCGGCTTGATCTTGTGTAAGAACAGATAATGCTGTACCATCACGTTCTGTGACAAAAAGTGTAAAAGGCTTACTGTAGTTCGGTGTAGCTAGAACAGGTGCTTGACATAAAGCTTTCTTTAACTCATTAAAACTAAGTGTATGTTCAGATGTCCAAGGGAGAACAGTCGATACGGCTGCCTCCTGTGTCGTTAACTGTATCAGTGGCTTTGCTAGAAATGCATACTGAGGAATCCATTGTCTGCAGTAAGAAGTAAGGCCGATAAAAGCACGTACCTCCTTCTGTGTCTTGGGCTGTGGAAGACTCGCTATTAACTGGATACGGTCTGGTGTCAACTGCCTACCCCACTTGGACAGTAAGTGGCCTAAGTAGATCACTTGCTGGACACAGAACTGGAGCTTCGAAGGGGACACCTTGTGCCCCATCTCGGCTAGGAAATACAGAACTGTAAGTGACGCTCGCTCGCAATCACGTTCAGAACGGGCTGTGATCAGTAGATCATCGACATACTGGAGCAGGGCAGTGTCAGTTGGCATGTGAATATTGTCTAGTTGTCTCTTGAGTGCTTGACTGTAAATGCTTGGACTTTCTGTGAAACCTTGAGGAGCTCGTGTAAATTTATAGCTCCTTCCATTTAAACAAAAACCGAAAAGGTACTGGCTATCTGGATGAATCGGAACACTGAAAAATGCATTCTTGAGGTCTATTACTGTAAAAAATACAGCTTCAGAATCAATAGCTGTCAATAGAGATGAAATATCTGGGACTACTGGATACTGGGGTATGATACATTTATTAAGTTCTCGAAGGTCAATCACTAATCGATATACTGGAGGTGCATTTGGATCAGTACGTTTCATGACCGGAATGATAGGAGAATTACATACATTGGAGTCAGTTTCTACAACTACTCCTTGAGCAATGAGCTCGTCAATAATTTTGGATAAGGCTGCTACAGCCTCAGGTGGCAATCTGTACTGTCTGATTCGTGGCAAGACTATACCTTGCTTGAGAGTCACACGATGGGGTGTGATTCGCATGAAACCTACATCAGTTGGACCTTGCGCCCATAAATGCTGCGGTACATTTGACAATCTTGGATCAAAATCTCGTAATACATAGTGACCTTTAAAGTCCCTTAAAAACAAGCGTATTCCCTCTGGGGAACAGCAAATAACTGCACCTAATTCTTTCAGTGTTTTAATACCTAACAAATTTTCTGGACATGATTTCGTAAGTAATAAATCAGTAGTTCGGGACAATGGACCAACTTCTAGAGTAACTGGCTTCGATATCTCGTTTACAATAGGCTTTCCTGAAAATCCAAGGGAAACATTTCTAGAGCCTGAGAGCGGAGCCCCTGGAACCTCGTCATGACTGATAGTAGTCCTACTTGCCCCTGTATCAATCAAAAACTTTCTGTCTTTCCCTAATACTTGACTGTGTACATAGGGACCCTCTTGATCCACAGGTATCTCGATGAGAGGCAAGCCTACCTCCCTCTCTAGGCTGTTTCATGAATACGGTTGATACTCTGGATACTCTGTCTGGGCATACTGGTACATCTGCTGTGTAACATGCTGTGTTGCAGCAATAGGCTGCGGTGCTGGAACTGTCTGTTGTGCATTCTGTGGTGGCTGAGAAGTCTGTGAAACTTGTTCTTGTCTAGGCGGACGTGGTCTTTCTTTAGTCTTACCAGTGGCTATGTTGTGTTTCAGAACTGCACACTCGTTTATAAAATGACCTGGCTGTTTACAATAATTGCATGTCCCTTTAACGGGAGCTGCAGGATGACTGGCTTGATTCGGACCCCTCTTCTGACTGTCTTGTGGAACAGATTGTGCAACTAGTACTTTCATTTTCGTGTCTTTCATACGTCTCCTTTCGTGTTCTTGTTCTTCCCTGATTCTATTCTGGTGGTACTGAAGCATCTGTAACATCTGGGACGGGGTACTAGCTTGCCAAGTACTTTCGACTTTCAAAACTCGATTTTTAACTTGCGAACTTGAATTCTCGACTAGTTTAGTAACAAAAAGATGAGGGTATGACTCGCTACCTGTCTTCAAACCACTGTTGATCATAAAACATTTCTCGAATCTAGAATAAAAATCACTAGTATCTTCATCCTGTTTCTGTTTGCATGCTGAAATTGCATCCCAATCTTCCTTTTTCGTGGCTAATAACCTAGGCAAAACCTGAATCAATAACTCTGGTAATTCTTTACATTTGTCCCCGAGACCGGTACCTGGTACTCGTATCTTATCTTCAGCTTCTAGAACTGCCCAATCGATCTTTTTCTCTCCCACCTCCCATTCCTTTTCCTTGAGTTTTTCATATACCCCTGCGGGCAACAGGACCTTTAACATTTTAATAATATCTGGATACGTGTATTCTCCCATACGGAGCATGTCTTTTAATTCTCGGTGGAACCCTGCTGGATCTTTGTCGTGACAGGGAATTAATTTCTTCATCTCTAAGAGTTCCATCTTTGTGACGGGGGTGTAAACAAATACTCGTTGCATCTCACCATCCTGTGTCCTAACTGGATGCACTTCTCGTAACGGATGCTGTCTATCTATGTAAAATGGTTTACTTTCTGGAGGTGAGACGTGAACAAAATGCGGATCAGAAACGTTCTATATTTGTGGCGCTGTTCTAGAATGACACTAATTAAATCGGTACCTAAGCCTTTCCATTTATACTGGAGTAACTCGTTCAGGATATCATGTAACGGACCTGGATCAGAATGTTGACCCTCATACAGTGTAATAAGGTGCTGGATCATATACATACCCACCAGTCGCTGCTCGGCTGGGGGCAGTTTCAGAAACATTTGTGCCACTATTTCGTCAGGAAAAGTGGTAGAATCAGTAATCCATCGGACTGCTGATCGGGCTAGTTCTTGTTCATGCATTGTACTAAGTTCACTATAACCGATTCGTGATTTCAGAATGTGATCGGTAGCTTGAAATACTTGTTCTAGAGAACCTTGTTCTGGTGCTGGAAGATGAAAGACTTTCTTGTGTTCTAGGCGTAAATGTTGGTCTGGAAATCTAGATTTACCTACATACGCTATTCTGGCGGTATACTCGTCTTCTACTTCTTCAGTATCAGAGTTACTTTCTTTCTCGCTTACTAGTGCTTCTTTGCGTTGTTCGTGTAACCTTATTATTTCTTTACGTATTTTCTTGTACATACTCTCTATACTACTGATGGTCCTGTGTTTACCCTCGGCTATATTATCACTCCACCTTGTCAGAACTTTCATTTCGGTCGGGTCTTTAGTCGGATAATCTTGTTCCCTTATTAAACAATTGATTAGAAACTTTAATAACATGAGCTGGGTCTCAGCTTTCCTTAAAGACATGATTTCACCAACACTTTCTGGATCTTCTCCTGTACAGGTGAATCGATACATTCTGTCTAGAACTTCTTTCATATTCGGTAGGGTGGCCAGATACTCGGTCACCCGTCTTACACGCAATGAATATAAAACCATATTGTCTTCGCCTGGGACTGGATCATGACAGCATTCGGTAAGAGCTCGCCTGATGTCTGCGACGGACTGATGTTTGGGCGTACGCTGTAACGCACGTTCATGTAACTCGACTAACCCTATACGTTTATTTGGCGGCGGGGTACCTGGAGGACCTCCTCCCGCGGCCCCTAAACTGGAATCGTCGACTGATACTCTTCGTGCTGGTAGAGTGACTGATGTAGCGGGAACTTGTACTATGGGCTGGACCGGGGGTACCGTAACAGGTACTGCAACAGGTGCCCCGGTGGCTGGAAGAGCAGGAATTACATTATTTACAGGAGCTGGCGGAGCAGGATTTGCATATTCTGGGACTGTGTCGTCCAAATAGGACGAGAGAAAAATATCAGCTGCGGTCGGTTTGTGACGTAGCTTAATCGGAACTAATGGCGGCGGAAAATTACATGGTGCTTCCGGGGTTGCTTTTGGCAAGCCCTCGGCAAGAAGAGGATACATACCCTTAATGAGGGCATTTCTCTGTCTGTCTGACTGTTCGGTTTTAACTCGTTCACCTACTTTGATTAATTCCCTTTCTTGGGCTCTTTCTAAGGATTCTCTACTTAATTCTGACTTTCTGATTTCTTTCTCTGTTCTTTTATGAGATTCTTTGCGCCATAACTCGATGGCATCTTTCTGGGACTGTCTGGCTTTCTTTTTCCATAATACTTCTTCTACTCGCATGATGCACTCGGCATCCCACGTACCTGATACGGGCCATCTATACTTTTCCTCTAATTGTTTGGTGTATTCCACCCATAAATCTAGATATAATATGGCACTTATGCCATGCTTCTGATACATAAAATGACCTGGACTGTCCCTAGGCGGGACAGGAACTGCTTCTTCGAGCAGACCTTTTCTAGTTTTTAACTGACGTAATCTTGAGAACAGAGGCATAACTGGACTGGAGTCTGGACACAATACAATACACAATGAACACAAGAATAACTTGAAAGAACAATTCATTCATACCACGACATTGAAAACACATGGAATAACATTTAAAAATAACGGTTCGGACAGAATACTACCTGAAATACTGAAAACAGAACACATGAATTTCTCGAGAACAGAACTTACTAGAGCAGAAACTAGAATGACTGGATGCACTGCTAAAACAGTACGAAACTTACCGGTCTCGTAAAGAGACACGTCAGGACCCGCATCCACCTAAGTGGACACTTCGTGTTGGATCTGCGTACCCAAACCCACGGACCAGAGACAAATTAATTGACCCTGTCTAGATACTACCCCAGCAACGGTACTCACCGGGCAGCAAGAACGGAAGGCCTCGGACTGGACTGGACTGCTACGACGACGGACGGACGAACTTCGGACTTCTGTTACAGGTGGGCCTCCGGATACCTCGGACCTTGGACTCTCGGCTTGGGCTCTGGTCGGGACTCGCCGCGTTCCTCCACCGCCTCGTCTGGACGCTGGACCGCAACCTCCGTCTCCTCCGTGGGCCTGAGGGATACTTGAAGCAGAAATATCTGCACGTGCACGGTATGGTTCCGTCACGGCTGCAGAGGATCAGGGGGCCTGCGTGGCTTCTCCGGCGCGTGGGGAAAGGGCAAGTCCCTGTTCGGGCGCCATTATGTGGTAAATAAATAATTAATTACCTGTGCTATTTTTCAGGATACTCATACAAATAGATAGCTCAATAAATAAGAGTCAAGATACGAGGTAGCTAGAGTTGACAGGCTTTAATTAAGCATAAAGGACAAGAACAGGACAGCCTGTACGGGAACAGGGATGCCAGCTGCCGGGGGCAGGATATGGGAGCATAAGGGATAACTTTTAATAACAGAACATTAGTATATATAGTTAAACAAAATACATTACAGTCAGTACAGTAGGCGTAGCAATAGGCGGAGCTTTTAGCAGTCGCGAAAGATAAGGCATGACTGATGCAACAAGAAGGCGTGTACAGGGCGTATACATAGACATGTGATGTAAACGTAACAGAATATGTCATAAACGGGGCGGTAACATGGAGGGGGCTACCTGAGCAGCTGGGACCTCTAACCTAGTAGTGCGCGCAAACTGACAATGACGTGTTACTAGGGAGAACTGGGGGGCTATGACTTCTGCGCTAGAAGAGGAGACTAAAGTCTGGAGTGTCAGAGCGACACGTACCTAAAGCCTATCTAGTATCTAGTGTTTAGAGAACATGTTGATAGAATCCAAAAGTTATCAGGGTAAAGGCTAACAGACATTAAGACTGGTGCATACATAATCCTATATGTAGTGCGTGTGCGGGGAATATTCTATGAATATTAATACAGTATTTCTCTTACATGGAGACATAAAGGCTAGACCATGACGGAAACTATTGATGTGATTCAGTAGCTTAGGAATGCAGAGAAGGAGGGCTGGACTGATAACTAGAAACATAACATACTCTTGGCAGACTGGAGGCAGAGCCAGGCCGAGCCGGGCACTGCGAGGCATGAAAGTAAGCTAAGGGTCAGGGATACAGGTGGGGGCTGTATCGCTCCTCGGAGAGGGTTCAGGAAACAGGAGCTGAATCTGAGTCCGGGCCCTTTTGAGGCCTAGAAACGGGGATAATTCAATGAATTAACGTGCACACTGTGAAACGTGGCAACCTAGCTTTACATATGCCTGATATTCGTTGTATTCACGAAAACTAGAAACTGGCATACTAGAGATAAACACAACTGTAATTGCGTCTTTAATCGATCAGAAGGGAATACATGCATATCGATCATGCACATATGACATAACATGGGGAACACGTAGGGACACAGAACATGGCAAAATTTACTTTTCCACACAGTACATAACGGAAAGAGGTTAGGACAGAAGGCAGGAACAAGAAGAGAAGTTAGGCATACGAAACCAAAGAATAATCCTCACCAGGGAAAGTTGAAGGATGGTAGTAAGCCTCAAGAAACTGGCAGAGGGAAAATACTTGTACATTACCCCTCTTGCAGTTCATTGTGAGTACTCCATTTGACGTGTACAATACACTCTAACAGCTAATAGTATCAGATGACATAGAGATACTCTAATTTTCCAAGGTGTGATTGACAAATCTCTAGCCTGTGGCTGAAAGAAGCTTTTAAAAAAAGACAATGTCTGCTCAATAATAAGCAGACTGAAATTTCCAGACCTGGATTTAGTGGGTGAGGGACCAATAATTTCTACTTTTCTGGCTGGAAAATCCTTTCAGTAAAATTGCCTTGGAAAAGGGATGCTCTACATCTTGACCCATTCCCTGGCCCCTGTCAAGGTTCTAACAAATAACAGGTCAGACTGCAAGCCCCTCCCCGCCAGCCATAGTACATAACATTGCCCCAATAAACATAAATAAACTACACACTAAACCATTGACCCCCGCCCCATTGTTCCCAAAAGTAACAAAACAACTATATAAACTTATCATACAGCGCATAGCAGTGCAAAAGCATTATGCCAGAAATCTACTAAGTTTAGAGACAGTACGAAAACTTTACGTAGAGGAGGATTATGTGACTACAGGAAGTGAAATTGAAATCTTCAGCATTCTCTGCCTTATTGGTAGTAATAGTGGAATTGGCCTCTTTACCTGCTACTTCCAGTAACATTGAGACTCCACCAATGGCCCCAGCAACTCTGAGAGTATTAAGAAAAGCTTTCTCAACTTTAACAGGTTCCCTTTTCGTACATAAGTTGCAGAATTAATGCACACCACATCTCAAACATACACTGGAAATTCTTCACACCTTTCATTTGATCATACCAAGGTTTAAGCTAATCCATAGTTTGACCGACATTCTCCTTAACCAACAGCATAAGATTTCCAAAATCAGATTCACTCTTCAACCATTTGGCCATCCAAGAAGGTCAAAAATTGGTATTAGCTTTTCTCCCCCTCAATAACTGTTGAGTTGAAGGAAGTGACCCAACTAGGGCCACCCGGGTCACTCTCGAGTCTCCACCACCTCTAGCCTTCCAAGAATGAAGAGTCGATAATCCAGTAGAGAATGCAATCAAACTGGTTTATTAACAAATACACCGCAGTGAAGTCCAGTCTGACAGCCTCCTATGATGGCTGACAAGGGACTGACATTTTTCAGCATAAAGGGAATGATTAAACATTTGAGCATCAGTACAAGGCACACCCACCCAGTAACTTACCACAGAGAGTACAGAAGAACAAAGGGGTACAAAGAGATGAGCTAAGCGTCTGAGACTGGGCCCACACTATCTCTTTGGCAAGGTCATACAGTCTGTGCTTGCAGCTGGAATAGTGGGAGCACCCTCTGTCTCAGGGGTTTTGTTAACAAGCAACTTTCTCATGCTTCACTGAAGCCTAACCTTGGAGATACAAATGCATTCCAGCAGCTTTCTGCTGAGACAAGCATTATGAGACAGAAGCTTGATCTTAGTTACAGAACAAGATGGCGCAAATAAAGATGGCGTCATGGATGCTAACTTAACACAAAATAGAGTTTGAGAATAGCAAATGGAGCATTTCGATTTGGTGCATTATGGAAATAACATCTCAAATCTAACAGAGTGAGGTGTAGTCCTATCTGACCACAACATACTCCTCACCCATTTGCCAACATCATGGTTCTCACATTTAGCCCAATTGATATATTCACCACTGACTCAGGTCATCCTCTCAATGAGCCAATTTGCTTGGGGATAATAAAGAGGACTTCAGAGGTGACTGATGCCACATGATTTAAGAAAATCCTGAAATTTCCTACTGATAAATTTGGTTCTATTGTCTGGAATAGGAGTTTCCGGGAAGCTTTCCCTCAAAATAATTTCTCTAAGAAAATCCATCACAGGGGTCTTTTTTGTGCAGTATGGGGAATCAGATGGGTGAAGTGGCCAAGAGGGTTCAGAAGACAGCGCCAGACTTTGTCACCAAATCTATAATGATGAGTTACAGATACATTATGGATTTTCATTCAGCGTAGTTTATTCCATACATTCTAAGGAGCTCTCCTGGGAGCACAAACCAGTGTTCCTCACATTCCCCTAGTCCGTCCATCAACTATTGACCCTTTACACACCAATTTTCCAGGGTGCAAACTGATATAAGTAATATATGACAGTAGGTGTAGAGGCTCATAAAATACTGTATGGCAAGAATATAACACAGATATAAAGTGAAAACACAGCACAAAAACAATTCCACATCAATTTAGAAGAATAGATTAAATTTTTATAAATTACTTGACACCAAAATGACAAAAATCCAATCATTCAACCAGAGTTATGAAGTTTAAAGATTTAGTAAGAACGAGGAAGGACCTAAATGATCAAAGCATAAACCGCAGACATCTAGTAATGCAAGACTGTGTTCAACTCAAAAATATGGCCGGCCACGAAGGAGCACATGATGGATCCAAACAGTAGATATGGCCCGGTCAGCACTTACCTTTGTACTTAACAGAATTTTCAATAAAAAGGCCGTAGAAGGCAAAGTTCAGGAGGACAAGGTTGAAGGCAGTGCCCGTGGTGGGATAATCATCATCAGGGAGCCGTTGAATGAAATCGCAGTGAAGATTTCTACATTCGGACTTAGTCACTTTTATGGAAGCCAAAAATCTCAAGCGGGAAGAGGCAGGAGGCTGTAGCCCAACACAGTTCCAGGAGGTCAGATACCCCTTTTGCAAAAGACTGGTGAATAGGATTGGCTTCTGCAGAGACGTGTAGCGGAGGCTTCTGCGAAGTAAGGCTGAAACGTGGTGCATTTCAGGTTGGTCCAGGTCTTCCCTCTGTTCTCAGAGCAGTTGTCAGCCAAACAATTTCTAAGTACCATGTTTTGGTGTTGTGGGCACCTTTAGCACCACAACCTAGGGTCTTGTACTGGTGGGACACAACCTGGGGGTTCAAGACTCATTCTGGCTGGGTCCAGGCATAGGTTCAAGATGGTGAGAGCCTTTTATTTCCCTGTGGCTCTGAACAGGAGGCCAGCAAACTAGTCTTTGGAGTCACTCTGGTAGTCTGGGGTTCAGGTGAAGTTGCAGGGCTCAAACAGCAGGGATTGTGCCTGAGGGTTCAAGGCAGGTTCCAGGGAGGAAAGCAGTCCTTCAAGGATGCCTGCATTGGTGCTATTTCAAAAACGTGGGGAAACCCAATCAACCCTTGTAGGCTCGGGCAGTCAATTGTCAAGGTAAATGGTGGCTACAAGGGAATTCATTCAATACTTTTCAAATATATAGCATTTTTTGGTTCATTAAAGAATTGAAACCTGTGTATCCATAGGATTACTTGGACTACTAGTAAACAGTATTTCTTTACGGAGCAAGCGACATTAAATGTAGCAGAAAAGAAAAGACACACAGCAGTAGAGGTTATATTGAAAATCAATTATATTGGTATAAATCACAAAATAAATTGATGGCGACAAGTGGAACAAAACTAATAAAAGGTCATGGAAAGCGATGTGTTAACATCCTATCGACAGTCCATCACATTAACATCAGCTCCATAAAATGATAAGGAAAAACAGAATCATAAATGAAACTTGATATCCTTCTTTGTACAAAATGGCTGTGGAGTTGATGCTTTATGTCGACGTTTCGGTCTTGTAAGCTGACGTCTGTAAGACCATCATCAGGACTATATTTTCATCGAGTAAAAACCCCTTGGGTATGTACAGAGTCTGGAGCCGATCTTGAAGATGGGCACCTTGTAAGGTTGGTTGTTCAGATGGGTCTGGTTGAGTTCCTCTATTCAACTCGAGGTTTATAAGGTGGCAGTTACAGACAACCAGAGACGGCTATACCGAGTGATACCGGAGCGCCTTTTTCTACAAATCTATTTCAAAGATTTCATCCGCCCTGATGGTACACTAAAACATACTCATCCAAACTGCCACCTTATAAACCTCGAGTTGAATAGAGGAACTCAACCAGACCCATCTGAACAACCAACCTTACAAGGTGCCCATCTTCAAGATCGGCTCCAGACTCTGTACATACCCAAGGGGTTTTTACTCGATGAAAATATAGTCCTGATGATGGTCTTACAGACGTCAGCTTACAAGACCGAAACGTCGACATAAAGCATCAACTCCACAGCCATTTTGTACAAAGAAGGATATCAAGTTTCATTTATGATTCTGTTTTTCCTTATCATTTTATGGAGCTGATGTTAATGTGATGGACTGTCGATAGGATGTTAACACATCGCTTTCCATGACCTTTTATTAGTTTTGTTCCACTTGTCCCCATCAATTTATTTTGTGATTTATACCAATATAATTGATTTTCAATATAACCTCTACTGCTGTGTGTCTTTTCTTTTCTGCTACATTTAATGTCGCTTGCTCCGTAAAGAAATACTGTTTACTAGTAGTCCAAGTAATCCTATGGATGCATTGGTGCTAGGCAGCTGAATTTTGTGCCAGAGTATTATTGTAAAAATCCCTGCTTTTTCAGAATGAGGGAGCACCACGTTAGTAATTTTGGCTTAACGCCACGCTCCACCATTCTCTTGTAAATATGCCCCACTGCATTCTGTTTGTGTGGCGCCAAAGGAGATGCCACCAGATAAAAGGCCAAACATTGAAAATGCTGTCTGGTGTTTTACCTTTTTTGCATCACAGTGCAGTAAATATTTGAAGATGTGTTGCATGAAATGTTAGTACATCCTTTTCTTAGCGATTTAGCTAGATTGCACAGATATTGTAATGGAAAAACTGTTAGATTGAAGAAATCTACATACAAAACTGGATGTCATGGTTTTGTAATGTAGTTCCTATATTCCCAATAGGCTCTGGGCATTGGAATAACATATCCTATATATTTGACGTAGGACTAAGGTCGACTAGGTCTCTATTGAACATATTAGACTTAATTGTGAGTGCCAGCTAGCTCAGAGGTCACTAGAAACTTTCTCAAATACACAAGAAGGGATTAGTTAGTTTCTGACAACCCCATAAACATGACAACTTTGGTTCCCCAAGATAAAATGTATCTTCAGAGTCGTGGAAACAATAGAAAGATATTTGACTCAGGTATTCATGCATACTTCGTTTCATCAGAGGTGCAGAGAAATAGAGAGACAGGCGTTTTTAATAAAAGGATTTATTGAACAGTCTTCTTTTTCATGCAAAAGAAATTAACTGCTACAATCGTAATACTGGCTGTAAAGTATAATGCGTACAGCAAGAGGAGCATTATAAAATAATACTGTAAAAGCATGGTATGGTTTCTATGCCATAAAATACATACATAAATAACAAAGCTAAAAGTACTTAACTGGTGCTTCTAAAATACGCCTACCCCAATGTACCTAACCTAAGTCTAGTTCAAAGGAAGAAGTAAGTATAGTGTAGCATAGGTTTAGTTTCTTTGCCAAGAATCTCTCCAAGATTTCTCTTAGGGTCCAATGAGCTCCGTACCTTGGTTTTAGAATGAAGGAGGTCTGGTATCTCTGTCTTGGACTCGATTTCCCAACACCCCGCAAGGGGAGCTTGGAAACACTGGAGCTGGATTCTCAGCGAGAGAAAGGCAGCCTCTCTGTCAGTGCGTCAGCTGGAGGGTCGGCTTCCTTCGGCACTTGCTGTAGCGAGCTGCTTCGGGCAAGTAGATAGTCGAACTGCTCCGAACCAACGTGTGTTTGCTAGGTCAAGTGTAGGCATATTTATACCTTGAAGGTGCCTAGTTTGATGTAAAGTCGGACATAATAACGTCACCAAAGAACCCCAAGGGAATGGTAGTTCTTTGATAACTCCATGATTTCTAGGACAAATCAATATTCAAGCAAGGGGATGTCCCAGACTGCTGACGCCGAGTTTTCCAAGAAATCATTGTGGCTTTTTGGAACTAGTGGAAGTAGCCATGCCTGTATTTGGACTGGATGGGTTATGTCTAAACATGGGCATGATTTCTATGCCTATATAAGGGCAATGTGAATTATACCCATATAAGGGCATGAATCGGTAAATTATGCTTGGATCCTAAAATGCTACACAACAGTTTATTATGTTTTTGTGATGGTTGTATGGCTCAATATTGAATACAAAATGATCATGGTACACAACTATTCTGAAAAAAACAACAATAACATCATAAAACTTTATAAATCCTTATGGAAGTAGAAAAATATAGTTGTACAAAAGATTAGAAAAACAATATCTGAATATAAATATGAAGAACACATAACATCATATGTAAAACAACAAAAATATCACTAACAAAAATATTGACTATTATAATATTGTTATAAAGGAGAAAAATGTACTGAAACACAGAAAAGTCCACTTTACTGCGTAAAATAAAAATAAAAACAAATACCAAATATATATATATCAAATACAGCAAAAAGCAGAACTGCCACTCTACTTAGCATTTACATACATGGTAATACTGATGTTTACTATATAAAGTGATATCTGGTAATTCTGAAAAAAGTAATACCTAACTATAACGTTAACCAAAGAAATTTTAAATCAAACACTTTGACAAGTAGGAAAACATAATCTATTGAAGGAGAGTATGTATACAGAAACCACAAGAAACACAAGCTGCTGCTAGACCACACCAAAGTTGACCATCACTCTGCCTCCAGTGCCTTAGAACTTCACTCCAAAAGAAGAAAATGCATTTTGAAGGACAGAAAGTTTCCTAACTATATATAATTATAAGCAACATAACGTAAAATACTCTAAACCACTGTAAATTTGAAATATGAAAGATATATTGAATACAAATAATTAAATCTATTTCCTTTAGGAATTTATTCACAATGTTGGGTCTTGAAAGGCAAGATGGCCGCGGACCGGTCACAGGAGTAAGTCGCTCCTACCTCTCTCTCGCAGCAGACTGAGAAAATGACGGAAGAATTCAGAACACATGCAGAGGATTGAAAGGCTGAGAAACATTGTTACTAGTATACTGGCATTTATACATCTTAAAGTTTGCCGTAAAGCTCTGCTGCAGTTCTGGTGGGTTTGTACAAAAGCCATTGGGGAAAGCGTTCTCAATATTGATTGTGCGGAGATGCCGGCACGTGGAACTAAGTTGAAGGACACGGCTAAGGAGACGCTGAGAATGGCGACTGACCCGTCGAAACAACCTGATGCCCCATGCCGTAACCAGGAGACAGGCAACAGCGAAAATCACAGGCACTACAGTGGACTCTGCTTCGAAAATGAAGGCTAAAGCTGCCAGAGAGAAAGTTGCTGAGCAGAGAGCAGAGCAAAGGGCCGAGCTGAAAGCCGAAAAGAAAGCGGCTGCCATGGCGACTGCTAAGAAGAATACAAACACAGATTTAAAGACAACCCCGAGAGAGACAAGTGGTAAAACACCCAGGGGCACCACACTGAGACAATCCACCGTGGCAGAAGCATTCGCTGAGGGAATCGCACGGATTGATCTGGCGCTTGATGACAGCCCAGGACGTGCGGAGCAACACGCGAACACAGAGGCTGAGGACGGAGCAGCATCACTGTCAAAAGCGGCGTGCGCACCGGGAGCGCCGAACAGGGCAATCCTGGATGCACCGCAGCCAGAGCCGCTGTTACCGGAGCAGTCCTTGGCAACAGAGGAGGCGAGGAAGCTTGCAGGGCAGAATAGCAGAGAATCGCCAGCGGATTCCAATGGAGATACGGAGGAGCGCAGGAAGGTAAGCCTCCCAGAAAATCTGGTCATTGACACTAACAGCGAGAAGGGCATGATTAACGGCGGAGGGGAAGGTGATACTCGGCTATCAGGAGAGACCATTGAGGGGCAAGTGGTGAAAAATGTACAGGGGTCAGGTTTTCTGGGCAACGGTACCATCGGGCAGGGGGTGCGTACAAGCTCGATCGTGATCACAGACACAGACACAAATGGGCTAAGGGTCTTGCAAGATACAACAGGGAAAGAGATGGCTGATAATGTGGACACTATCGATAGGGGAGTTCTTGTGGTACATCTGGAGCGTGGTGGCACACAAGAGGATACAAGTGCTCATTGCTCACAGGCTATGGCAGAACCGGGGTCGCTAGCACCAGGCTTCCCAAACGACGAGTGTTTCTTTTCAGTGAACGATGAGACAGGGGCCTCTTCTGGGAGTGGTGGATCAGAGGAGAGTGCAGTAGAAAGCTCTGCCTCAGACACAGACCCAGATCTAACAGTTTCAGAGGACTCAGAGATCTCAGAGGAGACTATTCAACGGGCCTCATCAAACCGAAGGAAGAAACATCAGAAAAGTCACCGGAGGTACCATAAGAAAACCCCTATTAGCCCAGCACAAGCGGACATGGCCAAAAAATTAGTTTGGGATTATTCAGCAACCTCTAGTCTATATCATGAAGAAGGAGAGTCTAGAGAGCAACAGAGGAGACCCCAAGGCACACAGCAGCAACCCCCTACGATGGATTTACTTAATGCCACCTTAAAACAAATGCAGGGAGAAGCCAGAACGGAGAGCAAAAGAGCTAAGCAAGCTAACAAAAAAATTCAAGGGTCTCTAAGCAAAATGAATAAGCTATATGCAGAGATGGCAGGAAGAGTAACTGAAGTAGAGGAAAGAACAGGAAAGTTGGAAGATGAGGTGACGCGCTGGCAGGAATTCAGGGAGGCCCAAGAGAGGGCCACAGAAGACATCCAGTGGAAGCTCGAGGACATCGAGAACAGGCAGAGACACAATAATATCTGGCTTCTGGGCATTCCGGAGGGGGCAGAGGAGCAGGACGCCAGGTCTTTTGTGATTGCGCTCCTAAAACTGCCTTCCCGGAAATTGAGAAGTGGAACTGGGATAGTGAGGTGCAGTGAGCACATAGATTTCCCCTGGCACAAAAGAAGGTATATGGCGCTGTACAGAAAGACAAGCCTAGAGCTATGCTGGTGTTTGTCGGGAATTTCCTGGCTAGACAGGAGATCATGGACAGAGCTAGACCACAGGACTGTCGCACATTCAAAGGGATAACCTTCTTTGCATGACCAGACTTCTGCCACGTTACCGTGGAGAGGAGGTGGAGGCTGAGGCAGATGATAGACCCATTCAAAAACATAGGATGTGAAGCATATCTGTTATTTCCAGCAAGGCTTAAAATACTATTGAATGGTCAGACAAGGATGTTCTTCTCGAGATTAAGGTGCAGGCCTATCTGAACGAGCTAAAGGAAAAAAAGGAGCCAGGGAGACGCTCGGACAGTTGTACAAAGACCATGATAATGACAAATATCACCGATGTATAAGCAGGGATGTGCTATGTATAGATTTAAGTATAAATGCAGCAGGGGGATTTCTTTTTGATTCTTTTTTTAATTTTTCTGCATTTGTAAGGTTAAAATGTAATATCTAGAATGTATTAGTTTAGACATAGATGGGAGGGAGATGGTTGCGACACTTCAGGGGCCAGGAAGCAGCTACACATAGGTCAGGATTGACCTATTTGCCTGTAAAGGGGGAGGGGGAGAGGGGGGTGGGGCACAGGGGAAAGGGAGTGCACAGGACAGAAGGTAATGATAAGGGCACAACAGCACAGAGAGACAAAACAGCAAAATTGAGCAATGCAAATAAGAGATAGATACAGAAAAAGAATGACGAAGGGGTATGGTATCATCATGGTAGACTTGTGGTGCCCAGTGGAAAGAAAGAACTATGGGTACGGCTATTAAGATACTAACGTCAAATGTATGTTATTATTATTATTATTATTATTATTAAGCAATTTGTACCGCGCAAACTAAACCCGAAGGTGTCAAGGTGCCTGTGGGCTCAATGACCGGATAAAAAGACAGAGGGTGGCATTACTATTGAAAAATTCACAAGCAGACTTTATATGTCTCCAAGAGACCCATATAGAAGGGAACAAACCGTTCCTGCTAGAACAATTAGGGCTGCGTCTCCTGGCATACTCAAGACAAGGAGCCAAAACAAGAGGGGTGGCTATCCTAACTAAATTGTACAATATTAGCACAAGGAAAAGGATGGAGGATCAATGGGGAAGATGGGCCTTGATAGAATGTTTGATTGGTGAAGAATGGATTACGCTAGGGTCGATATATGGCTCAACGGAGGATGATCCAGAACTGTTTGATTTCTTGGATTTAGAACTAGCACTTGGGCGCCGAGGATTATTCTAGCAGGGGATTTTAATATAGATGGTGCTGCTGGCTTAGGCATGGAACCTTCGAGACTATATCAAGGAAGGAAAAAAAGGGTCTGCAGACAATATTGAATATGGCAGGTAACAATGCACTGGTGGACGCGTGGGGGAAGCTGAAACCAGGAGAGGCTGGCTTTACTTATTATTCAGCACCACATAAAAAATGTGTCCGGCTGGATTACTTTTTTACCTCAGGATCAATAATAGTTAACTTAAAGGTGGAGCGGCAACCACGTATCCTGTAAGATCACAACCCATTGATCTTTAAAATAATGGCGGTGGGCTTAAGAGGCAGGTTAGATAGTGGACATTTGAAAGGGAGCTTATCTTAATATCTTAATAGTTCAAGTTCAAGTTCAAGTTCAAGTTCTGTAATTTGTATAGCGCACTTCTCACCCAGAGGGTCTCAAGGCGCTTGAGGGATGGTGGGTGCATTATTTATCGAATAGCCAGGTTTTTAGTTGCATTCTGAAGGAGGGGTGGTTCTGAGTAAGACGGAGGTGAGTGGGGAGAGAATTCCAGGTTTTGGCCGCTAAGTAGGAGAAGGATCTTCCTCCCATGGTGGATCTGTGGATGCGCGGAATTGCAGCGATGGCTTGATTGGATGATCGTAGTAGGCGGGTGGGTTTGTAGAAGGAAAGACGTGTGTTCAGGCATTCGGATCCTAGGTCGTAGAGGGCCTTGTGTGCGTGGGTGAGGAGACGGAACGTTATTCTTTTGTTGACGGGGAGCCAGTGGAGTTCCTTCAGGTGACTGGAAATGTGAGCTTGACGGGGGATGTCCAGTATAAGTCTGGCTGAGGCGTTGTGTATGCGTTGGAGTTTTTTCTGTAGTTTGGCAGTGGTCCCGGAGTAAAGGGTATTTCCATAATCCAGTCGGCTGGTGACCAGTGCGTGGGTGACTGTCTTTCTTGTTTCGGTGGGGATCCAACGGAAGATTTTTTTGAGCATGTGAAGGATGTTGAAGCATGAAGATGAGACGGCATTGACTTGTCTGGTCATCGAGAGGGAGGAGTCTAGGATGAAGCCCAGGTTACGTGTGTGATCTGTAGGTATGGGTGCTGCGCCCAGGGCCGGAGGCCACCATGAGTTGTCCCAGGCAGAAGGGGATGATCCTAAGATGAGGACTTCCGTTTTGTCAGAGTTTAGTTTTAGACGGCTGTTCTTCATCCATTCAGCTACTTCTTTCATTCCTTCGTGTAGATTGGTTTTGGCGGTGTTTGGGTCTTTGGTGAGGGAGAGGGTCAGCTGGGTGTCATCTGCGTAGGAGATGATGTTGAGGTTGTGTTGTCGCGCGATGGATGCGAGGGGACTCATGTAAACGTTGAAGAGGGTGGGACTGAGACATGATCCTTGTGGTACGCCGCAGATGACTTCGGTGGCCTCTGATTTGAATGGGGGGAGGCGGACTCTCTGGGTTCTTCCGGCGAGGAATGAGGTGATCCAGTCCAATGCTTTTCCTTGTATTCCGACATTGCTGAGGCGTTTTATGAGGGTGTTAAGACAGACTGTGTCGAAGGCGGCGGAGAGGTCAAGTAGGATGAGGGCAACTGTTTCTCCGTTGTCCAGTAGTGTTCGGATGTCGTCTGTGGCAGCGATGAGGGCGGTTTCGGTGCTGTGTTTGGCTCGGAAGCCGGACTGTGAGGGGTCGAGGGAGTTGTTGGATTCGAGGAAGGCGGCGAGCTGATTATTGACTGCTTTCTCAATGACTTTGGCTGGGAATGGGAGGAGTGAGATGGGGCGGTAGTTCTCAAGTTCAGAGGGGTCTGCTGTGGGTTTCTTCAGAAGGGCGCTGAATTCGGCATGTTTCCAGCTTTCCGGGAAGGTAGCGGAGTTGAAGGAACAGTTGATGACATCGCGGAGATGGGGTGCGATGATGGAATCTGCTTTGTTGAAGATGTGGTGGGGACATGGGTCGGTTGGAGAGCCTGAGTGGATGGAGTTCATCAGGCGGATGGTGTCTTCCATAGTGATTGGGTTCCAGGCGCAAAGGTTGTGAGAGTGCTGTTTTGGTTCAGGTGTGGGTGGAGTGGACTGTTCTTCGGATTGGTTTTCAAAGCTGTTATGTATGTCGGTGATTTTGCTGTGGAAGAAAGAGGATAACGAGTCGCAGAGGTCTTGGGAAGGAGTAATGTTGTTGGTGCCGGTGGTGGGGTTTGTAAATTCTTTGACGATGTTGAATAGTTCCTTGCTGTTGTGGGCGTTGTTGTCGAGTCGATCCTTGAATGCTGATTTCTTGGTGGATCGGATTAATTGGTGGTGTTTGCGGATGGCGTCTCTGAAGGTGGTCAGGTTGTCAGCGGTTTGGTTTTTTCTCCAGGTTTTCTCGAGGGTGCGACATAACTTCTTGGATTTCTTAAGGTCTTCGTTGAACCAGGGGGCCTTCTTGCTACATTGTTTGGCCTGGTGGATTTTCAGGGGTGCTAATTCATCAGCGCTGTGGGTGATCCATTGTGTGAATTTGGTGGCGGCTTGGTTTGGGTCCGATGAAATGGCAGGAGGGTTCTGGTTAAGCGATGTGGTGAGTTTGTCGGTGGTGATTTTATTCCAGTTTCTACAAGGAATAGGTTGTGGGGCATTGTGAATCGTGGTCTTTTTGTAGCTGAAGTGGACGCAGCTGTGGTCCGTCCAGTGAAGAGCTGAGGTGTGGTCGAAAGAGATGTGTTTGCTGGAGGTGAAGATAGGGTCGAGCGTGTGTCCGGCTAAGTGGGTGGGGGTGTCAACAAGTTGTTTGAGTCCGAGATTGGCCAGGTTGTCCAGACGGGTGGTGGTGTTGCTGTCATTTTTCTTTTCCAGGTGGAAGTTGAGGTCACCCAGTAGGATGTAGTTCTCGGAGGTGAGGGCATGTGGGCTGATGAAGTCGGTGATGTCTTCGTTGAATTGTGTGCGGGTTCCTGGTGGTCTGTAGATGAGGGTGCCTCTAAGTGTGGTCCTGGGGTTGGTGTGGATTTGGAAGTGAAGGTGTTCGGCGGCTGCGAGGTTGTCGTCAGAGCTGGTCATGATACGGATGGTGTTCTTATGGATGATGGCGATGCCTCCTCCTGTTTGGACGGTGCGGTCTTTTCGGATGATCTTGTAATTGTCTGGGATGACTATGGCTATGTCGGGTGCTGATGAGACGTATATCCATGTTTCAGTGAGGAAGGCAACGTCCGGTGATGTGGTGTCGAGTAGATCCCAGAGTTCGGTGGCGTGTCTGTGCACTGAGCGGGTGTTCAGCAGGATGCACTTCAGGTGGTTAATGTCGGAGCTGTGTTTGGGGGACGTGGATTTGGTGTCGGTTCTGATGCAGGTGAACTTGCAGGAGTGGCAGGCGAATGGTCCATGGGTGTATCCTGGGGTAGCTGTGCAGCATTGTGGAGAGCGTCCGGGGTTAAGGGCAACGAGAGAGGCAGCGTCATACGTTATGCGGGTGGACTGGGAAATGCGAGGACCAGGGGGTCTGGCGCTGGGCGCGGTCCAGGCGCGGACGGGCGTAGACGGGCTTACCTTTGGCGCACCTTTGGCGCGCATGGGGTGCGACCGCTGCGCGTTGACGCTGCGCGCAAATGCATCTGTCATGTATGGATAGTGGAGGGGGCGGGGGCGAGGGAGGAGCAGTTGGGAGGTGGGTGCGTGGTGGATATCCGGCCAGGGGGCCACAACAACAACAGCAAAATGGCTGCAAGCCAAAAACCGAAACAGGATAGGGGTATAGACACAGTGGGCGCGATGTAAATGCCAGTGGCACCGGCACAATCAGGCACAGACGATTTAAGCAGGCAGCAATACACAATTAACAATAGTGTAAGAGCGCTCTATGTCAATCACATGCATTTATGGATAAAGGGGTTTTGGGACATTAATAGGGGGAGCACGACTGTAGGGAATGATTGGGACACTTTTAAGGCGGGGGTGCGGGGTGAGACACTTAGCTTTAGTTTTTCGAAACAAAAAAAAGAGAAGGCTAGGACGGATCAACTAAGTAATGCTCTGATGGAAGCGGAGCAGAGGCTAGAGCAAGCTACATTGGGTGGGCGCGAGGTGGAGCAACGACTTCTGGAAGTTATGATGGCCAAAGCAGCGGCAGAGGAAAGTATAGCAGTAAAGGCGGCCAAAATATTTACTATACAAAGGGAGAAGTGTTACGAATATAGTGAGAAAGTAGGCCGCACACTAGCAATAAGAACTAGACAGAGGGCGGCTAAAGGGGCAATTAAAGAAATAAAGTACAGCAATGGCAATTTGATTACAGATATGGGGGAGTTATGGAAGTTTTTAGGGATTTTTATTGTAAGCTGTATATGGAAGATCAAGATAGAGATCATTTAGATATCCAAAGTTATCTGGAGGGCATACCCAGTAAAGTAATACAGGAGGAAGACAGGTTGGCTATGGATGCTCCCCTAGGAGCAGAGGAAATTATGGAGGCTATGCTGAGCTTACCATAAGGCAAGGCAGCGGGTCCAGATCTAATCCCAGGGGAATTTGATAAAGTCTTCTTTACGTCCATTAAAGCGGACCTAGTAAGAACGATCAGAGAGGCACAGATATGAATCTCCATCCCAGCCAGTTGGGCAGGGGCTGATATTATTTTAATTCTAAAAAAAGGGAAACCCCCAACTGAGCCACGGTCATACCGCCCAATAACACTTATCAACTCAGATTTAAAAATCTTTTCTAAAACTCTAGCCGTAAGACTTTCCAAGGTAATAGGGAGCTTGGTTAGTGAAAATCAGCATGGGTTTATACCACACACGGGCACCACGCAACACATTAGGAAGATGATTACCTTATTTGATGTACAAGGGGTACTGGGGAACCCAATGGCAGCCTTGCTGCTAGACTCCGAAAAGGCATTTGATCGTGTAGCTTGGGAATTTCTGTGGGCCGTAATAAGAAGAAGCGGGGTTGGGGCAGGGTTTATGACAGCAATTCAGTCGTTATATAAGGCTCCGACTGCATGTGTCAGGGTCAATGCTGGACGCACGGCTCCTTTTGCAATCACTAGGGGAACTCGGCAAAGGTGTCCGTGCTCCCCTCTTCTTTTTGCAATGTATATAGACCCTCTGATTTTTAAGTTAGAGCAAAATAATCTAATTCAATCACTGGACACAAAATGGGCCCCATTAAAGTTCTGGCGTATGCGGATGACATCGCGGTCATCACACCATCACCCACCGAGGCCATTAGGGCAATAGAGCAGGAGGCAGCACAGTTTGGACGAATGGCAGGATATGCACTGAATAGAGCTAAGACACAGATTATAAAGAACGGTTATGCAGTCTGCACAGACTCACGGGTGAGCACTAAGGGGGTTTATTTAGGTGTGGTTGTCACATCAGATCTGGACTGGTTGGTAGAAATTAACATAAGCCCAATAATAAACAAAGCAAAGAAAGATCTGGATAGGATACACAATCTGCACATGTCAATAGTAGGCAGGGTAAACTATATAAAAATGAATTTACTGCCAACATTTCTATATTTATTTAGAACGATCCCTCTGTTTTTTAATTGTGTATGGTTTAGCACAATAGAGCATATGATTAACTGGTTTGTTTGGTCACAGGGCAAGACAAGGAGAGCATTAAGGTTTATGTCATTACCAAGGGAGGGAGGGGATGGGCGTAACGAGATTTGAGATTATACTACTGGGCAGCAGCACTACAGCAAATGACAGGTCTCACAGGGGGGGGGGAGCAGAGATGGACGCGGAGGCACAATTGGGTTCAATAGCTATACGTGGTTTGGTTTTCGGGGAAGAGGTCCAGAACGTTCTCTTGAAGTATACGGAACCAAGCTATTTTAAGAGAACGAGATTCAAAACAGTAGACGCGGCATTTCGGGTATGGAAGGCTTTTTTAAAAAGTGCTGGACTGGGGAGGTTTAACCAGTACACTAGATTAGACAATAACCCTACACTACCGCAAAAGATCTTTGCGGATTCAACCTTCAAGGATTGGAACCGGTTGGGAGTGAAAAAAGTGGGAGACCTGTTAGGATCGACGGGGGTGCACCAGTTTTCAGAAATACAACAGGAATTTGGTATTAGCTCAACAAGCTTTTTCAAGTACTTGCAGGCGAGGAGTTTTTTAGCTAGTAAGACAGGAGGATTGCGAGGGTTTGAGGATAACAATACTGAGAATTATTGAGGAGGGATATGGCTGCACGATTAAAAGGATATATGCGGAACTCATAGTGAATAGAGAGTATGACATAGGAAAATTCGAACTGAAATGGATGAATAAGGTAGGGATATTACAGGGGTCTTTTGAAAAATCACTACGGCTAGGACAAGAGATACTATGTTCGGCAGCCTTACAAGCCCAACATTATAAAACACTGTATAGGTTGTACTATACGCCAGCTAGAATTGCACAGTGGGTGGGTACGCAGGGGATTACATGTCCACGATGTGACAGTACAGATGGAGATATGGCACATATATTCACGGATTGCCCTAACCTGAGTCCCTTGTTGGGAGCTATTGAAGTCTTTTTGGATAGATCACTAAACTGCAGAGTAAAACTAACAGCAGAGGTGATTTTATTAGGAGTAGGGTGGGGCACAATACAACCACAGTATGAATACTTCCTGTTTGTGGCTATGGCGGTGCTGCGATTGTGTATATCCTCTGCGTGGCGCGATAGATCCCCTCCTACTATGCAGTATTGGATGGCAAGATTGCTACATATTCATAATTTGGAAAGGGGATATACGCTAGAAAAGGGAAAAAGAGAAGAACATTAGGTCTACGTATATGGAAACCGATTGCAGAGTGGAAATGCAGAACTGAGAGATCAGAGTTATAGCAGAAGGGGTAAAATTGGTTATCCCCTTTTGGGGTATTTTTCCCATTTGTAGATTGTTAATTTTTGGGGTTTTTCTTTTTGAATTCTTTTAGCCCATATAACACATTGTCATCTTTTCTTAATATTTTTTTGCATATATATATATATGATGAATTGTGTATATAATATGCCCATTATTTACGTATGTCTTAAGTTGTCCTGTGCGGGGGGGTGGGAGGAAATAAATGTTGTTAAAATTTTGAATACAAATATTTTTTTTTTAGAAAAGGTATTTATGCACAATGCAGAACTAAGGATGTATAGTTCCAAAACAGCTGCAAAAAACGAAATTTACTGTAAGGAGCAGCATAAACTAAAAGCTAGCCAAAAATTAGAATAGCAAGAAAATATGAAATGAAAAATATTCAGAATTATTAACACTTAACCTACTAACCCTTGAAACAATTTGACATTTAATAAAACACTGTTATATTTCTCACATTTACATCATTTATAGATTCAGATATGTCCAATCTAGTTACATACCAAATTTCACAGAAATGGAAACTCATTTTGACCTACATGAGTTATACATACAGTAAAAAAAACAGTACTCACAAAGTTTAAAGAGCCCACTGGATGTGCACTCACTAAAACTCTAATGGCTATTATGGTCTAGCAGTTGCCATTAAAGACAGTATTGAGAATGTGAAAGACTAAAATCAGCTACCTAATGTAGGAGAAATACAAATCGTAATATATTACAATACTTGGAAGAAGAAAGCACTGGCCGTTAAATGCCAGCTGGATTAAATAAAAATGTTGTGGGTCCTAATCAAAACGATTAGTTTGAATGTGGAATCTTCTCACATTTAGATATTCTCACATTTAGATCTGCACCTTGATGTAGTTGTAAATCTACTCATAGACAGACTTCTCCATTTCCTTATGTAGATTTACACCTAGATGTAAATGTATAAGACTCCACACCCATTGAGACTCTTATGACAATTTATATAGCTCTCTGCCAC
This sequence comes from Lissotriton helveticus, assembly GCF_964261635.1. Lineage (NCBI taxonomy): Eukaryota > Metazoa > Chordata > Amphibia > Caudata > Salamandridae > Lissotriton > Lissotriton helveticus. Next base: position 1,295,396,623 of record NC_136059.1, read on the forward strand.
CAGGATGAGGGGCCCTCTATAGAAAGTAGTAGGGAATTTTACTTTTAAGCATTTTAACATTAATAAATAAAGTTTATTTTGTCACTTAGAAATAATTTAGATATTTATTCACATTGGGCTACCAAAGTAATAACATATTAATGACATTTTGAATCATTTAAAATATTCATTTTGTTTTAGATATGTTTTTAATTCAATAAAAATAATTAAGATGATAATTTCTCTCTACTGCTTGAAGTATCCTTTGTGTTGAATGTGTCTCAATTCTGGATGCACGTTATCTATTATTGTATTTGTGAATTATTTGAAAAAACATATAATTTAAAAAACACAATATAAAATATTAATCTATATTGAAAAACAACATTTAGAAAAGTATATTAAAAAATGAATAGTTTTTTTTATTGAAAATGTAACTTAATTTAATGTATAATTCATGTTTCCCTAGGTGTTAGTGCTGTTACCAATCGCCATTGGTTTTATGGAATGTGTTGCAGTACCAGTGGTCCACCCTGTATGATTGCTGACTTGCTCCATCTCTGGCCTGGAGCACATACTAGCAGAGCCCTTCCTAAACAGAGTCTTTGGTTTCCCTAAATTCCACCCATTTTAAACTATTTATTTCACATTTTCCCACCACTTACCCATGTCCCTCACAAATGTGTTATTAATAGAGATCACTGCCATGAAGGGTTCCTATTCTAACTCCAACCCAACATCCCCTAAGGAATTGTAGACTTAATATTCTAACTCAAAGCACTCACTCATTAGGCACGGTGTCTAATATTGAGGAGGGAGCATTTACTAATTAACTACAATTATTAAATATGGAGGAGTTCAAATTTACTATTCTTTGTCACACGTATTTTGAAAAATGTTTAAGTTTGGATGTTTTGGAGTACACATTTACTATTTCAACTGCAACCCAAATACCACTGGAGAGACTATTTAACTTTGGGAAGTGTAGATTTACAATTCTAACTCCAACCCACTTGCATTGAGGAAAGTGTTTTCATTTGGGAATAGCAGATTATATTATAACACCAACCTAACATCAATTAAAGAAACTGTCTCACAATAGGGAGTTCAAATTTAATAATGTTTTAGATTCGTAAAATGAATTAATATTAATAATTAATACAACACATAAAAAGAAATATTTTGCAATGCTAAATTTATTATACACTGTTTTAAAAAGCACATTCTAGTTCCATAAAAACACAACAATAATTTAACCTAATTATAGATTAAAACAAGTAAATTCTATTTTAAATGAAAAAATAATTAAACAATTGCATTCCTTTTTTTGTGAATGATTTTAATAACTTTTCCATCTGAAAAAATCTATTATTTACGTAGTGAATAACGGGAACATGATTATTTTTTTAACTAAATAATTAATATTAATTTACATTTCCAAATCATGAAAAGAAATTTAAACAAACAAAATCTGACCATAAAAACATATAGCACAATAAATGTGCTTATTAAATGTATTAACATATTCCAATTGTATAATGCATAACTAATTTGGAAACTCTAAATACATATAAAACTAAATAATATATTATTGTATATACTTCCTAACCATTCTCCTACAAACCTTACAAGATCCATGCTGATTAATTAGTTAAAAATAATGTATTCAATCTGGATACTAAATAATGTATTATTAATTATTATTTTATAGCATATACGTATTAACACCCATAACATTAATTATGTCCCACCCCATTACAAGTCAGTAAGAGATTTAAAATGAAATGAACAGGCTAATTAATGCACCAATCAAAAAATAAATATTGATTAAAATATACCTGTTACGAATAAATGTATATTTTAAATCACTTCCAACCTTCTTTCTATCCAAACATAACCCATTGACAAAAAATGTAATATCAAGCAATAATACAAACATACATTAATCCATCAATTTATTAACTTTAAAACAGATAAAATACACTTATAATTGAAAAATAGAGGCAATTGACAAAAAACTTCTTGTACATTGATCATCCCACAAATGAGAGGGAAAAAACACACAATACATAAGAGTACAGTGGGGATGTGAAATTATACATAATGCTAACATATACCTTTTAAAAACAGAAAAGCAGCCATCCTAAGATGAAAATGCAGTCTAAAATTTTTACATGGATAAAAGTATAGGACTAGGATGTAAAGCCCAGGGCATGGGTACAGAATTGTTCAACCTACGCAAGTTGATAAATGTTTTCTTCCCCATGGGATCTACTTTAAATAGGCCCGCTGAGTGTGCGGCATACAGTTTAAAAATCGTGATACAGCAAAGACAATTGTTGGGTGAGTGTCATACTTTAATACTCTGTAAGCCTCTATGAAGCGCACAAAGCTCAAATTCTTGCATAATTGGACTAACCAACGCTTGCACAGCAGTCGATAAGCAGGACAGAGGAACAAGACATGTAGATCAGACTCCTCCTTATATTTACATGCAGGACATTCACCCGTTTGTTCTCTCACCCATTTACTAGTGTGCGCTAATAATGGAAGAGTCTCTAGTCTAAATTGCACATGCAATTTCCTGGCCAATGGGGGTTGAATAAAATCCAGAACATTTTCCTTGCAGTATACATCTTTTACTAGCAGAAATTCTGCTGTTAAACGACCACATGAGGCACTTTCTCAAATAGACGTTAGATTGGCTATTCTCTAGCAGTTGACTAGATCCAGAATAAAGATCGTGACACATGATGTCTCAGGTGTTCTCCAGAGGTCCGGCTTGCCTAACTTAAAGGCAAGATCCCTTACATGACACAGCCATGGCATTTTCTTGATGGTGCAGATGGATAAGAGCTCAATTAGCTTGGCCCTGTAGACAGACAGCTCTGGAGTCACACACAACCTCCAGCAGAAATTTAACCCCTTCAGTGCTAATGACAAGGGTAACTCGTCATGGAGTTTCCATTGATTTCAATGGAAAGTCAATGGACCCACTCCCACACCCCTTAGCAGCCAAGTGGTTAAAGGTCTCAGGGAAATTTCTTCAAGAGGCCTCATACCCAGGTCCATGCGAAGGGGTGTAAGGGGGGTGCTACGGGGTAGGCCTATGAGCTGACGCATGTAGTTGTTCTCCACCTTCATCAGATTAGTGGTATGGCAATGCCCCCACCACTCCACCTTGCTTGTGCTTTATAAATTTCCACCACAGGGGTGGCTGGTTTAAAAGCTGAGGTTCTGTACAACTTCATTATACCGCCCACTGTCTGGATTAGCATGAGTTTTGCTTTGTCCAACTGTGGACCCCATTCAAAGTGCTCTGACTGTCTAACTCCCAGATAATCAAATATCTTAACCATTTCCAAAGGAGTGCCATGTAAAAGATGGTTTGGAAGGGTCGTGCGGGGAGGGTTGAAGACCATGTATTTGGTTTTTGTTAGGTTTATCTTCAGCCCTCATAGCTTGCAGAGGTTTGTGAAACCATCTAGAGTATGCTGGATACCCATTGGTGATTTTGAAAGTAACAGGGTTTCATCTGCAAACATCATCGCAGGGGCCTTCCCGGAAGCTAGCTTGGGGGCATCGTTGTCATCAATTAGTTTAAGATGGTCGATAAGACCATTAATAAAAAGGCAAAATAAAGAAGGGGCTAAAACGCATCCCTGCCGTATCATCTTTTGGACAGGAAAACAGGAAGTAAGTTCCCCATATTTTCCACGTCGTACTTGTGCAACGTTCCCCAATTGGAGCCTCTCTATGATATTTAAAAGGTAGGGAGGAATCCCGAGGTCACTCAACACCATCTAGCGTTTCTCCCTGAGTACGAGGTCAAAAGCTGACTTCAGATCAACAAATATTAAGTGGAGGCTGCCACCCTCTATAGGCACCGTTTTCCAGTAAAGTACATACATTAATCAAATCTATTTCTTTGAACATAAGAACTAAATAAAAACTTTACAAAAAAATGTAATTCATTAGCAGCCTATTAAATTAAAGAAATATTGCAAATTGAACAAAACATTATATACAACTAAATATAGCCTTTAATAAACATTGCACATAAACTTTAAAATGCAACAAAAACATTATCTACTACAATATTGAGAAAAACTGAAATAATAAATATCAATATATTTTAAAACACTTTAAAACATCTATGGGCCTGATGCACAAAGTCATTTTGAGGTTGCAAACCTGCGATTTTCAAAATAAAGGGTTTGGGACAATAGATTGGCTTTCTGTAACCATAAAAGTGTATTCTCTTATGTACTAAACCATTTTTATGATTCAATACACATACCTGACTCACAAAATGGGTTTAGTAAGATGCATATTAATGGTTTGCAATTTAAATCTGGTAATGACACACTGAACTTGTAGTGGCACTTCAGTGGAGGTATTAACTAATTTGCAAATGGCCACTTTTGGATCCGTTCCATTTTGTGGATGTTAAAAAAAAACTGCTGGGGAATAAGCAGGAATAAGCAGTGATCCACAGTAAGACTTCTACCTCTAGAAAAAAAAGGTTGCTTATTAAATGCAGCCCTATTTCCTTTCAGGAAAACATGTTGCATTTTAAAAAAAGTTGATATATTTAAAATGTGATCACAGACTTGGTGGTCTGGTTTTTCTCTGAAAAAGCAAAGGAAATTCAATAAATGACATAGATACATTCTTAGCCTGCAATTTCACTTAGCGGCCTCCAATTTAATAACTTGAGCTGCTAGACAGTGGCCCAGTCATTTTATACTGTTCCCGTTTCCCCTAATTTCATTATTTTGTTTTATTGCCAGCAGAGCTTTGAAAGAATATGATTTGAAAGAATACATTTTCGCTTTGTTACAGAGAACCCCTTGTGGATCTCCGAGGTATTGGTGAAACATTTGTAGCTCCTTACTGTTTGGAAATTGATACTTCAGAAATACAAATTAAATGATTCCCAGGTAATGAGGTGTAAGCTTTTTAGTACTTCTCTGTTTTCATGCTTGTGTCATAAAACGGGGTTTAACTACTCTGCAACCTTTTGGTGAAGGTCCCCAATGAGGATCCGCCTTGTTTCTGAGTACACTTGATCTATCACCTTCCACTGCATCTTAAGAAGGTTGCAATTTTTTCTGAACATAGCATCAAGCACGATGATGCTACTACTTTGACATGTGAGGGTTAACTGTAAAAGTCTCCTCTTTTTTCAACTATTTATTTTGTTCCTTCACTGACACACATTTTACTTAATCACACAGGCTGTATTTACTGTCTTTAGTCTTTAGGAAGATTTGTTGGGATGTTTATCATGAACAGGCTTTGTTGAAAGGGTTGAAAACGTTGATGGTATGAATATGTTTTACATACCATTGTCTCACATATCTACCACCAAGAAATGAGGATATATGTCTGATTATAATAAGTAGTTGTAAACAGAAGCCCAACTGAATGTTTTTGTGTTTTCTGTACAGGGCCAGCTTTAGAGCAGTATGACTGGTGCGGCCGCACTTGGTGCTAACCTGTGGAGGATGCGCCGAACTCCGGGAGGGTACTGTGTTTAGCAATAACTTATGATTGGAGAGGTGATGGGCACTTATGCTTGGTAGTAGTGAGAGAATCCAAGGAGGCGTTCATGTGGTGGGGGTGCCAAAAATGATTCTCGCACCGGGTGCCACCAGCGCTATAGCCGGCCCTGTTTCTTTATATTGTCATGTGATTTGTATCACGTTATATGTAAAGCACAATTTGTATGGCACAAATTTATGTTATTATTCGTGTTACATGACAGTACTATGTTTTTTTTATATATAACATTTGTGTCTCTCCATGATATATGACAATTAATATAAAGTGCAAAGTACAGTTTTTGAGTAAACATTGATTATTTTTTGTTCTTTTTTTGATCAAAATGTATGTGCCACTCCATTCATTAGCATTTCCTACATAATCAGGATGTAAAATGTATTTAACTTGAAAGTAATTGTGGGATTTATCTGGGTTTTTCCTGCTCACACGTTTGTTCTGCTAGTTACATGCCACCCCACCTGTGATCTGTCAATCAGTTGCCTCAGTCCTAGGTCAGAGGACCTGCCTGACTAAGGATTTCTGACTTTGGGTTGATGGAGCAGGCACATTGGGTGATTTTGCCAACAGTAATTTGATTTTGCTAAATACATGTATCATTGGGTACATCAACATTGACTTGTTCAGTATTAACATTATACCTAACTAGTAGGGCTCTTGCATACCATATACACCTTGATTCATAACTAGCTCTTTTGTTTGGTATGTATTGCCTGAATAGCAGTTGCCTTCTGTCAATGGTCAAGGATTTATCAGCCACACTATTCTTTCAAGTAATATACATCTCTGTGAAATTGGCTGACAAATGTACCACAACAGGCAGAATTGAGAACAAACCTTTATGATTTGGGGGGTTCAGGGTAATGCTGTAGAATTATAATTGAAATCCAGCATATGCTATGAAATTAAAATCCTGCCTCTGCTCATGATCGGTTCAAAGCGGAGCATTGCCCACACAATGCGATTAGACCAGTAGGAATGTACATTTGATTTTGCATTATTTCCAAGTGGACCATAAGGCCAAGGAATTCTGTCAACTCCCCAAGTGAAGTGCACCAGTTCACCATGTTCTCCATATTTGTTTGGTGCAAAATGTCCTTAATGATGTTAACTTCCAGTAAGGAACATCATGGTTGCCATAATATATTCATCATTATCACTGGAAATGAGTCATCAGGTATGTATGTATGTATAGGATTTTTATAGCGCAAGAATCACCCCAGAAGGGGTATCTCCACGCTATCTTAACGGGAAAGTCAGACAAACAAGTGCAGATAGAAATTATACTCTGAATAGTGCAGTTTTCAAGAGTTTCCTAAAGCGGAGAAGATTGGAGCAATTACGCAGGACCACAAGTAGGGTGTTCCAAAATTTTGAGGCCAGAAGGACAACAGTTTTGCCGCCTGTCCTAAGTTTCTTAAACCGGGGAATTACTAACAGCCTTTTCCCTTCCGATATAAGATGGCCATTCGAACAGTAGACTCAGAATTTATCCGCCAGGTAGCTGGGGCTCGTACCATAGAGAGCTTTAGGTTGCCTCAGTACTAGGTCAGAGGACCTGCCTGACTAAGGATTTCTGACTTTGGGTTGATGGAGCAGGCACATTGGGTGATTTTGCCAACAGTAATTTGATTTTGCTAAATACATGTATCATTGCGTACATCAACATTGACTTGTTCAGTATTAACATTATACCTAACTAGTAGGGCTCTTGCATACCATATACACCTTGATCCATAACTAGCTCTTTTGTTTGGTATGTATTGCCTGAATAGCAGTTGCCTTCTGTCAATGGTCAAGGATTTATCAGCCACACTATTCTTTCAAGTAATATAAATCTCTGTGAAATTGGCTGACAAATGTACCACAACAGGCAGAATTGAGAACAAACCTTTATGATTTGGGGGGTTCAGGGTAATGCTGTAGAATTATAATTGAAATCCAGCATATGCTATGAAATTAAAATCCTGCCTCTGCTCATGATCGGTTCAAAGCGGAGCATTGCCCACACAATGCGAGTAGACCAGTAGGAATGTACATTTGATTTTTCATTATTTCCAAGTGGACCATAAGGCCAAGGAATTCTGTCAACTCCCCAAGTGAAGTGCACCAGTTCACCATGTTCTCCATATTTGTTTGGTGCAAAATGTCCTTAATGATGTTAACTTTCAGTAAGGAACATCATGGTTGCCATAATATATTCATCATTATCACTGGAAATGAGTCATCAGGTATGTATGTATGTATAGGATTTTTATAGCGCAAGAATCACCCCAGAAGGGGTATCTCCACGCTATCTTAACGGGAAAGTCAGACGAACAAGTGCAGATAGAAATTATACTCTGAATAGTGCAGTTTTCAAGAGTTTCCTAAAGCGGAGAAGATTGGAGCAATTACGCAGGACCACAAGTAGGGTGTTCCAAAATTTTGAGGCCAGAAGGACAACAGTTTTGCCGCCTGTCCTAAGTTTCTTAAACCGGGGAATTACTAACAGTCTTTTCCCTTCCGATATAAGATGGCCATTCGAACAGTAGACTCAGAATTTATCCGCCAGGTAGCTGGGGCTCGTACCATAGAGAGCTTTAGGGTGAGACACCGAAGCTTAAAATTAATTCTCTGGCGGATAAGGAGCCAGTGAAGCTGTTTTAATAAAGGTCCTACCGAAGTACGAGGAGATTTTTTTAGTGCCAGACAAGCGGACACATTTTGATCAATCTGCAGTGTGCTGAGAACTGACTCATTAGCAGATGCCAACAGAGCATTGCAGTAGTTCAAGCGGCCAATAATCAATGCCCTAATCAAGGTTCTCTGCACAGAGAGTGGCAACCAGCGAAACATTCGTCGCAGGAGGCTTAAGGTGTGGTAACAGGTCCCCGTCGTAGTCATAACTTGGTCCTTTTTTTGCCACAGAGGTTGGAAAGGGGGCTGGACCTAATGTAGCAGGCCACCACCTAGGGGACTCCTAGGGACACCTAGATGGGACTCAGTCGACTGGAAAATCTGTTCAAGATTCTGTTTAATTTCCTTCAAGTGCTATTTTGTATCAGATCCTGCCTTACAGCTGTCCTCCAATATTTCAAATACGGTCGGTGGAAATTCCCCAGTGGCATAATTGATTCCTGCTTGTGGATCATAGTGCTTCTGTGATCCACGAGCAGGAATTTGTTTGAGAAAGCCATGCTGGAAAGGTGAGACTGTCCCCTTTGCATCAAAGCCTTCCCCAAATGTAGAGTGTCTCCCTGAGGTGAATGATCCCATGGGTTGCACGCAGGAGCAACTAACCTGCTTATTGCTCACTGCTACAGTTGGATTTTTGACATCAGTGCACCTCATGCCACAGTGACATCACTGATGCGGGAGGGGTTGGAGCCAAAGCAGACGTTATTTCACTTCTGCCACCACTTTTAAGCAAGCACTGGAGTATCCTTTTGAACCCTCCCTAGCAACGCCCACTGGCCCACTGCCTCACTGGGCTGGTGGTATGGGCTTAGACCAACAGTCGGCGTGCACACTAAATGGGTTAAATCTTCCCTAGTAGTGCTCATGTTATACAATGAGGCCGAAAATGGTTTGAAATCTGAGGTCTGACAGAAAACATACATGGCTGATTGTTCTCTCATGCCATGCAATTTGTCACAGTTAAAGAGATTCAGCAAGTGCAAATGCATGTATTCATTGATATTTATGTAGCATAAGACAGCTGGCAAAGTGCGAAGAGTGGTACAATGATGGGGATGTTGGAGGAGGTGTGCTTATGAAATGATCCGAAAATATTTACATCAAAGTGAGAAGATTACTTATTTTAATCAGACATTTACAGTTCACAATTTATGCTACATACACTTCATGCATTAGCAGATTAATCTTCCCATTACAAATTTCCCATTTCATTAGTGGTGAAATTATGCAGGTGGGATTCATGGTTCCATTTGGAATCGCCCCATGAGTTATCATGAACAATGATTTAATAGTTCTGGGAATGGAGAATACTCTTCCAGGCTCAGTTGCTCCAGATATTCCCTGATTCACAGGAGTTTAAAACACAAATTGTCTATCTGGTATGAGCAATTGGTACATACCTTGGGAGGGTGGTGGGGTTTGGGCTTGTTGCAGGGAGGGTTCTGGGGAGGTTATTGGCCCTCTGGATGGGTGGATTTTCCTCTTTCCTCTGCGGTCCAGAGGGCATGGGCAGGGAATAGGTTGTGGCTCCACCCTGCAAATCTTCCTCCTCCAAAACTGTGGTTTTACCAAATGCAGATCTAATAAACACTGTGCCACTCATAGTTTGGGACACTATGAGGTAATGCCTCCTTTGAGAATGATCACCACCAAAGATTTGAACTGAAGTTGCTGCTTTTTCGACTTTATGAGTGCACTGATGCCTGCTAACCAGAACTCAGTGCCAGTGCTCTGATGCTGAAAAGAGTATTTTTTATTGGATTATTCCCAAATGAAATATGTTAACTTACTTATAAGTCCCTAGTATATGGCAACAGATGCACGTGTAAGTTGAAGTGTCCCCTATTGAATGAAGTACTTATTGGGCCACCGTAAGGGTACAAAGTAAAAATATGTCCCCCAGTCTGGTGGAGCAGTTTTAAACTTCTGTCTCATCATCATCATAAAACGTTATTCAAATCTTTTTTCAATCCATTAAATTCCTTACAAATAAAAACTTACTATCAATTAATATAAGATAATGCATAATATAACAGCAAAAACTCAATTTGTACCAATCACCTTGTTATCCTATTTAAAAATGTTTTACTTTTCAGCCAGGGGTCATCCTTCAATCAACTGCATAGACTAAATGGTCTAACTATACAGGGGATTTCCTTCTTTGTATTGTCCTGCTTATAAAATCAGAAACAGCTTGACATGCTAAATCATTATCAAGGGTACAAATAAAATTCATAGCATCCTTCTAAAAGAATAATTTCTGTACAGTAGAAATTGACAGTCGAAATGTTTCTATTATATCTCGATACAACTTGAAAAACAACATAAAATGCATCGTGGACTGAATTGCTTTCCAATCACATAGGCATTTGTAAACTATTTTCTGCCATTTTTCGTGTTTTGGAAAAGCCACTAGTTTAAGGGCTGTGCCGAAATGCAGTTTTGTCATAGTCATATAAAATCTGTCCTGAGTGTTTGTATCTTTCACCAACTAATTTGGTAGACCAGTCGACTCAATGCTAGCCATATATCTCGATACGCTTGTATTTCCCTCATGTCTCCAAGCCCTCTCTTGGCTTTGTTTCTCCATGTACAATTTTTTTATTTCACTTTAACCAAATTGCAGGATGTCTTTGGGATTTTTTACTAATAGATCTTTGTCAATATTCTTCAGCAACTTTTCCATGAATGCTAGTCATGGGATTTAGTTAGTGTGTTCCAATGCTAAGAAGTCCTTAGTTATATCCCTTGTGAACTATGATCCTTCCGTGCACCAAATGTTGTTTCAGGAGCTCAAAGCTCTTACTTGCATTAGGTCGACAACATATTTTACATCCAACTCTTTATGCAAGAGATATGTGGAGGTGGATCTTGGTATGGTAAGCATACGACAGAAGAAATAATTTTCCCAAGATTGAAATGTGCTACGATTAGCATTACCCAACACTACCCAACACTACATACCCATAGGTTGCTACTGGTAGGCATTTACTGCCGTATATGTTAAGCATATCACAGATAGGTTTGCTACCTATCTTGTTACAAAATCTAACTATCGCCTCCATGGTTCTAATAAATTTAAGTCTAGACTGGTCTAAATGAGGACCCCAATTACTATTAGACAAAAAGAAAATACCTAGGTAGGAGAAGTTCTGGACTCCTGTTAGCTTGTAATACCTTCGTAGTGGGACTTTTCCTTTGCCCTACATCGACCGCAGACCATCTCAAACATATTGGTGAGTTTTCATTTTAGGTTTTCTGCTCCATGTATGTGATGAAGGCTTTGATCAGCTTTTTAGTCCATTAGCAGTTCTAGATATTGGAACTGCATTGTCTGCATATAGGTGCAGCAGGGTAAGTCGTGAAACTATTTTCGGGGCATCAGTATTTAGATTCGGGAGAGTATTATCAATCCCATTAATGTATAGTAAGAAGAGAAGGAGTACGATTACACAGCCCTGCCGTATTCCCCTAGACACCTTGATGTTTGGGGATGCACTGTCCTTCCCTCCCAAACCTTACTCTCGATGTCAGTTTTGCATATACTTGTAATAAGAATGAGACAATATCGTCAAGGGCACCCATATCAATCATTACTTCCCACAATTTAGCATGGTTTACACAGTCAAAGTCCGAGCTTAGGTCTGCGAAGCATAAGTGAATATGTTCATTCTTAGCCATCATATATTTGTCAATAATTAGATTCAAATGTCTGCACTGCTCTAACATCCCCCCCCCCCTCCTAAAGCCATATTGGGTTTCAGTCAAGATGTTACTATCGTTGACCCAATTCTACAATCTTCCAAGGACTATTCGGCCCATGATCCTAACAGGTAAACTAGGAGTGTCACAATCCCACTCACCAGAACATCCATGTACCACAGGAACGAAGAGAGCCTCCTCCCTCACCTCCAAACCAATCCTCCACACCGAGTGTCAGTATGGACGATTGATTCCGAGGGGAAAGGGGAGAGAATTTACATCACTTGTGATGCTATGTGAAGGTGCAAGGATGGCGTCCGATGGGACATCAACAGGAGGGTGCAGATCAAACAAAAGGGGAGCAGTACAGTCTGCGAAATGACCTTCAGTAGGTTCTGGAAAACAGAAATGAAAAGGGGTTTTAGCAAAGGAGAGAATCCCTCTTAATGTGAAATTACATTTTTTCTAGGGAGGCTGGAGGTTTAAACAAAATTGTGTCTTACCCGGGGAAGGGTTTCCTAAGGATTAACAGTAGACAATAGTCTTCAGCAATGAAATGAACCCATGCATCCTACAGGGTAAATCCGGCGAATCTTAATTCTCGCGATACTTCTCGCTGGAGGCGATGCCGCCGGCTCCTGCCGTGCGCCTCTTAAAGAGAACCAAACCAGGGATAAGGACTGTGGGGGAGGCGATGCCGCCGGCTCCTGCCGTGCGCCTCTTTCAAGTGAATCAAAGAAAGGATAAGGACTGAGAGGGAGGCGATGCCGCCGGCTCCTGCCCCCGAAAGACAGATTAAGCAGTGGCTTGCTGCCACACAGGTCCGCAGCGGCTCCAGCTTCCGGGGTAAAAGGATCTAAAAAACACGGGACATGAAGAGACACGCAGAAGCGTTCTCTCGGGGTCTGAAGTCAGGACACGGTCCATAAAGCCAAGCACCCATTGCAGGTATGGGAGGGTCTTAAGTACTGCCTCCCCTCTCACCTGAAATCACTAGGGACCGATCAGTAAGGGGTATTAGATAAACTATAGGAAATGCATGAACATAGAAAGAAAGGGAAGCAGAAAAAAAGCCTGGAAAGTCGTACCAAGGAGGGATATGGGGCTGTAGCATCGCACGTCTCCCCGACTCCCCTTTTTAAAGATGGGGATGAAAATACTATCTGTCCATGTCTTGGGGATGCAACCTTTAGCAGCTGCATTATAGACCTTAAAATAGGTCCCCATAACTGTGTGTATGTTTTTATATGCATCGGTAGAAACCCCATCGGGACCGGGGCCTTGCCCTGTTTCATTTTATTAATTGCTATAGTTACCTCCACTAACCTTATTGTTGAAGAGGTATCGTAGCTATAGAGGGCAACTGTTCTGTATTATTAATAAATGCATTAAAAATTCCGCTGAAATTAGTAAGCTAATCGTTCAGGGCAATGACTGTTTCAATGATGGAGTCTTGTTCATCTTTCCACATTGGTGAATTTATCACTTTCTAGAAAAGGGTGGAATCCCTGGTGTCTGCAGCTTGAATCAGTTTCTACCAGGCCTCCTCTTGTACCTCACTCTTCTTTCATTTTAGGGCTTGTTTATATAGTAATCTAGGTAGCTTAATTTTTGTCCTATCGCTAGGTATTGTGTGTAGTTCCTTATTTAAACTCTTGTTTTGCCCGTGTTCAGTCATGTTTAAACCAGCCTTTTGCCTGTCGCTTTTTCATAGTGCTGCCTTTTCTTAAATTAATGACTTTTGCCATGGTGAATCCCTCTTAGGCGGTCGCAATCATATCAGGGGAGGAGTCAATATCAGTACAAATGGAGAAACTTTCTTTGTTATCTTTAACAACCTTGTGCAACAGAGTATTTTCATTAATCCCTATCCATTTTATGCTAATAGTGTTCTTCCCGGCCGTCACTATATTTGGCAACTATAATTTGTCCTCTGCCCAGTTTGTTTTAACATTTATGGGCAGGGTCAGTGAAGCGTGATCACTAAATCTAGTGAATTCACTATTTGGCAGACCACAGTATTTAAGGCCAGTAGTGGACAGTATAATGTGATCAATGCATGTTGGATTTCCTCTACTTCAGAGGGTTGAATTTGGTATTTCTCCCTCTTCCCCTCTTGATACTAAAACTTCAAGACTATGTTTACACACGAGCTTGTTTAACTTTTCTCCATAACTATCATGTGGGAAATGATGTAGATTAATCCCCGTTATATCAGTGAATCCGCAGACACTCAATCCTGAGAAACTACATTTACTGATATTATAATCCCAGACCCAGATACATATGTATGAGGGGTCCACGCCCTTTATAAAGTTAGCCATTGCTCTCTCCAACTCGTTCACAACCTCGTAACGAGTAGCATTAAAATATTATTATAAAAAATTCACCACGATGAAGAGTTGGTTTTTCCCCATTAGTAAGAAAAACATTTGAAAGTAGGTGGAACCTTTATAAGTCTTCTAACTCTACTTTGCCCTTTAAACCAATTGCAAAGTCTACGGTTTCCTTTTTCTCACAGATACGCCACCCCTAAGCTAGGCATGTCGAGCCCTAGAAGGGATGCTGTATATTAAAAAGCAGGGCATGTGTATAGATATGTCCTTCAGCAAAAACAGCAAATTGTTGTTTTTATTGTAGAAAGGCTAGTACCCAATGGCAGGTACAGGGTTACATAAAGACAACTCAGCAGTGCTAACTTTTGAATATGACTACTAACGTTGTTAATTAAGGGTATCAAAAGAATCAATGCATTAAACCCAACTTTATGCCCAAGTCGAATTAATATAACTTTTGAGTAAAAGAGAGAGTTGCTACTCTGTTGTCTAAGGGCCCGATGTAGGTGGCCATTACCGGTCGGTAACGGCCGAATTCGGCCATTACCGACCGGTAAATGGGTCATTGAGATGTAGGGGACCTTTTTTACAGAATCGGTAAATTTACCGAATCGGTAAATTTACCGATTCTGTAAAATGCCGAATCGGTAATTTTACCAATTCGGTAAATCTCACATGTAAGTGTCACTGCAAACAGTGCCACAGGCCTTTAGGAGTCGGTATTTTACCACCCAATCCAATTGGGTGGTGAAATACCGAATCCAGGTGTGCATGCACATCTGTGCATGCACACCTGTGCCTTGTGACACACAGATATGCCCTTAGGGCATGTATGTGTGCCACATGGCACACATGCCTGTAATTGGGGTGCCAGAGGGTGTCAAAGTGACACCCCCTGCACCCTTGCAAAATTCGGTATTTACCGATGTGCTAAATACCGATTCGGTAATGCCCATTGATTCCTATGGGCTTCAATGCCCATAGGAATCAATGGGCATTACCGATTCGGTATTTACCGAATCAGTAAATACCGATTCCTTCCGATTCGGTAATTAATTACCTACATCTGCCTTCTTCTTTTTTGCCACTTCTTAAATACCGATTCGGTATGAATCGGTATTTAAGAAGTGGTAAAAAAGATTTACCTACATCGGGCCCTAAGTTTCCTAGTGGCCATTTACAGTTGCTGGCCATGAGACAGCCTTTTGCCCCCCTGGGCAATCATTTGAATTACTCATGGGAAAGGACAAAAAAGGGGCTTACTTTTGGAGGAGGTGTTACATCTCCCTGGCAAGAACCCAAACTGGGAGTGAGCCCAAAATGCAATCTGCAAAGGAGAAGCTGCCTTTGAAGGGCAAATGGGGAAGTACACAAGAGAGACTGCTCTTTTGTTCTAGTCAACAGCTTGGTGTCGAGGAAAGAGAGTTTGAAACAGTTGCCAAACTAGTTTTCCTGTGGGCGTGTAGCCCTCAGGGAGCCACATCTCCAGGGTGGCCTATCAAACTTCCTTCACTGATAGAAGTGATGCGGCATCTTGGAAGTGGGCATAATATTGCATTCTGGGCCAGCTAGATGCCATACATTGCAGAAAGTTGTCAAAGGGCAGGAGTAAACCTGGTAGACTATTGGCTAGTAGTCACATCCTCAACCGAGGACAAGTTGTGGGCATAGAAGTGTCAACTCTGGCACCCAGACCTCAGACCACATTTACACTGGAGAGTGGATTGAAGAAGGACAGCTTTGCAGATCACTGAATCTGGCAAAGAAAGTCTGCACCAGAGACACAACTGCACCTGCTAATCCTTGATTTAGCATAGAGAGGACTGTGGTGCCCTGTTCGAGGAAACTCTTCTCTGAGGCCCAGAAAGAAGATAGGCACCGCAAAAGTCAGTTGACTGAATTCCTGTTACAGCTCCAGAGCCACAAAAGCTGAGGAAGCTTGTCTTGTGGATTTGCCTGCCACACATGCTTGATTACCACTGATCGCTGAGCACAGCCTGGGAGACCAAGTCTCGATGCTCAAAAGTTGCATCCGAGTCTGTTGGACCCAGGAGAGTGGTCAGAGTGCAGTTGCTCACAAGAGACTAATACTAGCCTCAGTGAATGGGAACTGCTGGTTTCACTATTTCTGGAGACCAGTAGACCAGTGGCAACTCATTTTTTGGCTTGATCTCACCCACACTTTAAGGAACATCGACCATTGTAGCAAGTCACCGCACTACATTTGTGGACTGAAGAGTGGCCCTAGGAAGACCCCCATCAACCTGATCAGCATCCACAGCATTCTTCAGCATTTTCAGCATCCTGTACCCAATGCATCAGGACCACGCCATTTATGTCTATGGGACTTTGCCCATAGAGCATGGAACTAGACTGAAGACTACTTTGATTGCAAGGTAACTGTCCTGCTAAGCCATACTGGACCCTGTGATTTACTCCTGCAAGAGTTGGTCACTCAAAGTGGGCTGCTGGTCTACAGGTCTCCAGTGTAAAACTATAAACTTAGAACATCAAAACAGTTTTCAAAATTTTGCTTACAGATATAGTTACCAATGCGTGTTTGCATTTTGAGTGAAACGCAGTGATTTATGATGTTTTGGTGTCTAAAGATTCATTAAAATAAGATGCATTTTTATAAATTGTAGTTGGATTTCCTTTGTGTTGTGTTTCTTTCCTATGCAATTGTTTTGGCTCATTCAAATGCTTTACACTCGTTCCTTTGTTAAAGCCTGTTTGCTCGAAGCCACAGCTACCTAGGGTTGATTTAAGGCTTTTCAAAAGAGCCTAACTGGACCCAAGAGTTTGTTTCAGAGCAAGGCCTCACAGCCATACCATATATTAGAACATTGGAATGTTGGGAGCTCCATTGCAGACAATGGAGTGCTCCCTGCTTCTACGGGCCGGTAAAGGCCCGCAGAGCAACATTCTAATGTTCTTCAAAGGCTTCTCGAAGCTCGAGGGGATTTATATCCCCTTGAGCTTCGAGAACCCTTTGTTTAATTTGTTAGAATATTCTGCGCTCTAGTGGCAGAATGTTCTAATAGCCCAATAGCCCTTCGTAGCAGGGCTATACCGGCTATTAACCGCATGCGTGCGGCCGTTTTTCCCGCGGTATGTGGCAATTTGCGAATTACCGTGTTACATGACGAGCTCAGCTCGTCATCAGCACATGGTAGGTAACGCTGATGACGAGCTGAGCTCGTCATAAGCATGGAAGGGGTTAAAGTTCCGCTGTCTCGTTAAAGTGCCTCGCCTTCGGCTCGGGCCTTTAATGATTCAGCGGGCCTTTAATAGCCGGTATATCCCGCTACGGCGGGCTATAAGGCTATAATAAACCACCTTACTCACTGACAGTAACTCATATCGGGGACCTTTTGCTTGCCTGAAATCAGAAAACGTCAGGCAACAGCCAAGGTCGGGATTAGAATGCAGGGCCCCATGACACAAAGTGCCCTGATACACAGAGGTAAACTGAAACAAATATCTAACTTCACGACTTTTGGCATTCACAAAGGGCATTTAAAAGTAATAAAGTTAGACTTTTGTCTCAGTTTTGGTCTCAGTTAAACTTAAGACCAAAACTTAAGTTTAACTGAGACAAAAGACTAACTTTACTACCTGTAAATGCCCTTTGTGAATATCAAAAGTCATAAAGATACTTTTTTCTCAGTTCACCTTTGTGAATCGGGCCCACAAAGTTTGTTGTTCATGAAAGTACTCATTTATTGTCTGATCTAAGTCCCCTTAAAACTGAGTTTGGGATGCAATCCAGCTTCACTACATCTTTTGCCCGGCCTTGTCCTCATATGCATGTTGCAGCCTTTTCCTAAATCAGAGACGCGCTAATAAATTAAAAGCGGTTGTGAGGCACTTTCTGCATTACAATAAATATTTCTCTCTGTTTTATCTATGTTTGGAGCATCAATGCCTAGTGTTTTCTCTCACACAATTTTCATTTCACTTGACATTTCTGCACGAATCTTAAATATAGATAGATGTTCCAGCTAGTCTGTGCCAGTCATGCTTACACCATACTTCAGTCAGAATGCTACACAACATCCAAACTGCACTTATAATCCTTTATGCACAGAAATCCAATAGCAAACTGGGACAGAGTCCACTGGGCAGCTCTCTATGGAAGTCCCCTTAGGTGATGAATTACCCTATATTGGCACAAAGACTTAAAAGGGCAACTCAAGTTGGAAAGGAATATTGCAATGTCTTCTTCTGAGGATACGTAAGCAATTTGTGCATCATACTTTGGCTCAATCAATGGATAAACAAGTTGCAATTATAGTGTGCATGGAAACAATTGTCTACTTAGAGGTTAATACAACATTTCAAAAAGGTGCATAATTGCAAGGCACTGTTTTTATTTATTTATTTATTTATGTAGTCCTTTATTTTTAATTATGGTGAGTTGTGACTTCTAAAAGTGGATTCTTTTCCATTATTTTTGGGCAGTTTTAGAAAAATGCATGTCTTTTCCAAGTAGTAGAATAAAAATTAGCAAAACAGGTTAAAGTAGTATACGAAGGATGGTTACCATAAAGATAATCAGGCTTATTAATGAAATTGATGTCATTTTAAAAAAAGTTAATGCTGATGCCCCCCAGATCAATGGTGTACCAGTGCCGGTGTTATTATACGCCGATGACGCTGTTTTATTGTCTAGGACCGCGGTGGGACTGCAGCGATTAATGGACAATTTTTCTTCCTTTATTAAAGATAGAAAATTGGTAATTAATAAAGGGAAGACTTACACCATGACCTGTGGAGCTAAAGCTAAAGCTAGAGTTTTAAACACTTTTTTTATAGATAGAGAGAAGGTGCAACAGGTGGAAAAATTCTGTTACCTAGGTATCACTTTTTCAAATGATAGGAAATGGAAAAATGAATTTACTAATATCCGGAACAAAATGGCAAAAAGCGCCCATGGTATTTATAGATTTGCTGCTAAGATAGGGGATCGTCGATCAAGGGATATGTTTAAAATTTACCAGGCTAGATGTACCACCATAGCACTGTATGGGGCAGGAGTATGGGGCCACAGCAATGTCTTAGAACTACAGCTGGAGGAAAACTTATTTCTAAAAAGACTCCCTTGTTTGCCCATGTCAGCCTCGACTGAGTTAATTCACCGAGAGCTAGCAGCCAATCACATAGCTGATCTATTACGCCTTAGGCCTCTGATGACTTGGCGGTCTATTTGGCTAGAGGATGACAAGCAATTTAATAGATCTATTGTTGAGGATTGTTTACGCCTGGACAAATATCAAAATATCCCCTGGTTAAAATATGTTGTTGCCTGTTTTTCAGCCATTTTTAATCTTAATCTTTTAGATGATCCCGGAGCAGCATCTATGATCTCTAAATCCGAAATGAAAATTACTTTCTTAACATTTATGGGAAGGAAGCGGGCAATTGCAGCCGGATCTCTGTCTACTGTTATTTTCTATAACAGATATATTACAGTGGAAGGTTTCCCTTTGTATTTAACCATGGTAACTAGGAACTCTCACAAATTTGTATTAACCAGGCTCCGATTCGGAATGGCCCATTGTTTGGTAGCCCATCCCAATATTAAGAATCATCCGACCGGGCCTTGTAGGTGTGATAATGTATCCACCCAGAGCACTGTACACCTTCTGTTGTTTTGCAAACTGTATACGCACTTTCGTATTGCTTTTCTGAAACCTATATTTGTTAAATACGGAGTACGTACAGTTGCACATGCTATGAATTTAATTTTTTACTTGGAATCAGCTGACATTTGTTTTTATACTGCGACGTTCTTAAATCAGTGCATCAATGCTAGGAAAAGCATGATTTTTTAAATTCTTAATCAATTGATTAGATATGTCTTCTTTTAGTGTAAATAATTACATCTTAATTGATATGATGTTATGAATTATGTATTAATAGTTTTATCACTTTTTCTTTTTTTTTTTAACATGTTGTAATTTGTTTGTGCTTTTATGGTCATCTAATTGAACCGAATAAAGCTTCATGAAATGAAATGATAATCAGGCTCATTCCCTTTATAAGTAGTTTAAGCATCAGTAGTTGTCTTTAACATAAACGTTCTCAATGCTATTCAGGTTTATGACGGGAATGGAAACAGACACTCCTGTGTATCCAAGGGTGTCTGTCACCGACAATCACCTGCATCTTTCAGATGAAATCCCGGCAGCTAAAAAGCGATACATGCAGATTATATTTTTATACATATTTTGAGCACTGGGGGCTCCTTCTTCCATTTGTGCGATCATCCGAAATGCTACATTTTAAATCTTGTGTCTGGGACACCGTTAAGTTCTCCTGACAAGGTCAAAGGAGATCAAACTGTAAAGTCAAGTAGGTGCATGTAAGCCTCGGCAAATGGAGTCGCTGGGTATTTCTGGAAGCGTTTGTCAGACATGAGAATCCCTTCAGCTGCAGTGCAGTCTCAAAAGGAGACCACGATTCTAGGGTCTGCTCCCACAAATCTAAACTTTCACCCTCTGCTTTGCATTTATTTGCAGCACCAATGTTTTTGGTTCATTTCAAGCATGCTTTGTTTTTTTTATATGTAGGATGCATCAATAAAAAAGACCGTGCGGAACTGTTTATAGAGTGGCAGTGAATACTTGACTTATCTACATTTTTCAAAGACCTACAACTTTTGCATTACAACACTAGCAACACCATTGACAGTGGTGATCTGGAAACCTTGCCAGCAGTGTTTAGCCAGATGGTACTGAAGACATTAACAACAACTGAGAAAAACATTCCGGTGCAGGATGGGACACTTCTGTGTATCCATTTTCTATTTCCGCTGTGTCGCCAAATTTCAAATGCAACAGGAAGTGCAGAACTCCCATGAGCATCCATCTTTGAACATGTATAGTGTTGGGGCGAATATGATGGCAACATTACAGTCAGGTTAGACAAGTAGGTGTATTCATATTGACTACTTTCTGACACGTGACCGCAGTCCTAAGGCACAGCACAATACTGAAGATTTCGGGACAGATTTGCTTAAAATTCATGCAATGAACTGCAGCAAAGCAAGTTGATGTACTGCATTGCGTGAATAGGAGAGAGCTGAAAAGTGGCATATCTACTTAGATAACCTAGCAACAACAAAGGCACCCAGGACTGGACTGGGAACTGAAAGCGGCCCTGGCCAACTGCTGGACCGGCCCCGGAGAAGGGGGGTGCGGGGGTTGCGGCCGAGCTGTTTGCTATTGTGATGTATTCCTATAGGTTCTGTATCGATCCCCCTGTTCCTGACCCTGTTCTGGTTAACAAACTAACTAGCAGCCATCCCATGATGCAGAAACCGTTATCTGATTAAGCCACACCACGGCACAGGAACGCGTTATCTGATTAGGTCATAACGCTTGCCATCTAATTAGGCAAGCAATATTCCTCCAGCCCCTGATAAGGCATACGGAGTTCTCAAAACAAATCAAACCTATGACAACCTGGGAAAATCCCTGCGGCAATTGTTTTGATTTCACCGAGAACTTCAGTAAAAGAATGTGCTAACAACCAGTTCGTATGACATCCTTATTGACGTATCGATGTCCATCCTTACGTCAATCTCGGCACCTTACAGGTATAAATATTACCGATATTGCCTTAAGCAAACACACGCGGTGGTGACGAGATCGGAGCAGCGAGACTTGCCAAAGAGGCCAGCACAGAGCGGACCCCGCTGGCACTGCCCCGCCTTCCTGACGCGCTGAGAACGAGACGCTGCTTTCTCCTGCCGAGAAATCCAGCTCCGGCGCTTCCAAGCAGCCCTTGCAGGCAACCTGGAATATCGAGACCAGAGACGAGAGATACCATCCCTCAACCATCCTAGATCTCAGGTACAGAACTGAATAACCCCTTGCAGAGAATTCTTGAGTCAGTCACTTGGCAAAACAAACTTAACTTAAACTGCTACTTTCTATTCCCGCCCACGTATTAGGCTTAGGTCAGGTACACCGGGGTAGGCGTAGTTAGAAGCACCAGTTGAGTACGATTAGTCAAATGTATATATGTATGCATCTATTTTATCCATTTTAAACCACCATATGGCTTAGAAACCATATAAATGTTTTTACAGTATTATTTTATACTTCTGCTTTTATTGTATGCACTTTACTTAACCATAAGTATTGCAATAATATCGATTCATTTCTCTTGTACGAGAAAAGAGACTGATCAATAAATAACATCTTTTATTGAACACGCCCGTCTCTTCCTTTTCTCTACAATCTGGTGAAACTAAGAATGCACGTACTGACTGAGTAAAATAAGTTGTCTTTTGTTTTCACACGACTCTAGAGATACACTCTTGATTAGGGGAGAGCAAAGTTGTCATGTTCTATGGTTGTCAGAAACTAAATCCCTTCTTGTCTATCCAGGGAGGTTCAACTCCTCCTTGCCTATTCGAGAAAGTTTCTAGTGAACTCTGAGCTAGCTGGCAAACCCAAAACTTTAAGTCTAATATCGACAATAGAAGACCTAGTTAACGTCTGGTCTAGGCCTATACTATTGAAGGTATTATTCCAATGCCCAGAGCCTATTGGGATAATAGGAACTACACTACACTATGCC
The DNA here is from genome assembly GCF_964261635.1 of Lissotriton helveticus. Lineage (NCBI taxonomy): Eukaryota > Metazoa > Chordata > Amphibia > Caudata > Salamandridae > Lissotriton > Lissotriton helveticus. Next base: position 1,295,419,476 of record NC_136059.1, read on the forward strand.
TGGTTTCGGCTGACTTTGTTACAGGGGGCTGCTATTGCCGGGCCCCAGTAACAAAAACAGGCCCCCAGGGGCCCAAAACCAGCCCCCACCCTGGCGGCCCACCTGGGAAACACCCAGTGCCCGTTACGGCCACTCTGGCCCAGAAGGCACCTTTGTACCATGGTGTAAGGGTGTCTGTGTTACAGACAGGATTTCTTTGGTGCAGGAAGGGATACCTATTGTTGAATGCAGTATTGACTAAGAATCTATGGAGTTTTATTTTCAGAGCACACATTCGCAGAAGCATTGTGGCAATTAAAACTCGTAGAAAGTTACATCTGAAACAATTTAGAATTAATATAGTGTATGAAAATGTACTTTTAGAGCACATGTTCAATGAAGCATCTTGGTGCTTAAAACCTAATAGGGTACTTTCCTATGGGGCCAGGGCCACTGGGATAAATGGACATAGAGGCATTGATGAAACACATATGTACAGTATGGTGCTTGATAATATCAACATTGATATCATGCTGACCTAAAGCTGCCTTCTGTCATGCGAAAGAGAAGCACACAATTAGGCAACAATAATATGGTCAGGATTGTACTTGAGCCTTGGAAAAAGCAGCACAGCGGATACCTGACCCATAGAGTCTTATCGGTATAAATTGAGAGTCATATTTATGAAGGTTTTGTGTCACCCCGGCATCATGCAAGGGGTGCGGGCGACGCAAAATCTAAGTAGAATTTATCAAGCCATGCAATGCCACATTGCGTGGCCCTGCATAGCTTGATAAACCAGGAGTAAAGCAATGCAGCGCCAATCCCTGCATTGCATTATATTGCTCAAGGGAGGCGTTCCACGGGTGGAGCCTGGATGTTCTCACGCATTCATCAATGGATTTTGGTGCATTCTCAGATTTACCATTAGTGGTAGACCTGGGAATGCGTCAAGTATGCAACCCTTCACAGGGGGAGGCATAACAAGGAGAAATATGTTTATTTCTCCTTGTTTTTAGCTCTTTCTATGTGTGCTACATTTGCATCCTCAGGGGATTTTTTTTGCAGACAGGTGCCCCTTCCTTTACAAAGCAATCCTGCAGCACATTGTGTGTGAGTGCTGGGAAATTTCAGGAATGCGCTGTATATTGTTAAGTAGAGCGTGTTCCTGCCCCTTCCCTATTACGCAGCACAGCAAGGTGGCTTGTTGCACTGTGTGATTTCTTAATAAATATGTCTCTATGTCTTATATATCTAAATTAATTATTTCACTAGTTATGGCATACATTTAAAGCAAACCAGAATTTTTTTTTCAACAGCTCTATGGAGCTGAGATGCTCTTATGCTTAGAAGGTTCCCTCAGCTTAAGATGGAATCAAGGGGAACCCCTTAAAAATGTAGGTGCTTAACTTTAAGGACCCAAAATCACATAAGACTTGGATTTAACAGTTTTTGGTCCACTAGTCATAATGAAAAATTTGAAAAAATTAACTTTAAGGTCCAAATCTTCAGAGTTATTTAAACACTCTGTGAAATTCCATGGAGTTCCGTGTGCAATGGAGTGCCCCCTAGTACTCCTATCCGACAACCATCCTGATTCCTGAACAGCTTCTCCTTTGAAAAGAATGAAAAGATACAGAGCTACTAAAGGGCACCCTAGGTAATTGAGAGAAATGGGAAAGTGGCAGAGCCCTGGGCCAGGGAGAGATCCCATAATGAGAACTGCATGTCTTTGACGCCCAGCATGTGGCCCCACGGTCCCTGAGGGCCAAGGCTGTGAGCACACAGAACCCCAGGGACATCACTAGTGAACGCGAACAGGTGCGGGCTAAATGTGGGCTAAATGAATGACAAATGATAACAAGGCTGAGGCTGGCCTGCAGCATAGAGATGTTTCTATCAGAGGTGCTAGGCATGACTATAATACTGAAACATCCCAGGCCTGAAGTGTTGCTATGGACTGTTCTACACACAATCTTTTTGAGAGGTGCCCACGCAGTGCTGGCTGCCAGTGGGCATCATTCTCCAAGCTTTCTCCTGCAGCTCTTCATACTGTCCCGCTCCACTCCCCTAGGCTCCCTTCCCACTCAAACAACCATCTGCCTTTTCGCACAAGTCTAAGAAGTCCGAAAATTGAAGCTTTCCATTAGAAGCCTATCATTGCTCTTAGGATGTTGCGGAAGCCACTTAACTTTTAGAGTCACCAGTACTGTTTGAATGAAATGTAGTGCCCAGCCTGCCATAGGTTGTCTGTGGTTGATAGGAAGTTGAGGGAACTACTTTACTTTTTGAGTCACTGTCACCTTTACTGATTGGATGCATTGTAGTGTCCCGCCTGCCATTGGTTGTCGGCAAATCATCAAATGACTTAGTAGCGTTTCCTAGATAACAAACCAGTATGAATGCATGCTGACGGTCACTACTGCCTTTACCAAGATGGCATTGACTGTGTGCCAGTGTTACCGGGTAAGAGATTGACAAAACGTAAACACGCACCCGTAAACTATTGCTCCACCGGCAGCAGGCAGAGATTTTGCTGAACTCCACTCTCCAAGTGGAGCGCAGAGGGACAAAACTCTGCAAACTCTGCCGGAGGAGCAGAGTTAACTGCCCACCACCAGCCATAATGTGCTATGGCAGATTTTCCCCACTGCAACATCCTCAGTAGTTCCACAAGAGCTTTTTGACTCCCATAGTTTCCACAATTAACCACAGTTTGGAGCAATTCATCATGTAAAAAGCAGTAGAGAGGTGCATAAATGCCATAGGAACTGCCCCCTTCTAGCTATATTGTTCTTCGCCAAAATTAGTTAAAGGTTAAACGATTGCTCTAATGTACCAACACCATGAAAAAAAACAAATTGAATATCTGACAGAATGTTGTGGTCCTCAGCCCCGGCCCCTAGTCTAGATAATACTAGACCCAAGATTTTAGTGGTTGAATCCAATAACGAAATGGGTCAGTAACAGAAACGATGGTTCCTAAGCCCAAATTTAAAGGTAGGGGTAACTTCAGCTTCACTCCAGAAACAAATATTTAGTCTAACAACAGCTACTCTCAGCACATTAGTTAATATTAGAGACCATAAGGTGATGTTCTCTTTAAAAACATCCATCGGAACACCATCAAGTCCTGGTACTTTCTGTGAGAAATTCTTTTTAATAGCAGCTATCATTTCTTTAACATCAAGAGATTGACTCAAAGCTGTTGCTGCTTCTATGGACTCAAATGGTATATTTCCACCAAGAACATTGGACTTCAGGTTGCTACCATCTTCACTAAGAATCTCACTAAAGTGATCTAACCATGTATCAGTGGGCATTAAACACTTAACTTTAAAAGGTGAGTGTTATAAAGAAAAAGGGAAAATTCCTTATCGCCTAGAATCCTCTACTATTCTTAAAAGCCCCTCCAAACTTGAGGCCCTTTCATGCTTGACTTCTTATTTTGAACTTACGGCCCTTGACTGCCTTTTTCTACTGGCACTGGCATATTTTCTATCATTTATCATTTACATACCTTTGTGTTGCTCTAAGGGCTGTTTTCAATTTCCTTTGAGCTGCACTGCAAGAGGAGTTGAACTTTTTACACTGCTTTGTTTTAATTTTCTTTGACATAACTGTTAACATTTGTGAGAGAGCAGTGCATAGTACACCAAAATCACGAGTAATGTCACAGGGATCCCCATCATAAGTCAATCAGGTCCTCAAAGGACCTTCATTACTTTTTATGAGCCTAGAGGTAAAATAGGGGACTACATTTTCCCATTTAATTATTACTCCCTTATTCCTCATATATTCAACTTGACCCACACCCTTACTGCAATAATTGCCACTCAAGTTTAAGTCAAGGAGTTGGGGGGCGTGGCTTGGCCGCCTGCGAAATGGCCACACTCTAGGTGGGCTCTGCCAGCCAAGCTTTTAAATCCGCCACAATCTTGCAGATGATGGCTCCCTGACTGCCTGGCCCCAGTATCCTTACCTTCATCTCATCTTGGGGTGCCGCTGGACGCTTCCTGCTCCTTGCTCTGCAACTCCTGAGCTGAGCTCCATTCTTGGGCCTATGCCTGTGCTTCGGGCCTTTCAGCTGCTGCCTCAAGGCCTCCCCGCCTCTGATCGACTGCGCCTGGAGTGCCGCCCCGGCTTCCGCCCATTACTGATGAGTATTCCGTCTGACTGGGGCTCTCGGCAGCAGGGTTTGGGGGCCCACGGGCCGTACGGCCCGGCCTTCTCTGCCAAAAGTGCAGGCGCCGGGCGATACCATATTGGCGCCTGCTGCGTCCTAGCTAGCTCCACTCAGGCCGGCCGACACGGGCGGCGTGCCCCGTGATCTACCCAACCACTGCTCCCCTTTTGGCAGTGCGACTCCCGCCCACATTGGTACCCAACTGCGGTCTTTACGGCTCTCCGCCACTCAACCTCAACTTGCGGTCCGCCTCCTTGCCTGGATCCTCCCTGGTGCGGCCGTTCACCAGCCTCTGCCCTGCACTGCAGCTGGCTGCCTTGGACCCCACCAACCTCCTGCCTCGGACGCGGTCCCTACGCGGGGCTGCCATTCCGCCGGCGTCACCAGGGGTCTCCACATGCTGCGGCTTCTTCTGGTGGGCCTCCCTGCCTTTTTCTGCTGCCAGTTCCTAAAACGACCTGATTGCTGCCTGTTTGCTGGGGACTAGGGTGTGTGCTGATGCTGCTGGGGGCTGCTGTGGCTGGGTTGGGGGTTGCGTGTGCCACAGCGCGGGCCCCCTGCTCTTGTTCAGTCTCTATGCTCTTGTCACCCTGTGGGATCCAGCCCTGTGCGTGTTAGGACTTGCACCCCTCCTCACATCCCTGCCGTGCTGCTCCCCACAGCTGCACGCCTGTCAACACCTGCACTGCCGCTACTAATAGTGTCCCCTGACATGTGGCCCACGGACTTCTCCACAGCCTTTATTTCCGGGCTCGGACTGCCACATTGATGCCACGCTCTGCGGGGTCGCTTCCTTGTTTGCTGGCTTACCTACGGCCCAGGGGGGCCTACTAATATCTTGTTGCGGCCAAGGACCGCACGGTTCGTCCTTGCTCCCTCCTCCTGGCATCCTCCTGGGTTTTGCCTTCAGCACCATCTTTCTGCCCCGCCTGACGCCCTTGCAACTGTGGGTGTTGTCGATCCCCCACCACGCTGTGCTCTCTGTTTACTCTCCACTTGGCTGGTGTCATGGGTAAGGCCGACCCCAAGCAGCCTAGGCTCACCTTTGATCAACACCGCCAGACGCGCCAGGATGGTGCGACCACCGACGGCGGCGATTCCAGCACCCCGCGGAGATAGCCGCCGCCCGTGAGGACGATCTTAAGGCCGTTATGCTGGAGGTCAAATCTGCCGTCTCTGGCATTGCTGCAACGCTGGACCAGCTCTCCCCACACCTAGACGTGGTAACATCACAAGTGAACTCGCACGACAACCGCCTCCTGCATGCCGAAACGAGGATCTCTGACGTTGAGGATGCCGCCACCCTGGATCGACAAAATCTACTTCAGATGAACAAAATCCTGGAGCTCATACGCACCAAAAACAAAAACTTAGAGGCCCGCTCCAGAAGAAGTAACCTCCGAATCACTGGGGTACCTGAGTCAACAAACATCTCATGAATGGAAAATCATGGAGCAACTGATGCGTGAACTGTTTGGAGACGTGCTCTCCCCAGTCTTTATTGTAGAGCACGCCGACCTCTCCCTTGGCCCCCGTCCTAGACCTGGATTGCCGGCTCGCCCCTTCATCACCAAAATCCTCAACTTGCGGGACTGCAATGCCATCCTCCGGGCAGCCAGAGACAAGGGAGAGTTCCGTCACCAAGGCAAAGTCTTGTCCTTTTACCCAGACTACACTCTGGCGGTGCAGGCTGCCCAAATCGAGTTTCTGCCTGAGAAGAGCATCCTCCAAAACACAAGATCCCGTACTCCCTTGCATATCCAGCCATGCTGCGGTTCCTACAAGGCTCCAACACTCTCATCTTCCCTGATTCCAAAAGATGCTCTCACTTTTGCCAAAAAGCTTGATCGCACCAACCTTTCCACTCCAGCCCTTTCTCAAGACTCTGCCTCCGGCGTCTTAAGTGACAACAACTGACTCTATTGTCTTCTGCTGAGCTAGCTGAATTCTGTTCTTCACCATGGCTCTCTGCCCGGAGACCCCGACAGGCGTGACCTACACTGTACGGCTCTCTGTAGTTTTGTTGAGGGGCCAGGACTAACTGTACCTTTGCAAGATTCTGCATATCCTGTCATCTGCTCTTAATTTTTGGCTTGGCCACCCTGTCTCTTAGACAGGGGTGTATGCAGACCGTTGCCATTCCACCGCGGGATAATTTTCACCTGGTCCCTTAACTTTTCCCTTCCCAGTTGTGGTTCCCTAGAGTGGGTCTGGGTGGTCTCTCAACCTGTTTGGGGGTTGATGTGGGTGGTGGGTGGGGGGGTCCCTTACGGGGATTGAGGCCTCCATCTGAGGCTTCTTTGTTTTTGTCACATTGCTATTTGTTTATGTATTGCACTTTTGATGATTTTGCTCCAGCATTGTTTCGATGCACCTTTCTGCACCGCCTTATTTGTTTCTTGGACGCCACGCCTCTACGCATGGCACCTGCTGCCACCTCCTCTCACATGTTGGATCTATTGGCTCCCCCTCGAAGCCCAGTAATCTGCCCTGGTAGCTCACTGGTTGTCATCCAGCACCTCCTACATTGTCGCATTGCCCATTTCCTCCCCAGCTGCTAACAGTTCCACATTCATTTGTATAGGCGCCCGGCTGCTTTTCTCTTACCCCTTGGCATTCACTCCTCACTCCTTGTCTAAATGACTGATCCAATTTTCTGGATGTGGACTCAACTACTACCGCAAGGCCCGCCTAGTACAGGCACATCTCCACAGGCACAGGGTTGATGTTTGTCTGCTCCAGAAGACCCATCTGCTCCCGGCATCTGCCTCCAGACTCGTCTTGCGGTGCTGCGGAGAAATAAACTCCTCTTTTTATTCTAACTACTCTTGTGGGGTGTCTACACCTATACGCCGAGGACTCCCCTGGCAGACTTCTAAGGTTATTAATGACCCCTCCGGCCGCTTTGTCATCCTTCATGGTCTCCTCCAGGCCCAACCTCTGACGATTGCTGCCCTCTATGGTCCCAACCACGATGACCCAGAATTCTTTACACAAGTGTGGCACCACATACCATCCGTTGCCCGGCTGCGCTCCTTTGGGGGGACTTGAATGTGACACTTTTCACTGACCTGGACCGTTCTGGCCCCCACGCCTTTCACCCACGCACTGCGAACCTCCTCAGTTCCATCCTCACTGAAATCTCCCTTTATGACGCTTGGCGTCATTTGCGCCCTGAGGCTCGCGAGGACACTTGCGTTACTGATCACATGGCACGTACCCTTTCTGATCACGCACCGGTCTAGTTCTGCCTTCGTCTCCCCCTATCTCCTCGGCGTGCGTTCTCATGGCGGCATCCCCCTAACGCGTTGCGTGACTCAGTTTTCTGCTATGAGATCCAAACAAAAATTACTAATTACTTGGAACTCAATGAAGGCTCTGTGGATTCTCCGTCCACGCTGTAGGAAGGCTTCTAAGTTGTTATTCACGGAGAATGCATCTCCAAACAGTCCAGAGTCTTACGGTCCATCTGCAGCACGCTCGATGAATTGGAATCGGAAATCAAATTGTTGGATTCCTCCACGCCGCCAACCCCAGCCCAGAATTGCTTGCCCAACTTTGCGGCAAACATACAGAATTCACTGAAGAAACCGATAGGGAGCTCTCCTTCCTGGGCAGGGAGGCTCGGGACGCCGCAGCAGGACCCTGGCCGGTCTGCTTCGCCCACCCCACGCCGCTTCCTACTAGGCCTGGGTGGTAAATTCCGTTCCACTTGCGGACTTTGCAGAATTTGGGTGATTTTGCATTCCGCGGAGAACGCAAAATTGCCCAAAATTCTGCATTCCGTGACTTCGCAAAATTTTTAGCTTGTTTGGGATCTCAAAATGCGTGTGTGAGATATTTCCCGCCGATCACGCAAACAGCAATGGCGAACAGGAAAAATGCACCGCGAACAAGCAATTCCACGTGTTTGCGGAAGTTCTGCGCGTTCGTGGAAATTTTTTACCGTTTTGCGGAGATTTGCGTAACGCAATTACGCAAATTCCGCCCACCCCTACTTCCTACATTATTGCACTTCAGGATGGTGGCCTAGCTCAAACTACTTCTCCAGCCAAAATCAAGACGCGCTTCACGGATTTCTACATGCAATTGTACACTGCAGGCTAAACCCCCTCGCAAGAGGTTTTTGAACAGTATTTTCACACTTTTCAGCTTCTATGGCTCAAGAATCACCATCTGGAATTCATTGATGTGCCCTTCTCCAAGGCTGCTATCAATGGCATGCCTGCCAACAAGGCCCCTGGTCTGGACGGTTTGTATGCATCTTTCTATAAGACTTTTGTCCCGATTCCAATACCACACAGGCCGCCATGTATAATGAATCATTTGAGTGCGGTCAATTCCCTCCCTCGCTCTGGGAGGCCATGCTGACCCTTCTTCTCAAACCGGATAAACCTGCTGAGCTTCGTGATTCCTATCGCCCCCTTCCCCTTATCAAGACGGACAATAAAATATTCGCCAAACTGCTTGCTTCTCGCCTCCTCCCTCTTATGCCACATATCGCCCTTTCGGACAGTCTGAGTTCATTCCCGGCCTCGCGACCTCCCACAACCTCCGGACCATTGTTTCTGTATTACACCAGATCAATCCAGGGCTCCTTGTGGTTGCTGCCCTGCTTGATGCTACCAAAGCCTTTGATACCCTTGAATGGCCTTTTCTATTTTCTCTACTTCCGCGCCTTGGATTTAACCCGGTTTTCATTCATAAAATCTTGCTCTTGCACCCTCTTCCCACTGCCCGTCTCCAAGTGAATGGCCAAATTTCCATTCCCTTCCCCATCGAGTGTGGCACCCGTCAGGGGTGCCCGCTCTCACCCATGCTTTTCGCTATCGCGATGGAACCACTGACTGCTAGACTCCGACAGCACCATACTCAGAGGGGCATCGGCTTCGCAGCCCGTGCCCTCTTGGTCTCCATGTACGCGGATGATGTCACCTTTATATGTCCGGAATCCCCAAGACAACCTCAGTCCTCTGGTGCATGAGATTATTAGGTTTGGGGGTTATTCGGGCATACAGGTGTACTGGAACAAGTCAGTCCTTTTCCCACACACTGACACCACCGTGCCCTTCACCCCTGACTACCCTTTCGTGTGGGTGTCGCGCCCTACTCGCTACTTGGGAGTCTGGCTGAGAAGGGACGTGGACGAGTTATGGAGGGCTAATTTTGGGAGCACGGGCGACTGGCTCTTGTCCAAGATTCCTCATTGGAACCGGCTGCCTCTATCGTTAGCGGGTCGGATAGCAATCACCAAGATGGTAGTGCTTCCGAAGTTTTAATATTTATTTCTTAACGTACCCGTTCCCTTTACTGCTCATTGTTTTAGCAGGGTCTGTTCGCTACTCATCTTGCTTATTTGGGCCAGTAGGCAGCCCAGGATCGCTTATGACACCCTCACTCTTCTGATGTCGCGCAGCGGTCTTGGTGCTGCTAACTTTAAACTCTACGCACTCTGCGCTCAGGCCAGCTTCTTGCATTTCTGGCTTCACCCTACTCCTTTTCAACCACACGTGGCTGTGGAGGCAGATCTTGCTACCCGGTAGTCGCTTTCCACTGCTTTGTTCGCTCCGGCCCCAGGCCAAAGGACTGAAATTGACATAGTCGGGACCCTGCGCAGGGTCTGGGAGGGACTTTGCCGCTTTTCCGGCACTCCCATGCTCTCAGCAAACACGATGCCTATTGTTCGTCATCCAGTATTCTCTCCTCATCCAGCGTTCCCTCCTCTCCAGCACTCTGGTATGGCTAAACATGCCTCCCGCTTAGGGTTGAACACACTAGCGGATCTCTATCTGGGAACACTTTTTTCTTGCTGGCAGACAATTCTGGTCCTATGGACGCATTAGTCTTTTATCAGCTTCGGGCGATCTGCAGGGAGTCGCACCCCTCGTTCCCCTAGCCTCCTCCCTCGATGGCTGCTCTTGATCTTCTGTATTCCTCCTCTTCTCCTCGGAAGTTGGTGACCAGGCTTCATGGTCTCTTGCTTGTGGCTGCCTCTGTCTCCACTGAACGTGTGCATGTGGCGTGGGAAGCGTACCTTGGTATTGATATCTCCCAAGCTGACTGGCTTTATTGCTGTAACCAGACTACGCATTTGTACCCCAACTATCGCCTGCGCCTCATCCATTTTAAATATTTGCACAGGCTTTATCACACTCCCGTTCAATTGCATAAGCTGGGGTTTGTCCCCAGCAACAGTTGCCTGCGCTGCTCCGCTCCAGCTGCAGACTTCTCCTACCTCACCTGGCTCTGTCCCAAGGTCTCTGACTATTGTCGAGAGGTCTGCACCGCCATTTCCGAGATCACCTCCTTGCTGGTCCAGCCTGGTCCCCCGCTCTGCCTCTTAAGTTTTGTGAAATTCTGCCCGGACGCCTCCCATCACTTGATTGTCATGCTGCTGGTCCTTGCACGATGCAGGGTTTCCATGTGCTGGAGTCGCAAACCTGCACCCAAGTTCGCTCAATGGCTCGAGGATGCCTCGCACTGCCAAATCTTATTGTCTGAATTCTGGGACCTTATGCCTGCCAGATCTCGTCCACTTGACAAATGGGGTCCCTTGGTGTCATATCTCCTTGCCCGCACACCCTCACAAGCCCTGTGCCCTCTCCCTCACTCCCCGCTGGCACTGTGCCCGTGGCAGCCGCCGGTGCAGGTCCGCGATCCGCTCTTTTCCCTCCCTCCTCCCCGCTCCCTTTGCTTGGGCCTGCATCTCCTCCCATTGATCTGGCACCGCCCTTACCTTAATGTCTTTTATTCTGTTGTGCCTGACGACATATGTGACATGGTGTAGTCATTTGATGTTTTATATACTGGATCGACCTTATCATCTTCCTTTGTTTACAAGTGTATGGTGATATAACTTGGTGCATGTCTGTACTTGTCATTGCAATTTTTTCAAAAAAGGTTTTTGAAATTCAAAACAAAAATTTGAATAAAAAGTTTATGTCAAGGAGTAAAGAGAAGTGGGGCGTGGCTAGCTGGCCACGATGGCGGTCGGAGGTCGTTAGAGCTCCGGTGCTGCCGGGAAGCCATTATCCTGCGACGGCCGCTACGGAGCTGAATACCGCCCAGGAAAGGACGCTCTTGATTGCGCTGCCCTCCCGGGAGCTTTGGGCTGAGTTTGGCGCCTCCGGCAGACAAGGGGGCGGTGCGGCGAGTCCTGGCGCTGTTGCGGCCTCGTCCCTGGCCGGAAGCCGGGGCCTCTAGTTTGCGGCCGGTCGGGCCTGCCCGAGACCTGGTGCGGCCTACGTGGGGCTGGGAGCTGCTTCACAGCGACCAGAACTACCTGCGGAGGCCTGACTGCACAGAGGGCCCCTGAGGCGATTGCGGGCTACGAGTAAAGACCGGCGGAGCCCGGCAGAGAAACGGACTACTCCGGATTCGGACGCGGACGGCGGCTGGGCCGTGGCGTCGCCTCTGGCTGTTCCGCTGAGGACCCGCCTGCCATCAAGGTACGAGGGGTGACCCTGCATCTGGCAGGATTGAGGTAGCCAGCCCTACACCTTTGGCCGCCCCCCCCTTGACTGACCCCCTGTCCTCCCCCCTGGCCCGAGGGCCTCCTGGATGTAAATTTGGTGACGAGGCAGCCATCTTCTCTGGAGGGTTCTGGGGACACAGAGACTGGCGCTGTGATACACCGGCGGCCCCCTCCCTGGGCCCCCCTCCACCCCCTCTCCAACTACGTGGAAGGCGCTTGCTGAAAGACTGGCCTTGCGGCACCCTGCTGATTCTGCTGCGTCGACTGGGGCTGCGGACTGTGCGCAGGTCCGCGACTCGTGAGGGGCTTTGCGGGCTGAACTTGAACCGGGCCTACGCAGAGGGCCACCACACAGCGGCTGCCCCCCCCCGACCCCCTGCATAATCGAGCCTACAAACGTGAGGGCTACAGAGACGCGGCCCGATTGTTGCGACTGGTCAGTGGCCACGGACGGGGCTGAGATCCTGACCCCTGCATCTTACAAGGAGATTAAGAGGTTGCCCTACGATGAACAGCATGGGACGGAGGGGGGTAAAAGCAGCCGATCTTAAAGATGGTACTCCTACCGACAACGTCTCGGATGAGACCCCCGACAGTCCTGCGCCCGGGACTGCGGCCTCTGGCCATCAGGGTGACAAACTGCACCTGATCCTTAAAGAAATTAGGGATTCCAGAACTGCGATGGAGATGCAACTGGGTACCCTTACCTCGAATCTTTCCCTGCTTAAGGCCGATCACTCCAACTTGTCGGACAAAGTCAAGGAACAGGGTCTGGCGTTGACGGATCTTACCCCGACGGTGGCTGAACACACAGGTTCTATTCAGCGAATCCAGCATCAGGTACAGACTCTTTTGGATAGGGTGGAAGATGCGGAAGGACGCAATAGACGAAATAATATCCGCGTCATAGGCCTGCCGGAACGGTGTGAGGAGCCCCACGCAGCGGAATTTATGGAGGCCTGGTTCCGGGAGCATGTTGCTACGGACGGCCTGTCCCCGTACTTCTGTGTGGAGAGGGCACACAGGATTCCTACGGGTCAGCCGAGCCCAGGTCGACCGCCCCGGCCCCTGATTGTGAGGATCCTCAATTACCGGGATAGGGACACGTTACTTCGACAGGCCCGGCTGAAAGCTGTCATAGATAATGAAAACAAACGCATCTCACTTTACCCGGATTACACCAATCTAGTGCAGAAACAGAGGTCCTCATACTATGAGATTAAGAGAAAACTCCAGAAAGCCAGGCTCCGCTACGCCCTGTTGTTCCCGGCGCGACTCAAAGTGATCCATGACAATACGACCCACTTCTTTGACAGCCCTACAGACGCGGAAGAGTGGCTGGAAGTGATGGACATTGAACGAGATGCGACCCAGACTCAGGGCTCGACGTCCAGTGGAGCTGGAGACGGAGCGGCCCGAAGACTGGCGGAGCGGATCTGGGAAGCTCGGAATCGAGAGGCCGGGGGCCTCCGGCCCACGAGCAAAAACGAGGTCAAGTGGACGCCATCGCGATGGTGGGTTCCTTCAGAGACGACCGAGAACAAGTGAATACGGACACGGAGGACAGCACTGTACATTCGGATTCTGAGAACAGCTTGGTACTTTTCCCGAATGTGACGCCCCGAGCGGCGGATGAAATCTTGGACACTGCCTTGGAATAATGGCTGCTGTGAATGTACTCTGACTCGCTGAGTCCACCTGGTATCCTTTTCTACTATTGTAACCTTTATGAGGCTCCGTGGGGGGGGGGGAGGAGGCGAAAGAGTGGGGTGCGAGGGACCCCGAGAGCAGGAGGCATGCATGTTGTTTTGCAGTAAAAGAGTGCTCTTGCACGGTTATGATCCTGGCTGCTGCCCCACACAGTGTGAAAGGAACTAGGCCACCGCCCTGAACTATCACAGACACACCTTACTGGTTCTGCGGGATTGAAAGGGGGCCCCCCCAAGCGAAGGCCGGTAACAGTGACTAATTATAAGCAATGTCCCTCCCGGCGGCGCCGTTGAGCAGGCGACACCGATTGACATGGTCCATTGGATGTGGCTTAAGTGCAGCAGACCCCCCAAGAGCGTATGCATGGTTCATTGTTTGATTTTGTTGTACTGTTTCATGTTCGGCACAGCTAGGTTCCGAGGCTGCGCCTACAGAGTTGGGGTTTTGGAATGGGAGGGAACCGTCTTCTGGTCACCGTGGCGACTGCACACACTGCACTATATTTTGTTGTCTACTCGAACATCGGTAGCTGATTATGGCTGACACGAAAGGGAGGTATAGGCTGGTTACCTGGAATGTGAGAGGTTTAGGAGCGATACAGAAACGACACAGAGTGCACGCCTTCCTGCTCCGCCAGGGAGCACACATTGTGTTTCTCCAGGAGTCCCACCTAACAAAACCCGAAGTACACACCCTGCGGAAGAAATGGAGGGGGACCGTCTTTTCCACAACATATTCTGCCTTCTCTAGAGGAGCTACGATCTGGGTGCGGTATGGTGTCCCTTTCGTGGAGATAGATAGAAAGACAGATGACCAAGGGCGATACCTCCTGGTAAAGGGTACACTGGATGGGGCGGTGGTAGTCCTGGGCAGTATTTATGCCCCAAACCACGACCAGGACAGATTCCTCCCAATTGTGAGTAGGGCCTTAGCAGACTGGGTGGACGTCCCCTGGATTCTGGGAGGGGACTGGAATATGATACTGGATGCGGGGCTGGATAGGTCGCACCCTCCGCTTCAAGGGGCAGGGGTTCACAAATTGTCTGACTCCTTTCGAGTATGGCTTCAGGGGTGGGGGCTGGCAGATATGTGGCGTACACTGTATCCGACACACAAGGAGTACTCCTACTATTCCCCACTACATAACTTGCATACACGCCTGGACAGATTTGTTTGCACCAGGTCCCTGATGGCACAATGCACGTCCTCGGCCTACCTCGCCAAGACGTTTTCTGACCATAGGCCGCTAACGCTAGACTTGAACTGGGGCAGGATTCCCTCTCCGGTGCCCACCTGGAGGCTCAACCCATCACTACTTGAGGATGGCCCGTTCCGTGCCCACCTGGAGAGCACGCTAGCAGACTACTTCAGGGATAACTGGGACTCTGCGTCCTCGAACCTGGTTGTGTGGGACGCCATGAAGGCGGTGGTGAGGGGTGCTGCGATTGGCCGGCTGGTGGGCGCCAGGCAGGAGGTATATGATAGACTCCGTACGACTGAGGACAGGCTGGCAATGCTTGAGACCGCAGTGGGGACGGACCCTGAACGAAGGGGGGATCTCCAATTGTGCAATATTGAGCATGCAGAGCTCTTGGAGACCCTTAGGGTAATGGACTACAGAGAGTACTTACGACGGCAACAGGCGGAGGCGGACAGGTCGGGTGCACTGCTGGCTCGCCTGATTAGGGACACCCCTGAGACCCCGGTAATCACGAGTGTCAGAGATGACACGGGCAGACAAGTAAACACGCAGATAGAGATCAATAATGTGTTTAAGACACATTTGGAGAGACTGTACGCCCCACCCCCTACTGATACTAGGGATGCCATGTTAGACTTCCTGGATGAGCTTCCGATCCCGGCCCTCCCCCGAGATATCCAGACGATCCTAGCAGGGCCTGTTACACAGCAGGAAATTAAAATAGTCATCCACTCTCTAAACCGGGGCAAGACCCCAGGCATGGACGGTCTGCCGGGTGAGTTTTATCAAACTTACTGTGATACGCTCGCCCCTATTCTAGAAAAGATCTACAAAACAGCGTATGAGACTGGCCACCTACCGGCTTCAACTATGCAGGCCTTGGTCATCTCGATCCCGAAGCCCGGCAGAGATGCACTGGACGTGAGTAACTATAGACCTCTGTCTATGCTCCCCTTGGAGTATAAAATCCTTAGTAAAATTATAGCCCTGAGACTACAAGCCCACCTCCCTGGCCTGATCCACACTGATCAGTGTGGCTTCCTCCCGGGGAGGAGTACCTCTCAAAATACGAGACGTCTCCATGCCCTCATGTCCACGACCCCCCCGGACTTGCCGCAGGCTGGATGTATAACCCTAGATCTGCGGCAGGCGTTTGACTCCCTGGCCTGGGACTTTATGTTTGAAGCTTTACGTCGCTTTGGCCTTCCTGACGCCCTCATAAAATGGGTTCGTCTACTGTATACCAACCCAACGGCTCGGGCACGCACCGGCCGACACACGTCGGACAGTTATGGCGTACACAGGGGCACCCGACAGGGCTGCCCACTGTCACCGCTGTTATTTGTCCTTACGTTAGAACCCCTAGCGATTGCACTCCGGACTAGGGCGGCGGAGACGGTAATCCAGGTTGGAGACACCCATAACCTGGTTTCCATCTACGCTGATGACATATTGCTGTTCCTACAAGACCTGCAGGGCAACCATACCCTCCTGGCGCATACCTTTGAGCGGTTTGAACAGATATCGGGCCTGGCGATTAACCCTGGGAAATCACTGGGGTTCTTTTTCCGAGACGGGCACCTACCCACCCACATACAGTTTGGGGAGCACGTGATCCAGGTGGCCCCGACTACCTTCAAATACCTCGGCATTAACGTTTATCGGAACCCTGACGACCAAATTGAGGGTAATGTGCGGAGAGCAATTACCGGCCTCCGCAGTAGTGTGAACTTCTGGACGTCTCTGCCTCTGTCCGTCATGGGCCGGGTGCCACTTTCAAAGATGGTCCTGCTTCCCCGAATCCTGTATTATTTTGTGAATCTGCCGGTCCTTCTGCCACAACCCATTTTTACTATGTTGAACTCGTTATTGATCACCCTGGTTTGGGGTTCGGGGAGGAGACGGATAGGCCTCAAGAAACTACAACTGTCTACCAGACAAGGGGGCCTGGGAGTGCCTGATTTACGTGGCTACTACTACGCTAGCCAACTGCAGTGGCTGACTAGGTGGGTGGCGGGCAGAGACCGCCATGAAATTGCTTTCACTCCACAAGAGCTGGCACGAGGGGCGCTCCATTCCCTTCTGCTGCCTGCGGCCAAGATTCCGAGAGACTGCCACCCCTTATTGCTCGTGGCATTGAAGTGCTGGCGGAATGCACTTAAATACACGGCAGGGACCCCCCCTTATGCTGACAACATTCCTCTCCTGGGCCTACCGACTCCACAGGGACCCCTGACGAGACGTAGATTACAACCCTGGATAGATGCTGGGGTAGACAGGGTTGGAGACTTATTTGGGGACGACAACTTGCTAGACCATGCCACCTTTACACAATCCACGGGAGCCCCGCAACGGCTGTATCTTCTACACGCCACGGTCTCCCATTATGTGAGGCGAACTTGGGCTACACAACGTACTAAACCAACACAACATGAATTGGTCCATCTTCTCCACTATATGGGGTCGGGCGGTCATTTAGTAAAATGGCTATATGTGGGCATTAGAGAACACGCAGCTGGATCCCTCACCCCACTTAGGGAGGCCTGGAGTACGGACACAGGAGAGGGAATTACAGACGGGGACTGGAAGATCATCCTCGGACATCCCAGGAGAGTGTCCAGGAACGCTAAATTCAAATTTATACAAGTCATGGTGCTACATAGGGCCTACCTCACTCCACAAAGATTACATAGGATATTTTCCACCGTCTCCCACTGCTGCCCTAGGTGTCAGGGTGATGACGCTGATATTGTCCACATGCTGTGGGCGTGCCCGAGGCTGCGCACATATTGGGAGAAAATCCGGCACGCACTTAACGCCATAACGGGTATGCAGGTCCCGGGGGCGCTTTACGCAAGGCCTGTAGGGCACAGCTGAAATTTACAGACCTAGCCCTCTTGTTGGCACTCCGGACCCTCACTATGAGATGGAAGTCCCTTAGGCCCCCAGCCATAGAGGTGTGGAGATCTGATATGTTGAAATGGGGGAAGGCGGAGGCAACGGAATTGCGTAGGGAGGAGGAGAAGGGCCACCGGAAATACCCTGTAGCACAAGATTGGGATCGCATGCTGTTGGAGCTGGAGGATGAGGACCTGAGTTTGCCTGGGGAAGAGGGTACCCGAGTGCTCACTGGAGATGGGGGGAGGAGATATGTGAGGCCGACTGCCTAGATACACTGGTGACCACACCTATGCCTGTAATGTCCATTTACACCGTTACATCACTATTAGACGAGCGTTATGAAGCTGTACATGGGAATGACCAGAAGACGGGAACAGGGTGGGGGGAGGTGGGAGGGAACGGGGAACGGTTGGGCGATACAGTATCCTACTGACATGTAATAAGTGATATATGTTACCCTGATTTGATATCTGGAATTTCACGAACCGTGATGTACGATTTGATGTACGGAGTACTGCGCCAAAGTTATGTTTCAGAAAACGGAAAAGACTGACAATATGTTAACAGAAAAATGTCTTCAAATGTGATATCTGATACAGTCATGAATAAAGAGTTTAAAAAAAAAACAAAAGGAGTAAAGAGAATGTGTTAGGATAACTAGTGCAGGTAGTATTAACACTAGCTTATACCATGATAGGTTTGCAGTTGGTGCTCCATCCCTGTTCCTAACTCACTGGCAAACATCAGACAGTATTTAAATATACGCCGACAAAGGCATCCCAATGTTGAGCCTATTTTGATGGAAGGCTCTCTGTCTGCCCTAAGGAAGTGTCCCATCTGCCCCTTCTGCATCTAACTTGCTTGTGTCAAGGGTTCACGTAATTAATACTTTAGTAAATATTGTGCTTAATACATCACTAGTGCTTAATATATCACTTGTGACAGCTATGGTACTTAGCTCCTGGAAGCAGGCTAAAATTCTGTTCTTGCTGAAGAAACTATCTGCGGAGCCAGGGGTACACTCTAATTATAGACCTACATACCTACTCCCAGCATTATGTAAAATATTTGAGATGCATGTGAACCATCATCTCTCCATATATCTTGAATCCACTTAACTGCTTCTCTCCAGTCAGTCTGGGTTTAGACCCCACTTCACATAAAAACACCATTTATGGTGGTATGGGAATACATCAAATGCAGTTTAAATGTTGGGTGAAAGGTTGCACTGATTGTGTTAGACCTATCAGCAGCCTCTGAAAAGGTCTCCCACTCTAGTCTCCTAGGGCATCTGCAATCAATTGGAATAGGGGGTCAAGCCCTGCACTTTCTCTCCTTCCTTTTGGAAGAAAGGGGACAGCAGGTGTGGATTCCTCCCTTCTCCTCGAAGCCACGTGAGCTGACAATGGGAGTGTATAGGGCTTTGCTTTGAGCCCTACATTATTTAATGTATATCTCACCGCTCTTGCTCGGTTAGCAGAGACCCTGGGTGCAAAAGTCATATCTTACGTTGATGACACTCAGCTGTTGTTCTCATGTGTCAAGGAAGAAGAGTTTCCAGGGAGTTTGAGTAAAACCTGCCTGATGGCTGTCTTTCATTGAACAGCTATATACCAGCTTGAATGTAATGCAGAAAAGATGGAGATTCATTTTTTGGCAAAACCCCTTCAGATATTTGGCAGACCTTTTGGCCCAAAAATGGCCCACCTCCAGGTCCTCAGGAAGGCACTGCTAAAAACGTAGTGGTCAAATTTGATGACTACATGTCATTTAGGCCACAAATTAAGTCAATGGAGGGCACCTGTTTTGGGATATTGTGCTCTTTGAAAAGGTGTTTACCTTTTCTGTCCTTGTTTAAAAAAAATAAAATAAACAGTCATCCATGCCCTGGTAACTTCAATGCTGGATTATGGTAATGCTCTGAATTTTGGCCTGCTGGAGTACCTGTTAGAGAATCTTCAGGTGGTTCATAATGCAGCAGCTCATTTCCTCTTGAAACTGACAGTTACAGCGGTATACAGCCTTTACAACGAAACTTTTACGACGAACTACCATTACAACGCAACTTTTGCAATGCAAACTATTACAACGCATAGCGCTGGGGGGCGCTCTAGGATAGGGAATAGGTTTAATGTACTATCCAACACCTTCCCTACTATCCACGGGGACTGGAGTTGGAATAGTAAATTAAACTATTCACTATCCAGAGCCCAAAAGCATTATGCGTTGTAATGGTATGCGTTGTAAAACTTGCGATGTAAAGGTAGGCGTTGTAACGTCATACATCCGTTACAGTGCATGTATCCCCTCATTTTCACACCCTGTACTGGCTTTCTATCAGGAAGAGAATCCTGTTTAAGGTTTTAGTGATAGAGCATGCAGCATTCTATCTGTCTCGTACAGAATATCATAGAACAAATGTCAGTTTTCACGTTCCAAGAAGAAACATGAGGTCTGCCAATAAACTATCAGCAATGAAAGCCCAGAATTAGAAGACCTATCTGTGATCTAAATCATGGAACGAGCTCCCTCTAGAACTCTGGGCTGCTAATATTTCAGCAATGTTTAAAAAAAGTCTGAAAACCTGGCTTTTTAGACAGTTATAAAAACGGCAGAACGTACTCTCCTCTGCCTTGTTTAGTGCGTGGGACACTCTGTGGGGCAGCTATGTGCAGTACAAGTTGCTTTCATTATCATCATCATCATCATCATCCCCTTAAGGTGAATGCTCAAAGTGAGTAAGATCTTCTCCTCTAGTATCAACAACACCATAGACTGACTTATTGCTGCATTAACATATGGGTATGTTAAAATCCCCTGCTAAAAATAAAAGAAATTGGTTGGTATACCTAACAAGAAAGTTTCCAATAAACCCATCAAATTGATCAATAACTACACAGGCTCTTGTATCACCTATTATCATAGAAATTAATCAGCACAAAATCAGCAGGACCCGGCCTAAGCAAGTATACATCTTACAACCATGGACTGCACCAAATCACTTCGGAATTCGTAAATGCAAGCTTGAAGGAAGCCTCGGATGCTAAATCCCTCATTCTCCTTATCCCTGATTATTTCTGAAGGAATTGCAGGGTACAAGAAATGTAGTACCCATCATTAGAAAAAGACTGTTTCATCCACATTTCTTTAAAGAAGACTGTTAATACTAATTACTAATAATATCCAGACTTTCTTGGTTAAATAAGTTAGCATATATCTGGCTACTTTCCAGTAGAATACTCTTCGTGCCAGATGCATGAAGAAACCGTTTTGCAATTTCCTAATTGTAAATCCTTGCAATTTGGAATTTGCAAAGCAGCATGCATGGAAGTGTTTTCAATACTTTTTGGAATTCCTAGGGGATCGCAAATGACCTACCTCCTAAATATAAATGAGGTAGTTCACAATTTGCGACCCCCTAGGAGCCGCTAAAATCACAGGGATGGTGGCCTGCCGGAGTCAGCAGACCATCATGTCTGTGATTGCTTTTAAATAAAGCTATCTTTTTTTTTTTAAATGCAGCCTGCGTTTCAAGTACAAAAATGAAAAGTTTTCTTTTAATTTTTTAAGAGTATGCCGTGGTCGGTTGGACCAGTGTCTGCTCTTAAAAAATGCTGTAACAAACATTCACACCTTCCCATTTGGGAATAGGTTACCACCTACTTAAAGTAGGTGGTAAAATGCGAATGTTTTGCGACTGCATTTCGGTTACATATCATTCCTACACACCGATGCAATTCGGTATTAGGAAGGGACACCCTAAACACGCACATTCCTAATAGCGAATCACAAACCCATTTTGCGATTTGGTAAAGGTTACAAATCACAAAATAGGGTTTGTGCATCTGAAAAGTATTTTTTGCATTCATGAACGGATTGGGAAGACAAAAATGCTTGATGCATGTGACCCTAAGAGTTTTCTTCTGGCAATGACCCTCCATAGTGCAAGATGTAGGGGCAAATTCATCATGTGAGGATTTCTGCACTGCCATAGGGGCACTACCAGCTTGATGTAAAGACACTAATTTGGCCAGCAAATCTGCAATTAAAAGTCAGTTGTGGGGTGATAACTCAGCATACAACACGGTGGGACTCCCCCAGGTTTGGCAAGCTACACATGAG
This sequence comes from Lissotriton helveticus, assembly GCF_964261635.1. Taxonomy (NCBI): domain Eukaryota; kingdom Metazoa; phylum Chordata; class Amphibia; order Caudata; family Salamandridae; genus Lissotriton; species Lissotriton helveticus. The sequence goes on from NC_136059.1 coordinate 1,295,441,049, forward strand.
CAAGGGTTTTACAAGAGGAAGAGGTGTGGCGCCGCGGCCAGGGCGACTGACGCTGGAATCTGGGGACCACGGTTCGATCCCCGGCTCCGGCGGCAGGTCAGCCCAGCACCATGTGACTCTGGGCAATAGCTCGCTTAATCTTCCCGACGGCCCCCCAGCGCCTAGAGACCCTTACGGGTGATTGTGCGCTTTACAAATGTGGACTTTACTTTTTTTTTTTTATAGACATATCCAGGGTTGGCGACCTATGGAAAAAGGGCGAGGTGGTTCCTTTTGCACAGCTACAGGCAACGTATCAGATGGCAGGGAGGGAACAATACCAATACACTCAAATTAAGCACGCCATGATGAAGGCCATACCTCTGGGAGCCGATCTGCCCGAGTCCTCTCCACTTGAGGATCATTTATTAACAGACTCACTATCCAAAAAGGCAATCTCATTAACATATTGAAAGTTGATCAACAATCAGAAATATCCCACACATAACCTAAAGGAGAGATGGCAGCCGGAGGTTGGGGGGATGGACGAACAAGAATGTCAGGAAGCGCTGGCATCCCAACGGGAGGTGGCGGCCCCTTCCAAATTAAAACTCATGCAACTTAAAATACAGCACAGAACGCCCTTCAGGAGAACGACACTACACAAAATAGGGAGGGCAGACACACCACTTTGTGTGAGGGGTTGTGGGTTCATGGGTAATTTTGACCACACTATGTGGGACTGTCCTCACATTACACAATATTGGAGGGCTGTTATGACTACGATCACCCAGGTAAGCGGTTTCAAGGTCCCCTCTGAACCTCGGAGATACCTGCTTAATGTGTGAGAGCCCACAGATCTCAACCATGCAGCACAGGATTGGGTAACCCTCAGTATCACACTAGCCAAAAGGAATATTGCACAGCCCTGGGGAGCCCTAACAATACCCTCCCATCAGCAGTGGTGTTGTGACCTTGATAGCGCCATGGTAACGGAAAAGGCAGTCTTTATTAATAGGGGATGCCCCCAAAAATGGACACGAGTATGGGGGAAATGGAACACTTTTTGGGGAAACATATGTGCCCCGCCACCCAAAGACTCAGATCCGGACCTGAGTGACTGACAAACTGAAAACAGGCACACCATGAGAAGTCCCCCACGTGAGGCAAAGGATTTAAAAAATTGTATGGCTGTGGGATTGGCACAACTGTATTTATATTTATACTTATTGTGTACAGTGATATTGCTTGTTATAGCATGCCAACAAATATCTGTAACGGTTACTGTTTGTGAACTGCTCTGCTTGATGTGTATAATATTAACAATAAAAGGTTTTTTTTTTTAAAGTCAGTTGCTGTCTACTGAGTTGTTAAGAGGGGAAATTGGTTCCTATTTTCAGCAGTGTATGATGGTAATTTAAAGCCATAGACTGCTGATTTGAAAAAGGGTCCGCACTTATTTGATGAATTGAAGGTGTCAGCTTATTCTAATAGCCTAATGGATGGGCATGGACTCAGCCAGAACAATTCTGCAAATAGGGCAGTAATTGCAAAAGGCTTCTTACAACTAAAGGATTTTTTTAATGTATTACTGTACAGGTACCACTTTGTTAACTTTGGGCAATGACTCGCCCATTGCATTATGTCAATAAACCCAGAGTTATTTTGCAGCCATTGAACCACCTTATGATTTAAATCATGCAACTCTTCTCTCTTGCCAGTAGTTAAAGTGGGGGCACCCTCCAACAATATTAAATAAGGGATACAATCCTGAGGCAGCTGAAGATGCAATTTACTCCTTGCATATTTCCTGCTACCAATCCAAGGCATCTCTTGTGACTGACTAGTTACCTTAACTAAGGTATTGTCACTGCATCTCAATGGGAAAGCAGAAGAGACACTCTGCCTGGCAATTGCATTAAAATGAATCTTGTTAGAGGTATTTCTCACAACTTCAGTATCTTGAATTGGTCCAGATGGTCATGGCCTAGGCATAGATCAATAAAGTAATGGGTACCACACCCTCAAGATAATCCAAAGTTCAAATATACTTGGTGTGGAGGAAGTACACTGTTTTATTGGCGTGTAATGAGGTATCGTCCTCTGAACCTGGACGTGGAATATAATGAGGCTGTTGCGTTTCCCCACTGGGAAACATCCCTCAGGTGCACTGCCTATTTCCAGATGGGAATCAACTTCAATCAAAGTTCAAAGTTTTGCTGGAAAAAGCTTTTTATTTAGATCATAATAATCCTCATTATGGTTTCATGAATTACTCCAATCATTCATGTAATATGAATTGAAGAAGCATCGTGTGATAAAGTACAGGTCATCACCAATGCATTTCAGGCATAGTAAATGCCCTTCGTCAGGGGGTCTGTTCCTAAAACGATCATAAAAGTAAAGAAATAAACAGAAATACAAGAAGTGGGTTTACCACCTTATCCCAGGTTATTAGTGTAAGTTTTGATGTGGGTGTGTCACAAACTCCTGTGTGAAAAAAAATGTGCTACATGCAAATGGATTTTACTGACTAATCTTTTAATAATAAACTTTTCCTATCACTTGTTTTGCACTTTCATTTCATTTTATGTTGCATTTTCTCAGTATAATCCCTTTGCATATAGCACGTTTTTTCACATAGGAACATATCCCCTGAAGAAGGGCATTCACCATGCCCAAAATGCATTAGGGATGACCTGTACTCTATCACACGATGCTTCATCAATATACGTTATTACATAAATGATTGATGGCCTAGGTATGACATCATGAAAGTTACACTGCTGGCTAGCTGCGATTGAGATGAGATTTCTCCATTCAAGGCTTTAATCGTAAGTATAATACCATGTGGAAGTACTTCAGTGATTAAGACCCATGCAACCCATACCTTGCTGGACTCCCCCAGGTGTCTAGTTTTCAGAAATGTGTGAGTTTGATAGGTTTCCCTAGATGGCCGCCAAGCCCGGGGCCAAAAACCCAGGTGACCCCCCCTTGTAAAACCAGGTGGTTTTGTGATGGGTCATTTTGATGTCTCCCCAATACATTTTGGGCCCTTGACTGTTGGGGGTACATGACCCACCCACACAAGTGAGGTACCATTTTTTTCGGGAGACCTGGGCAAATTATGTGTAGATGCAAATTTGTGGATCCACGCAGATTCCAGAACTTTCCCACACAGAAATTTAAGAAAAAAGTGATTTTTGTTCAGCTAAATTTGAGGTTTGCAGGGGATTCTGGGAAGGGAAATGGTGTGGGACCCATGCAAGCCATACCTCGATGGACTCCTCTGGGTGTCCAGTTTACAAAAATGTGTGGGTTTGGTAGGTTTCCCTAGATGGCAGTGCAGCCCGGGCCAAAAACTCATGGGACCCCTCTTGCAAAACCAGGTGGTTTTGTGATAGGTAATTCTGATGTTGCCTCAATAGGTTTTGGGCCCTTGCCTGTCCCCGGTACTTGATCCACCCATACATTTGAACTACCATTTTTCTCCGAAGACTTTGGGGAATGCACGGTGGGTGGAATTTTGTTTATCCACACACATTCCAGAACTTTCCATCACAGAAATGTGAGGAAAATGTGTTTTTTGGGACACATTTTGAGGTTTGCAATGGATACTTGGTAACAGAAACTGGTGAGAGACAGACAAGTCTCCCCATCCTGGATTCCCCCGGGTGTCTTATTTTAAAAAATGTATAGGTTTTCTAGGTTTACCTTGGTGCCTGCAGAGCTAGGGTTCAAAATCTACAGCTAGACACTTTGCAAAAAAAAAAGGTCAGTTTTCACTGAAAATGTGGTGTGTCCATTTTGGGCCGTTTCCTGTCGCGGGCACTTGGCCTACACACACAAGTGAGGTACCATTTATCTCAGAAGACTCTGGGGAATGCAGGGGGTGGAATTTTGTGGATCCACGTAGATTCTAGAACTTTCCCCCACAGAAATATGAGGAAAATGTTTTTTTTACAAATGTTGAAGTATGCAAGGGATTCTGGGTAACTGAACCTGGTGAGAGCCAAACAAGTCACCCCATCCTGGATTCCCCTGGGTGTCTAGTTTTCATAAATATATAGGTTTTCTAGGTTTTCCTAGGTGCCAGCAGAGCTAGGGTTCAAAAACTATAGCTAGGCACTTTAGAAAAAAAAGGGTAATTTTTCAATGTGAAATGTGGTGTGTCCACGTTTTGTTTTGAGCTGTTTCCTGTTGCGGGCACTAGGCCTAACCACACAAGTGAGGTACCAATTTTCTTGTAAGACTTTGGGGAATGCAGGGTCAGTGGAATTTCGTGGAACCATGCAGATTCCAGAACTTTCCACCACAGAAATGTGAGGAAAATGTGTTTTTCTTGTCTATTTTTTAGGTTTGCAAAGTATTCTGGATAACAGAACCTGGTGAGAGCCAGTAAAGTCACCCCATCCTGGATTCCCCTAGATGTCTAGTTTTAAAAATTATATAGCTTTGCTAGGTTTCCCTAGGTGCCGGCAGAGCTAGGGTTAAAAAACTGCAGCTAGGCACTTTGCAAAAAAAGGGTAATTTTTCACTGTGAAATTGTGGTGTGTCCAAGTTGCGTTTTGCGCAGTTTCCTGTCACAGGCATTAGGCCTTCCCACACAAGTGAGGTACCATTTTTCTCAGAAGACTTTGGGGAACATGGGGTGCATGGAATTTTGTGGATCCACGCAGATTCCAGAACTTTCCACCACAGAAATGTGGGAAAAATGTGGTTTTCTTGACAATTTTTTAGGTTTGCAAGGGTTTCTGGTTAACAGAACCTGGTGTGAGCCAGTAAAATCACCCCATCTTGGATTCCCCTTCGTGTCTAGCTTTGAAAAATGTACAGGTTTTCTAGGTTTCCCTTCGTGTGAGCTGCGCTAGGGCCCAGAATCACATTGCTAAAAAAAAGTTGGTGCCTAGTTGGCTTTCTGCCAACTTGCAAGGGAATCGGGGGAAGGGGATTCACTCCGATATGCCCCCAAGGGGGGTAGAACGACTGTGGCTATTTTTTTGTGGGGGTGGCGTAATTAGTATGCCCATTTTGGGCAGCCCCCAACCCAAGCATAAAAAAAGTCTGCGTAATCGCTGGTGCCAAGTGGGCTTTCTGCCCCCCCCCCCCCCCCCCCCCCCTCAGGGGGCAGATCAGGGGCCACAGCCCCTAACTGCCCTCCTGGGGGCAGAAAGACTGGAATTTCTCTGGGGAGGTATTGTCATGCCCATTTTTGGCAGCCCCTACCAATACACGAAGAACATAAAAATTCCAGGCATCAATTGGGGCTAATGCCCCCATCTGCCCCCCAGGGGGCGCAGAAAGGCTGTAATGGTGGCAGGGGGTGGGGGCATTGGCGTGCCCATTTCAGGCAGCCCCTACCCTAAAAAGAAATGCGCAAAAAAAATCCCTGGCTCTTAGTGGGCTTTCTGCCCCTCCGGGGGGAAGATTTGGGCTACTGCCCCATCTGCCCCGAGGGGGGCAGAAAGGCTGTAATGTTGGGGGCCTTTGCATGAACATTTCGGGCAGCTTGCACGCTAAAAACAAATGCACACAAAATCCCTGGTGTTTAGTGGGCTTTCGGCCCGCCAGGGGGGCAGATTGGTACTACTGCCCCGATCTGCCCCCGGGCAGAAAGATGTAATTGTGGTAAGGGGGTTTGGAGGTGGCTTGCCTGTTTTGGGCAGCCCCGCCCAATTAAAATTACCCAAAAAATCCCTGGTGTCTAGTGGTCTTTCTACCCCCTGGGGGGACAGATTGGGGCTACTGCCCCCATCTGACCCCCAGGGGGGGCAGAAAGACTGTAGTTGTGGTGGGGGTGGGGGCATTGGCTTGCCCATTTTGGGCAGCCCCCATCCTAATTGAAATTGCCTACAAAAAAAATCCCTGGCATCATGTGGGCTTCCTGCCCCCCATGGGGGACAGAAAGACTCATTTTGGCCAATTCTTTTGGGAGGGGAGCAAAGACCCTTGCCCAAGAGGGCCACTCCCCCCACCCTGGTGTCTAGTGGTGGATCCCTGCTAGGGGATCGCCCTCCTGACCTTGTGTCTAGCCTCCTCCAGAATCCTGCATGTGTAACCCCTTTTCGGGAACCTGTCAATCATACGGTCCTCCTCTAATTTATTGGCTTTCAGGTTGCTGTCATTCCTACCAGCTCTGAGGAGTTCCTCATAGGGGATGCTGCACTTACGTTTGGGTGGGTTGTGGCTCCTTGCATGCAGGATGCTGTTTCCAGCTGTCTCCTTTATCAGTAATCTAGTTTCAAAAGTCCCATCCTGAACCCTAACTTCTACGTCCAAAGTCAATCTTCTCTGTACTAACTTTACTGGTAAACTTGAGGTTCAGGTCATTTGTGGATATGGCAGTAAGAAAATCATCTAGGGGCCCCTCCCAGATAAGAAAAATGTTATTGGCATACCTTGTCTAAAGGACCAGATATTTGGTATTCTTGTCAAAGGCCTCAGATCACACATGCTCCACCTCCCACCACCCCATGAACATACATGCGTAGCTCGATGCAAACCAACTGCCCATGACATTCCCTGTCAGTTGCTTAGTTATGCCATTGTTTGCCGAACATGGAAAAGTTGTTTTCAAGGTAAAATTGGAGTATCTCGAGCAGTAGACTGGAGTGGTCATAGGTAGCAATAGGACTGTCCCTAAAAAGTGTTTACAAGCCTGAATTCCCAAGTCATGTTTGATACAGGTGTAGAGTGACAGCACATCTACTGTGCACATAATGAGTTAGGCTCCCATGGTGTATCTGAGACCTTGGATATAACATCCATACTGTCACAGCAGTAAGATTGCAAACTATAGACATAGGGGAACAATAAGTGGTCTAAGTAGATCGAGACATTCTCCAAGAGACTATTACTAGCTGAAATGATGGGCCTACCCAGTGGGTGGGTGCTGTGCTTTTGCACCGTGGGTGACATATAAAAGCAGGGGGATTACTGGTTTCTTGACTGTAAGGAATAAGAGTTCATTTTGAATCAAAAGTCCCAAAATTTGCCATTTAGAAAGCATTTCATGAAAACAATCAATGGTAGAAACATATTGCCCAACATTAGCTTTAGTGTAGCTGCCAGAAAAATCAAGCTGCCTTTTGGCTTCTGACATATATTTCTTAAGGTCCAAAGTATGACATTTCCTCCCTTGTCAGAAGGCTTGATAACAAATGTATTGGCTTGCCTCAAGGATATTAGTGCTGCCTGCTGGCCTTTGGTCAAATTCATTGTTCATGCCCAATTTGCTAATGTCTTGTGCCACAGCTTCATGAAAGGAGTCAATGTTATCATGTGGGGTGTTGGGTTGGGATTAAACTTTGATCTAAAATCACTGCTAGTCCTCTTACCAGTCTCTAGCTAGACTCAAGAGTTACCTCTCGGTAGACCAACCCCTGTCACCCAGTCCCAGCTCCCTGAGGGAAGCCAAATTGGCGATGTCACCAATAGAAAGGAGGTTGGAGGGGGTGTCGGAGTCCATGGAGGTATGCCCCGTCATGGGAGTACTTGGTATGGTTCTAAGCCCCTTCAGAGTGTGGAATTTTAGCAATTTGAGTTTTCTGGCAAAGAGAAACAAGTCTATGTGTGTACAAGAATAGTCAAATTCAATTGTGGGTCAAAAAGAGAAACCGAACTCCAAAAAAGTCTGTTCATCATCCTTTAGAGTGTGGGAGGTTAGGTTATGAACTGTTAAAACTGCCTCACGCATTATTTGTTCCTGGTGCTCTGCAGAATTCCCCTCCCACGAGGCTTCTCTGTCTCCTTTCCCTCCTCTGCCCTTCCTTGTTTTCTTTTAGGCGACTTCATTCTTTTTCTTTTCCTCTTGGTGTTTTCTTTCTCGGACCCTGGCTTTGGCGTAAAAATGTTATTCCTCCAGTGTGGTAAAAGGAGCCTGGTCTGTTCCTGATGTTAATTGCCTTTCGTCCAGATCGGAGACATCCGAGCTGGATTCAGATCTAGCTGTCTCCTGTTGTGTTAATGCATAAGTGCGTTGAACTGCTTCCTGGTCAAGAGACAAAGAAGGGTTTTGGCTCTAATCAGTACGGCTGAGCCCAATTCAAACAAAAACCAACAAAACGTCAATACTGATGCTTAATTCTGAAACTACAACGTGCCCATTGACATGAAACAATGTCACTAAGTACCTCTTTTTTTCATACGATTTAGTGAAAAGTTTTTTAAATGCTCACATATATAAATCACAGACAATTGCATCCATTTTAAAAACATTTAAGGAAACACCAGGCTCCCTTCACCCACCAAAACCTATTTAGAACATCATTTCACCCACAGGAGCTTCTCTTTCACACCCCCTCATGCATCCATCTCTTCCAGTCATCTCAGCCCTCCACTCAATTCACTCTCCATAAATACCAGCACACCCACCCACACCCTGCCCACCTTTCAATATTAAATTTTTTACAACCACAAAAAAGAATTAGACAATACAAAAAAAAAAACAGAAAAATACTTTTCATAAATGTAGAATTTAACCAATGATTAGTACACTTGATTGGCCACAACAAAAGGTCAACGAGTTTCGTACCCCTCCACATACGGGGTTCTCTTCAGGACCAGAAAGCTGGAAAACAAAAAACGATGTCATAGTTATTGACCATATTTACAAGAGGCCCCCCAGATTCTAATTGCCTCCTCTCTAAAGAATTACGCTTACCTTATTGACTATTGCGAGCTCACCCGAATTCTCTTTACCCATTATACACTGTTCCTGCAGAAACAAAAAATGTCCGGCTTGAGTCTCAAAACGAGACTTGTTTGCCTCCAAACAAAAAATCTAATCTATGCTGAGTAAGTTAATGAATGCCTCTTACATTTATGGATGTGGTCGATTAGCAGAAAGCCGTTGAAAAATCAAATGTGTGGTGGAATCCCAGGCGTTAATTCTAGGCTGCACACAAAAAGTTAAAATGAATGCAATTGTCTGTGACTTATATATGGGAGCATTTAAAAGACTATTGATTAAATTGTACGAAAAAAGAGGTACTTGGTGACATTGTTTCATGTCAAAGGGAACGTTGTAGTTTGAGTTTGAGAATTAAGCATCTGAACTCCTTCCTAGCCATATCCAACCTCCTGCCGAAAGTCAATATACATCCTGACGCATAGTCAATTTTACCTCTTGTGAACCTCCACTTTTTCTTAGGTTTGATTTCGTCTTCATAATTTGCTAGTCTCCCCTCCATTTCCTTTAGGAATTTCTGTATTTCCTCCTGCTGGGCATGCTTGTCCAGTGTCTCCTTGAGTGTTTCAATCTTTTCCACCACCTGCTCCAACTTCATGGCCGGGTTCTTGGAAAATAAGCCAAGCATCAGCTTACAAGTGGATGCCATGAGGGATGACCATTCCTCCAGTAGTCTAGGGTGTGGCTCATGGTACGTTGGTGTGATTAAAATGCGCCGCCCCCTCGGAACTCTTCCTACTTCAATGTATTTATCAAGTTAAATTACTTCCCAGCTGAAGTTCAATTTCTTTCTCACAGTTTCTCATAGGAACCTAGTGTTTGTTTCAATGTCCTGTTGCCATTGTGGTTACCATCTGCCCCTGCCATTGTGTGTGATAGACTCGAATCCTCCTCCTCGTTGATCAAGTAATTTGCGACCCCCAGTCATTTATGGATCACTTTGCACATTGTGCTTTGTTCTCTGTCTTTCTTCGCGCTCTTTTGGTCACATACTAGCACTCCTCTCTTTGTTGGGCACTCGCGGAAATGCTGCTACAATATTGCACTTCCCCTGCAACAGTGCTGGTACATTTGAACCTTGGACTTTTACACCTGCCGCCTTCAACGCGTAGCACAATCTATGCTCTAGACGGAACCTCTGCCAGTACCTGTCAATCAAATTTTTAGTGCAAGGCACGTTTCCTGGAAAAATCGCCAGCTGCCACATGCCTCCCGGGAGAAGCGCGCCTCGGGAGCAATCATCCTGTTAAACATTATGGCCTCCTTCCAGATCAGGAAACGTTCTCTAGGCCGGCGGCAGGAATCAGGAATCGAATACCTCCGCACACAATACTTGCTGCTGAGATCCGATCACTTCCACTTTTCGAGGTTGGTGATGGGCAGACAGGAACAGGACCCATCTAATATTTCCAAAATCCCTTGCTAACGCTGCAGCACTGCAAGGAAGGCCCGTACACTAGGTTAGTCCAAACAATATCTTTATGCTCACTGACGCCTTTCGACCTGACGCTCTTTTTCAGAGTTGAGGAAACTTTGTGGCAGTGTTCTCTTTATAGGCAGAGAAACACTATCACAAAATGGGTGAACATAGGAAAAATACTTTGGCATTTCAACATACATAATGCCATTGAGTATTTAAGAAAAAAGACTCTGTTGAGTCAACAAACATAAAAGAAGAAAATGTACATGTATGTCTCTTCCCATAAAATAAATAAAGAAATTGTTGAAAAATAAAACAGTAAAACAGTAAACATGAGAAACAGAAATTCATTCAATTTAACACGTAAATATGATGAAATGCAAGTGCATATGTGTTGAGGTTTAACAGGCAGAGATACCCTCAAATGCCCAAAGGCACAGAGCACAAACTTCCGATAAAAAAAAACATGAAGAGTGGGCTCCCGCACTTAAATGGTATTTAGCCCCGGGGGGCCAAATCCCGGGGGCAATGGATTATATGGATTATATTAAAGGGGGGCCCTCCAGCCCCGGGGACTGCCACTAGCTGGGGCTTTATTAAATTATGTACAGGGGCTCTTAGGCCCCCCCAGCCCCGGGGACTGCCACCCCCTGGGGCTTATTAAAATTGGGTGGGGGGCTCTCAGGCCCACCCAGTCCGGGGACCGCCACCCCGGGGCTTTTAACAAATGTGGGAGGTGGGTCGCATGGCCCCCTCCCAGGAGCTTTGTACAGGCCCTGGGGACCGCCACCCCCTCACGGCTGGCTCCTGCAGTGTCCCGGGTGCCCACCCCGGGACACTGCTGTTTGCCTCGCGGTTCCCACCCTGCCATTGCAAACTGCTTTGCTTGATTGAAGCGAGAGCAGGGAAACCTGCTCTCGCCTCATTGAAGCAAAGCAGATTTCTTTTTCTATATGGGGAGCAGCATGGTAGCTGCTCCCCATGTGGAAAAGCAATGCTGGCTCCCGCAGGAGGCGGGTAGCCGGCTGGGACCCTGGGGGGATTGGGGACCCCCACGGTCCCCAACGAGAGGCCAGGCCCCGGGGATGGTGTCCCCGGGGCCATAAGTGGCCAGGAGGGGGGCCGCGTGGCCCCCCCTCCCCATTAAGAAGAAAAAAAAATCAATGACCGGCCCCGGGGGAAGGGGTCCCTGGGGCCTTGGGTGGCCTGAGGAAGGGGGCTACACAGCCCCCTCCATAAAAATATTTAAAAATATGCCAATGCCCCAGGTGATGGGGTCCCCGGGGCACAGAATTGGCCACGGGAGGGGGGCCATGCCGCCAAATTTATTTCAATTTTAATTTTGGGGTGAGGCCCTGGGGGATGGGGTCCCCAGGGCCCAAAAAATGTAAAAGGAAGCAGGGCCACAGAGCCCCCCTTTAAAAAAAAAATGACGCTATAGTCCCTAGGCCCCGCTCCCTCACAAACACACTCTACAAACGAGCGCTGTGGCGCTTTTTAAATTGAGGAATTAATTCCCCTACAATACTGGGAGTTCCTGGGGCCAACTAGTCCACCAGGTACCTCCAGTAAGCGCCACAGGGCTGCGTTACAGAGAAGTGCTACAGGCCACACCCCTTTTTACACCTCTCTGCAACGCAGCCTTGTGGCACTTACTCGAGGTACCTGGTGGGCTAGTTGGACCCCAGGGACCCTCAGGATTCAAAGGGACTTAATCCCCCAACTTAAAACATGCCACTGGGTGCGTTTGCACAGTTTTGAAGGTAGAGGGCGGGGCCTGAGGTGATATGCGTGCAAACACATCCTGCGGCGCGTTTTAAGTTGGGGGATTAAATCCCCTTGAATACTGAGGGTCCCTGGGGGCCAACTAGCCCACCAGGTACCTCCAGTAAGCGCCACGGAACTGCGTTGCACAGTGTTGTAAAAAGGGGCATGGCCTCTGAACACCCCTCTGCAATGCAGCCTCCTGGCGCATGCTGGAGGTACCTGGTGGCCTAGTTGGCCCTCAGGGAGACACAGGATTGAGGAGGAATTAATTCTCTAACTTAAAACGCGCCACAGGGCGTGTTTGCAGACATATCACCTCAGGCCACGCCCCCTTCTTTCACCACTGTGCAAACGCGCTCTGTGGCACGTTTTAAGTTGTGGAATTAATTCTCTTTCAATACTGAGGGTCCCTGAGGGTCAAATAGCCAAACAGGTAGCTCCAGTATGTGCCAGGGAGCTACGTTGCAGAAAGGTGTTCAGAGTCCACGCCCATTTTTACACCTCTATGCAACGCAGCTCTGTGGCACTTACTGGAGGTACCTAGTGGGCTAGTTTGACCCTAGGAACCCTTAGGATTGAAGGGGACTTAATCTCTCAACTTAGAACGGTGACAGGGCGCGTTTACACAGTTGTGAAGGGAGGGGATGGGGCTTAACGTGATGTGCGCAAACACGCCCTGTGGTGCGTTTTAAGTTGGAGAAAAAAATCTACATCAAACCTGAGGGACCATGGGGGCCAAGTAGCCCACCAGGTGCACCCGGGAGGCGCCACTGTGCTGCGTTGCAGAGACGTGGTGCTGGCTGTGCCCCTTTTTACATCTCTCTGCTACGCAATTCTGTGGCACTTACAGGATGTACTACGAATTCCGTTTTACTCACCTGTTATCAGGAGAGACCTCAGTGCTGCATCTTTGAGCCCAGTACTGATTCCGAAAAGTAATTCTAACCATACTTACCAGTAACTTGAATTTCCTTCCATAGGCTAACATTGACTGGTTTCACTTGGAAATTCTTCGAAGTGTGGAGTTTTGGAACTTTAAAATATTTACCTAAAATCATCCGAACAACGAATTCCGATTTAATCACCTGTTATTAGGAGAGAATCGAGTGCTGCATCTTTTAGCCCAGCACTGAACCTGAAACATAATTCTAACCATACTTACCAGTAACTTGAATTTCCTTCCATAGGCTAACATTGACTGGTTTCACTTGGAAATTCTTCTAAGTGTGGAGTTTTGGAACTTTAAAATATTTACCTAAAATCATCCGAACAACGAATTCCGATTTAATCACCTGTTATTAGGAGAGAATCGAGTGCTGCATCTTTTAGTCCAGCACTGAACCTGAAACATAATTCTAACCATACTTACCAGTAACTTGAATTTCCTTCCATAGGCTAACATTGACTGGTTTCACTTGGAAATTCTTCTAAGTGTGAGGTTTTGGAACTTTAAAATATTTACCTAAAATCATCCGAACAACGAATTCCGATTTAATCACCTGTTATTAGGAGAGAATCGAGTGCAGCATCTTTTAGCCCAGCACTGAACCTGAAACGTAATTCTAACCATACTTACCAGTAACTTGTATTTCCTTCAATAGTAATCCATTGTCTGGTTTTCACCAGAAAAGTTTCTAAGTCTCTATTTTCACAAACTAAAAATATTCCTAAAGAAATCGTATGTATGACTTAAATGCATTCTTTCAACTGTTTACAGGAGATGCGCCAGTGCTGGATCCAGGATCCACCACTGAGTAAGAAAATGTGACGATGGCACTACTTACCTGCTAAGTGAATTTCCTCCCATAGGATAACATAGGTGATTCTATGTGAAAAAGTTTTTAAGTGTCAACTTTTAAAATAGACTATTATTCCTTAAAAATCACTACTGTAACCAAAACGCTTTTACTCAACTGGTTACAGGAGATGTCACAAGACTGAATCTAGGATCCAGTCCTGTGGTTAGGAAAGTAATCCATAACGTAACTAATTGCATTTAACTAGAAATCCCCATTGAGCTCAATGTTACATTGTGTTTGAAATTGTGTTGCCCATTGCAACAACGGTAACTACTGTACTTAAAAGTCTATAGCCTATTTGCAAAGTATTTAAACTAAAGTAATTCATTCTGAGAAAGTGAATTTTGTAATATAATGTATAATGTAATTATAATGTAATTTAAAAAATAAAATATCTAAAAATAAATAATGTAAAAAAAATAGTAAATCAGTATCAAAAAATAAATATAGTAATTAATACATTTAAAAATTGTCATTTACAAAACCTTTGAAATTCACTGAAAAAACCATAGGTTTCAGACATGTTATAGTTAGGAATTATCATTTAAAAAACCTTTGAAATGCACTGGATAAATCATAGGTTTCAGACATGTTATAGTTAGGGATTAGCATTTAAAAACCTTAGGAATTCACTGAAAAAACCATAGGTTTTAGGGGTTTATAGTCTTCTGGGCATTTCACTCGTACAAAACCATTGAAATTCCTCTGTTATAATTAGTTGTACTAACTATAACTCGCTCGCCCGCAATCTACTGCTGATGATGTCACATATTACATCATTTATAACATGGTCAGTGACATCACTGATGACATCTCAAATGACATCACTGATGACATCACTGATGACATCATCCATGTGACAATCAGAAACACCTCATCATACACTAGTATAACCTTTCATCACTCACTGAAACCTTTGACACACCAACACAAGTTTTTAAAAACACAGTCAGTGATTTGTAGATCTACACACACATCTAAACAATTACCTATACATTCACTCATGCATGCTGACTAAGATCAATAGAAAAATATTAAATATACTTATACATCTATATCAACGTTACAGAGCAGCATGAATCCTACTCGCTTATGCAGTCCTCCTACTCACTTATGCAAATAATTTATCATACTTACATTTACTCAGCTACACACTTATACAAACATAACTTTTTTTATTGATCTAGAAAGTAACTCATACTTAGTGTGTTATAAAATCACTATTATAAATATACAGTTTTCCATACATTTAGTCAGACAACCACTGATTCTTATATATACTTATTTATATACACCAACTGTCACATACAGTGCCTTTTATATTTCAACATTGTTAGACATGTATCATTGAGAAATATACTTACTCATCAACACACCCATAAAGAGATTCACACCCAAACAACTTGCACGTGCGGTCTTAACATCATATACCTACTAAATCAACTATTTACACATCTTTGGACAGTCACACACCTCTCACCCAACCACATATGCATTCACTCTCCCATACAAACACTCACTTAACTAATTAAAAACGAATATAGAGATTCACATAGGTAGTAACCAACTTATGCAGTTGTTTACACAACAAGAGACAGAGTGATATAGATATTCACACAGTTTAATCACTATCCCATATATTTAGTGAGACACTTTAAATTAGGCACTTAGACAGTCAATCATAGTACTACTAAATGCTCCATCCAGACACTTATACATTCACTCAGTCTTCAATACATATTCCAATATATATAATACTTTTTTAAATATAGAAGCAAACCACATTCACTGGATGATGTCATCAGTGATGTCATTTGAGTTGTCATCAGTGATGTCATCAGTGATGTCACTGACCATGTCATGAATGATGTAATATGTGACATAATCAGCAGTTGATTGCGGGCGCGCGAGTTATAGTTAGTACAACTAACTATAACGGAGGAATTTCAATGGTTTTGTACCAGTGAAATGTCCAGCTAATCTCAGACACTGGGGAATATTTCAGTCATGCAGCTGTGTTCACCCTCCCCTTTGAAACAGAAGTGGAGTGGGCTAGTCCAACGTACACAATGTCAACGTAAGACTATAAATAATTAGGCTACGCCTTGGGCGTGGTTCACTTCTACAAAGAGAAGAGACTGCACCACAGCGAAGGTCCGTACCCTGTCACGTGGCTGCCGCCATGACCCCGTGCCTCCTCGATACAGGCCCATTGCGAACTCAGCGCCACAACACCGCAGACTTATGTTTGTATCGGCTACTGCCTTCGATCTACAATCTACACTGCGGACAGCAGTGTTCACAACTTGAATTCAACTTTGGATCTAAATTTGTCGTCGGTATCTGTGCTGAGTTCTGCCTTCAATCTACTCTGTGGTCAGTAGAATTGACAGCTTGATACCAGTTGCGCATCAACACTACAGAAAACATTGAATTCAGTCTTGATTTATTTAAACTTAATTGCAGTAATGTTGTTGAGCTGCTGCTGTGTTACAATATTGAAAACACACATCACTATCCCTGAGTATTAGATGTAACAACTTTATAATTTGTACGAGTGTTCCTGTGCACTGTCAATGACCTGGCCAAAGAGTTCATGAAAGAGCTGAAATAGTATAATATATTCAAATCTGTTCAGAACAGGGTCTCCCAAAATACGTTTGGGCCAGGGCCGCCAAAATCCTTAAGATGTCCCAGTGTGTTGACTCCTAATTAGGAAGCTGAGAATGGATCCATTGTTGTTCATGTTTGGGCCTCACATCTTTCTGCTGTGGACTGGGTCCTACATGTGACAGAGAGGCCCTGGAGTTTACAATGATGCTCTGCATTCTGATCTCATTGACTGCCTGCAATGTCCTTGAAATCAGCCGGTATGTGACGCATCACCGACACAGAACTTCCCATTGCATGCCGCTAGTTAGCTGCATCCTCGATGACGGTGCAGAACCTTGCTTTGCAGCATTGCAGCTTACAGGAACCGCTGCTGAGCGACGTATGTCCACATCAGAATCTCATATCTCCTCCACTACACGACTGATACTCAGGATCTCGCAACGCTCTACACCGCTATTGAAGGTACTCTTGTTTAGCTGGTCTAACTGGGTCCCTGTATCTGACCAGCGTTGCATCGCCGTTGACCTGAGCCTGTGACTTTTTCCCAGTCCGACGTGACTAGATATCTATAGTTGGCGCTTAGTGCTTATAGGCACTATTCTTACTCAAATCTTTAAACATGCATATCTCTGGTACTACTGATAGGATGTTTGTCATTATGGTGTCAAATAAGTATTACGGTTTACTCTATTTCCCTAAATGGGTGTAGGAGTTTTGTTTTGTGTTTTGACTTTAATACAGTTTGAAGTGCTCCATAGATACTTTACACATTGCCTCTAAGTTAAGCCTGACTGCTTTTTGCCACGCTACCAGAGGGTTAAGCACAGGTTAATATAGGGTTTGCTTGTGTTTCAGCTTTGTCGTGGTTGCATATGCTCTGCACTGCACTCATTTCGAACATGACACACCCATTCCACTCCAGTCACCAATACGAAGGCCATTCACCTGACTGGACTGGCCTTAACAGGCATGAGTCTTTTGCCCTTGGAGGCTGAAAGGGCAGGGGGCAGTTTTGGAGTAGTGGGGGTCAGTTTTGTTACTGGAGGGTCAGAGCCATTGAGGCAAAATTGCCAGGGCTAATTAGGGTTCCCAGTCAGGCTCTGCCTGCCCCATCAAACAGGCCTCCTCTGTTCCAGTACCTAAGTCAGTTATCGGCACAATAAAGCAGGAACCCCGAGGCAGAGCCACTGTTGCTGCACCCACGCATGCGGTCGAGTTCTTGGCGCACATTGCTCACACTGCCGCACACAGAGAAAAATAATTAGAGGGAACAGGGATCATCAGTGATGTCATCAGTGATGTCACTGGCCATGTCATGAGTGATGTAATATGTAATATCATCAGCAGTGCATTGTGGGCGCGCAAGTTATAGTTAGCTCAACTAACTGTAACAGGCGAATTTCTCTGGTTTTATATGAGTCAAATGTTCAATAACTATAACGTCCCTGGAACCTATGTTTTTTTTTAGTGAATTTCTAAGGTTTTTTAAATGCTAATTCCTAACTATAACGTGCCTGAAACCTATGTTTTTTTCAGTGAATTTCTAAGGTTTTTTAAATGTTAATTTCATTTGTTAATGTTTCTAAAACCTATATTGTTTCAATTTTTATAAAATATTTTGCAACTCTATTATACTTCTTTTTTTACTTTCAAAATTATGTAATGTTTTATATCTTCCCCAAAAAATATGTATATATGTTTTTTTTTGTTGAGAAAACTGCACTCCCATACCGGTAGCGTACTAAGCTTCATCATCACGCAAATCCTATCTGCCATATTGCTAAACTCGTAAATGATGCGCATTTTGTATCCGGCGACTTTGTGGCACCGCATCCTGCGTAACATCATATACGTATGAAGTCACCCCAGCTGCTATGTTGTTATCCGACGGGTACCCAGTAGCAAGCCACGCGTTACATTATGTACGTATGGGGACGCACCCACTGTGCATGGCGTATGCGACAAGTACACGCTGCCAGACCCTGTGTTGTGTCACAGACACATAGTGTCGCGCCGGGTATGCCATTCCCTTGTTTTATTTTTTTGTCTCAAAAGTATATCTAAGTAACTTTAAACAGTATATGAGAGCAAGCGATAATCTAAACTATTTCAAACACTTATATATTTCTAAGTGTAATAAACTTATATTATGATAAATATATTTTGTAAAAATCGTGTCGGGTGTGGCCTCCTTGCGTGCTCGGTGCGCAATTGCCATGTGACCTTAGAAAAAGCATTTGATTGCTTCATAACATTTCCCATTGTAACAGTTGGACAACCCCACCCATTTTACTCATTCTCTCTACAGTGTTTGAAGAGAGACACCTCTGCTTCTTAGAGAACTTTGATGAAAAGTTTTTTTGCTGTGTACACATATCTTATACTGCACACAACATGCAACGATAATCTTGATCAATATTCATGGTATGTACATTAGCCTTCCACGTGTGATTGCCATGCATCTCAAACGTTCCATCAAAAAACAAATACGTGTTACACGATGCCCCTGGTGCGTGTGTGTGCACATTATTGTACTCCCTTTCAGCCTGGGTATTCGTGGCTCTAAGAAGTATTAGGAGCCACGGGCAGAGTGCACATCCTAGATCACATGTGACAAACAGTAAACAGCAATCTGTAGATTTATTTTGCTATACGCTCTGTTGACAGGCTTTACCAATATACTAGTGTGTTATATGTGAGACTTTCAGATTTACATTTGACATGTATTCCTTGACTGTAATGAGTGTTATCACTGTGTTTGATGTAGCCTCACTGCTGATCCTCCCTCCATCTGACCACATTCACATGTGTAGGCTTCGCAATAGCAACACTTTCAATAATACCGCACAAAGTTGACATGTGTGTCTGCGCATATCCACAACCTTGACAACGACATGTGATGTTCACTATTCAATCTTTTCAAACACCATCTCATTAACGATAGTTGGCGCCCTCCCGACACATGCTACACTAATGTAAATTGCACACTCTGCGAGGTCATAACTACAAAAGAAACACACATAAGTACACTTCCTGGCCAGGCAGGATCTGAACAATGTCCAGGTTCCGGAATAATTATTCACATCCCTACGCTGGCCTGGCGTACGCAAGCCCACTTTGCATACGTGTAAATAGGATAACCACGACAACGCATGTCCCTCTTCTTCCATGCTGCCTCAGGTAATATGGCTGCATCCACCTCGCATATCACTATGCGCAATAAAAAAAGGGATCCATGAGGTGTACACCATCCTGGCAATCAACACAGGCTCTAAGTTGTGAGCCCTACTGCCCGTTGTCTACGAAAGGGATCCATGAGGTGTCCACCATCCTAAAATAATCACTCCAGCTGAATTGTGAGCACTGCTGCCCATAGTGTTTGCTCACACAACAATGACAGCAGGTAAGCAAAGTGGCCTGGTTGCACAGGGCCTCCAATTGAGCGCAGTGCAGCAGGACGAGTGGGGTGCTTCACCCTGGCTGTGCAGGTGCGAACAAACAATGTTGCCGTGTGTAATGATGTGATCTCTGACCTGATTCAGTCTCATCTCCGTCTCATTTGAAGGACCTGCCGGTTCCGTACTGTAAGCCTGAGCCAGCGGGCAATGCTGCGCTACAGACACCTGTTCAGCGCGATGCTGCGAGAGGGGTGTAGTGCATCACCCTGAGTGAGCATGTGCAAAAAATCAATGTTTCTGTGCATATTGATGTGATCTCTGACCTCATTCAGTCACATCTCTGTCTCATTTTAAGGACCTGCTGTACCATACTGTAGGCCTGAGCCAGCGGGCAGTGCTTCCCTACAGACACTTGATGTTGGCTTTTAAGGCACTGTAGTAAGCTCGTTACTAACTGTACATGCACACAGCCTTCCGCCACTGCATTACACGCGCACATTATGCTTCTAGCATGCGCTCTGTTCCTTTCTATATGAACCTTCGTATAACGTATTATCATTTAACCTTGTGAATTCTCGAGCACTACAACTCCTCTTTGAACCATCACTACCACTAACAGTTGGTAGATTGTACTTCAAAAACGAAGGATGCACTAAACTCCTGTTTTCTATCAAGCTTGAAATAAACCTTCATTTACCTCCAGACATTTCCACCATTAAATTATTTCTCCCTTTTTAGACATTCATTTGATTGGCTCAAGAAGGGCAGAGCGGGAGCTCACCCCGCAATGATGCCCTGGGAATCTGAAGCCTTCCATCGCGGTATCAAGACACCGTCCCCAACCAAAGACCTGGTCTCCTACTGTACAGACGTACCCCGGACTCGGAGATTGCACCAACACATCATGGGACACACCGGTGGTGGCAGGTGAGCAGTGAAGCCTCGGTGTGCAGGACCTACAATTGAGCACAGTGCGGGGGAAGGGGCTGGGGTGCAGCACCCTGGGTGCACAGGTGAAGGCAAGCGATTTTCCCGCAGATAATAATGTAGGGCCATATTATCAAAGAACCGCGATAACATTATCGCCGCTTTAGTGGGGGGAAACTGCCGCTAAAGCAGCGACAATCGGCTTGATAATATGCCCTTGTGAATTTCCATAGAAGCCCAGGTTCACAACAGAACCTGGGCTTCTATGGGAATTCACAAGGGCATATTATCAACCCCTTACCCCTTATCACCCCTAAACTTTAAATATAGGAGCTGATATGAAGAAAGAATTTGTTTTTGTAATTTCATGAAGATTCATCAAATGATGCCGAAGTTATAAGCAAAACAAAAACTGCTCTACCTATGGAAACTCGGTCCTAACTCTATAACTACATACTGGCAACCACCGGTAGGTAATAAAGAACAAATTAGAATAATTCCTTGATTCTTTTAGCTTTCAAAACTTCTCTCTATTACTATCTTTCAAATTTTCCATATAAACAATTTTATTAATATTCAAGTACACATAGAAGTCAGAAATGCAACGTATTCTATCAACACACTTTCTAGAACATTCTACAACACGTGGAGGTTAAAAGTTCATCAATTTTTTTAAACCTAACGATATTTTTTGTAACATTTTCTCTAACATTTAAGGGCACGTGCAGGTTAAAAATTCACAATTGTTGTAAGTTCGAACACTGCATTCCAAATGCAAGTAGCAGGTTTGGTTGAGTTGATCAAATTTTATCCTATATTATGTACTCCACGTTCAAACTGCTTTTTCTTAACCAATCACAAAGATGCTTATCCACAAAACGAATGTGCACTATACTTTTAGAAAACAATGCTTTTCATCTCCCAATCAGGTACAGTTTTGTATGTGAAAAGAAACTAGTTCCCCATCTTTAAACATATCTCTTATTCTACTAAGGAACTGCATGAGCTACAGACATCTTTCCATACCTTCCAGCCATACCTTCAAAATGCTAGTGTGGATCGTAGGACATAGCTATGTTTTCTGGTCAAGAGGTATGCAGAACAGAGACGTATTGATTTAGTCCTCGGTTTACAAAATGTGGACATTAAATGGATTGGACAGAGAGGATTGAAATGGCACCAATCGTTGCCTTTGGTTAAAACCTGTTTGCATCTCCAATACCCTGACCTCGTGATTGTGCACTGTGGTGGAAAAGACCTAGGCACATTGACTGGGATAGGTTTGGAAATGCTTATGAAGGGCACCTTTGAACAATGGATGTTACTATTGCCTCAAACTGTATTTGTATATTCCAATATATGCCAAAGACAGAAGTGGAAATGGTCCAAACAATTTTGTCCTCAGATTGAAAAATCGTTGAAGAAAGTCAATAAAGCAGTGTCTGCATACCTCAGAGATCACAATATGGGGTGTATCTACAACAACATACATTTTGACATGGTGGATATCTACAGAAGTGATGGAGTACACTTCACAGATCAGGGAAACTGAGATTTCCTGAATAACTTGAAGCTGTGCATCCGCAATTACATGTAACTCCAACTAATGAACACAAGGGCTCTTTTTAGAGCCACCCTATAACTTACAACTTAGGCCCGCTATTTTAGGGCCAGATAACGGCAACTCCCGCACTCTCGCCAAAATGTATTCTCCACACAGGTGTGGCGCAGCGGCCAGACCATCTCACTTTGCCGCACAGACCTCTCGCTTTGATCCCTGGCTCTACTCACCCATAGGAGTAGTAGTTTACACTTTACAAATACTGTATTGATTTACCTTCGCACTCCCTATACAACACCACATAAGCACCATATACAAGACTTCACAGCATAGCACACACAGTTTAGGCTCGCAGTTTCATCCCCGAGTCCAGCAGCAGCTCAATTTACAGCATGACACTCTACGCAATACCTCACTTAATTTCCATACCCCACATGTTCAGACTGGTAGGGGTCAGCAGTTCAACCGCTTTACCCCGAGTCCGTCAGCAGCTCAGCTTACGCCCCCAGCACTGTACCGTAGGAGTGAGTAGTTAGCACTTCATAAATACCAAATTGATTTGATACGCATACATTTACTTTCACACTCCATTTACAACACTCCCTAAACACCAAACACAAGCTACAATGTTTGAAACAAAAGTTCATCCAAGTAGCTACAACTGCATGCTCACACTACTTGCACAGGTATGGCACAGCGCCTAGAGCACATGACTTCACAGCATAGCACACACAGTTTAGGCTCATGCTTTCATCCCCGAGTCTGGCAGCAGCTCAGCTTAGCACCATGAGACTCTAGACAATACCTCACAAATGTCCCATACCCCAGGACTTTCAGACCAGAACGGGTCAGTAGGTCATCCTAGTAGGCATAAACATGCTGACACTACTTCCACAGGTGTAGTGCAGCGGCCAGGGCACATGACTTCACAGCATAAGACACACAATTTGAGCTCACGCTTTAATCTCCGAGTCCCGCACCAGCTCACCTTAGCAGCAACAGACTCCAGGCAATACCCCACTTAATTTCCGTAACCCACCACTTTCACACCGGTAGGGGTGAATACTTCGCTTCGCACCCCCTCTGTAGCACACCCTAAACACCCCACAGAGGTTACAGTGCTCCTACCCTCCTATTTCCCACTTTTTTGCCCTTTTTTCCCTTACTGGCTTCAAAGGATTCACAAAATGGCAGCTAACACTTCCTAGTTACAACGGCTCGCACCGCGCGCAGCCAATAAGCAGCAAGCTCGTGCTCATGATGCCTCAGCCAATCAGATGGCAGAATTCCCAAATATCTATATCTGTAAATTTTGATATTCCTCAAA
Organism: Lissotriton helveticus; assembly: GCF_964261635.1. Taxonomy (NCBI): domain Eukaryota; kingdom Metazoa; phylum Chordata; class Amphibia; order Caudata; family Salamandridae; genus Lissotriton; species Lissotriton helveticus. The sequence goes on from NC_136059.1 coordinate 1,295,464,529, forward strand.
ACTACTGAATGGATTTACACCAAATAAACAAAAGCATGCTTTCTAGACCAAGACTCATCTTCCTGCCAAATTTGGGGTAATTTCTTTCCCCCGTTGAACCTATAGCCTTGTCTAAAGTTTCCTATGGAAATTAACATGGAGAAAACACGTTTTGGGACCCCCTTTTTTCTCGGCCCCGCCTTGCCGAATCACTCCCAAACTTTCAACAAAGGAGCTGACATCAACCAAGAATTACTTTTGAAAATTTCCCGAAGATTCACCAATCGGCGCCAAAGTTATTGGGAATAGAATGTTGCAATTGTCCTATGGTTGGTAACTAGGTCCTAACTATAACTACCTACTGGCGACTGCCAGTAGGTAATATATATATTACCCGTTGTTTGGACCCCTAGAGAGCATGCCCGCTGACAGTAACTGTGAAAACAACATCGCATTTGGAAGGAGCAGCTGCTCCGCGGAACATTTACAATTTACCGAAAGCTAAGGAGAGCGAGCGACCAACGTGGTAAAAGATTGGATTGGAAAAGAACTGCTTCCTGAATTTCCCGAGACACGCTCGTCTCTTCTCCGACTGCACCGGTAAGATTGAACTTCCCAAGGTGACTAGCGGAGTTGTACCATGGCAGCAGAATGGATTAAAGGGGGAGAAGCATCCGCAAATCTAACATTTAAAAAGAAAAATGTCGACAATATTGGGAGCACCAGCATCCAGCAGGCAGTAATACCTGAAGTTTCCACTGTCAAACAAATGGGGAATCAACTTGAAAAGCTGAGGAAAAAAGAGACCAGCCATTGGTGGGAGGCCACATCCCTACAAAACTATCTGGAGGTCAATAGAATCCCACGAGGACTGAGGATTTTTATTATTCCTACTGTCAACTGCCCCAAACCTCAACTACTCAAAGATTGGACTGAAAACACCAATACATGCTCTAAAAATATGCTGAACATGCTTATAAAAAAATGCATGGGAAGAACACAAAGTGCTAACTGAGCAAATTGAAGCTCCGGTGGTGGAATTTTCGAAATGTACAGACCAGAATGAAGTCAAAAGCACCATAAAACTGATTGACGAGAGGATTAAAATCTTTGAGAAAGGGGTAATTGAAAGAAAAGAAATAACATTTTCGCGAGATGAAAGAGACTACAAAACTGGCCAAATTCTAACCTCCGCGTGAAAGTTGGACAAAATCAGAGCCAATATGGCCAAAGACAAAGCCATGGGGATCGTTGACAAAGGCATGAGTGGCTCCACCACGGATGTCACCTCCGATCAAGAATCGATTGACAGAGCTGCCTCAAATCAGGGGGACTATCTTCTTTTTCTGAGGAGGTACGCCTCATGCAGATGAACCAAGAACAATCCTACAGGAGAAAACCAGGGGGAAAAGGAAGAGGGGCCAATGCAAGAGGAAGAAAAGACGGTGCAGGAGAAGAAAAGAACAGCAATACTGGCATGGGAACAAGAAGCCAGCATCCCAAGAAGAAATACTGCCTGACAGCACCCAGCAGCTCATGGTTATGAACCTTTCCTGTAGACCCATTGCTCCCGCAGAAGAAGATGTCTTAAAATTTGGTTTCTCATTTTGTCCTGATAACAATGTAGATTATGCTAGTATGGTAGTTGACCTATACAAATTTGTACGTAAGGGTACATTGTTTAAAATACACAGCTCACGTGTGAATATAACAACCAGCAATGTCACTGCACAAATCTCTAATGAGGGTACTGTACAAACATTAGCCATAGCTGATATACCCGCTCTAGTGGACATGCAGTATCTCTTAAACCAGAATACTACATCCAGTCTTGCACCAAATCCACTTAATCCTGAGGGTGATAACATTACACTACATTCATTGGGACTACCCACTGGCACGATGGGTATGACACGTTTTAGAGCCCCCCTCTAGGTATGTACCTCAGACACCCAAAGACAATATAGACCTGTTCCATGAGACTGTCAGCAATGACATAATCAAACTCATTGACACCAGCCACAAAAATAAAAATATGAAGAAAGAATACTGGGATGCCATTTCCAGATTACAAAAAGATGACAGCATTGTCATCAATTCATCTGATAAGGGGGGTAACATTGTGATAATGTACAGGGGCAAGTACATACATGTGGCCCTCAGGCAACTAAACAACACAACCTGCTATGAGAGGGTAGATAAAAGCTACTTAAATAATCTGCAAACTAGATACCATAGTCATCTCAAAGACTGGTATGACCAAAGGCTCATCACCTGGGATGAAAGAAAATTCCTACTCAATGAGACCCCACAAAACACCGACATTTTACCTACTCCCAAAAGTACACAAAGACGCCATCAACCCCCCCAGGATGTCCAATTGTATCCTCCAAAAATAATCTACTAGAAAAACATCAGAATGTGTTAACCACTTCCTTTTCCCTTACGTTAAAGATCTTAACTCGTACTTGAGGGACACGAAAGACTTTCTCCAGAAAATACACAACATACATTGGGAGAATAAGTATTGGATGGTAACCTTAGACATAGAAAGTCTCTATACGAGCATTGGACACTCAGATGGTCTCAGGGCATGTCAGCATTTTCTCAGTGCAAGAAACATAAAACTGCTTGAACACACACGCATGTTACTCCAGATGATTGAGATCTGCCTCACTGAGAATGTTTTCGTGTTTAATGGAAGGTGGCACAAGCAATTACAGGGCACTTAGATGGGTACCTGCTTCGCCCCCAGCAATGCGAATCAGGTGGTTGGCTGGTGGGAGGAGCAGGTACTCTGGAGTGAAGAGCTAGAGCCATGGTCCAGGAACATCGGACTGTGGCTCAGGTATATCAATTATGTTTTCTTTGTTTGGGAGGGCAATGAATGTGAGCTTCTAGAATTTGTGAAACTGCTTAATGGAAACTCCATGAACCTGAAATTTACCATGTAACATAGGCAACACAGCATTGACTTTCTAGACATCAGGCTGACTACAGATGAGGATAAACTTACAACTGACCTATACAGGAAAAAGACAGCAGGCAAATCCATACTGCATTCAGCCAGCTGCCATCCACCGCATTTTAGGTGGAGTATTCCTATGGCAAGTTTTTACGCGCTAAGAGAACTGCAACAGAGAGGTCACATATCAAAAAAACAGACAGGACATGATGAAGAGGTTCAGGAACAGAGGCTATCCGGTCAAAATGTTACACAAGGGGGCAGTTAGATTCATCACCACCTACAGTACACAAGCTAATGAGCTTAGGAATATTCTCAGGAAAAGGTGGCATATCCTCACACAAGGCCCTCTCCTGAATGCCAAGATAGGTCAATCACCTTCAGTGACGTACAGAAAAACCACCTCACTGAAAGACATCCTAGTTAATAGTCATCCGAATACAAACACCATAAAAACCTGGTTAGATCAGAAAGGAGGATTCCACAAATGCAAAGCTTGCAGCCACAGTAACAATGTTAGTGAAGTGTCACTAAAGAGATCCAAAAAGAAATGGTGCATCACCAAACCCATCAATTGCAATACTGACTTCATGGTTTATGCTATCACGTGTCCGTGCAACAAGTGGTATATAGGTTCTACCTCATTTCCAGTGAAAAAAATAATCCTAGAGCACTGGAGAGCGGTAACTAACCGTGACTTTAGTCATAGCACCGCCAGACTCTTCAGTGAGACACACAAGGGAGACTGGACAAAAGGCAGGTACTTTGGTCTTGCTACCGTGCCTCATAATCCAAGAGGTGGAGACAGAGTACATGTCAACGAGAATCCAGACTGATACTGCTGGCTGGCAGTATGTTCCCTAATGGCATGAATAATTATGAGGAATTATATGTACATCTGTAATTCTATGAGTTTGCTTCCCAACCACCAGTAATGAATTTCCGTTTTTATCATTAACAGAGCTTGCACTTTTATTTTAACTTATTTTGCTAACAATTTGTGTCAATCCATGTATTAATGAGAAGGCATTGTATAACTCTACTAAAATCGACACTTGGAGGGCCAATAACACAGGTATTCTAGGATAACAATTTTTCTTTTAAATGTCTAAGGTTGATTGACTATTAGGCAGAACCTCCAATGACACAATAGATGGTAAATGGATGGGGATGTTAGCTTTACTATGTTGTAACTGATGAACAATGCTGGTTACTGATCTGCTTTGCTTATATTTTTTCAACAGATCACCACTTTGACCTGGTTGGAAGAATAGCCACTATGCTAACTATAAGAGCACATGAGAACCTGCTTGTTTCTTTGAACTGCCGTCTCTACTATAGACTCACTTCTGCAACTTAATCTGGCATATTTTTCATCTATACCTTACTTGGGTAATATCACAACCCCGACTTCTCTTTTAACAAGATACACCACCAAACCTCGGGTAGCACAAAGGTACTTTACCTTCATTCAACTATTTTGTGATGTATTCCTATAGGTTCTGTATCAATCCCCCTATTCCTGACCCTGTTCTGGTTAACAAGTTAACTAGCAGCCATCCCATGATGCAGAAACCGTTATCTGATTAAGCCACACCACGGCACAGGAACGTGTTATCTGATTAGGTCATAACGCTTGCCATCTAATTAGACAAGCAATATTCCTCCAGCCCCTGATAAGGCATACGGAGTTCTCAAAACAAATCAAACCTATGACAACCTGGGAAAAACCCTGCGGCCATTGTTTTGATTTCACCGAGAACTTCAGCAAAAGAATGTGCTAACGACCAGCTCGTATGACATCCTTATTGACGTATCTATGTCCATCCTTACGTCAATTTCGGCACCTTACAGGTATAAATATTACCGGTATTGCCTTAAGCAAACACACGCGGTGGTGACGAGATCGGAGCAGCCAGACTTGCCGAAGCCCAGAGCAGAGCAGACCCCGCTGGCGCAGCCCCGCCTTCCTGACGCGCTGAGAACGAGACGCTGCTTTCTCCTGCCGAGAAATCCAGCTCCGGCGCTTCCGAGCAGCCCTCGCAGGCAGCTTGGAATATCGAGACCAGAGACGAGAGATACCATCCCTCATTCATCCTAAATTCCAGGTACAGAACTGAATAACCCCTTGCAGAGAATTCTTGAGTCAGTCACTTGGCAAAACAAACTTAACTTAAACTGCTACTTTCTATTCCCGCCCACGTATTAGGCTTAGGTCAGGTACACTGGGGTAGGCGTAGTTAGAAACACCAGTTGAGTACGATTAGTCAAATATATATGTGTATGTATCTATTTTATCCATTTTAAACCACCTTATGGCTTAGAAACCATATAAATGTTTTTACAGTATTATTTTATACTTCTGCTTTTATTGTATGCACTTTACTTAACCATAAGTATTGCGATAATATCGATCCATTTCTCTTGTATGAGAAAAGAGACTGATCAATAAATACCATCTTTTATTGAACACGCCCGTCTCTTCCTTTTCTCTACAATCTGATGAAACTAAGAATGCACGTACTGACTGAGTAAAATAAGTTGTCTTTTGTTTTCACACGACTCTAGAGATACACTCTTGATTAGGGGAGAGCAAAGTTGTCATGTTCTATGGTTGTCAGAAACTAAATCCCTTCTTGTCTATCCAGGGAGGTTCAACTCCTCCTTGCCTATTCGAGAAAGTTTCTAGTGAACTCTGAGCTAGCTGGCAAACCCAAAACTTTAAGTCTAATATCGACAATAGAAGACCTAGTTAACGTCTGGTCTAGGCCTATACTATTGAAGGTATTATTCCAATGCGCAGAGCCTATTGGGATAATAGGAACTACACTACATGGCGCCCAAACGTTTGGAAAGGCGATAAAACTAACGCAAGACATTAGAGTAACTCAGTCGTGCTTTTTCACTCAGACCCCTTTTTTCCCATAATACTCCAAAGACGTCTGGAGTGGGTGAAAGGTCATATCCGCCAAACCTCGCAGGAGGAAACTCCTATGTATGGTTCTTGGTTTAGTCAACGTTGAAGGATACACTGTTCCAAAATATTGTACATCTAATCTTTGTTTCCATAAGAAACCTGATCTGCAAACAAACGAAATAACCTTCCTGTCGGTAAAATGTCAGACAGCGAAGGAGAAAGAGAGGCAGCTAGAATAGCAGCTGAACTCGTAGCAGCTGATATTACTATGCAAGAAGCAGACCTGGATATAATACTCATCCCGGTCAACATAAGAAAATCTATAACTTTAAAACTTATAGAAAATGGACTGACACCTAGAGGTGGCACAGTCATATTCGTAATAGAGGCACACGAATATCGGCAGACAGAGGTATTCTATTCATGGATACACTTTCCAGCAGCAAATGCTGTAACAAAGCACTTCCACTATTACAAAACAGAGGAACCTCCTAATGAATACACTCCTTTCGAGGAGGTGGAAGTACCACTTAAATTTCAAGAGCACCTGCTCTTGTTTAATGGCGCCCTAAAACATAATAATCACATCACCAGGCTCGGTCCATTAGGTAGACCAGGAGCAACGTGGCCGGTCCTAGCCGGATACACACCACATCCAGACATCGAAAGAATGTCTGCAGCAGATCTTTTAATACAACTAAAACAATTAATAAAAGCACATAGACAATTAGTCCAATATGTAATGCGGACTTCAACAATTCAACCAGCAATTAAAATTCCACAGCTGACCCCTCATCAGGGGAACACAAATAAAATTACACCACAGAACATACAGTCCTGCCTAGGTAAAGTACCAGGTAAACGGGAACAAATACCATTCTGGTTAGCACAAAAAATCACCCAAATAGAGGCGGTGTTTCCAGACACCACCCCGTTGGAAAAACACAGGATTCTGACTACCTGTCTTCCAATGGGAATCGCACCACACGTGGAGGACTGTGACACTTGGGGTACAGTCTTTGCTTCCATTTACACAAAAACACATGGCGTTCCATCCATCTCGGTAATACCAGATTTGCTAAAACAAATTCAAGATGAATATGGTCCAGAACTCGCTTTAACTCTTGGTATGAAATTACTAAAAGACTTCAAGCAGGTCTCGGCTATATTACTAGCCAATATAAAGGGAGAAGCAGCAAACGTGGCGATCCGCCAAAGGTTAAAAGAAACAGATATAGCAGACCAACCAGCTGAAATTGCCAGAATTATAGAAAAATCCTATAAGGAACTAGGTAGAGATAGTTTAGGTGGAATACCAGTAAAACCCCGACTGATTGAAAGTCCTGAAAAAGTATTTTTTAATAATAATTTAACATCACAAAAAAAGAGCTGGGATGGAAACAAACAATCCAATCCTAAAGAAAAGAAATTCCAGTCCAGAGGAAGGTCTCCTCGGCGGAGAGAAAGATCTCCAAACCAAGGACACAGGTCCCCCCAAAGTGAGCCCTCTGGGAAAAGATACAACCTTAGAAATAGGGATAATATTAAGAAGCCTGATAGATATCAAGAAATTGATACACGCCCCTCTCAATCTTTTCAGACTTCCTCGCAGAAATCGGAAAGAAGAGGACGATCAGAACAAAGAGAAGAGCACGCCAAGTCCAAAGACAAGGAACCTGCTCATCTAAAAAAGAAATTACAATTTCCAAAAAAGAAGGTAGCCAGTATTAAAGTAGTTAACAATGCCGAGAATACTGAGGACACAACTGAAAAACGGAGAATGGGCTCAGAGAATGCTAGACAGTGCAGCAGAAGTGAGCATAGCTCGCAAAGTCCTTATGAATCATCTGGAGACAGTGGACACGAATGAATATCTTCAAGTGGAAACTGCAGACACCAGAGTTAGCAAACCTCACAAAATATATTAAATAACTTTACGTATAGAAGGGGATAAGACTAGAAAAATAAGGGGCCTATTTTGGGATAATCTCTCCAAGGGCTATGACATCCTTCTAGCTGAAAAAGACTGGCCACCAGAGTTTGTCAGGGACTGCCCTCATGGCGAAGAAATAATTATGCCTGCCTTCTCAAATCATATCCCAATTCATAAAAAATACACACTTGCCAGAAAGTGGGCAGTAGCTCAAGCTCCTGCTTTATATAAAAATCACGTAGGATGGGATGAGGACTCTCCTCCTCACAAAATCCAGTTAAAAACACAACCTACTGCACAAAGACAGTACCCCAATTAAGCAAGAAGCTAAAAAACAGGTAAAAGAAATCCTAGATCAACTAGAATACCAGGGGGTGATTGAAACTTGCACCTCACAAATGAACAACCGTTTGTTTCCGGTTTCCAAACCAGACAATACATATCGTCTAGTTTTGGATTACAGACACCTTAACTCATGTTGCAAAACTTTTGCAGTGCAAAACTCGCATAGTGCTGCACTAATGAATAACATAGTGCGCAAAAAATACAAAACAACATTAGACATCTCTAATGGATTCTTTTGTCAAAACATAGCACCAGAGAGCAGATATTTATCCGCATTCTCAATAAATGGCGCTCAAAAACAATTCTGTCGGTTACCCCAGGGGTTCAAGAACAGCCCAGGATTATTCTCAGTGAGAGTAACAGAGTTACTACAAACATATGATGACGAAGCATTATCTTATGTCGACGACATATACCTAACAGATGATGACTTGGATACTCACTTGAAGAGAGTGAACACCATAATACTTGGGTTCGCAGCAGAGGGTTACAAATTCAACTTTAAAAAATCTAGAATTGCCCATCTAATAGTCCTGTTCTTAGGATATGAATTATGAAGTGAAGGCAAAAGCCTGGCTGACAATTTCCTCGAGAAATGTGCCGTACTCCAAGCACCTAGAACACTAAAAAACCTACAGTCAATTCTAGGCTTCCTAAATTTCGGAAGAACATACATTGCAAATTACGCAGAAAGGGTCAAGCCCCTTTATGATCTAATAAAACCAGATTTTAAAAGAACCAATTGGACTCAAATACACACAGAAATTCTGAGATCCTTACAAACAGACATGTTAATAAAAACAAAATTAGAAACACGTGATAACACACGCAATCTTGTGATTCGAGTCATCCCAGGAAGATGCGGATTCACATACCTGACCTCTAATGAGGGAGAAAAGGTACCAATTGCATTCAAATCACACTTGTACAAAGAAGCTGAAAAGAAGTTCAGCATTAAAGAAAATATTGTTCATGCAGTTCAAACCGCAATAGCTAGAGAAAAAGATAAAGCTGACGGTAGACGTATTACAGTCAGAACAGCAGAATCAGCCTTTGAGGCATTAACAACACCGTGTAATTTACCAACAACAGCATTGAATCCGGAATGGATACAATGGGTGAATTCAATTACAACGGACAAAGTAAAATACTACTTTGATCCAGAATTAAAAGAATTGAAAAATCTAGAATATGAAAGAACATTCCCTCTGCCAATCGACATTCTGCCCTTACGACAATACGCCTCTGTAATCTATACAGACGGACATGCTCAACCCTCCGTTTGGGGAAAACAAGCATACAACCCCACATGTGAGATTACAAAAGAAGTGTGGCACGGAGGTAAACTAAGACCTCTATTAACAAAAACACACTCAGTAGAAACTAATTCAGAACAACAGACTGAAATAATAGCATTGAAAATGGCGCTAGATAATGCAGATCGCGAATTCCCGACACTTATAGTGTCCGATTCATATTACTGCGTCAAATCATATAACAACGATTTGCAGACATGGATTCAAAACGGTTACAAAGATGACACAGGTGCAACAATAAAGCAAAAACTGCTTTGGGAACAAATAGTTCTGTTACAAAAAGAACTACCAAAGACTCATGTGATACATACACTGAGTCATCAACGTGATGGCGTTCACGTTGCAGGGAATTCATTGGCTGAGACAGCCACAGCGGTAGCAACTAAATCGGCTTCCGTAGCTAGAAAAAAGCGTACAGTGAAATACATTGACGGTGAAACAGTGCTGGCGGTGAAAACGTCATCAAAAGGCGACTGCTCAGCGCTACCGATCAACTATCCACTCAATTATACATACATAATCGATGCAAACTCCGTCCCTTTTGCTCGAATCCCTGGAGTGGGGGATAGGGTAATTCCAAACAAGGACATTAGAACGTTGTTAATAGCAGACGCACATATGGGCGAGGGTCTCAGACACCTCAAACTAAAAGATTCTCTGGAAGAATTACAATCAGTGTACTGGTGGCCAGGCATGAGCCTGCAGCATCACATTTTTGTAAAAACTTGCCCAAACTGCAACAGAGATCGCAGTGGCGAGAGAAACGGTATACTACCGTGGCGTTTCACTCCAGAAAGGATCAACAGTAAAAAGCAAAGCGTCCGATTAACATATACAGGCTAGTTTCCACTTATAATGTAGATCCCCAGCACTCGGCTGACGTCTGGACTGTTATACAAAGATTTGCGAGTCTAAATGGCATATACGCTAGGAGCATGCTACGTTTGACCAATGTTTTCACTTTAGCCCTCAAGCCTGTGGGGAAACATGGCTAAATGAGCATAGCACAGCGGGATTCTTCTCACTTCCTTCCTGAGGGATACGGGATGGTGTAAAGAAAAATCCTAGGCATAAAGCAATCTATAACGGAAAGGATATTAGGTTCGGGAGCTGGGTGGGTCAAACATCTAATAAGTGTCCAACGTAGTCTAAACAACCTGCCAAGAAATTCTCTGAAGGGATTCAGTCCGTACGAATTATTGTTTGGAACTAGGATGTTAGTCTTAGATCTTGACAGTCAGACTTCAGTGGTGAAGGAAAAATGCTTTGATATCAAAGATCGTTTGGCTATTTTGCAGGACTTAAACAAAACAAGAAAAGACCTGAGCAACATAAAGTTGAAACAGCAGCCAACAACCACTGAAGAACCAACACCTGTCCCAGCAAGACCTGTCTGGATTCCAAAAGTCGGGGATCTAGTCAGAGAAAAGATCGCGGTAAAGAAGGAATTTGGGCCTTCTTACAGAAAAGCAGTTCCTGTCTTGTCTATCAACGGGACAAGATCAGTTGTACTACCGCCGCTTGCTGGTAAAAAGGAGAACCGAGTTGTATCCATCGACCTGGTAAAACCACAATCATGTGGCCGATAACAAACAGTAGGCCAAGTGGACTCCCGATAAGTAGTAGAACACGAAGGTTTGCTACCAATACAGAGGTTCTAACTAAGAGGCTAATCACATTCGAAAAGCCTACAGAAGAACAACAAGGACTGTGCAACAATGCAATGGAACTTAAACCTCTGAAAACCCAAATAAAAACATTTAGTAAAGACACACCAACCTACAATGAAGTAACAAACGAATATGCAAGAAACAGTAATCCTGAAGCAATTGGAACAATTGACAGAACTGCATCCGGCTGCTTCATAAACTTCGATGCTTCCTCTGAAGACCTCAGTGAATCAAAGACACAGCCATCAACAAAAACCTTTAAAGATAAAGCTAAAGAACTTTTGAAACAACTGAAAGAAACCCATCTGATTTCTCCATGGATTGAATTTTGGGTGGGCTTTGGTGCATTTATCCTCATACTTTGGCTCATCATGGTACTAACTTTGGGACGCTTCATTGAGGGAAAATATGCTAAAATGGACACAGCAAGTCAGAAAATCAACTTGATCCTCAAACCACACACATCTTCACACGTCGAGAAAAGAGAACTTTCTTCAGTCAACTTCACAGCCAATCCTATACCGGGTGGGGTAGCATGGGACAATACTGACTACGAAATTTATGGTCCGGTCGAAATCCTGAAATATCCACACCAAATCAAGATCTCATTGAGTGACTTTGTAAATCCAAGCTCATTTGCTGATGATTGGGACTTTGAAAGTATAAATAATATGATGTCTGACCTAGTGATGTCTGCTAAATTTACCAAACATGATTATTTGCAGGGTTCAACTAATTATGATAGTATGTACTGTTACAACCACTATGGTAACCATTTTTTACATAAATCGGCACAACCTAGAAATGTTTTAAATTATAATCAATGGGAACATTGTGCAACCCCTCCAAAAGGAAGCTCAAGAACCTTTTATGACAAATATTCATACTTTTCAGGGTTCAACACAAGTAATGCTGAAACATTTTATTTTAAATTGTCAAATAAGACAGGGACAAAGACCATGCTAACAAACACGAAATTGATATATTCAGACTCATTTTTTGAACAAATGAATACTTTTGGTTTTGATTATTGGGACAAAAATGTTGAAGTAAAAAGTGTTTGGGGTACAAAAGAATGGCAAGTACAAGGTATAGAATCATTGTTTAGAGCCTGCATGATCCCAGAACAAATTATATTTTTAAATGACACTGTTCAACAAACCACCTGTCTTGGCTTAGCCAAAATCAAAGACTTAAATAAACCGTCTATTCCAAAGCCAACAATGGACAGCAATAGCTCTACAGATGAAGAGATAGACGTAAACTATGTATTAAACCAAAACAGAACACATCCTGATTGGAAACAATGGTTGATCTGACAACTGTCAAGATAGATCCCTGAACAAAACACAGGGGTTCACATTGACCAGGCCAGACCCTAGATATTCCCAAAGACAACACCCAGGGATAATAACCACCTACAGTGTGGGCAAATTATGCCTTCAATGGCTACAAACTTCCACACTGACAGAAATTAAGCAACACCTAACTTTACTTACTGATGGTGCTGACTTGCGTGATTTCATTATGGGACCGCGCAAACAGCGTCAAAAATGCTTCATAGCAGCCTCTATATATGCAGCTTACAACGAGGCCTGGAAGGTTACTCAAATTGAGACAGCGGAAAGTATACGGGAAATTGACCGTATTAATTTGGAAAAATCACTTTCTGTAGTGGACAATGGGTTAATGACTCTGTCCTCCAGAATTTTTTCTTTGGACAGCATTGTGTCTTCAGCAATCGACATAATATCGCAAGACTTACTGTTGTTACAACACGGTCAGTCTCAATTGCGTTCAATTGTACAGCTTGGCTGGACGTTACAAAATCTGCGTTCAGGCTATGTGCCTTGGCGTTTAATCAACACAACGTCACTATTCAATATCTTTAACCTTACTGATAAACAAGTCAGTATGGCACAGAAGGGTGCTGATTATACAATCCTGAGGATTGAGAAACTCGAGAGATTACCAGTGACAATGTCAGAACGACCTGTCAGTGAATGGATAATACATGGGATAATTAATATTCCAATATCAACCTTCAGGTTTCAATACTGCCAAAAATATATACAGGCTGGCATGTACGAAAAATTGGGAAAAGGGTACATTAAGACAACATGGAATTTGCCCTATTCACATGCATGTGTCAGTAATAAAGGACAGAAAGTGTTTCTTAGTGGCAATAATTGTGCGATGTCACTAAGCGGTACACTTCTGTGTAATGGAATTAGTTTGCATGGAGCCTGTGAAGGGAACTCAAATAACCTTTCATGTCACCAGCTAGGCACACCTGCAACAGAGATAGAACCATTTTTTCAAAGACTCTATAATGGGAGTTACATTCTAATTGTGGACCGCAGATGTTGTAGTCTTATGCCCGGGACTCCTTATCTCGTAACTACGACTGCGAAGGTCAAGTGCTGTGGACGCTTATTGTTCCCCAGCTCCTTTCCAGACAGGGAGGCAAGGGCATGGCATAACTTGAAAATTACTTCTATTCGAATAGATACTTTAAGCAGAATGAAAACAGTGCTTCTTCAGACGCCGACCAGGCTCACGTCATCAAAAGAAACGTATGATCTCCTAGTCGCAAGGACGACTGCAGAGATTCACTCATTGTTATCAACTAATTCCCCCATACATTTCGCAGAAATCCTGAATGAAATCTTAAATATTTCTGATACCAGTGGAGTCTCAAAAGTATTTAAGACAGTATTTTCAATGGCATTAACACCATTCAAAGCCATACTGGGTATTTTTCCAGATTTCGTCCATTCGATTTTTGGCGGACTTCCCCTCATTTTGGGACTAATTGCAGGAATCCTATTCTTAGTCCTTATATTTCGTTATGGCAAACCATATCACAGACAAAACACCTGCGACAAGGGAAGAAACAATCCGAGCCATTGGAAACCGGGACCGGATATCAAAAATCCTGGGACTTTCCCGGCTTAGAGACCTGAACATGACTTGGTTTCTTTCATTTCGACCAATGTGGCATCGATGTGTTTTACCTGTATTAAGGTGCTTGCTGTGCGGAGAAGAATGCGTGTTGGACACCTGTCTGACGCTACAATCAGATGCGCCAATGGATGCAGAAACATTGTTGAGTCCAATAACGGCTCATGCTTTGTGCTGCCCTCAATGGCTACTAATCCTGATGACGGCATTCGTGGAAACTTCACCACTACGATTAAGGGGTAGTGAAGTTCAAGATGAAAGCAGCATCGATCAGGTACGACCTTCTGTCAGCAATACTAATCAAAACGTCAATGGAGACAATCATGCGCACGAATGCATGGTTACACCTTTTTCCGAGTTAGTGGAACTCTCCCAGGAAGCTGTTGACAGCTTTTTCGACAGTCTAAATGATATGATGTTCTCACCAGAGCAGAAATAGAGACTTTTGAGCAAGCTAGCACACGGCGTTCCCAACACCCTGAATTTGGCCTTCAACTTTAATGATAAAATTACATGAACAATTTCCCCTCCAGTTCACGGACAGCAATTTTTTCAGCAGCCCCAAAATATTTTTACGATTTTTTCGGGACACTAATCATCTGCTTAAAGTAAGAACTATTCTTAGAGAACTAAAATTTCTATTTTTAGAAACTTTATAGACATTAGCTGCCCGCTGGTATGTTCATAATTATGTTTATTCTGTGATGAAATGGTCTCGAACTTTTTTTTCTGTATTAAGAGCCATTTCATGTGTAAATTCTCATATACAACTTAGCAATAGTGTATACATATGCGTGGTTACTTTAGCATTATTCTACAGCGTGAGTGCATATAATACATGTGACTGCTTTTTCCGTATATTAGATAATTTCGAAATGCATTATGTGTATTTTGGGGTGGTAAGGTATACACGATACTCTACAGTATGTTTTACTATGCCTAGATTCGTAAATATGGCCATAGTTAGCGTGGAGTGGGTGTGATGTATTCCTATAGGTTCTGTATCGATCCCCTTTTTCCTGACCCTGTTCTGGTTAACAAGTTAACTAGCAGCCATCCCATGATGCAGAAACCGTTATCTGATTAAGCCACACCACGGCACAGGAACGTGTTATCTGATTAGGTCATAACGCTTGCCATCTAATTAGACAAGCAATATTCCTCCAGCCCCTGATAAGGCATACGGAGTTCTCAAAACAAATCAAACCTATGACAACCTGGGAAAAACCCTGCGGCCATTGTTTTGATTTCACCGAGAACTTCAGCAAAAGAATGTGCTAACGACCAGCTCGTATGACATCCTTATTGACGTATCTATGTCCATCCTTACGTCAATCTCGGCACCTTACAGGCATAAATATTACCGGTATTGCCTTAAGCAAACACACGCGGTGGTGACGAGATCGGAGCAGCCAGACTTGCCGAAGCCCAGAGCAGAGCAGACCCCGCTGGCGCAGCCCCGCCTTCCTGACGCGCTGAAAACGAGACGCTGCTTTCTGCTGCCGAGAAATCCAGCTCCGGCGCTTCCGAGCAGCCCTCGCAGGCAGCTTGGAATATCGAGACGAGAGATACCATCCCTCATTCATCCTAAATTCCAGGTACAGAACTGAATAACCCCTTGCAGAGAATTCTTGAGTCAGTCACTTGGCAAAACAAACTTAACTTGAACTGCTACTTTCTATTCCCGCCCACGTATTAGGCTTAGGTCAGGTACACTGGGGTAGGCGTAGTTAGAAACACCAGTTGAGTACGATTAGTCAAATATATATGTGTATGTATCTATTTTATCCATTTTAAACCACCTTATGGCTTAGAAACCATATAAATGTTTTTACAGTATTATTTTATACTTCTGCTTTTATTGTATGCACTTTACTTAACCATAAGTATTGCGATAATATCGATCCATTTCTCTTGTATGAGAAAAGAGACTGATCAATAAATACCATCTTTTATTGAACACGCCCGTCTCTTCCTTTTCTCTACAATCTGATGAAACTAAGAATGCACGTACTGACTGAGTAAAATAAGTTGTCTTTTGTTTTCAAACGACTCTAGAGATACACTCTTGATTAGGGGAGAGCAAAGTTGTCATGTTCTATGGTTGTCAGAAACTAAATCCCTTCTTGTCTATCCAGGGAGGTTCAACTCATCCTTGCCTATTCGAGAAAGTTTCTAGTGAACTCTGAGCTAGCTGGCAAACCCAAAACTTCTAAGTCTAATATCGACAATAGAAGACCTAGTTAACGTCTGGTCTAGGCCTATACTATTGAAGGTATTATTCCAATGCGCAGAGCCTATTGGGATAATAGGAACTACACTACATATAAAAATAATCCTAGAGCACTGGAGAGCGGTAACTAACCGTGACTTTAGTCATAGCACCGCCAGACTCTTCAGTGAGACACACAAGGGAGACTGGACAAAAGGCAGGTACTTTGGTCTTGCTACCGTGCCTCGTAATCCAAGAGGTGGAAACAGAGTACATGTCAACGAGAATCCAGATTGATACTGCTGGCTGGCAGTATGTTCCCTAATGGCATGAATAATTATGAGGAATTATATGTACATCTGTAATTCTATGAGTTTGCTTCCCAACCACCAGTAATGAATTTCCGTTTTCATCATTAACAGAGCTTGCACTTTTATTTTAACTTATTTTGCTAACAATTTGTGTCAATCCATGTATTAATGAGAAGGCATTGTATAACTCTACTAAAATCGACACTTGGAGGGCCAATAACACAGGTATTCTAGGATAACAGTTTTTCTTTTAAATGTCTAAGGTTGATTGACTATTAGGCAGAACCTCCAATGACACAATAGATGGTAAATGGATGGGGATGTTAGCTTTACTATGTTGTAACTGATGAACAATGCTGGTTACTGATCTGCTTTGCTTATATTTTTTCAACAGACCACCACTTTGACCTGGTTGGAAGAATAGCCACTATGCTAACTATAAGAGCACATGAGAACCTGCTTGTTTCTTTGAACTGCCGTCTCTACTATAGACTCACTTCTGCAACTTAATCTGGCATATTTTTCATCTATACCGTACTTGGGTAATATCACAACCCCGCCTTTTCTTTTAACAAGATACACCACCAAACCTCGGGTACTTTACCTTCATTCAACTATTTACTCGCACCATTTTTTTAAAACATTGGGGATATATATTCCTCCCCCGAGACTGCCCTTGGCTCACAGAGATCCTTGTGACTGAGCCCCTTGATGTATGTGAAAAGCATGTGAAATGTACTTAACAATTATGTTATCTTCTTCACTTGAAGTGTTTCAAATCATCACAAATAAACAACAGATGGTTGTGCTAGTCAATTAAACGTATAAACCTTTTTTATCCAAAACATCGGAATCAAACCTAATGTTTTTTGTTTTTATTTTCTTTTTGTTCATTTATTTTGCTCAGTGTTTCTTTTCCACATATTATTATTTTACATTTGGCAACTTTTCACATTTTCGGACCTTATGTACAAAACCTAAAGATTAATATTTACAAAACTATTTATCAACAAAATCATTCAGACTTTCAAACATACTCCACTCATACCATTACAGATAAAAATACAGCTGGAATTATAATGTTCACAGCAAAGCCATATAACATCTGTTGTTTCAAAAGAGAAAATTCAATCTATTATTTAATCCTTTAATTTGTTCAGTCTTTTTCAAAGGCTATTAACAGTTTACGCGTTTCGAACTCGCGCCAATTTACGGAGTTCTCATCAGGACCATAGTCTGTAAAAGAGGAGAAAACCTTGCTTTAAAACAATGCTCTTTCTTAGTGTCTACAAGCTGAGCACTTTACTCCTACTCGCCTCCTTATCTTACCTCTTTTTAAATCAGAGTATAGGGAATTGGCAGTGTCCCCGACGGATGATCCAATTCTAAGGCAGAAAAATACAATGCACAACGTCACACTCAACTTATATACCACTTGCAGCTCAATTCATTCACTTCAACATGTTCTTATCACACTTACTTTTAAACGGTGGGCGTTGGTCTAAGGCTTGATAGTTTATGCAGCCTGGCTCTCTAGCAAAGAAAACGGAACTAGTAAGTATTAGTTCTTGTGTCCATGTTACTCAATATTTGCAAACCCTAATGGTTGTATGTACCTGGATTTTGACAGACAGCTTTTGATGTCCGGGGTCCCGTGCTCCCGCCTGCAAAAAATTACCAGACAAGTCAAAATTAGTAAACGGGGTCCGAAGCGTTTTCCGGAGAGGAAAACAGTCTTAATGTACAAAAGCGATTACCTTAACAGGTCGGGGCGACGAGCATTGGATGCACTCTTTCCTCGGTGTAAACGCCGCGTTCAGAGTAGCGCTGACTTCCGGTTTTGCCAAGGATCCCGGGAGATGTAGTCCTGAGCGTGTGCTGTCCCTTAAATCAACCGATGATATTTCCAATATCAATAATAAGTGGCGGCATGTTATTTATTTAGCCTTCCAATATATTTACTATCCCGAAGTGTTGAAATTGTAGCTCATTCCATAAATGTATTTTTTATTTTTTATTTTCGCCCTTTGATGTCAGGATTTTTGTTTTTGGTTTCTTATCTTCAGATTAATCGCGCTGGGATGCACCGCATAATGAATATCAACTTAGATTATTGCAGGCCTTGGTCATATCGGTTTTAATGTATAAGTCGAGTGCATGTGGGTTTATATGTATGAAACAAGTTCAGTCAATGGTGTTCCATTGAGCGTGGGGTGCATCATGGGTATTGTAGTTCAAACCTCATCCGTTGTAAATGCTGGAATGACCTCAATGCTTACTCCATCAATAGAATTTCTGTTTGTCAGTTGTGTGGGCGTACCACCTCAACCAACACATTTCAGCAGCCTCCTCTTCCAAGGGTGCCGCCTGGCTCGTATTGCAGACCCAAATTAAAGGGTTTGGGACATAAATGTATCCTAGTTTGAACAGTTGAGTTAGTTCATTCAGTCCCTCTATTGCTGAATTAAATTTCACTATCAACATTGCTTCCCTTCTTGAGAGCTTGGCTTCTAGGTCGCCACCTCTCACGTCGTTATCCACTTTCGAAATCACTGTTCAGATTAAATCTGTTTCTTTATGATTATTTTTTTAAGCCATTGGTTAACAAGGGGTGCTGATACCACATTATTTTTAATTCTCGATTTGTGCTGTTGGATCCACGTTTGCACCTCTTGACTGGTTTTCCCAATGTACAATTGGTTGCAGGGACATATTATTCCATATATGACGAACCGAGATATACAATTTGTGAATGTGTCATGCTTCCACTTTATGTTTCTGTGTTCAAACAGACTTCCTTCCTTTGTTGTATCACAACATGAGCACCCCCCACATCTATGGTGTCCTTGAATGGGCGGTAAACCCAACAATGATCTTAAATCTGGATTTTTTCTTTTTGTAGCAGTGCCGCTCTTACTAATTGGTTGGCGATGCTAGAGTTCTTTTTAAATGCAAATAACGGCTCTTCTTTAAATGCTGCCTCCAAATTTCTCAGTAGATGCCAATTCTTTTTGACTGGCTTTTTCAGTGCATTTGAGTTAAGACAAAATGTGGACACAAAAACCATTCTCTCAGGTTCTTTTTTTGTTTTCCTTTCCAATAAGCTTTCCTGCGGTGTCCACTATGCTCTTTTAAGGGACTTTTTCAATAGTTTTTTCGGGTATCCTCTCTGCAACAGATTGTTTGTAAGATTCTCTGCATGTCTCAAATACTCATCCTTATATTGGCAATTCCTTCGAATTCTTAAATATTGCCCATAAGGGAGGTTATCTTTGAGGCTCCGAGGGTGGTTGCTTTTAAAATGATGGGATTTATTGCGGTCCGTTGTTTTTTTGTATAGTGTTGTCACTAATCCACCTTCAGAAGGGTATACTCCACATCTAAAAGTGGCATCTTTTTCTGGGAATGTTCCATACTAAATTTAATAGTTGGCACTTTATTGTTTATCCAGCCGTGAAATTTCTTCAACTCATTCTCTGTCCCTGTCCAGACGAAAAAAATATCGTCAATGTAAAGATACCAATTGTTAATCAATTGGGAAAATGGATTGTCCTGATAGATAAAGGTATCCTCATATTTCGACATGAATAAGATTGCTAATTCTGGGGCAAAAGGGCAGCCCATCGCCACGCCACCTGTTTGAAAGAAAAAATCTCCATAGAAATTAAAATAATTCTTTTTCAGTGCAAATTCCGCTAGCCTTAGAATAAAAGAAGTTGGAATTTGATGAGGTCTTTCTCTCTCTTCTAGAAATGCTTCTAACACATAGATACCCTCTTCTTGTGGGGTCTGTGTGTATAAGGACGTGATGTCCATTGTCACCATCCAGTGGATGTCCGCATTGAATTCGATTGCCATCAATTTATTTATAAAATCTGTAGTGTCCTGTACAATTGGCTTAACTTGTGGTAGGAAGGGTTTCAGAAAGAAATCCACAAACTTGGAAATGGGGTTTAGTAAGGATTGGCAACCTGAAACAATTGGTCGTCCCGGGGGTGTTTTTTCATCTTTATGTATCTTTGGTAAGACATAAAATATTGGAGTTCTCGGATGTTTGATTTTTAGATACTCCATCTCTTTTTTGCCCGGGAAACCCAATGCGAAACCCTCATCAATGATTTTGTGTAATTCCTGTTTTAGTTCTTATGTTGGGTCCTTGGTAATTTTCCGGTAGCATGTCCGATCATTGAGTTGCCTTTCAACCTCATGAATATACAAGGCCTTGTCCCAGATCACAAGGGCGCCCCCCTTATCAGCCTGTTTTATTATGACTGAGGTGTCTTTTTTCAAATTAAATAGTGCATCGGATTCTACTTTGGATTGATTATGTTTGATCCATTTTCTTTTTGTTTCCATTTCAGTCACTGCAGATAAAATCGTTCTTTCGAAGGTTATTACTTCTTTGGGCATCTTGCTACTGGGAGGACAGAAAACAGATTTGTTTCTCAATCCAGTCGCTTCTGATGGTGAATGATAAATATTATCTGCAAAAAAGGATTTTAATCGTACTTTTCGGCAGAACTCGATTACTTCTGTTTTTAACTTGACAAAGTCTGTCTGTCTGGTTGGAACAAATGTCAGTCCTTTTTTCAATACCTTCTCTTCGTTATTTGTAAGGATTCTATTGGATAAATTGAAAATCGGTGATAGGGCTAGTTCTTGTAGTTCTGTCTCCTTGTGGACATTTCCCATGGTTGTTGATTGAATCTTGTTTTCCCCCGAGCTTCTGTTTGGCCTCTGGCTAAAAAAGAAGCTCCTTGATGTTGCTGTTGGAATCCACCCTGTCTATTATTATTTCTCCGTGGGGTTGAGTTCTCACCCTCACTGCTGCTGCCAGAAGAGGATGTGTCCGAGAATGTAATAAAATTGTTCTGTGATCTTTCCTGATATTCCTGAAGATGCTTCCTTGCCTCTGGTCTTGTATAAAAATCAGGCTGTAGGAAGGGGTATACTTTCTCTAAATTGAAGTTCTTTTTGTCTTTTTCAAATTGTGATGTTTTTTGATTTATCGTATAATCCCTGAACTCTCCAATGTCTTTCTGGACTTTTTCAAGTAGAGTTTTTGAATCCTATATTCGTTGGTTTGTTGAAATTGCAGATTCTAATGCTTCAATTTCCTCCAGCTGATCCTTAGACAGTCTTTGAGCTGTTTCTACAGTGAGCACCATTAGGTCGGACACAAGAACTAATTCTTACTAGTTCCGTTTTCTTTGCTAGAGAGCCAGGCTGCATAAACTATCAAGCCTTAGACCCACGCCCACCGTTTAAAAGTAAGTGTGATAACAACATGATGAAGTGAATGAATTGAGCTGCCAGTGGTATATAAGTTGAGTGTGACGTTGTGCATTGTATTTTTCTGCCTTAGAATTTGATCATCCGTCGGGGACACTGCCAATTCCCTATACTCTGATTTAAAAAGAGGTAAGATAAGGAGGCGAGTAGGAGTGAAGTGCTCAGCTTGTAGACACTAAGAAAGAGCATTGTTTTAAAGCAAGGTTTTTTCCTCTTTTACGGACTATGGTCCTGATGAGAACTCCGTAAATTGGCGCGAGTTCGAAACGCGTAGACTGTTAATAGCCTTTGAGAAAAGACTGAACAAATTAAAGGATTAAATAATAGACTGAATTTTCTCTTTTGAGACAACAGATGTTATATGGCTTTGCTGTGAACAGTATAATTACAGCTGTATTTTTATCTGTAATGGTATGAGTGGAGTATGTTTGAAAGTCTGAATGATTTTGTTGATAATTTGTTTTGTAAATATTAATCTTTAGGTTTTGTACATAAGGTCCAAAAATTTGAAAAGTTTGCCAAATGTAAAATAATAATATATGGAAAAGAAACACTGAGCAAAATAAATGAACAAAAAGAAAATAAAAACAAAAAACATTAGGTTTGATTCCGATGTTTTGGATAAAAAAGGTTTTTGCGTTTAATTGACTAGCACAAGCATCTTCTGTTGTTTATTAGTAGTTTGTGGCTAAGCTGTGCTATTCGGAGCCCAGACCCAGTGGTGTTGTTTTGGTCAAATCATCACAATGCATTAATTACTATTTTTCATGCCTTGTAGTTTCATTTAATGTATAATGGTGTTATAAACCCGTTTTTTCAATTGCTTACACAAAGATGACATGAGTTAGCAAGATTTCTTTTATTTCTATGCACACTGGGTCGTGCATTCCACTGTCTCTTTAAATATGTGTGAAATTCTCGGACGGTCATGTGACCAAGATCTCAGCCGAGATTGAAACGTGTCTTCTTTGTTTGCCTGAATAAACCCGCAAAAACTTTCACTTGCATACCTGGTGTGGCTCGTTATTTCTGCACGGATCGGCAGGAATTCTCGTCGAATATATATATATTCATTCGTTGCTCCTGCGGTGGAAACCAATACCGCTTTATATTAACCAAGACTCCCGGTCTCCCGAGAAAAACGGGCCGCACTCCTCCCAGTTTGCACAAAGTTTCTTATTTATTCAAGCAATTCTTCCATATGCATCAATTATTAAGCAGTGAAATAGACGACAGAGATGCCTACGCGTTTCGGCATTGCACATGCCTTGTTCACGGTAAATGGGCTCAATTGTTTTTCGTTTTTTTAACCCTTTCAAAATTCCAGTTACATCATTTCCTCTATACGCCCTCTATGCTGCTGGGCATTGTGGGACATGTCTCACAATGCCCAGTGGCATAGAGGGCTTATAGAGGAAGTGATGTAAAAAAACGAAAAACAATTGAGCCCATTTACCGTAAACAAGGCATTTGCAATGCCGAAACGCATAGGTATCTCTGTTGTCTTTTTCACTGCCTAATAATTGATGCACATGGAAGAATTTCTTGACTAAATAAGAAACTTTGTGCAAACTGGGAGGAGTGCGGCCCATTTTTCCCGGCAGACCAGGAGTCTTGGTTAATGTAAAGCGGTATTGGTTTCCACCGCAGGAGCAACGCACTGCAAATAGAGCGCCACGGACACTGACAGTGAAACCAAGTTTGGGATATTTTGGAAGTCAGTAGTGGTGAACGCCAACTCGAAACAAAGGAAACAACTCACACACGGCGCAGAGCCTCGTCAAACTAGGTAAGCGCTTGAAAACGTGTGTGTACGAATGAAATGACATTCAAATGCGAACGAACAGACAAATAATTGTCAAAAAGTTGGTTTTGTTGGAAGTACTCATGTTGCTAGCCGAGTAATATTGCAATAGTGTTTGAAACCAAACAGATCGAAGTTAAACACGGCTAATTAGCAACGAAGTAAAGCTTTCAGTCACAATTTGCACTAAAAGCGATCACAACAAAATCTTCCTACAGAAAAGGAGGAGTAAACATATATATTGGAATTAAAAGACAGAAAAGAAATACAAGTTTATTAGACGACAACATGGAAAAGAGAGAAGGAAATAGGAAGGATTTCTAATCAACCATGTTTGAAAAAGGACACGTGTCAAAGGAAGTAGAGACTCAGAATGTAACGGCTAAAACAGACATAAAGAGCAAGCTGAGGATGTGGGAAAAACTGAGCCGGAAAGAAATAAACAAATCTTGGGAACTAATCACATTAAAGCAATATCTTGAGGTGTAAAGAGTCCCAAGAGGATTATGTATAATGTTAATGCCAAACCATCAGGATGCGACAAATGAATTATTACAGGTTTGGAGAGAGCATTTATTAAATTCATCATTGGGTTCCATTCAGATTCTAATTAAACACATTGAAATGTCATTGAATAAAATCATAGAAGAACTGCAAGAATTGGAAAAATAACTGGGCACTTTAAAGTTCAGTGCGGAAATGATTAAATTCAAGGAGGACTTGGAGAGTCAAGTTGAAAAGCACGAAGAGGTAGTTCGCCAAAGGAAACATACAAAGTTTGTATGTGATACAATTGACTACTCAGAAGGAAGGATTTTCACCTTTGCCCGAAAGTTCGACCCCTTTAGGCAACAAATGCCAACAAGTACTGCAGGTAGCACATCAAGCAGCTTCTCGTCACTAGCCTCAACGGAAGCGAGTCAAAATGAAGAGCTAACAGAAGGCACCAAACAATCTTTTTAGGTGACATGCGCCTGGTTTTGAAACAGAAACAGTGGGAACAAAACCAGGAAATGCAACAATATCAAAGAGGAAGATCAAGAGAGCGTCAGTGGCAAGGAAGAAACCGCAACGCAGAGGAAAGAGGGGCAAGCACCTCTCTGGACAGAGTGGGTGCAACGACAAGAAGTATGAAACAGCGGTAGGAACAGCAATACATGAACTACAAGTAGTCAACTTATCGTCATGTGAAATATCAGAAATGGAAAAATGCCTACTGAAAATAGGAATAAACTACTGCCCAGCACAACATATGGATCTAGCACAAATGAGAATAGATCTATATCTTTATGTCAGAAAAATAAAATTGGCAAAAGTCTATGCGGAAAATAAAAACAAAAAGACAAAGGAAACCACAATTCATATGACTGAATCAACCCAAAAAGCAAAAGAATCAGAGGATTATCTACTTTGGAAGGTGAAAAGATATCTTTGAATACGGCCTGCCCACAAATGGGAGCAAGGTTAAGTGACAAATGCCCCAAATCGAAATTTTATTCGCAACTACCACCGGGGAACAAGGTGGATCTCTTTCAGGAAGCAGTCATCCAAGACTTATATAATCTGAAGAAATCAAATCAGAAGGACAGCCTGAACAAGTCTGAAAGGGAAGGTCTAAAGAACTTAGCAGTTGATAAAGAAATAGAAATCAAGACCACGGACAAACGCGGCAACATTGTTATCACAGAGCCACACAGACAATTGAATAACACAGCTTATTATGAACGGCTACAAATGAATCCAACGTCGCACATCAAGAAAGTAATTGATTCAAAATGATGACAATGGCAGGCTCAAAATGTACGTGATGAGGAGGAAAGGAAGTACTTAACAGCTGACCACCCAGTGATGGCCACTATATATTTTCTCCCAAAAATTCATGAAGACAGAGAGAATCCCCCAGGGCGCACAATTTTATCAGCCAAAGGTTCGCTGCTCGAACCAATAGCAAGTAACATTGATTACTTTTTACGGCCATTTGTGGAGGAACTAAGTTCCTATATAAAGGATACCAGCCATGTATTGAGAACTTTGCAGAACATTGAATGGAGAGACACATATCATATGATAACTATGGATGTTATCTCACAATGATTCAGGCCTAAAAGCTAACAACTATTTTCTGCGTGAAAGGAGTATCCATTTGAAACAGCACAATGAAATGTTGGCAGATATGATGAAGATGTGCTTGTCCAAATTATGCATGCCTACTAATGGGATGGTGGGAACAAGAAGGTTCTTGGAATCCCGAAAATCAGAAATTTGTGGAAAATAATAGTCAGTTGGATGAGATTCATCGATGACTTGCTAATTATATGGAATGGTACCAAAGTGGAGATCCAAGAATACTTTGACATCTTAAATGAAAGCTTGAACAATTTAAGATTCACTTTTGAATAAAGCAACCAGAGGATAGTGTTCTTGGATAATGAAATTTACATGAATGAAAATAAAATACAAACAACACTCCACTGAAAAAGCACAGCCACAAATGCAACATTAGAGGCAAGCAGCTTTCACCAGAAGTCCCTAACAACAAGCATATCTTACAGGGAATTTCTCAGGCTCCGGAGAATTTGAAGCGAAGAGACGGAATGGATGAAACATAGCAACATCGCCAAAGAAAGATTCAAACAGAGGAAATACAACATGCGTGTGATTTAGAAAGGATGGGCACGTGCAAACGGAGAGACAAGAGAGGAATGCTTAAGACCACAATCCCTTTCAGCAAACAACATCCAAAATGATGAAAGGAAGATCAGATTAATCACAGACTTCATGCAGGAATCAAAAGCAGTCATATCAATACTAAGAAAGAATTGAAACATTTTGAAATTGGACAACACTTTGTCAAAGATTGTGGGAAATCACCCAACTGTGACTTATCGCAGAGCGCAAAATCTCAAAGATAAACTCATGCATAGCCACCTGAAAGGAAAAAAATCAGAAAGAAAGTTGGCTACAGAAAAAGGCTTTGCTAAATGTTTTAATTGCAAAGTGTGTCAAATTGCTAAACCAATCACAGAACTCCAAATGGCAAATAAAAAATATTGGAAAATTCGAGAATTGATCACATATAAGAGCAAATTTGTGATCTACATAATCGAATGCCCATGTACATTAGGATATGTTGGGAGCACGGCATGTGAATTAAAGAAGCGGATTCTTGAGCACGTATGTGCAAAGACAAACAAAGATAAAAGCAACGCAGTAGCGCAGCATATGGAGGTCGCACACAAAAGTGACTGGAAAAGTCTTTAGTTTTATGTTATTGAAACGGTACCACAAAATGCAAGAGGGGGAAACAGGGAGAAAACCCTCCGACAAAAAGAGTTGCGACAAATCATAAATAAATATATATATATATATATATATATTGTTTGTCCACAAGGTTGCCCTTAAAGGATTCGCCACTCAAGCAGAAGTTACCGCACTCAAAACCACAGGCGGAGAAGTAACAGCATGCCCTCAAGCCTTTGTTTACTATGCCATACGCGTTTCGAGCTGGGTGATAGCTCTTGTTTACTGGCTGGTTGAATGACGAGAACAGGTGAGTTCAGAACCATGCATTTATTCAATATAATGTCCCGCCCCAGTGGGCGTTTCTACAGGGCATTCTGGATAAGGTAGTCCGATGTAATGCCAAGTGACATGGAAAAGGTTCTAAGATGCAAGTGCGCTGTTCCGGCAAACAAACTTTTCAATTTCAAACCCGGTTGGGTAAAGGCAACAGGAGCATCACCATAAACTTCCCCAGTATACGCTGTAGTTCAGGCCCTCTGCTTTCCTGAAGACGCCCATAGGTACGAGCACCCCGGACCCGCTGAACCGCGGTGGGGCAAATCCGCGACCAGGCATGGCCGCTTAATTTTTTGTCCACAAGGTTGCCCTTAAAGGATTCGCCACTCAAGCAGAAGTTACCGCACTCAAAACCACAGGCGGAGAAGTAACAGCATGCCCTCAAGCCTTTGTTTACTATGCCATACGCGTTTCGAGCTGGGTGATAGCTCTTGTTCACTGGCTGGTTGAATGACGAGAACAGGTGAGTTCAGAACCATGCATTTATTCAATATAATGTCCCGCCCCAGTGGGCGTTTCTACAGGGCATTCTGGATAAGGTAGTCCGATGTAATGCCAAGTGACATGGAAAAGGTTCTAAGATGCAAGTGCGCTGTTCCGGCAAACAAACTTTTCAATTTCAAACCCGGCTGGGTAAAGGCAACAGGAGCATCACCATAAACTTCCCCAGTATACGCTGTAGTTCAGGCCCTCTGCTTTCCTGAAGACGCCCATAGGTTCGAGCACCCCGGACCTGCTGTTACTTCTCCGCCTGTGGTTTTGAGTGCGGTAACTTCTGCTTGAGTGGCGAATCCTTTAAAGGCAACCTTGTGGACAAAAAATTAAGCGGCCATGCCTGGTCGCGGATTTGCCCCACCACGGTTCAGCGGGTCCGGGGTGCTCGTACCTATGGGCGTCTTCAGGAAAGCAGAGGGCCTGAACTACAGCGTATACTGGGGAAGTTTATGGTGATGTCCTGTTGCCTTTACCCAACCGGGTTTGAAATTGAAAAGTTTGTTTGCCGGAACAGCGCACTTGCATCTTAGAACCTTTTCCATGTCACTTGGCATTACATCGGACTACCTTATCCAGAATGCCCTGTAGAAACGCCCACTGGGGCGGGACATTATATTGAATAAATGCATGGTTCTGAACTCACCTGTTCTCGTCATTCAACCAGCCAGTGAACAAGAGCTATCACCCAGCTCGAAACGCGTATGGCATAGTAAACAAAGGCTTGAGGGCATTCTGTTACTTCTCTGCCTGTGGTTTTGAGTGCGGTAACTTCTGCTTGAGTGGCGAATCCTTTAAGGGCAACCTTGTGGACAAAAAATTAAGTGGCCATGCCTGGTCGCGGATTTGCCCCACCGCGGTTCAGCGGGTCCGGGGTGCTCGTACCTATGGGCGTCTTCAGGAAAGCAGAGGGCCTGAACTACAGCGTATACTGGGGAAGTTTATGGTGATGCTCCTGTTGCCTTTACCCAACCGGGTTTGAAATTGAAAAGTTTGTTTGCCGGAACAGCGCACTTGCATCTTAGAACCTTTTCCATGTCACTTGGCATTACATCGGACTACCTTATCCAGAATGCCCTGTAGAAACGCCCACTGGGGCGGGACATTATATTGAATAAATGCATGGTTCTGAACTCACCTGTTCTCGTCATTCAACCAGCCAGTGAACAAGAGCTATCACCCAGCTCGAAATGCGTATGGCATAGTAAACAAAGGCTTGAGGGCATGCTGTTACTTCTCCGCCTGTGGTTTTGAGTGCGGTAACTTCTGCTTGAGTGGCGAATCCTTTAAGGGCAACCTTGTGGACAAAAAATTAAGCGGCCATGCCTGGTCGCGGAATTGCCCCACCGCGGTTCAGCGGGTCCGGGGTGCTCGTACCTATGGGCGTCTTCAGGAAAGCAGAGGGCCTGAACTACAGCGTATACTAGGGAAGTTTATGGTGATGCTCCTGTTGCCTTTACCCAACCGGGTTTGAAATTGAAAAGTTTGTTTGCCGGAACAGCGCACTTGCATCTTAGAACCTTTTCCATGTCACTTGGCATTACATCGGACTACCTTATCCAGAATGCCCTGTAGAAACGCCCACTGGGGCGGGACATTATATTGAATAAATGCATGGTTCTGAACTCACCTGTTCTCGTCATTCAACCAGCCAGTGAACAAGAGCTATCACCCAGCTCGAAACGCGTATGGCATAGTAAACAAAGGCTTGAGGGCATGCTGTTACTTCTCCGCCTGTGGTTTTGAGTGCGGTAACTACTGCTTGAGTGGCGAATCCTTTAAGGGCAACCTTGTGGACAAAAAATATATATATATATATATATATATATATTACCTACTGGCGGTCGCCAGTAGGTATATATAGTTAGGATTTTTTCCCTATGGGATTTTTGAAAATTCTATGTCTAATAACTTTGGCGTTTGTGGACGGAATTGGCTGAAATTTTCTGGAAAATGGAACATTTTGTTTCTGAGCAGCCCCTGGAAATTTGGGGGGGGTTTGTCAAGGGGGGGCCGAGAAAAAAGGGGGGTCCCAAAACGTGTTTTTAACATTGAGTTTTCCATAGGGCGGTCTGTCGCACTTTTAGCCCGAACGGCTGAATGGATTTGCATGAAACTTGGCAAAATTGTAGAGACTGGTAGCCCGATGTGCCTTTTGTAGGTCTCAATATATGTGCTCCAGTGGATTTTGAGAAATTAACGTTTAAAAAAAGATATATATCTGTAACAGCGGACTGGGCAGCTCCCGGTTCGCGGACCGGGGCGCGTACCAAAACTTCGCGTAGCGAAGCTGATTGGTTATCCGGCGTCTGTAAACATTCCAAACAGTCCGGAGCGGCCGCCATCTTGTCTCTCGGTAGGATTGAGAGACAAAAGGAGGCCAAAACAAAGGTGGAAATAACCATAAGGGGGCATAGTAGATCCTCCCTGACCCCTTAGGTTTAATGTGGAGGCTTTAAAAGGGCCCCGCGGGGCAAAAACAAAAAAAATTTTTTTTTTGTTTTTTTGCGTGGGTAGCGCCCGGTCCGCGAACCGGGAAGCGTTCTGGGCAGCGTACTGCAATGAAAAATGAATGATAGACTTTTCAAATGCTGTATGTTAATTGATTGTTGGTTATTTTTTTATTTTTATTTTTTAAGCATTTTTTATTGTGTTTCATAATTTATTAAACTTTCTAACATTTCATTGTCAGAAATTTCATAATTATCATGGAATATACATTGTAGTCTCTGAGGTTGTAAAATGTCCTCATTTGCAAGGAGGTTATCTACTGCTTGTACACATTGCAGTAGTTCTTGGTCCCAAGTTTCATCCATAAATTCAATCTCATTTGGATCAATGATTTCTGTGTTGGACTCTGGAAGGACAATTTCAAATGAAATTTTTTGTTCGCTTTCCATTTTCCCTGAAATTTGCATAAAAAAAATATATATTAGTAGAGGTAGGGCACTGTTGGGATTAATTTTAGATAGGCAGTTTTTAACAGTGAATTTATCTTTGGGCAGTGTATAGTATCAGAGTGGAAGTAGGAATATAAAAAAGTGTATGTGATTTAACGTAAGTAAATTCATAATTATACAAGACAAGCCTAACTCCATCCATAACTATAACAGAGAAGTCTATCTAAATGTATAACTACTACAGAGGGATAGTATATATCTATCAGAAAAAGTTTGCCATATTAACTTAAAGTGCACAATATACTTCAGTTTTAAAAATAACAACTTACCTTTAAAAAGAAGTTGAAGTTATTAATGAAAATCCTATTGAAATGTACACCAGGAAGTAGTAGTCAAAATGGCTGTGTTTCCTTCTCTTCCTTTATATATATTCGGGTACATAACCAATCAAATGTCAGGTAAAAAAAGTAGAAAATGAAAGTAACATTTTAATTGGTTGTCAATTCCAACACTTCAGATGTGTTTTGTGAAGTAATTTACCTCACGGTATTTAGAGAGGTCTACAGGCTAAATGGCTAAATGGAATTCCAATCAAATTTGTGAAAATGGTAGGGATTGGTATGTAGTATGAGCTAATCTATATTTGGTGAAATTGTTTCAAGTGGCTTTTGTGTGAACTACTTTCCCACCTTTTTTGATGGTGCGCTTCCCAGGGAGCGACCCGGTACGCGAACCGTTGAGCGCCCCGGTTCGCGGACCTTAAGCGTTCCGGGAGTCCACCATTTTGTGTTTCGGTCGAATTAAGATACAAGATGGAGGGCAAATAATGTTCAGAATGGGTAGAAGGGGGCACGGTAGAGTTATCTTGACCCCCTAGGTTTTCTGAGGGTGGCTGAGGAGGCTTATATGTGCGAAAAAAAAACATTTTTAAAAAAAATTTCGCGAGGTTAGCTCCCGGTTCGCGTACCGGGTAGCGGCCCCGGTAGCGTATTTTGTTGAAAATTAGTGAAAAATGTTAGAGTTAAATAATAATTGTGAGTGATCAGATGTAGGGTAGCTCTGAGAAGAGCTTTTGGGTTTATGGTACATTTAGGTACTTATAAGTAGGTACCAATGCACATTCTTAAATTCAGAGTGAAAATTCTGTTGCCCTCATCTGAGAAGTGAACTCCATCTCCTCTGTAGATATCTTGCATGTAGTAACGCAAGTTATTGTTGTACAGGGAGCCCATTCCATGGTCTCTCATGTAAGCTGAAACAGATTTGTTTACATGCTTCCTCGACTTCTCAATTTGTGGACAAAATTGGTTTGACCACCTCCATTTCTGTCTTTGGCATATATTTGAATATACCAAGGCAGTCTGAGGAAAAAGTGCCATTAATTGCTCAAAGGTGTCCTTTAAAAGCATTTCCAGACCTACACCAGTCAAAGTGCCCAAGTCATTACCTCCACAGTGCACAATTAACAGGTCAGGTTTGGGCAAATGCATAAAGGTTTTCACCAATGGTATCAATTGGTGACATTTTAATCCTCTGTGGCCAAACCACTTAATTTCCACATCTTGTAAATTGAGGTTAGGTAAATTCCTGCTTTCAACGTACCTTTGAGCCCAGTGAATATAACTATGACCAACAATCCAGACAGAAAACATGGTGAGAGAAGGTTCTCCTGCAGTCAGATGAAGTGTGGCAATGAAATGGCAGTTGAAAAAATGAGAGTTTGAAATGAAAAAAACTGTGGAGTTTCTGTGTTCATGAAGCAGTAACAGTGATTGGTGGATTTTGATTGCTGAAAACAAAAAGTTAGGGTGCACGGATGTGTTCTTTGAAAGATGTATTTTGAGTGGTCAATAAAAAGTCATTAAATGAAAGAATGCACTGGATATGCAGGTGCACTGAGAGTTCAGAGTTCAATTGCAACATTGTTGTGTGAACTTGCAAACAACAGAGTTCTTCCAGGAGGTGGTTGCCATGCAGATAAAGCAGAAAGGGCAGAGGGGGGATGGGTTTTCATTTGAAAAAAGTGAGGGAAGACTTTTGATTGGGTGACATGAGAGATATGTGTGAAGAATTACAGCATTTCTGTGCTTTTCATAGCTGCAGACTCTGGAGTGCATACCTTTTGCTCTGCTGCAGACAAATTGGTGTGTTTCTGAGACTGTTTTCAAACTCAAAGTATTTGCTAAGGTGAGAAAATATTTCTTTACTTTAGATAGAGAATAGTGTGCTTTAAGGAGAAAATTATGATTTATGTGGCGCAAATTGCTTGTAAATATGCTCTCACATGTGTATGGAAAATTTTGATTTTGAATGTTTGTGTTACATAGCCATGTTAAAAGTGACCCAACCATGCTGGAAAGGCAATCAAAAAATGCTTTCATGTGTTTTATTGACATTTTAAGTCATTTTCCCATGTGCAGTGTTTAGAAATTATGATTTGAAAATCGTTTTTGGGGAAAAGGAATTGTTTTTAAAATCATGACAAGGAGATAATGGTGTATACTTCTTTATAAGGCTATTGACTGTCCCTGATGTTATTTTTCTCATTTTAGTGTAAGACCTTTCTCTGTGGCGCAAATTGCTTGTAAATATGCTCCCACATGTGCATGGAAAATTTAGAGTTTGAATGTTTGTGTTACATAGCCATGTTAAAAGTGACCCTACCATGCAGGGAAGCCAATCAAAAAACGCATTTATGTGTCTTAAGGACATTTTAAGTCATTTTCCCATGTGCAGTTTTTAGAAATTATGATTTGAAAATCGTTTTTGGGGAAAAGGAATTGTTTTTAAAATCATGACAAGGACATAATGGTGTATGCTTCTTTATAAGGCAATTGACTGTCCCTGATGTTATTTTTCTCATTTTAGTGTAAGACCTTTCTCTGTGGCGCAAATTGCTTGTAAATATGCTTCCACGTGTGCATGGAAAATTTTGATTTTGAATGTTTGTGTTACATAGCCATGTTAAAAGTGACCCAACCATGCTCGAAAGGCAATCAAAAAACGCTTTCATGTGTTTTAATGACCTTTTAAGTCATTTTCCCATGTGCAGTGTTTAGAAATTATGATTTGAAAAACGTTTTTGGGGAAAAGGAATTGTTTTTAAAATCATGACAAGGACATAATGGTGTATGCTTCTTTATAAGGCAATTGACTGTCCCTGATGTTATTTTTCTCATTTTAGTGTAAGACCTTTCTCTGTGGCGCAAATTGCTTGTAAATATGCTCCCACATGTGCATGGAAAATTTAGATTTTGAATGTTTGTGTTACATAGCCATGTTAAAAGTGACCCTACCATGCAGGAAAGCCAATCAAAAAACGCTTTTATGTGTCTTAAGGACAATTTAAGTAATTTTCCCATGTGTAGTGTTTTGAAGTTATGATTTGAAAATCGTTGTTGAGGTAAAGGAATGTTG
This sequence comes from Lissotriton helveticus, assembly GCF_964261635.1. Lineage (NCBI taxonomy): Eukaryota > Metazoa > Chordata > Amphibia > Caudata > Salamandridae > Lissotriton > Lissotriton helveticus. Next base: position 1,295,498,625 of record NC_136059.1, read on the forward strand.
TTAAAATGTATGTGCGCCATATGCCCCCAAATTTCTTTTTCAGGGGTGCAGCAGGGTGTTCTTGAGATACCCCTGCACGCTTGAAAAAAATCCTATTTTGTGATGAGCTAATTGCTAATCACAAATTGCAACCTTCATTCCTATGAGCCTCCTAGCCCATGGAAATGAATGGTTAATTTGCAATTAGCAATTTGCTCATTGCAAATTAGGAATAGTAAAGAATTGCTATTTATTCCTTACAATTTGCTATTTAGGAAATGCAAAATAGTTTGATGGTACATATGGTGGTTCATCTGTAACAAGATAAGAAGCTTAGGGATACATTTATGATGACTAGCGCAATAAAGTGCACATTACTTACTTCATTGGTAGGCCTTTACATGTATTATCTCCTCTGTATTCTTCATCAAGCGTAACTTTAATCTGCAATCCTGAGTAGGCCTCACCTTAAACAAACCTCTGGATAGGACACACTTTATTGTCATCCTGGATTAATCATTTAAAATGGTAGGGACAGATTTATGATAGGTGTATGCCTCTTTTGTGCCACTGTGCGTCACTTTTATGATGCAGCGGTGGTGCAAAAGATTTGCTATGAGGCGACAACATTACAAATTGATGCATTTAGGCAGATATGTCATGGTGTAAAAAAAACGTACCACATAAAACCCAAGCAGCAGTGATGCAAAAGATGCACCATGCCGCAAGACAGGCCTCACTTGGGGCCATATGTATGAAGGTAATTAGCATTTGCTAATATCAAAATTCTACGAATTTCGGCCTTTGTGAATGTTAATTAGACAAATGGTATGTATCAAACAAGTTTGATGCAAAATAAGGAGTAGCAAAATTTGCTATTCCTTATTTTGCAATTGCACTGAAGGATTTGCAAATTTTGTGACTACGTGAATGCAATGTATCAAACAAAAACTATGTAAAAAATGACATTAAGGATTTGGAAACTATTGTGGTAAATTGGTGGTAATTTGTGAATTCTTTTCAAAAAGCTTTTATTCAAAAAAACAAAAGGTGCCATATGACGCCAACACATGCCCTTAGGGCATGTATGTGTGCCATATGCCCCCAAATTTCTTTTTCAGGGGTGCAGCAGGGTGTTCTTGAGACACCCCTGCACCCTTGGAAAAATTCCTAATTTGTGATGAGCAAATTGGTAATCGCAAATTAAACCTTCATTCCTATGAGCCTCCTAGCCCATGGAAATGAATGGGTAACTTGCAATTAGCAATTTGCTCATCGCAAATTAGGAATGGTAAAGAATCGCTATTTATTCCTTAAAATTCGCTATTTAGGAAATGTAAAATATTTTGATGATACATATGGCAGTTCATCTCTAACAAGATAAGAAGCTTAGGGATACATTTATGATGACTGGCGCATCACCAGGGATGTGACAGTCATCCTGCGCCGCTGTTCCGCCACCCATGGTGTGCTGCATTTACAATGCGGCGCAGCATGGGGCAAAAATGGCACAAATGCATGACGCATATGTGCCGTAAAGGTGGCGCATTGCTGGAGTTGTATTGCAAGTGCGATGCAGCTCCAGCAAGGCTCAGGGGTGCTGCATCTCCACAATGCTGCGTCAAGACCTATGCCAGCTTCAAGCAGGCGCAGGGTTTTGACGCAGCTTTCTCCTATCTGATTGTAAATGCGGCACACCTTGGGTGGCAGAGCAGTGGTGCACGTTAACTGGTGCATGCCTGGGGATGTGCCATTTAATATAAATCTGCCCCTTTACATTTAAGTATGTGCAGGGGACACAGAGTCGGTGAGGCTTATCCAAGGTTAAGAAGAGATGAGTCCTGTTCAGTGAATAATTAGACATAGGCTTCACCTGCTCAGCATTGCTGGACATGGCTAAATAATAGCTGCTAAATGTTAATCTTGTTAAACAATTTTACTATTATAATCTCTGAGATTTGTCTCTTACTCTGCAACATCTCATTGTTGTTATCTTTCTTTAAAGATAAAGACAACCTCAACATGAGCGACAATCTGCAATCAGTTGATTTTGACCTCATCAATCAATCAATCAATCAATGACACTTGTAAAGCGCGCTACCTACCCGTAGGGTCTCAAGGCGCTGGGGGGGGGGGGGGGTGCCGCTACTGCTCGAACAGCCAGGTCTTCAGCTTCCTCCTGAAGGAGAGGTGGTCTTGGGTCAGGCGCAGGTCGGGAGGGAGGGAGTTCCAGGTCTTGGCGGCCAGGTAGGAGAAGGACCTTCCTCCTGTAGTTGCTCTTCGGATGCTGGGGACGGCGGCGAGGGCGTGGTTGGCTGATCGAAGGTGGCGTCTGGGAGCGTAGAAGTTGACTCGGCTGTTGAGGTAGCTCGGGCCTTGGTCGTGTAGGGCTTTGTGTGCGTGGGTGAGGAGGCGGAAGGTGATTCTTTTGCTGACGGGGAGCCAGTGCAGGTCTCTGAGATGTCCGGAGATGTGACTGGTTCGTGGGATGTCGAGGATGAGTCTGGCTGAGGCGTTCTGGATCCGCTGGAGTCTCTTCTGGAGCTTGGCGGTGGTACCGGCGTAGAGGGCGTTGCCGTAGTCCAGGCAGCTGGTGACGAGGGCCTGGGTGACGGTCCTCCTGGTCTCGGTGGGGATCCACCAGAAGATCTTCCGTAGCATGCGTAGGGTGTTGAAGCATGCCGAGGAGACGGCGTTGACTTGCCTGGTCATGGAGAGGGAGGAGTCCAGGATGAAGCCCAGGTTGCGTGCATGGTCTGTCGGTTTGGGTGCGGTGCCCAGGGCGGGAGGCCACCAGGAGTCGTCCCAGGCGGAGGGTGAGGAGCCCAGGATGAGGACCTCCGTCTTGTCCGAGTTCAGCTTCAGGCGGCTGGTCGTCATCCACTCGGCTACCTCCTTCATCCCTTCGTGCAGGTTGGCTCTGGCGGCGGCGGGGTTGTTGGTCAGGGAGAGGATCAGCTGGGTGTCGTCGGCGTAGGAGATTATGCTGAGGTTGTGTTTGCGTACGATGGCCGCGAGGGGGCTCATGTAGACGTTGAAGAGGGTGGGGCTCAGAGATGATCCTTGAGGGACGCCGCAGATGACTTCGGAGGCCTCTGACTTGTACGGTGGTAGGCGGACTCTCTGTGTTCTTCCGTCGAGGAAGGAGATGATCCATTCCAGCGCCTTGTCCTGGATTCCGACGTTGCTGAGGCGCTGCACTAGGGTGCGGTGGCAGACCGTGTCGAATGCCGCGGAGAGGTCTAGGAGGATGAGGGCCGCTGTTTCTCCATTGTCCATCAGGGCTCGGATGTCATCGGTGGCGGCGATGAGGGCGGTCTCGGTGCTGTGGTTGGCTCGGAAGCCGGACTGTGAGGGGTCGAGGGATCCGTTCGTCTCGAGGAATGCGGCCATCTGCTTGTTGACGGTCTTCTCGATGACTTTGGCTGGAAACGGGAGGAGCGAGATGGGGCGGTAGTTCTTGAGGTCGGTGGGGTCCGCTGTTGGTTTCTTGAGTAGAGCGCTGAGTTCGGCGTGTTTCCAGCTCTCAGGGAAGATGGTGGTGTCGAAGGATGTGTTGATGATGTCTCGCAGATGGGGTGCGATGACAGCGTCGGCCTTGTTGAAGACGTGGTGAGGGCAGGGGTCGGTCGGCGATCCGGAGTGGATGGAGTTCATCGTGCGGATGGTGTCTTCGGTGCTGATCGGGGTCCAGGCGTGGAGGGTGGTGGTGGGGGGTGGTAGTTCGGTCCTGGTGTGCGTTGGTTGGTTGTTGAAGCTGTTGTGTATGTCCGCGATCTTGTTGTGGAAGTATGAGGCGAGGGAGTTGCAGAGGTCTTGCGATGGGGTGATGTCGTTGTTTCCTGCGCTGGGGTTGGAGAGCTCTTTCACGATGTTGAAGAGTTCCTTGCTGTTGTGTGCGTTGTTGTCCAGCCTGTCCTTGAATGCTGTTTTCTTGGCGGCGCGGATCAGCTGGTGGTGTTTCCGGGTGGCAAGCTTGAAGGAGGTCCTGTTGTTCGGTGTCGGATCCCTTCTCCAGACTTTCTCGAGGGCTCGGCAGTTCTTCTTGGAGCTCTTGAGTTCGTCGGTGAACCAAGGGGCCTTCTTGCTGCCGGGTCTGCTAGGCGGGGTCCTCAGTGGGGCGAGTTCGTCCGCGCAGTTGCTGATCCACTTTGTGAGGTAGTCGGCGGCCTGGTTGGGGTTCGCTGAGCTGGCAGGAGGGTGCTGGCTCAGGGAGGTGGCGAGCTGGTCTGCTGTGATCGTGTTCCAGCTTCTGCGGGCGGCCTGTTGTTGGTGGTGGTGGGTCGTTGTTCTCTTGAAGGTGAAGTGGACGCAGCTGTGGTCCGTCCATTGAAGCTCTGTGGCGTGGCTGAAGTCGATGTCTGTGCTGGAGGAGAAGACGGCGTCGAGTGTGTGTCCGGCGAGGTGGGTGGGGGTGGACACCAGTTGCTTGAGTCCCAGGTTGGCGAGGTTGTCGAGCAGGGTGCTGGTGTTGCGGTCGTTGTTGTTCTCCAGGTGGAAGTTGAGGTCTCCTAGGAGGATGTAGTCAGCGGAGGGGAGGGCGTGTGGGCTGACGAAGTCGGCGATGTCCTCGCTGAATTGTGTGCGTGGTCCAGGGGGTCGGTAGATCAGGGTGCCTCTGAGGGTGGTGTTCGGGTTGGTGTGGATCTGGAAATGCAGGTGTTCGGCGCTGGTCAGGGTGTTGTCGGTGCTGGTCGTGAGACGGATGGTGTTCCTGTGGATGATGGCGATGCCTCCTCCCATCTGGTTGGCGTTGCGGTCCCTCCGGACGATCTTGTAGCCCTCTGGGATAGCGATGGCGATGTCGGGAGCTGAGGAGGCGTTCATCCAGGTCTCCGTGAGGAAGGCAACGTCAGGGGCTGTGGTGTCGAGGAGGTTCCAGAGTTCGATGGCATGTCTGTGGACGGAGCGGGTGTTGAGCAGGATGCACTTGAGGTGGGTACTGCTGGTGTTCGATTTGGCGGGTGCTGGTGCGAGGATGGTCCGGATGCAGGAGAACTTGCAGGCGTTGCAGCTGAAAGGTCCGTGGGTACGTCGTGGAGTGGCTTGATGGCAATCTGGGTGTCGGTCGGTGTTGAGAGCGGTGAGGGTGGCGGAGGAGTACGTCAGGCGGGTCGGTCGGGCTCTTCGGGGGCCAGGGGTCCTGGCACTGGGCGCGGTCCAGGCGCGGACGGGCGCAGACGGGCTTACCTTTGGCGCGCCTTCGGCGCACAAACGGCGCGCCCGCTGCGCGTCAACGCTGCGCGTTCGCACGGTCGCCATTTAAGGCGAAGTGCGCGGGTGGGCGGAGCAGCTGGGAGGCGGGAGCGGGGAGGGAAACAGAAGAGAAAAAGGGGCGGGGCTAATGGCGGTGGCGGGAAGCGGGAGCGGGGGGCGGCGTGGTGGGCGGGGAAGCAGGAAGGGGACAGGCACAATTAGCAGAGGAGTGCAAAACACGACGGGGACGGCAAATACAAAAGGACAAGCACAAATTCAAGAGAAAACGGGGGAAAAGACTGTAACACACGATCTGGGGCACAGGGAGAAAACAAGCACAAATACCAATAAAAACGGGGAAAAAGACTGTCACACACGATCTGGGGCACAGGGAGAAAAACAAGCACAAATACCAGTAAAACGGGGAAAAAGACTGTCACACACGATCTGGGGCACAGGGAGAAAAACAAGCACAAATACCAGTAAAACGGGGAAAAAGACTGTCACACACGATCTGGGGCACAGGGAGAAAAACAAGCACAAATACCAGAAAAAACGGGCGAAAACCAAGGAGAGCGCTCAGGGCGGCAGCGAGGCCGGCGCTGAGGCAGAGGCAGGCACTGGGGGCACACGCAGCAGCTGGTGGCCGTGCGGCGCGGGGGTGTCCCACAAGTGGGTCACACTCACCTGCGTCGCACGGTCGCCATTTAAGGCCAAGTGCGCGGGTGGGCGGAGCAGCTGGGAGGCGGGAGCGGGGAGGGAAACAGAAGAGAAAAAGGGGCGGGGCTAATGGCGGTGGCGGGAAGCGGGAGCGGGGGGCGGCGAGGTGGGCGGGGAAGCAGGAAGGGGACAGGCACAATTAGCAGAGGAGTGCAAAACACGACGGGGACGGCAAATACAAAAGGACAAGCACAAATTCAAGAGAAAACGGGGGAAAAGACTGTAACACACGATCTGGGGCACAGGGAGAAAACAAGCACAAATACCAATAAAAACGGGGAAAAAGACTGTCACACACGATCTGGGGCACAGGGAGAAAAACAAGCACAAATACCAGTAAAACGGGGAAAAAGACTGTCACACACGATCTGGGGCACAGGGAGAAACATCATTGAACTTGTAATTGAAACATCAGTGGATGTTGATCCTTTGGATGATTTAAATCCTGAGGATGAAGAAGAGCGTGATGAGGATGCAGATTTGTCCGAACTATATGATATAGGATGGGAAGCTGACCTGCTTGAGCCTTTGGAAATATAAACATTTATTTTTAAATTTTATAATTAATAAAAAGTAAAAAGGTAAACCGTTTAATTTAAAAATAAAGACACCTTCAAAAACAGGTTATGTGTAGTGTCTTCAATAAAATATTAAAATATGTTCATAAAATTAGATCAGATTCACATATAAAATAGCATAGATTCTTTTCTGGTATTTTTGTATTGTAAGATTGCCAATGACTAAAAAATCTTCAAATTAAAATGTCAAGTAGTGTGTTAAGTTTTTGATCACTGTTACTGATTTACTGTTTGGTAATAATGTTTATTAACATTTTTTATTATATTTTTCCTCAGATTCAACTGCAGATCATTTCAAGATTTTACCATGCCTACAATACAAAGACAGATAAAGGCTGCAAAACGTCAAAGACAGCAGGTGAAAACAAAAACCCAGCAGTCCTCTAACAAAAAGATTTCTCAAGCCACGAAGAAAGCACCGGGTAAGAGCTCTAAATATTTCATAAGAAATATTTGTAATAAAAAAAATATTACTACAGAAAATGTTTCAGTCCATAACACGAGAAGGAAATCAAATGGAAAGAAAAGGACAATGAAAAATGTTACTGCTAGAGCAAGAGATAAATCTGTGCATGATAGTAGAAGGAAACAACAGTTTAGGGAGATTCGTAAACGAATGTTCCGCAACAGGATAATTGGCAATTTGTTAAAAAATATTAAGAAAGGTCAACAGAAACTAGTTTTTTATAAGAGAAAAAAAAAAGTTGAGAAAGTTATTGATCAGGCATTTGAAATTAAACGTAAGTTATTTATTTTGATAATCAATAGAATTAGGAAGCTAAACAAGGCAATTTTTGATTTCAAAAGAAATAGTAGATGGAAGAGAATAGTTAATCGTAGTAATTTTTGTGAAGTTTTTTCTGGAGAATGGATGCATAGTTCAAGCTCTGAGGCATTTTTTAATGAGGAGAGTTATTTCCAGGATAATGATTTGGTGCATGCAGTTGACACCAGTGGTCGTGCTTATGAAGTGAAAGATGGTTGTCCAGTTGAAAAAGAAAAACTTGTGACAACAGAGGCAGAAGAGGTGTTAGGTAATGAGGTTTTAGGAAGACGTGCTAAGGGTCCTGTGCACACCTGGAAGTGTAGTAGTATTTGCAGTGTGCGACAGGATTCCATCAATTTGCTTTGTGATTTTGTACGGTCATTTAACAAAAACAGTTTGAAGCAGAAAATGATGTTGTTGCAAGAATTAGATCCTTGCAGAGTAAGAGAAGTGACAGGTTTGCATGGTCATTCACTGGCTTGTCTTTCCAGGAGAGTATGCCAGAGTGTTTTTCATCATTTCAGGATGCTAGCAGTGCATCATAACAAAGTGAGGAAATTAGTTAGAATGTTGTATTATGCTAAGAGTCCAGCAATTATGCTGAAACAATTATGCGCTGCTCTTTTGCATGGTTCTGAAATAGATGTGAAGAATATGTGTGAAGAAATTGAGTTTTGTTACTTTGGAAGTAAAGAGGAGAATGTTGAAATTGAGCAAGAAGTAGAGGGTCATGTGGAAGATAGTGTACAGGTTTCCAGTACAGATAATTTCCAGAGGGAAATTGCGACGTTTGAGGTGAAATCAAGTGAGAGGCCTAATTTCACTTGTGTGTGTTGTCGACGCACTTATTATAAGAATCAGACTAAGTTAGTGGATTTATATGCAAAAAGTGAAAGGGAAAATAATAGTGAATGGAAGGATTTTGCAACATACTTGATGGTAGAAAATTGTTTTGATTTGGGATTGGATCAACGTGTGTGTACTTATTGTTGTAACAAATTAAAACAAAACCAGATGCCTGCTAGAGCAGTTCATAATAATCTGGAATTGGTTGAGATTCCTTCTGAATTGAAGGACTTAAATACTTATGAATCTATTTTGATTCAAGGTATCCATCCCTTTCAGGCTATTGTAAGAATGGAGCCGAAGACAGGGAAATTGCCTCCATCAGATTTACAGAGAGGATTAAAGGGAAGAGTTGTTTATTTGCCTCTAGATTTCAAGAAAAACATTAACACAATTGGAGTAGAAAAAGTGGAAGAGGAACCTCTGGTTATCTTAGTTAATGGGGTTCCGACAAAGAATAAGAAAATATGGCAAGATTTAGTAGATGTTAGGAAAGTTAAAAAGGCAACATTGTATTTGAAAAAAAATAATAAATACTATAAGAATGTATATGTTGCAGAAGAGGAAGTAAGTGAGGAAGAGGATAGCGATTTGTGTGCTGGTCAAATTGAGAAAGTAGAACCCTCTACTAGTGAAGAAATATATGAACATTATAGTGTTCATCCTTTGCATTCCAAGGAAGTCATGGGGAATGCTATTGAGTTGTTTCAAATGAAACAAGCCAAAGGGAGTCCCATTAGTGTTTGGGAGGAAAGTTTGGAAGCTCGGTGTTTCCCACAGCTTTTTCCAACAGGTCAGGGAGGAAGATATGATGAGCGACCTCATCAAATTCCTGCTTCTGAATACCGGACTTTGCGATTGTATGCAGGAGATGCTAGGTTTCGACAATGCATTCCTTATTTGTTTCATCTCCTGTTTGAAAGCGATCTGTCTGGACTGTCATATGCAGTGAACCACATCTTAAAAAGTGGTATACACATGCAAAACATCTCGGCAAGTGACTTTATGGATAAAGTCAATGTCCAAGATAGTATTTTGGATTCTCACCTGATTAATCTCATGGCGTGTCAGCGTGGTACTAATGAGTACTGGTACCGTCGTCATGGTGATTTAAAATGTATGCTGAGGAACTTAGGTACTCCCACATGGTTCTCACTCTGAGCTGTGCCGAGTATGGCTGGGAAGACTTACTTGAATTTCTACGAGAGGCAAATGCTAACGTAGATAACATCGAATTCAAGACACCCGGAGAACTGTGCTCTTTGGATCCAGTCAATGTATGTAGGTACTTCAATCATAGATTTGAAGCTATGATGTCTTTCATCATGAATAAGAAGAATCCACCTCTTGGAGAGGTGTTGGATTTCTTCTGGAGAAAGGAGTACCAAGCAAGAGGTGCTCCTCATATACATATGTTGCTGTGGATCAAGGATGCACCTAAATTTGGAACGGATCCAGAAGACTCAGTGATGAGTTTCATCCAACAGTATTCTACGTGTGCTGTTCCAAACGCAAAGGAGAAGAAAAGCCTAAGAGAAAAAGTTCTGCGTTTCCAAAGCCATCGATGTGGAAAGTACTGCCGTCGTAAATTCCGAAACAAAGACAAGTTCTACACCAAATGTCGTTTCGGCTTTCCACGACCGGTGATTTCTAAAGGAAGAGTAAACAGTTTGATGTCTTCGCTGCGACATAATGTGATGAAGAAATCACCTAAAAACACATACAATTTGAAGAGGAACGAAGAGTCCAAGTACATCAACGACTACAACCCGGTGATTTTGTCCATGTGGAATGCTAACATGGATATACAGTTTGTGGCTGATAACTGTATGGCTGTGGCTCGGTATGTGACGTCTTACATCACCAAAAAAGAGAAGACAGAATTGAAGGATATGTGGGAGGACATTTCCCATGAAAAGAGCCTCAGCAAGAAGTTGTACAGTTTCAGTCTGAAGATGTTGTCGCATCGAGAAATCGGAGCGTACGAATGTTCTGACCGGTTGTCTTCAGCAAGTCTCTATGCCAAGTCCAGGAGTATCGTTTGGGCGAGTCTTGGTCTTGCTGCAACGCGTAATCGAGTTCTCAAACCTGTGCGGGAAATTGAGTATTTGGCGGAAAAGGAGCCAAACAGTACCGACATTTTGAAGACAAACATGTTGGATACATATTATCCAAATCGAAGCAGTCACCTCGAGAATGTTTGTCTGTATGAGGTTCTGCAAAATTACATATTCAAGAGGAACATCAAAGAAGATACTGAGAAAGGAGTGTATGCTGTAATAGGAAGTGAGGGATGTCTGGTCAAGCAAAGAAAATGCCACTTGATAAACCATCGAAAATTGAGTGGCGAATCTCCTGAAAAAAAGGAGTTTTTCTATTTAGCACTTTTGCAACTTTTCAAGCCTTGGCGTGCAGAAGAGGAACTGCTTGGAGATTTCCTCTGTTACGAAGACTCTTTCAATGCCGCCAAGGAGACCATAGAATGTCCTGCTTTTCCCAAATATGTAGAAATGTTGAATGCGGAAATTGAGCAGGAAGCAACAATTGCAGCCGAGATTGCCAGAGACAGTTCTCAGGATAGTCAGAGTTCTGCTTCATTGAGTCAGGATCCACTAGGAGGACCTCTTATCGAAAATGAAGCTGCCACTGCTATGAATGAAGTGGAAAGAGCCATGGCACATGCTCAAGAGGATGCGGTTAACTTAGAAGAGTTGGAAAGGCAACTCAACGTTGAGCAGAGGAAAATATATGACGAAGTTACCATGCAAATTGATCATGGATTAGGTCATGATAAGAAAGAGTGCTCATGTACGTCGTTGAAGCCTGTCCGACTGTACGTGAGTGGAGAAGCGGGAACTGGAAAAAGTTTCCTTATTAAAGCAATTTCATGCTATTTGCAGGAAAAGACAGAGTCATCGCTATCTTGTGTTGTGTTGTCACTGCTCCAACTGGACTGGCAGCACATAATATTAAAGGGATTACTTTACATCGTTTACTGATGCTGCCAGTGGAGCATGACAACAAATTAGAATATCACAAGCTATCTGGAGATGCTTGTTTTGAAGTTTCAAGAATCTTGAGGAAAATGAAACTTCTTATCATTGACGAAGTAAGCATGGTTTCCAATGTCATGCTTGCCTTTGTGCATTTGAGGATGCAAGAAGTTCTCAAAACAGAGTATGATGTGTTATTTGGTGGCAAACACATCATTGTTTTCGGAGATCTTTTGCAGCTGACACCAGTGAAAGGGCAACCTGTGTTCAAAATGCTCACGCATGAAGATACCAGGAAGTGCCTAGGCAGCATTGGCAACGTCAATATATGGTTAAACTTCAATTATGCTGAACTGCATGAAAATATGCGTCAGGCGAAGGATGAAGTTTACAAGACTATTCTACAAGATGTTAGAATTGGAAAAGTGACCGAGCATGGGAAAGAAGCTTTACATGCACGATTACTGTCAAATTTATATCCAGAACAAAATGTTGTGCCTGAGAATATTTTTCAGAAAATTACTGAAAAGAAATCTGGAATATGTTTGATGCCAACTCTTGCAGAATGTGCCAAATTTAACAACAAAATGTTGCATTTAGAAAAGCAAGAGATTGTGAAACTGGAAGCTATTGATAGAGTAGAGCATATGGGATCAACAATTATTTTGTCTGAGAATCTGAAAACAAAATTGGATTCATTAGAGAAGAGTATATCTAAAACTGCAGGTTTTGAAAAGACTCTGAATGTGTGCTTGAACTGCCGTATAATTTTAAGAAGGAATTTACATGTTGAAAGAGGTCTGGTAAATGGATCAATGGGTAATGTTGATTTTGTGAAATACAGAAATAGAGATGGAATTGAATTTTTAAAAATTAAATTTGATGGCATTGAGGAAGTACAGCTAATTGCTCGTTGTTCTGCTAGATTTTTGCTTGTAAAAGACTTATATGTTCGCCGTAAGCAGTTTCCTGTTTGCTTGGCATATGCGGTGACAATCCATAAATCGCAAGGTTTAAGTGTAGACAGTGCATTGGCGAATATTGGCAGTTCTGTGTTCAAGGAGGGTATGGCATATGTGGCATTGTCACGAGTTAGAACTTTATCGGGATTGTACTTGATTGAGTGTGATGTCACAAACATTTGTGCAGATCTAGATTGTGTTAAGGAATACAATAGGTTAAGAAGAGAGTATGCGCCACATTTGCCTCAGTTTCCTTTGTTTGAGAAACGTCTGGTAGGCCGGAAACGAAGAAATGAGAACAATACTGGGGAGGTTATAGCAAAAAGACAAAAAGTGAATGAACCTAAAATTACAAGCAGAAACAAAAAGGATTCTGTTGAAGATGTTGTTGGTTTTCAGTTTGAAAACAGTTCTGGTGTCAACTGCTATGCTAATGTAGTAATTAATGTTTTGTTTTCTCTAAAAAATGTAAAAGAAGAGATTGTGGTCAATTCTGATCAAAGATTTTGCGGTTTGTTAAATTCTGTGTTAGAGAAATGTACCACTGATAGAAGAAACATAGAAAGTGTGTCTGAAATTCGAAATCTGTTAGACAGATGTTCAGGCCAAACACAATTCTCTCAAAATATTCAGCAAGATTGTCAGGAGTTTTTAATGTATATGCTTGATGTATTACATGCTGAAGGTGTAGATGTAGATCAGCTGTTTGGGCTTTCTTATCAATGGCAGCATGACTGCGAGAACTGTATGATATCAAGTACTACTAGTGTAGACTCAGAAAGATTTATATATTTAACTTTGCCAGACAGTAAATCAGTCTCCTTTAATAAGCTAGTAAAAGCTGCTAATCACAACATGGAGTGTAGCCAATGTAAATCTGAAATGATGTCCACATTATTTATACGAACATATGGCCAGTATGTCATTTAAATGTTCCAACGATGTAGGCCTGATGGAACAAAATTGACAACTTTAATAAAAAAAATTGTAGCTTCGCAGTTGTCAATATCAGGAAGGACTTTTGTAACTACAGCAATTATATATCATGACGGCCCTTCAATATCATCAGGACATTACACAGCTTATTTAAAGTCTAGAAATGGCTGGTCATTCTGCAATGATTCTGTTTTAATTTTCAAAAAAAAATTGCCGTATGACCTTAAAAACTCTTACCTGGTGTTTTTAAAACCAAAATTTTAGGGAAATAATCTCGGGATGTGCTCTGTGGAATTTCAAGAAGTTCTAATGGCTCCTACACAATTTGGCCTTGAGGATAAGTGTAGTTCAGAGACACAACTTCTAATCATAGGACTGGACATCATGGACATATATGTGCACTTTGAATGAGTTCAGAAAAACTGTTTCTTTTTATAAGCTAATTGAAGCAGCCAATCAAAACATGGAGTAGAGGGAATGTAAGTCTGCAATGCTGTCTACTGTTTTACATTGCTTTGTGATTAAAAGTGATGTAGAGAATTAAATAATTGTTGTAGTCATAGAGGTAGTGTAAGTCTGCTTCATATTAAGCAGTATCAGTGTCATAGGAAATGTAGAACATGACTGAGCAAGAAGGGGAAGATATTACTATTCCAGGATTGTGAAAATGATCTTCAACATTTTAATTCTGAAAGTTGCGGGAATGCCAAATGATGGGATTGGCTAACAAGAAATCCAAGAGTTATACATGGCTCTGACAAGATTTGGCCTTGTGGAATCTTGTGGTAGAGAGCAAGAAGTCATTTATTGTATGTAACATGTTTTTAAAAACGATGGAGATTTTCTTTCAGAAAGTGGCGGGCTGAAAGTAATAACAGCACAAAAGAGTGTAAGCTATTCATAGGACATCCTTGGACGTCATGGAAAGTAAGTTAACTTTAAGGAGTTCTGATTTTTGATTTCTGATGTTGTATGGGTTTTTTAAACACAATCATTTTGATTGTGTTTTTTTTTCCCCGCTGTTACATGATGAATACCTTCAAGTCACTGTTTTTAGTGAATTTTGATACATTTTGAGAACAGCAAAAATAAACCATTTAACATGTATAATTAATTCTGTACTGTTTGCATTTATGATGTATATGTAGAACTGTGTAGGAGGCATGGAGAAGGTGAGGCTTCTGTAAGTGTCAAAGTTGTTGCATGCAGTGCTGCACTTCTGCGTATTCTTTCATATGCTAGACTACATCTGCACAATGAGATACCTAAGCAAAGGAAACATAAGTGATGTGATTGTGAAATGAGCAAAATAAATTGCATGTATTTCAATTACATCACCTGTGTTTCCTATCATTACGAATCACATTGTGCAGATCAAGTTTAGGTCTGTCCAGGGAAACATAGGAGGTTTGGACTTTGTTGAAGATTGCAGTGGACATGACTCACTTCATTGGTAGACCTTCACATGTATTATGTCCTCTATTCTCTTCAACAACTCGAAATTTCATCTGCAACCCTGAGTAGGCCTCACCTGAAACAAAACTCTGGATAGTAGACATCTTATTGGCATCCTGAAGCAATTATTTTAAATTTTAGTGTCTTGCGACACTTTTCTGAGACAACAGCAATGCAAAAGATGCACCATGTTTTAAGATAGGCCTCACTTCATCTGCATCAAGATACTGTTAGTTTAAAATGTATGGGGCAGATTTATGTTAACTGGCGCATCCCCAGGGATGCGCCAGTTAATGTGCGCCACAGTGCGCCACAGGTCCGCCACCCATGGTGCGCCGCATTTACAATGCGGCGCACCATGGGGCAAAAACAGCACAGATGCGTGACGCATCTGTGCCGTTAAGGTGGCGCATTGCTGGAGTTGCGTCGCAAGCGCGACGCAGCTCCAGCAAGGCTCGGGGGTGCCCCATCTTAACAATGCTGCGTCAAGACTTACGCCTGCTTCAAGCAGGCGCAGGCTTTTGATGCAGCATTGGCCTGAAAGTGACTGACTGAAATCTTATAGATTTCACTCAGCCACTTTTGCGAGGCGCACCTGCCCCAGGAACGCCCACCCTGCGCCGGAACGCCCACAAGCGGCGCAGGGCTTTACAACGTGACGCATCTGCCTAGATGCGTCACGTTGTAAATCGTTCGTAGGGATGCGCCACGTTTACGCCGCCTTGCGTGACGCAACAGCGGCGTAAACGTGGCGCAAGGGCCTCATAAATCTGCCCCTATATCTTTAGGACTGTGTAGCTTCTGTAAGTGTCAAAGTTATTGAAAAACTGTTTGTCCTTCAATCTTTGCCCTTGTCTTTTGTAATTTTTTAATACATGTTTTTATATTTTTCAAATGTTTGTTCTCTCTTTCACAGATTGAAAGTATAAAAATAAAAAATGAGGAATTTAATGACAATTATAAGGTAAATATTTTGTACTCTTTTCGTTACATTTCTATCACATTGAACTACTATTAGTTCCACTGCTTCATTTCTTTAATCCTCAGTCTCCTGCCTTTGCTACTTCCCTCATTCCTTTCTCTATTACCTACTTACTCAACTCCTTCCACTCTTTTTCTCAGTCCCTCTCTTCTCATAGTTCCTCACTCTTGTTCACTCACTCCGTCTCTATTACTCTTAGTGTCTTTGACTGATCACTGTGTCACTATTTGTTCATAATGCTTTCTCTGTGTAGTTGAAGCACACTAAGGGGCATATTATGAATGCAGCCAATAAAATTATTGCTCTTTTTATTGGCAGAAAACTGGTGCAAAAGCGGCTTTAGCGGCAGTTTTCTGCCGCAAAAGCAGCTTTAGCGACACATTTCTGCCGATAAAAGCTGCAAAACTTTTATTGCCTATGTTGATAATATGCCCCTATGTTATTTACATTAGGGCTATATTGTCCAGTATAACAATCAAAATTGCTCTCCAAAGACACCAGGCAAAGCAGACGCTCCCTCAAACAGATCACCAAGCGCAATTTACCCTACTTACAATCTAGCCTGTTCTCTGTCGAGACTTTAGCAATCTTTAGAGCACAAGATAAGATCTTTTCACATGGAAGAGCCAGACGTATTGCAATTCTACTTAAGAAACAAGCATTGGCATAGACAATAGGTCTCGCCTTTGGGACCTTATACGTGTTTAGCCATGCAACAGTTGATGTTGCTGCACCAAGGATATTATGCTGCATAACTAAATACTTAGAAGGTCCCAAAGTCGATTCCTATTGGCTATGCCAATGCTTGTTTTTCTTTCACTTCGTTATCTATTTTGTTTTTCACAATTATACCCTCTTCTGTCTGTTCTTTGGTAAATAGATCTATTAAACAGTATCTCTTCTTTACTCCCTATAGCTGTCTTTCTTGAAACATCACTCTCTGTTTACTTTCCTTATACTTACACTTTTTTTTTAAAAAAAATGTTTTTTTTGGTTAGCTCCCGGTCCGCGTACCGGGAAGCTAACCCGGGAGCGAACCAAAAGAAAGAGAGCTTGCCAGAGTGCTAAACATTGTAGCAATTTTTTTGGAAAGGGAAGGTAGTTCTGAAAAGAACTTTTTTTTAAATATTTTTGTTGTTTTATATTTTTTTTGTATTTTTTGAACATTTTTTGTTTTTTTTGTATTTTTTGAACGATTTTATATTTTTTTTGGTTTTTTTGGGGGGGGGGAAACAACAAAAAACAGGCGTTGAAAAGGGCTCAACAGGAGCAAAAAAAAATTACTGGGGGCGGTTAGGGCAATCATGGTGTTCATACGCCAGGTTCAGTGCATTGATGCTCATGTTGCCACAAGCTAATAATGCACGACAGCGCATACATAAATGTATCATATTGCCAAAATTAGGTTGGATATTTGGCACAGTTTCCCGTGCCTCCTCTGGTGATAAAGAAACCGATGTTGTTGGTCTCGCCACAGGAGTTGGTCGAGGATTGTCCATCATATCCCTTAATTCCGCCCGGCTGTAATTTAGGGGATGTTTCCTCATCATATGCCTATGCATGGTATGATTACCATAGCTGTATTTTTTGTCCGTCCCTCTGGACAATTGTTCCTTGCATATGAGGCATGTTGCGTACCTGGCATTGACCTTTTTTTGGCCACGAGGGATGGAAAAAAACTGCCAGATGAAACTGGGTTTCTTTCTTGAAACCCGGGGCAACTCTTCCAGGAATTGTGGTTGTTCTCCCTCCTCATCCATCTCTTCATCTTCCTCCTCAGTGTTGGGAACCACCTGGGGAGGTGGTCCTCTCTTCCCATGAGGAGGTGGAGGTGGTGGTGGGGGTGCACCAGCTGAAGCAATCAGTGAAGCCATTTTCATACAATTAAAATAGGTCTTCCAAGAAGCAAAATAGGTCTTCCTCTCACAATAATGAAAGTCAGAGTGAGGAAAGAAGGAGTGGTTTTCATCATTTGGAAAAAACAATACTTCTCAACCAATGAAAAGTGTTATTTTTAGGTCACCTGACCTAGCCTTCCATAATTATGAAACTAAAAGTGAAATGAACCAATGAAAAGCTTTATTAACAAGTCACATGACCTCTAACGCTCATGTTACGTGCTGCGGAACGCTCCCCGGTTAGCTTCCGGTTCGCTGCGCTTCGCGCCTCGGTCCGCGCCCCGGGACACTTCCGGGTGCGCTAACGCAATACGTCACAAGACGCATTTCGCGGCAACGCGATACGTCGCGCTTTCGCGCCGCAGATCGCTTCCGGGGAGTTGCGTTTCGCGCCTCGGTCCGCGCCCCGGGGCACTTCCGGGTGCGCTAACGCAGTACGTCATAAGACGCATTACGCGGCAACGCGATACCGTCACTATGTTGATTTGTTACCGGTTCGCGGACCGGATCGCGGAATCGAATTGAGCTAACGGGAAGCTTCCCGGTTAGCGGACCGGGAGCGAAACAAAAAAAATATTTTAAAAAATGTATTAATAAACATATAAAATATATTTTTGGATTTAAAGAAGAATACATTTTACAGCTGTAGATATTAGCTTTTAAAAAACCAATGAAATTCACTGAAAAAACCATAGGTTATAGACCATATATAGTTAGGAATTAGCATTTACAAAACCTTGAAAATTCACTGAAAAAACCATAGGTTATACACCATATATAGTTAGGAATTAGCATTTAAAAAACCTTATTTTACTCACACAAAACCATTGAAATTCCATATATAGTTAGTTGTACTAACTATATATCGCGCACCCGCAATCCACTGCTGATGATGTCACATATTACATCATTCATGACATGGTCAGTGACATCACTGATGACATCACTGATGACATCTCAAATGACATCACTGATGACATCACTGATGACATCTCAAATGACATCACTGATGACATCTCATTTGACATTACTGATGACATCACTGATGACATCATTCATGTGATAATACGATGAAGCTCTTCAGACTCTAATATAACCTTAGATACAGTAAGTGTAAACAGACACTCACAGACTGTCACTCATCCATAGAGTTACACACACACCTAGTCAGTCATGCAAAGAATCAATCACACATCCATTTTCTCAACTATACAGTTATACACACCTTACTTATTCAAACATATACTAACACATATTTACTCTCTTATACAATCCCTGATACAAGTTCACAATGATCCATACAGCCACTCACACATTCACTGGCTCTTATGCACAGTTATTTATATATGTCAACTCTCACATGTACTGTGTTTTACATATGTACTTACTTTTACATGTAGCACAGAGATATCCATTCACTCAGCAATACACTCATGCACACAGTCAACCGCCCATACAGCTGTTTCCACATGCACTTTTGAACCCATACATCTAGTGAATCAACTGCTCACACATCTATGCACAGAGTCATACACCTCCCAGCCACCCATACACACTCTCAGTCTCCCATACAAATACGTAGGCAACCAATCAATAACGCATATAGTTAATCATATAGCTAATGATCAACACATGCAGCAGTTTATAGAACAACAGACATAATGATGCACAAATTGAGACAGTTTAGTCACTAACCCATGCACTCAGTGAGACACATTTAACCACTCACTCATACAGTCAGTCATGCACCTACTAAATCCTTCATCCAGACATTTATACATCCACTCATTCTTAAATATGTAAGACATATTTTAACTTTACAGAATTATACAGTCACTGGATGACGTCATCAGTGATGTCATCAGTGATGTCATTTGAGATGTCATCAGTGATGTCATCAGTGATGTCATTTGAGATGTCATCAGTGATGTCATCAGTGATGTCACTGACCATGTCATGAATGATGTAATATGTGACATCATCAGCAGTGGATTGCGGGTGCGCGATATATAGTTAGTACAACTAACTATATATGGAATTTCAATGGTTTTGTGTGAGTAAAATAAGGTTTTTTAAATGCTAATTCCTAACTATATATGGTGTATAACCTATGGTTTTTTCAGTGAATTTTCAAGGTTTTGTAAATGCTAATTCCTAACTATATATGGTCTATAACCTATGGTTTTTTCAGTGAATATATATATATATATATATATATATATATATATGATCTACTGGCGCTCGCCAGTAGGTAGTTATAGTTCGGACCTATTTACCATAGGAAATCTGCAACATTCTATTTATAATAACTTTGGCGCCGGTTGACGAATCTTCACAACATTTTCAGAACTAGTGGGGAGCTCCAGTCCGCTCCAATCCTGAAAAGTCTCGGGGTGATTCGTCAAGCGGGGGCCAAGAATAAAGGGGAGTCCCAAAACGTGTTTTCCCCATGCAATTTTCCATAGGAACCTTTAATCGCAACTACAGACGGAACTGCTGAACGGAATTACACCAAATTTGCAGAAAGGTAGACCTTGGGTCAGAGTCGAGCCTTTTTGTTAAATGGTGTAAATCTGTTCAGTAGTTTTTTAGATATTAAAGGAAAAAAATACATATATATCTGGGCGGACCCTAACCACACATCTCATCGTGAGATCTGATTGGCTGTCAGCACTTCATCCACGAAGTGTTGGCAGCCATCTTGGGACCAATATACATGATAGCACCTCATTAAAAGTATTGCAGTTAATAGAAGGTTTTAAGACTTTAGTTACATTATAAATTATTTGTTGATGGTACCGTACTCATTTTAGGAATTGTGGTGTGTTCTCAGGTAATTTTACCATGTGAAAAAGCCTTCTGCTGGGATATTATGAATCCCGTTTGGGAGAAAACTTTTTGCTCATGCTTTTCTCACAGAGGTTTGAAAGGTGATCTATAAGCTAAACTGAGAGCACATTTTATGTAAATTCACATTATCTTTCCCAGTCATGCGAGAATGAAGTTTGACATTCTCAGTAAAACATGAACATCCAACAAGGGCAGAGACTGTCAGTTGATTCCTTTGTGTTCTACTGCAGCTTCCCAGGGTGTTCTAAAGAACAACTAGAGCGCTAACAGTCTTACTTATGACAAAAGTATGGCACACCTGAAGCCATCTTGATTGGAATAAAGTGATAACACTTAAAACATTTAATTTTTCAAAGGAACAAAATGAGGGGGTTCAGTTTGCCATAGAAATTATGATTAGTGCTGCAGAAAGAATAATTAGGGAACACTTTGACTTCTCAAATCCTCTTCTATTTCATTAAAAAAGTCTGACATGCAGACTGAAACATGCACTTTGAATACCAGCAGTAGACTTCCCTAGTGAGCAGTAGCTTTACTACAGTGATCTAACGAGCAAATAGAGTGCTAACATTCAGAATTTATGGCAAATGTGTGACACATCTGTATGAATTCTTGATGGACCCAAAGTAAACAAGCATTGAAAATGCAATCGATCTCGCCTTTGTTTAAGTTAATGCAATTCTGTTTGTAATGAGGTGGCTTTTTAGCTTTGCTTTTATTATTGTTTTTTCAAACTTTCATGTACATGCCATGCATATGTATGCATATATGTATATGTATGCATGCATTTATATTTGTCTTTATATAGATATGCAGATTATATATATGTTTATATATGTATGTATATATATATATATATATATATATATATATATATATATATATGTATACACATACATATATATATATATATGCCGAAAATCCTCTCTCAGTTGAAAAAGGGGGAAGGGACACAGCGGGGTTCATTCAGGACATTTATTGAAGCAGAAAAGTCAGCATGACCGGTTTCGGCGTCAAGCCTCTTCAGATGCCGCAGTTCGTATGAGGTGTTTTCCTTAAGTTAATGTCGAGCTCCTCCCATTGAGTAATGAGAGGCCCAGCAGCAGCACATACTTTCGCTGACGTCACAGTAGTCTCTGCCACAGACCACAGATACCGTCGTGCATCTTGTTGGTATCAGATGTGCCGCAGGGAAAAGAGTAACCCCCGAGAGTGCTGCAAACAAACGCCCTTGGGTCCCCTACTTCCAAGCCCTCATAGCCAAATGTTCTCGAGGCTGGAGGCGAAAGACAGTGCAGATGCCTCTCACCCGGGAAGTCCCAGACCGCCATATGACAGCAGCTCCTCGATATCGCCGGTGTGAGGGCGGGAATGTGATCTTCCGATACCTCGGATACTTGAAGTTAGTTGCCCAACGTCCTGTAGGTATCACTGCCCAAAATAGGAAGGGTCCCTTCAAAAAGTGCCACAGGAATGCACTTATTAAATGCCGAAAATCCTCTCTCAGTTGAAAAAGGGCAAGGGACACAGCGGGGTTCATTCAGGACATTTATTGAAGCAGAAAAGTCAGCATGACCGGTTTCGGCGTCAAGCCTCTTCAGATGCCGCAGTTCGTATGAGGTGTTTTCCTTAAGTTAATGTCGAGCTCCTCCCATTGAGTAATGAGAGGCCCAGCTGCAGCACATACTTTCGCTGACGTCACAGTAGTCTCTGCCACGGACCACAGATCCCGTCGTGCATCTTGTTGGTATAAGATGTGCCGCAGGGAAAAGAGTAACCCCCGAGAGTGCTGCAAACAAACGCCCTTGGGTCCCCTACTTCCAAGCCCTCATAGCCAAATGTTCTCGAGGTTGGAGGCGAAAGACAGTGCAGACACCTCTCACCCGGGAAGTCCCAGACCGCCATATGACAGCCATATTACCTACTGGCGGTCGCCAGTAGGTATATATAGTTAGGATTTTTTCTCTATGGGATTTTTGAAAATTCTATGTCTAATAACTTTGGCGTTTGTGGACGGAATTGGCTGAAATTTTCAGGAAAATGGAACATTTTGTTTCTGAGCAGCCCCTGAAAATTTGGGGGGGGGTTCGTCAAGGGGGGGCCGAGAAAAAAGGGGGGTCCCAAAACGCGTTTTTCCAATGTTAATTTCCGTAGGGCGGTTGGCCTCACTTTTAGCCCGAACGGCTGAATGGATTTGCACGAAACTTGGCAAAATTGTAGGGACTGGTAGCCCGATGTGCCTTTGCTAGGTCTCAATATATGTGCTCCAGTGGATTTTGAGAAATTAACGTTCAAAAAAAGATATATATCTGTAACAGCGCACCGGGCAGCGCTCCGCTTCGCGTACTTTTCGCGTTACGGAGCTTTGTGAAGCGAAGCTGATTGGTTCTCCGGCGTCTGTAAACATTCCAAACAGTCCGTAGCGGCCGCCATCTTGTCTCTCGGTAGGATCGAGAGACAAGAGGAGGCCAAAGCGAAGGGGCAAATGACCATAAGGGGGCATAGTAGATCCTCCCTGACCCCCTAGGTTTGATGTGGAGGTTTAAAAGGGCCCCGCGGGGCAAAAAAAATTTTTTTTATAATAATCGAACGGCTGAATGGATTTGCACGAAACTTGGCAAAATTGTAGGGACTGGTAGCCCGATGTGCCTTTGCTAGGTCTCAATATATGTGCTCCAGTGGATTTTGAGAAATTAACGTTCAAAAAAAGATATATATCTGTAACAGCGCTCCGGGCAGCGCTCCGCTTCGCGTACTTTTCGCGTTACGGAGCTTTGTGAAGCGAAGCTGATTGGTTCTCCGGCGTCTGTAAACATTCCAAACAGTCCGTAGCGGCCGCCATCTTGTCTCTCGGTAGGATCGAGAGACAAGAGGAGGCCAAAGCGAAGGGGCAAATGACCATAAGGGGGCATAGTAGATCCTCCCTGACCCCATAGGTTTGATGTGGAGGCTTTAAAAGGGCTCCGCGGGGCAAAAAAAAAAATATATCGTTTTTTTGGTGGGGTGCGCCCGGTTAGCGTAACGGGAAGCGGACTGGGGAGCGTACTACAAGGAAACAAGAATGATTGACTTTTAACTTATTGTATGTTTATAGACTTTTTTTTTCTTTTTTTTCTGCTGAGTGACGTCTCGGCCTATCTCCACGGGATGCAGTCCCTACCATCTCGGCGTTTAAGCCCAGGGGGACCGGTAGTGTGGGAGAGATAACGTCTGTTAACGTTCGATTCGAAGGAAAGCAGGAAGTGTTGAAAAACATTGTCTGCGCCATCTTGCCTTTTTTCAAATGCCACACTTTTGTCGTGCACGGCAGCCATTTTAGATGCCTTGACCAGACCTACTCTCTGCATGCTGTCGATGCTTAGCATGGCTCCCCACCCTCGCAAGCATCTTCCCCAGGCACTGGTCACCCCCGCTCTCTGTCTTATGCATGGGCAATAAACCTCCCCCCATCTGCGCTGCTCTTCCCTGAGAATCACACCCTGTGCCCGCCTGACACCTCCCTTTCGCCCTATTCACTACCGCACCCTCTGACACTCCTCTTCCTCTGTGTCCGATTGTCCAGGCCGGTCCCAGGCTATCAGCTAGCCCTGCAGATGTAGTTTATGGCCCCAGCTGTAAAGAATCACCCCTCTTCAAAGGAGTTATAGTAGATCAAGGCCCACACCGGATGAGATCTGTCACACCACACGCGTTCCTACTATCTGAAAACCATCCTGTATTGTGATTGGGGAGGGGACCGAGCCTGAAGCGGAAGATTCCAGGGATGACTCTTTGTACATCAAAGTTTTTACAATTATGTGTCACATTAAAAATATATAGCACTCCAACAAAGTAGTAGGATTATAAAACTTTAATAACTTATAAATATATACAACAAAACAAAAACAGTAAAAACATTTAAACATTTTTAGGGAAAAAGAAGGAACAATGGTCAGTAGCGGTCGGTTGTGCGAATAGTCCCAAGGCAGCACAACGTCCTGATTTCTGGACGGCACCCAGGTGATGTTGCCTGGGTGCCGCACTGATTTGGGTATCCGGCGTGGGGCGTCCCGGGGGGTGAGTCGTCAGTAGCGGTCTGCTGTGCGAATAGTTCCAAGGCAGCAAAACGCGCTGAAATGTGGATAGCACCAAGGTGATGTCCAGTAAGTTGCCGCCCTCCGAATAACGGCGTGGGGCGCCCCGGGGGGGGGGGAGGTGAGGCGGCGTGAACGGGCCTCCCTTGGTGGAGGCTCGTCTGCTGTAGTGGGGAGCCCCTTTACCGTTTCAGTTGCCATTCTGTCCGTTTTTGGTCCACTGTGTCAAAATCCGCCATTCAGCTGAGTTGCGCCCACTCTTGCGGTGCAGCGATAGGCGGCTGCCACAGGACTCTCAAAATGGCGGCAGGCTCTTTCCTTTTTGGGCCTGGTCCACTGAAATGGCCCTGGGACACCTTGGAAATCGGACGCTTGTCTGCTAGGTCTTGGACCCCATTCTCGAAAGCGTCCCCTCAGCCTTGAGGATTCTACAAAAGTCTTGGGGGCCCCCGACTCCTGCAGGCTTCCGGTGGGGAGCGGCTGCCATGATTGCTCGCGGAATGACCACGACGGAGCCACGAGATGGTGGTGCTTTCATGTTGACGCCAGCTTCAGTCTGAAACATCCAGAAACAAGGTGGGGCTTTCATCGTTTGGGAAAAAAAAAAGTTTTCATCCAATGAAAAGTGTTATTTTTAGGTCATATGATCAAGCCTTCCATCATTAGGAAACCAAAAGTAAAATGAACCAATGAAAAGTTTTATAAACAAGTCACATGACCTGTTATGCGGCATAGGGTATAAAAAGCGTAGAAAATCCGTTGGCACGTGAGGCGGCGTCAGTAGCGGACCGATGTGCGAATAGGCCGAAGGCAGCACAATGCGCCAAGATCCGGATGGCACCGAGGTGGTGTCTAGCAAGTTACCGCACTGGTGTGGCCATCCTACAATGCTGAAAGTCGGCGTGGGGCGCCCCGTTGGCCTGTGAGGTGGCGTCAGTAGCGGACCGATGTGTGAATAGGCCAAAGGCACCACAACGCGCCAAGATCCGGATGGCTCCGAGGTGGTGTCTAGCAAGTTGCCGCACTGGTGTGGCCATCCTACAATGCTGAAAGTCGGCGTGGGGCGCCCCGTTGGCCTGTGAGGTGGCGTCAGTAGCGGACCGATGTGCGAATAGGGCCAAAGGCAGCGCAACGCGCCAAAATCCGGATGGCACCGAGGTGGTGTCTTGCAAGTTGTCGCACTGGTGTGGCCATCCTACAATGCTGCGCCGAAAGTCGGCGTGGGGCGCTCCGTTGGCCTGTGAGTTTGCGTCAGTCAGTGGGGGTTGTTTGAGGATCTGACTGCATTGGAAAGCAATGTGATGCTGTGCGTCGCCCCAAGATGAAGGTTCCTCGGCTGCAGTGGGGTGCCCCTTGGTGTTTCACTCGCTATGCAGCTGAGTTGCGTGCGCACTTGCGGCGAATAGGTCGAAGGCAGCACAACAATATTTTCTGAATAGAAGACACCACAAGGCGCTGAGATTCGGTTGGCACCGAGGTGGTGTCTAGCAAGTTGCCGCACTGGTGTGGCCATCCTACAATCCTGCTCCGAATAACGGCGTGGGGTGCCCGAAGGGGGGGGGGAGGCGGCGTGAACGGGCCTTCCCAGGTGGAGGCTCGTCTGCTGTAGTGGGGCGCCCCTTTACCGTTTCAGTTGCCATTCAGCTGAGTTTCGGCCGCTCTTGATGCTACAGCGACAGGCGGCTGCAACAGGACTCTCAAAATGGCGGCCTGTTCTTTGGATTTGGGCCTGGTCCACTAAAATGGCCCTGGGACACCTTAGAACTCGGACGCTCGAATTTTTTTTCCTTTCCTCTACATGCAAAAAAGGTAAATGCCTGGTACGTTACACGCTTCATCTGCCACGATGTACTCTCCAGAGGAACCGAAAAAAAATATAGTTATGGTAACTATACCATGCATCGTCATATGGAGAGGTGGCACCGATTAATTATAGTGCTGCATAAAAGAGAGATTTGGAGGAGAACCCCCGACCTGCCAGTACATTCACCAAAGAAGTGGCACTGACAGCATCAGAGGCAAGGGAAACGGTCCCAAATATTTAGAAGAACTTTGGAAAGATTAAAATGACATGTTTAGATTGTGGCAAATTAATTTCATGTGGACAGATGAGTGTTACTCTAATAAATACAGCATATGAACATCATCATAGTCGATGGTTGGTAGAGACATTTTGACTATATCCTGGACCTGCCCGTCCTCGCCCAAAATGGCGCCGGAATAAATGGGACTCGTAACTCCTTGTTGTGTACTGGTTGCAGAACCTTGAAATCACGAGATACGTATGCAGTTTTGAAGCACATGGCGGGCGGGGACGAGAATTGATTGAATATTTCGACATCCCTATTGATATTAAGTTCTGATGTGTTATTGATTACTGTACTATTGAAAGTTCGAATTAACGTCACCCATGGTACTTGCCCGCAAATGTATATCTAGATAATTTTATTGTAACTGGCTCTGTCGTATTTTAATTATAAAATGTACGTCCACCGATTCCGCAACAGTTAGACACCTTAGTTCTTGCAACCTAATGGCCCGCCCGTTACGTTCCTCTACAGTGTAAATGTTTACTCATCATATACGATTACAGTTTGCTCCGTGGCCGGCCCACGTGGTTATAGGCCTGTATTTGTATACTGACATTTTCACAATAAAGGTTTTTAAAAGAAAACATGGTAGTAGTATTTACATTGGTAAAGTTTTTAATAATAGTCACTGTTTTAGAATCAGTAAAAGGCAAGTGAAATAAATCAGTCCAATTACATGAAGGGTAAAAGGTATAATACGCAGGAACGCAGTAAAGATAAATGGTCAAGGGCTGTTGTGTTTTCTACTCCTGCAACACAAAGTGATCGATAAGAATCTGATATTCAGGCGTATCGGCGACTAAGACAGCAGGCCGACCCTCTTTTGCTCAACGGCTCCGTCATGGGACGAAGAAACGCCCTTTTTCTCGAAAAAGGAATATATTTTACTTGCAGGACAGTTGTAAATTTTCCGGGAAAGTACATTAGCCTGGAACATTATAACATATGTTTAAGAAAAAATAATGTTCGAAAGTAATAAAAAGCGTAATTTTTAGGTCATATGACCAAGCCTTTCATCATTAGAATAAGAAAAGTAAAATGAACCAAAGAAAAGTTTTATTAACAAGTCACATGACCTGTTATGCTTACGTTACGCGCTGCGCGCCGCGCCCCGGATCACTTCCGGATGCGCTAACGCGGCGCGTCATATGACGCATTACGCGACAACGCAGGTCCAGAATATAGTCAAAATGTCTCCACCAACCAGCGGTCGGAACACAACCCCTTTCAGCAGGCTAAATAGTTCTGTTAAATGACAACAGAAGGGACAGGCAACAAGAACCATCAGTCAAAGAGGGGAGGGCAAGTTCTTCTCTACCGGGTCACGTTGGGGCGCTACCGGAACTGATCGAATTGGTAGTCTACAGTGTTTCTGGATGTTTCAGACTGAAGCTGGCGTTAGCATGAGAGCACCACCATTTCGTAGCTCCGTCGTGGCCATTCCACGAGCAATCATGCTAGCCGCTCCCCACCAGAAGCCTGCGGGAGTCGGGGGCCCCCAAGACTTTTGTAGAATCTTCAAGGCTGAGGGGACGCTTTCGAGAATGGAGCCCAAGCTCTAGCAGACAAGCGTCCGAGTTCCAAGGTGTCGCAGGGCCATTTTAGTGGACCACGCCCAAATCTGAAGAGCCGGCCGCCATTTTAAGAGTCCTGTGGCAGCCGCCTATCGCTGCACCGCAAGAGCGGGAGCAACTCAACTACATGGTGAGCGAGACGCTGTAGTCGAAAGAGCGGGCGGTAAACAGCTGAATAGCGGAAGAGGCACAGTGTAGCAAAAGCGGGCGGAATGGCAACTGAATTGGTAAAGGGGCGCCCCACTACAGCGTGTCTTTAGGTGAAACGGATTGTGGGACACGGTCAAGAATGGAAGAGTTACCAAAAGGCAAAAAGTTCCGCTTGATCCCGGGAGCCGGCCACCTATGTCGGTGGCGATCTCAGGCCACACCAGGAGAACACGACTTGGGGAGGGGGCCGGAGCCAAGCGCCCCCTCCAAATCCGCGCCATGACACCGTCCCTCGGGGGCCTCCGTCAAGCGGTTCAGGGTGGCACCGCATCACATTGTTTACAAATGCAGTCACGTCCTCAAACAGCCCCCACTTACTTTGAGAATAGTGAAGCTGAAGCAAGTGCAAATAGGCTTCAGACAGTGTTACAAGCACTCCTCAAAACTTTGAACCATCAGAGTGCATGAGTTTCATGCTCGATCGATTGAGCTAGCCGGATCGGGCAACAAAAAGTATAAAATAGTTATGTAAATAGTTATTTAATAAAATGTTTTACCCTGTTACTTTGCTGGTGTGTTGTATATATTTGTAATATTTGCATAGAGTTTATCGTTATTTTGGGCGGGGTGGGTGGTGGAGCCGAGCTGTCTTGCAGCCATCATGGTGTGGAGTTCAGTTCATCTCACTAGTTTCGTATTTGTCATGAGGGGTTGTTCCTAATGTTTCTATTTTAGCGAGGTCAAAAAGAGATCCCATTAGTGGCCTACTGATTTTGCTCGATTCCTTTAGTTTTTTTACACGATTTTTCGCTATCTGCAAAGACTAAACAGAGTATTGCGACTCTGTGCTTGTTTGTAAATAGAGAATGAACCAAAGAGAACCAATTCTAAAACAGTAAATGCTTGGATAACAATCAATCAAATGGAGAGAGAAGCAGGCACGACGGATTACAACGGGGGCAAAGGCCTGCGTTAACTACCCTTCACTATCTGCAAAGAGAGAGTACTCCTAATAGAAATGAGGGGGGGGGCAGCATTCAAAGCAGATCAGTGTGCATAAACACGAAAATGTTTTTTCTTACCACGTACTTGACAATCGACAGCTTATGATATTTGCTATTAAAAAACCATTGAAATTCACTGAAAAAACCATAGGTTATAGACCATATATAGTTAGGAATTAGCATTTACAAAACCTTGAAAATTCACTGAAAAAACCATAGGTTATAGACCATATATAGTTAGGAATTAGCACTTAAAAAACCTTATTTTACTCACACAAAACCATTGAAATTCCATATATAGTTAGTTGTACTAACTATATATCGCGCACCCGCAATCCACTGCTGATCATGTCACATATTACATCATTCATGACATGGTCAGTGACATCACTGATGACATCACTGATGACATCTCAAATGACATCACTGATGACATCACTGATGACATCTCAAATGACATCACTGATGACATCACTGATGACATCTCAAATGACATCACTGATGACATCACTGATGACATCTCCTTTGACATTACTGATCACATCACTGATGACATCATTCATGTGATAATACGATGAACCTCTTCAGACTCTAATATAACCTTAGATACACTCAGTGTAAACACAGACTCACAGATTGTCACTCATCCATGAAGTTACACACACACCTAGTCAGTCATGCAAACAATCAATCACACCTCCATTTTCTCAACTATACAGTTATACACACCGTACTTATTCAAACATATACTAAAACATATTTACTCTCTTATACAATCCTGGATACAAGTTCACAATGATGCATACAGCCACTCACACATTCACTGGCTCTTATGCACAGTTATTTATATATGTCAAGTCTCACATGTACTGTGTTTTACATATGTACTTACTTTGACATGTAGCACTGAGATATCCATTCACTCACCAATACACTGATGCACACAGTCAACCGCCCATACAGCTGTTTCCACATGCACTTTTGAACCCATACATCTAGTGAATCAACTGCTCACACATCTATGCACAGAGTCATACACCTCCCAGCCACCCACACACACACTCAGTCTCCCATACAAATACTTGGGCAACCAATCAATAACCCATATAGTTACTCATATAGCTACTGAACAACACATGCAGCAGTTTTCAGAACAACAGACATAATGATGCACAAATTAAGACAGTTTAGTCACTAACCCATGCACTCAGTGAGACACATTTAATCACTCACTCATACAGTCAGTCATGCACCTACTAAATCCTTCATCCAGACACTTATACATCCACTCATTCTTAAATATGTAAGACATATTTTAACTTTACAGAAAAATACAGTCACTGGATGTTGTCATCAGTGATGTCATCAGTGATGTCATTTGAGATGTCATCAGTGATGTCATCAGTGATGTCATTTGAGATGTCATCAGTGATGTCATCAGTGATGTCACTGACCATGTCATGAATGATGTAATATGTGACATGATCAGCAGAGGATTGCGGGTGCGCGATATATAGTTAGTACAACTAACTATATATGGAATTTCAATGGTTTTGTGTGAGTAAAATAAGGTTTTTTAAGTGCTAATTCCTAACTATATATGGTCTATAACCTATGGTTTTTTCAGTGAATTTTCAAGGTTTTGTAAATGCTAATTCCTAACTATATATGGTCTATAACCTATGGTTTTTTCAGTGAATATATATATACATAAATGAATATACATATATATGCATATATATATATATGTGCATATGTGTGCATGTAGAGAGAGGTAGAGAGTTAGAGGTGTCGAGGTACAGGTGCAGAGGTTGAGAGGTGGAGGTAGAGAGGTAGAGGTAGTGAGGTAGAAAGGTAGAGAGTAGTAGAGAAAGAGGTAGAGAGAGGTAGAGAGGTAAAGAGTAGAGAGTGGGTAATAGGGAGTAGAGAGTGAGTAGTAGAGAGAGTAGCAGAGAATGAGTAGTAGAGAGTAGAAGAGTGAGTAGTAGAGAGTGAGTAGTAGAGAGAGAGCAGTAGAGAGTAGAAGAGAGTGAGTAGTAGAGAGTGAGTACTGAAGAGTGAGTAGTAGAGTGAGTAGTAGAGTGAGTAGTAGAGTGAGTAGTAGAGAGTGAGTAGTAGAGAGTAGTAAAGAGAGAGTAGTAGAGAGTGAGTAGTAGAGAGTGAGTAGTAGAGAGTATTATAGAGAGAACAGTAGAAAGTGAGTATTAGAGAGTGAGTAGTAGAGTTAGCGTATTAGAGAGTATTAGAGAAGTAGAGAGTGAGTAATAGAGAGTAGTGGGGTAGTAGAGGGTGAGCAGTAGAGAGTAGTAGAGATTGAGTAGTAGAGTGAGTAGTGGAGAGTAGTAGAGAGCGAGTAGTAGAGAGTGAGTAGTAGAGAGAGAGTAGTTGAGAGTAGTAGAGAGTGAGTAGTAGAGGAGTAGAGAATGAGTGGTAGAGAGTAGTAGAGTGAGTAGCAGAGAGTAGTAGAGTGAGTAGTTGAGAGTGAGTAGTTGAGAGTAGTAGTAGAGAGTAGTAGAGTGAGTAGTAAAGAGTAGTAGAGAGTGAGTAGTAGAGGGTGAATAGTAGAGAGTGAGTAGTTAAGAGAGAGAGCAGTAGAGAGTAGGAGAAAGTGAGTAGTAGAAAGTGAGTAGTAGAAAGTAGTAGAGAGTGAGTAGCAGAGAGTAGTCAGTTAGTGTCAGTCTGTGTCAGTGTCAGTCACTCAGTGTCAGTCAGTGTCAGTCAGTAAGTGTCAGTCAGTCAGTGTCAGTCAGTCAGTGCCAGTCAATCAGTGTCAGTCAGTCAGTATCAGTAAATCAGTGTCAGTTAGTCAGTCAGTGTCAGTCAGTCAGTGTCAGTCAATCAGTGCCAGTCAGTGTCAGTCAGTCAATGTCAATCAGTGTCAGTCAGTGTCAGTCAATCAGTGTCAGTCAGTGTCAAACAGTCAGTGTCAGTTAGTCAGTGTCAGTCAGAATCAGCTAGAGCAGCTCTGCTGACCTGGTTCTCTGGCTCTGAAGCAGCTCTGCTGACTTGATTCCCTGGCTCTAAAGCAGCTCTGCTGTCCTGGCTTCTCTGGCTCTACAGCAGTAGTAGAGAGCAGTAGAGAGTGAGTAGTAGAGAGTGAGTGGTAGAGAGTGAGTAGTAGAGTGAGTAGTAGAGAGTAGTAGAGAGTGAGTAGTAGAGAGGAGTAGACAGTGAGTAGTAGAGAGTGAGTAGTAGAGCGTAGAAGAGAGTGAGTAGTAGAGAGTGAGTAGTAGAGTGGTAGAGAGTGAGTGGTAGAGAGTAATAGAGAAAAGTGGAGTAGTAAAGAGAGAGCAGTAGAGAGTAGTAGAGAGTGAGTAGTAGAGTGAGTAGTAGAGAGTAGTAGAGAGTAGTCAAGCATGAGTAGTAGAGAGTGAGTAGTAAAAAGTGAGTAGTAGAGTGAGTAGTAGAGAGCAGTAGAGAGAGAGAGTAGTAGAGAGTGAGTAGTAGAGAGTAGCAGAGAATGAGTAGTAGAGAGTGAATAGTAGAAAGTGAGTAGTGGAGAGAGAGCAGTAGAGATTAGTAGAGAGTGAGTAGTAGAGAGTGAGTAGTAGATAGTAGTAGTGAGTGAGTAGTAGAGAGTGAGTAGTAGAGTAGTAGAAAGTTGCTAGTAGAGAGTAGTAGAGTTGTAGAGAGTGAGTAGTATAGAGTGAGTAGTAGAGAGAGTAGTAGAGAGTGAGTAGTGGAGAGTAGTCAGTCAGTGTCAGTCAGTGTCAGTCAGTGTCAGTCAGTCAGTTTAAGTCAGTCAGTGTCAGTCAATCAGTGTCAGTCAGTCAGTGTCAGTCAATCAGCGTCAGTCAGTCAGTCAGTGTCAGTCAGTCAGTGTCAATCAGTGTCAGTTAGTGTCAGTCAATCAGTGTCAGTCATTGTCAAACAGTCAGTGTCTGTTAGTCAGTGTCAGTCAGAATCAGCTAGAGCAGCTCCGCTGACCTGATTCTCTGGTTCTAAAGCAGCTCTGCTGTCCTGGTTCTCTGGCTCTAAAGCAGCTCTGCTGACCTGGTTCTCTCCCTCTAAAGCAGCTCTGCTGTCCTGGTTTCTCTGGCTCTACAGCAGGTCTGCTGACCTGGTTCTCTGGCTCTAGAGCAGCTCTGCTGACCTAGTTCTTAGGGTACAGAACAGCTCTGCTGATCTGGTTCTGTGGCTCTACAACAGCTCTGCTGACCCGGTTCTATGGCTCTAAGGCAGCTCTGCTGCCATGGTGCTCTGGCTCTAGAGCAGCTCTGCTGACCTGGTCCTCTCCCTATAGAGCAGCTCTGCTGACCTTGTTCTCTCCCTCTAAAATAGCTCTACTGACCTTGTTTCTCTGGCTCTACAGCAGCTCTGCTGACCTGGTTCTCTGGCTCTAGAGCAGCTCTGCTGACCTGGTTCTTATGCTCTAAAGCAGCTCTGCTTACCTGGTTCTCTGGCTTTAAAGTAGCTCTGCTGACCTGGTTTAATAGCTCTAAAGCAGCTCTGCTGACTTAGTTCTCTGGATCTAGAGCAGCTCTGCTGACCTGGTTCTCTGGAACTAAAGCAGCTCTGCTGACCTGGTTCTCTGGCTCTAAAGCATCTCCACTGGCCTGGTTCTCTGGCTCTAAAGCAGCTCTGCTGACCTGGTTCTCTCTCTCTAAAGCAGCTCTACTGACCTGGTTTCTCTGGTTCTACAGCAGCTCTGCTGACCTGCTTATCTGGCTCTAGAGCAGCTCTGCTGACCTAGTTCTTAGGATCTAGAGCAGCTCTGATGACCTTGTTCTCTGGCTCTAAAACAGCTCTGCTGACCTGGTTCTCTGGCTCTAAAGCAGCTCTGCTGACCCGGTTCTATGGCTGTAAAGCTGTTCTGCTGTCCTGCTTCTCTGTCTCTTGAGCAGCTCGGCTGGCCTGGTCCCTTGGCTCTAAAGCAGCTCTTCTGACCTAGTTCTCTCCCTCTAAAGCAGCTCTGCTGACCTGGTTCTTTCGCTCTAAAGCAGCTTTACTGACTTGGTTTCTCTGGTTCTACAGCAGCTCTGCTGACCTCAGTCTCTGGCTCTAGAGCAGCTCTGCTGACCTGGTTCTTAGGCTCTAGAGCAGCTCTGCTGACCTGGTTCTCTCCCTCTAAAGCAGCTCTGCTGTCCTGGTTTCTCTGGCTCTACAGCAGGTCTGCTGACCTGGTTCTCTGGCTCTAGAGCAGCTCCGCTGACCTAGTTCTTAGGCTACAGAACAGCTCTGCTGATCTGGTTCTGTGGCTCTACAACAGCTCTGCCGACCCGGTTCTATGGCTCATGGTGCTCTGGCTCTAGAGCAGCTCTGCTGACCTGGTCCTCTCCCTATAGAGCAGCTCTGCTGACCTTGTTCTCTCCCTCTAAAACAGCTCTACTGACCTTGTTTCTCTGGCTCTACAGCACCTCTGCTGACCTGGTTCTCTGGCTCTAGAGCAGCTCTGCTGACCTGGTTCTTATGCTCGAAAGCAGCTCTGCTTACCTGGTTCTCTGGCTTTAAAGTAGCTCTGCTGACCTGGTTCAATAGCTGTAAAGCAGCTCTGCTGACTTAGTTCTCTGGATCTAGAGCAGCTCTGCTGACCTGGTTCTCTGGAACTAAAGCAGCTCTGCTGACCTGGTTCTCTGGCTCTAAAGCAGCTCCACTGGCCTGGTTCTCTGGCTCTAAAGCAGCTCTGCTGATCTGGTTCTCTCCCTCTAAAGCAGCTCTACTGACCTGGTTTCTCTGGTTCTACAGCAGCTCTGATGACCTTGTTCTCTGGCTCTAAAACAGCTCTGCTGACCTGGTTCTCTGGCTCTAAAGCAGCTCTGCTGACCCACTTCTATGGCTGTAAAGCTGTTCTGCTGACCTGCTTCTCTGGCTCTTGAGCAGCTCTGCTGGCCTGGTCCGTTGGCTCTAAAGCAGCTCTTCTGACCTAGTTCTCTCCCTCTAAAGCAGCTCTGCTGACCTGGTTCTTTCGCTCTAAAGCAGCTCTACTGACTTGGTTTCTCTGGTTCTACAGCAGCTCTAATGACCTTGTTCTCTGGCTCTAGAGCAGCTCTGCTGACCTGGTTCTTATGCTCTAGAGCAGCTCTGCTGACCTGGTTCTCTGGCTCTAAAGCAGCTCTGCTGACCTGGTCCTATAGCTTTAAAGCAGCGCTGCTGACCAGGTTCTCTGGCTCTAGAGCAGCTCTGCGGAGCTGGTTCTCTGGCTTTAGAGCAGCTCTGCTGACCTGGTTCTCTGGAACTAAAGCAGCTCTGCTGACCTGGTTCTCTGGCTCTAAAGCAGCTCCACTGGCCAGGTTCTCTGGCTCTAAAGCAGCTCTGCTGACCTGGTTCTCTCCCTCTAAAGCAGCTCTACTGACCTGGTTTCTCTGGTTCTACAGCAGCTCTGCTGACCTGGTTATCTGGCTCTAGAGCAGCTCTGCTGACCTAGTTCTTAGGATCTAGAGCAGCTCTGATGACCTTGTTCTCTGGCTCTAAAACAGCTCTGCTGACCTGGTTCTCTGGCTCTAAAGCAGCTCTGCTGACCTGGTTCTCTCCCTCTAAATCAGCTCTGCTGACCTGGTTCTCTGCCTCTAGAGCAGCTCTGTTGACATGGTGCTACGGCTCTAAAGCAGCTCTGCTGACCTGGTTCTCTGACTCTAGAGCAGCTTTGCTGACCTGGTTCTCTGGCTCTAAAGCAGCTCTGCTGACCTGGTTCTCTCCTTCTAAAGCAGCTCTGCGTACCTGGTTTATCTGGCTCTAAAGCATCTCTGCTGACCTGGTTCTCTCCCTCTAAATCAGCTCTGCTGACCTGGTTCTCTGCCTCTAGAGCAGCTTTGATGACCTGGTTCTATGGCTCTAAAGCAGCTCTGCTGACCTGGTTCTCTGCCTCTAGAGCAGCTCTGATGACCTGGTTCTCTGGCTCTAAAGCAGCTCTGCTGACCTGGTTCTCCGGCTCTAGAGTAGCTCTGCTGACCTGGTTCTCTGGCTCTAAAGCAGTTCTGCTGACGGTTCTTTCCCTCTAAAGCTGCTCTGCTGACCTGGTTTCTCTGGCTCTAGAGCAGTTCTGCTAACCTGGTTCTCTGGCTCTAAAGCAGCTCTGCTGACCGGGTTCTCTGCCTCTAGAGTAGCTCTGCTGACCTGGTTCTCTGGCTCTAAATCAGCTCTGCTGACCTGGTTCTCTGGCTCTAAAGCAGATCTGCTGACCTGGTTCTCTGGCTCTAGAGCAGCTCTGCTGACCTGGTTCTCTGGCTCTAAAGCAGCTCTGCTAACCTGGTTCTCTGGCTCTAAAGCAGCTCTGCTGACCTGGTTCTCTCCCTCTAAAGCAACCCTGCTTACCTGCTTTATCTGGCTCTAAAGCATCTCTGCTGACCTGGTTCTCTCCCTCTAAATCAGCTCTGCTGACCTGGTACTCTGCCTCTAGAGCAGCTCTGCTGACCTGGTTCTGTGGCTCTAAAGCAGCTCTGCTGACCTGGTTCTCTGGCTCTAGAGTAGCTCTGCTGACCTGGTTCTCTGGCTCTAAAGCAGTTCTACTGACTTGGTTCTCTCCCTCTAAAGCAGCTCTACTGACCTGGTTTCTCTGTCTCTAGAGCAGTTCTGCTGACCTGATTCTTTGGCTCTAAAGCAGCTCTGCTGACCGGGTTCTCTGCCTCTAGAGTAGCTCTGCTGACCTGGTTCTCTGGCTCTAAATCAGCTCTGCTGTCCTGGTCCTCTGGCTCTAAATCAGCTCTGCTGACCTGGTTCTCTGGCTGTAGAGCAGCTCTGCTTACCTAGTTCTCTGGCTCTAAAGGTGATCTGCTAACCTGGTTCTCTCCCTCTAAAGCAGCTCCGCTGACCTGGTTCTCTGACTCTAAAGCAGTTCTGCTGACCTGGTTCTCTGCCTCTAGAGCAGCTCTTCTGACCTGGTTCTATGGCTCTAAAGCGGCTCTCCTGACCTGGTTCTCTGGCTCTAGAGCAGCTCTGCTGACCTGTTTCTTAGGCTCTAAAGCTGCTCTGCTTACCTGGTTCTCTGGCTCTAAAGCAGCTCTGCTGATCTGCTACTTAGGCTCTAGAGCAGCTCTGCTTACCTGGTTCTCTGGCTCTACAATGGCTCTGATGACCTGGTTTCTCTGACTCTACAGCAGCTCTGCTGACCTGGTTCTCTGCGCTCACAATGCATGCACCCGACTACGCGCAAATATATTTAAAAATAATAATAGTTTATTATAAGTACAAATATATTATTTTTATGTATATCTTAGATAATCTCTTGCCCTAATTTGTATATTAAAGACACATACATATCATTTTTGGACATAATTTTTTTTGTGGGAGTCTCGCACCCAGGGCGCCCCAGCACGTATATGATGTCACGCGGGACTCGCCACCACACAAGCGTCTCGTACCGTAATGCTCCTGTGTCGTGAATGCGCGGGAGCAGGAGTCGCGGACTGGTCACATACCAATCGCTCACATCGCGTAATATGAAATGTTTATTATGTAACTGAAAACACGCAGCCGTCGCACACCGTACATGGATCCTTAATGACTTTTTTAATATGGCGGCTAGAATCCGCGCATCCACCGTGATGTGTACGCTTTGAGTGTGCAACTCCAAGAAAAATTTGGGAAAAACATTTCTTTAAAAATAAATAATATAAATATATTAAAATAAAAAATGAAAACAAAAAAGTATCAATATTTCAGTTTGAATTAAAGAAAATGTGTTTGCAATTTTCAGAAAAATATATAATGTTATTTAATGAATAAAATATTTAGAAATAAACTGTTAAAAAACTGTAGAAAATCAGTACAAAAAAATAGGTATAACTACTATCACACTTAAAAATTAGCATTTAAAAAACCTTTGAAATTCACTGAAAAAAACTATAGGTTTCAGAGACGTTATAGTTAGAAATTTGCATTTAAAAAAGCTTAGGAATTCACGGAACAAAAAAAGGTTTCAGGGGTGTTATAGTTAGCTGGCCATTTCACTCGTACAAAACCATAGACATTCCTCTGTTATAGTTAGTTCTGCTAACTATAACTCGCACACAAGCAATGCACTGCTGATGATGTCACATATTGCAGCATTTATGACATGGTCAGTGACATCACTGATGACATCACTGATGACATCTCAAGTGACATCACTGATGACATCATCCATGTTACAATCTGATACACCTCATCATACACTAGTATAACCTTTCATCACTCACTGTAAAATACAAAGGACCATATTTGAAACCATTGACACACCAATGCCAGTTACTACATACCCACTCACTGATTCCTAAGTTTACAAAAACAACTACCCATTCAACAACAGAATCATTCATACATGCAGTCACTAATTCAATGGTACACTATCAAAATGCACTTATACACATATGTAGACATTGACACATCAGCAGTCATCTTAGTTGGTTAAGCAATCATCCTACTCACTCATGAAAAAAATGAATCACACTTACATTTACTCATTTCAACAATTGTCCAACAACCCCTCATTTATTCAAACACATAGTAACTCATAGTAATATGTTAAAAAATCACCATTACAATTATACACTCATTCATTTAGTTACTCTCACAGTCACTTACTCTTATATATACTTATTTATATACACCAACTCTCACATATAATGCCTTGTATTGTTTTACTTTGTTGAAGATGTACAACTAAAACATATATTCGCTCACCAACACACAAATAAGTACACTCAGTCACCCAAACAACTGTTTCCACATGCACTCTTAAACCGATACAGATAGTCAATCAACCATTCCTACATCTATGCATAGAGTTACACACACCCCATCCAACCACATATAAACTCAGTGTCCCCTACAAATAATCACCCAACTAATCAATATACACACTCATGTAGTTAGTGACCAACTGATGAGGATGTAATACTACAACAGAGATAGTGGTGCACACATTCACATAGTTTAGTTACTAATCCATGTATTAAGTGAGACACTTTTAATTATTCACTTAAACAGACAGTAAGACAGCTACTAAATCCTCCAACCCGACAGTTTTATATCCACTCAATCTTCAATACAGCTTGTTACATATATATATAATACATATTTAAATTTCAAACTAAACCATATTCACTGGATGATGTCATCAGTGATGGCATCAGTGATGCCATTTGAGATGTCATCAGTGATGTAATCAGTGATGTACTTACCATGTCATGAATGATGCAATATGTGACATCATCAGCAGTGCATTGCAGGCGTGTGAGTTACAGTTAGCACAACTAACTATAACAGAGGAATTTCTATGGTTTCGCATGAGTGAAAGGGCCAGCTATCTATAACACCCCTGAAACCTGTTTTTTTCTGTGAATTTTCTAAGGTTTTTTTAAATGCTAATTTCTAACTATAACGTCTCTGAAACCTATGGCTTTTTCAGTGAATTATATATATACATATATATATATATATATACCAGCTCCAAAATCCTCACAATCCCCAGCCGGGTAAAGGAAAACAGCACTCGCGGGCACAGCAGTATCTCAGCAAGGGGTTTATTTAGAACAAACGCGTTTCAGGAGATAAACTCCCTTCGTCAGTATTCACATCAGAGAGCCAGGGGCGGCACCATTATCTATGTTTGTGAAAATAATCAAGACAAACAAAGGACTAAGCCCCAGGCACAGTATTGCGCGCCATCTTGAAGTGTGCAATATTAACACAAGCCCAAAGAAATTGCTAACTGGTCAGTTGAACCCAAATGACTGCCAAGGCGCCTAGAGGTCTGAACATGGGAGAAGAACTGGACTCACACTTGGGTTAAAATATGGATATCAGTGTTATGAGTGTTATGAGTGTTAAACTGTATAATATGATGTTTTGATGTATATACTATGACTGAAAGAAAGACGGGTTTTTGATTGAAGAAGCTCATACTGAACTGTTTTACACTTGCCACTATAAATTGCTTCTGTTTTGGTTCACACCCTTTGTTGAGCAGTCTTACGGGGCTGCAATAGCCGATCCACGGCAAGATTTACCCGTTTTGTACACAGTGAATATGCGATTATTGTCGGGTGGCAACGTTGTGTTTACAGCGTTTCTTTCTCGAGGCCACGAGGTTCGGATTTATAATGTTTCCGATTGTATATTATATGTGGCTGATTTTTGAGAATGTAATCATGCCGATACACGGCAGTCATTTGGGTTCAACTGACCAGTTAGCAATTTCTTTGGACTTGTGTTAATATTGCACACTTCAAGATGGCGTGCAATACTGTGCCTGGGGCTTAGTCCTTTGTTTGTCTTGATTATTTTCACAAACATAGATAATGGTGCCGCCCCTGGCTCTCTGATGTGAATACTGACGAAGTGAGTTTATCTCCTGAAACGCGTTTGTTCTAAGTAAACCCCTTGCTGAGATACTGCTGTGCCCGCGAGTGCTGTTTTCCTTTACCCGGCTGGGGATTGTGAGGATTTTGGAGCTGGTATGTTTAACGCGGACACCATCGCGGCAAAGCACCCGCTTTAAAGAGTGACTTGTGTTTCTTTGGTGTAAACTTGGAGCTGTAATACATATATATATATCAACAAAAAGTTTTAGCCCTCCGTAGAAGAAGCCACAAGATTGGTAAAATTTGGATCAATTTCTTTTAGGAGCAGCTACAACAGGAGACGCAGGGAAAACAGTCACTATCTGTTCGTGTTCAGCCAGACCGGTTTCGGGAGTCTATCCCTTCTTCAATGGCTTCTGCTTGGCAATGATGATGTAGTATGCACTCGTAGTTAATAAAGCCTGCCTCCCAGGGCATGGTCAAATGAAATGGCCCTCTGGGTCTTGTAGTGCATACACCATTTACCTCTTGTGAGTTCATCATTGTGGCAGTTAATAAATGAATGATTAAAACCCATGTGGACTGGTGATAATGTTGCTCTGGGTGTCCTCTTGTGCGTGGTCAGCTGCTTCTGGACACCAATCCCCCGTACACTGATCGCACCGTTGGACGCCATCACGGGTCCGCAGCAAGCAGCAGGCTTTCTTCCGCGACTGGGCTCCAGCCGCAAAAATATCATTCATTTATTAACTGCCACAATGATGAACTCACACGAGGTAAATGGTTAGTTATTGATTAGTTAACTGAGTATTTGTATGGGAGTGTGAAAGTGTGTGTGGTTCGGTGGGGGGTGTGTGACTGTCCAAAGATGTGTGAATAGTTGATTCAGTAGATATATGGAGTTAAAACTACATGTTCTAACAGTTGTTTGGGTGAGTGAATATTTTTATGGGTGTGGTGATGAGCAAATATATTTCTCAATGGTACAGGTCCAACAAACTAGAAAAATAAAAGGCAGTGTATGTGTCAGTTGTTGTATATAAATAAGTATACATAAGACACAATGATTGTGTGAGTGACTGTATGGATAACTGTATACTTGTAATAATGATTTTATAATTCACTAAGTATGACTTACTATCTAAATGAATAGAAGAAGTGGTGTTTGTATAAGTGTTTTGCTAAGTAAATATGTAAGTATGATCCATTGTTTGCATAAGTGAGTAGGATGACTTCATATGTGAATAGGATGCGTGCTGTTGTTTAATGTCGATATAGATGTATAAGTATTTTTGATAGTGTTCTATTGTTCATTGACAGCATGTATGAGTGAATCCATAGGTAAGTGATTAGATGTGTGTATACATCTATGAATCACTGAGTGGATTTTTAGATACTTCTATTGCTGTGACAATGGATTTAAATATGATACTCTGTATTTTACAAAGAGTGATGAAAAATTGTAATAGTGTATGAAAAGGTGTATGTGATTGTCACGTGGATGATGTCATCAGTGATGTCATCAGTGATGTCATTTGAGATGTCATCAGTGATGTCACTGACCATGTCATGAATGATCTAATATGTGACATCATCAGCAGTGGATTGCGGGTGCGCGAAATATAGTTAGTACAACTAACTATATAGGAGCAATTTCAATGGTTTTGTATGAGTAAAATGTCCAGCTAACTATAACACCACTAAAACTTATAGTTTTTTGAGTGAATTTCAAAGGTTTTTTAAAAGCTAATTCCTAACTATATAACTCCTGAAACCTATGGTTTTTTCAGTGAATTTGCAAGGTTTTTTAAATGCTAATTCCTAACTATATAAGGCCTGAAACCTATGGTTTTTTCAGTAAATTTCAAAGGTTTTTTAAATGCTAATTCCTAACTATATAAGGCCTGAAACCTATGGTTTTTTCAGTGAATTTGCAAGATTTTTTTAAATGCTAATTCCTAACTATATAAGGCCAGAAACCTATGGTTTTTTCAGTGAATTTCAAAGGTTTTTTAAATGCTAATTCCTAACTATATAAGGCCTGAAACCTATGTTTTTTTCAGTGAATTCGCAAGGTTTTTTAAATGCTAATTCCAAACTGTATAAGGCCTGAAACCTATGGTTTTTTCATTGAATTCGCAAGGTTTTTTAAATGCTAATTCTATTAGCGGATAACGTTTTTATATATTAAAACGTTTTTTAAATCTCAAATGCCTGCTTTGCTAGCAGAGTTTTTAAGCACAGGCTCTTTTGTCTCTGGTGGCCATCTTGGGAGACTGCATATCAGAATTTTTTTAATGAAATATAAGAGGATTTGAGAAGTCACTCAAAATGTGCCCTAATTTTTCTTTCTTCAGCACTAATCATAATTTCTATGGCAAAATGAACCCCCTCATTTTGTTCCTTTGCAAATTAAATGTTTTAAGTGTTAATACTTTATTCCAATCGAGATGACTTCAGGTGTGCCATACTTTTGTCATAAGTAAGACTGTTAGCGCTCT
This sequence comes from Lissotriton helveticus, assembly GCF_964261635.1. NCBI lineage: Eukaryota > Metazoa > Chordata > Amphibia > Caudata > Salamandridae > Lissotriton > Lissotriton helveticus. The sequence goes on from NC_136059.1 coordinate 1,295,541,397, forward strand.
AGTTGTTCTTTAGAACACTCTGGGTCATTGTGTCATTGGGATATAGTTGGGCTACATCTGGCTGATATTTGGGCTACATTTGTTTTTTTTGTTTCTGGTGGCCATCTTTGGGCTACATTGGGCTACATTGGGCTACATTGGGCTACATTGGGCTACATTTGGGCTCTAACATATATATAGCCCAATGTAGCCCAATATATATTTTTTCAAAGTTAATTTTCGTAAAAACCACTGGAGCACATATCTTGAGCCATAGCAAAGGCACATCAGGCTACCAGTCCCTACAATTTTGCCAAGTCTGGTGGAAAACCATTCAGCCGTTCGGGCTAAAAGCGAGTCCAACCGCCCTATGGAAATTAACATGGGGAAAACACGTTTTGGGACCCCCCTTTTATCTCGGCCCCCGCTTGACGAATCCCCCCAAACTTTCAGGGAAGGACCGGAGCGCCGCGAGGCAAAGTTAAGGAAAATTTCAGGAAGATTCCTCAACCGGCGCCAAAGTTATTCCCAATAGAATGTTGCTATTTCCCTATGGAAAACAATCCTAACTATTTTTTAAATCTCAAATGCCTGCTTTGCTAACAGAGTTTTTAAGCACAGGCTCTTTTGTCTCTGGTGGCCATCTTGGGAGACTGCATATCAGAATTTTTTTAATGAAATATAAGAGGATTTGAGAAGCCACTCAAAATGTGCCCTAATTTTTCTTTCTTCAGCACTAATCATAATTTCTATGGCAAAATGAACCCCCTCATTTTGTTCCTTTGCAAATTAAATGTTTTAAGTGTTAACACTTTATTCCAATCAAGATGACTTCAGGTGTGCCATACTTTTGTCATAAGTAAGACTGTTAGCGCTCTAGTTGTTCTTTAGAACACTCTGGGTCATTGTGTCATTGGGCTATAGTTGGGCTACATCTGGCTGATATTTGGGCTACATTTGTTTTTTTTGTCTCTGGTGGCCATCTTTGGGCTACATTGGGCTACATTGGGCTACATTTGGGCTCTAACATATATATAGCCCAATGTAGCCCAATATATATTTTTTCAAAGTTAATTTTCGTAAAAACCACTGGAGCACATATCTTGAGACATAGCAAAGGCACATCGGGCTACCAGTCCCTACAATTTTGCCAAGTTTGGTGGAAAACCATTCATCTATTCGGGCTAAAAGTGAGTCCAACCGCCCTATGGAAATTAACATGGGGAAAAAACGTTTTGGGACCCCCTTTTATCTCGGCCCCCGCTTGACGAATCCCCCCTAAACATTCAGGGAAGGACCGGAGCGCCGTGAGGCAAAGTTAAGGAAAATTTCAGGAAGATTCCTCAACCGGCGCCAAAGTTATTCCCAATAGAATGTTGAGATTTCCCTATGGAAAACAATCCTAACTATATATACCTACTGGCTATCGCCAGTAGGTAATATATATATATATATATATTCACTGAAAAAACCATAGGTTATAGACCATATATAGTTAGGAATTAGCATTTACAAAACCTTGAAAATTCACTGAAAAAACCATAGGTTATAGACCATATATAGTTAGGAATTAGCATTTAAAAAACCTTATTTTACTCACACAAAACCATTGAAATTCCATATATAGTTAGTTGTACTAACTATATATCGCGCACCCGCAATCCACTGCTGATCATGTCACATATTACATCATTCATGACATGGTCAGTGACATCACTGATGACATCACTGATGACATCTCAAATGACATCACTGATGACATCACTGATGACATCTCAAATGACATCACTGATGACATCACATCACAACTGAATGAGTGGATGTATAAGTGTCTGAATGAAGGTTTTAGTAGGTGCGTGACTGACTGTATGAGTGAGTGATTAAATGTGTCTCACTGAATGCATAGGTTAGTGACTAAACTGTCTTAATTTGTGCATCATTATGTCTGGTATTCTGTAAACTGCTGCATGTGTTGATCAGTAGCTATATGAGTAACTATATGGGTTATTGATTGATTGTCCAAGTATTTGTATGGGAGACTGAGTGTGTGTGTGGCTGGCTGGGAGATGTGTGACTCTGTGCAGATCAATGTGTTCTTGTATCAATGATTTATAAGAGAGTAAGTATGTGTTAGAATATGTTTGAAAATGTAAGGTACTCTATGTTTAACTGTATAGATTAGAAAATGGAAGTGTGATTGATTCTTTACAGGACTGACTAGGTGTGTGAGTAACTCCAAGGATGAGTGGCAGAGTGTGAGTGTCTGTATAGGGTGTATGAGTGCATATGATAGTGTTGTAAAGATGAGTGATTGTATGTATGAATGATTGTATGGGTGAATGAGTGAATGTGTGTGTAGACGTAGGAATCAGTGAGTGCGTATGTAGTAACTAGTATTGGTGTGTCAATTGTTTAAAAAAATATATTCTGTATTTAACACTGGGTGTAACAGAGGTTATATTAAAGTGTGAGGAGATGCATTGTATTGTCACATGAATGATATCATCAGTGATGTGACCATTGATGTCAAATGAGATGTCATCAGTGATGTCATTTGAGATGTTATCAGTGATGTCATTTGAGATGTTATCAGTGATGTCATCAGTGATGTCATTTGAGATGTCATCAGTGATGTCATCAGTGATGTCATTTGAGATGTCATCAGTGATGTCATCAGTGATGTCATTTGAGATGTCATCAGTGATGTCATCAGTGATGTCACTGACCATGTCATGAATGATGTAATATGTGACATGATCAGCAGTGGATTGCGGGTGCGCGATATATAGTTAGTACAACTAACTATATATGGAATTTCAATGGTTTTGTGTGAGTAAAATAAGGTTTTTTAAATGCTAATTCCTAACTATATATGGTCTATAACCTATGGTTTTTTCAGTGAATTTTCAAGGTTTTGTAAATGCTAATTCCTAACTATATATGGTCTATAACCTATGGTTTTTTCAGTGAATTTCATTGGTTTTTTAAAAGCTAATATCTATAGCTGTAAAATGTATTCTTCTTTAAATCCAAAAATATATTTTATATGTTTATTAATAATTTTTTTTAAATATTTTTTTTGTTTCGCTCCCGGTCCGCGAACCGGGAAGCTTCCCGTTAGCTCAATTTGATTCCGCGACCCGGTCCGCGAACCGGTAAGAAATCAACATAGTGACGGTATCGCGTTGCCGCGTAATGCGTCTTATGACGTACTGCGTTAGCGCACCCGGAAGTGCCCCGGGGCGCGGACCGAGGCGCGAAACGCAACTCCCCGGAAGCGATCCGCGGCGCGAAAGCGCGACGTATCGCGTTGACGCGAAATGCGTCTTGTGACGTATCGCGTTAGCGCACCCGGAAGTGTCCCGGGGCGCGGACCGCGGCGCGAAGGGGAGCGACCCGGAAGCTAACCGGGGAGCGTTCCGCAGCGCGTAACATGAGCGTGAGAGGTCATGTGACTTGTTAATAAAACTTTTCATTGGTTCATTTCACTTTTAGTTTCATAATTATGGAAGGCTAGGTCAGGTGACCTAAAAATAACACTTTTCATTGGTTGAGAAGTATTGTTTTTTCCAAATGATGAAAACCACTACTTCTTTCCTCACTCTGACTTTCATTATTGTGAGAGGAAGACCTATTTTGCTTGTTGGAAGACCTATTTTGCTTCTGTGAAAATGGCTTCATTGATTGCTTCAGCTGGTGGACCCCCACCACCACCTCCACCTCCTCATGGGAAGAGAGGACCACCTCCCCAGGTGGTTACTAACACTGAGGAGGAAGATGAAGAAATGGATGAGGAGGGAGAACAACCACAATTCCTGGAAGAGTTGCCCCGGGTTTCAAGAAAGAAAGCCAGTTTCATCTGGCAGTTTTTTTCCATCCCTCCTGGCCAAAAAAAGGTCAATGCCAGGTACGCAACATGCCTCATATGCAAGGAACAATTGTCCAGAGGGACGGACAAAAAATACAGTTATGGTAATCACACCATGCATAGGCACATGACGAGGAAACATCCCCTAAATTACAGCCGGGCGGAATTAAGGGATATGATGGACAATCCTAGACCAACTCCTGTGGCGAGACCAACAACATCGGTTTCTTTAACACCAGAGGAGGCACGGGAAACTGTGCCAAATATCCAACCAAATTTTGGGCATATGATACATTTATGTATGCACTGTCGTGCATTATTAGCTTGTGGCAACATGAGCATCAATGCACTCAACCTTGCATATGAACACCATGATTGCCCTAACCGCCCCCAGTAATTTTTTTTGCTCCTGTTGAGCCCTTTTCAACGCCTGTTTTTTGTTGTCCCCCCCCCCCCAAAAAACCAAAAAAAATATAAAATCGTTGAAAAAATACAAAAAAAACAAAAAATGTTCAAAAAATTAAAAAAAAATATATAAATCAACAAAAATATAAAAAAAAAGTTCTTTTCAGAACTACCTTCCCTTTCAAAAAAAATTGTTACAATGTTTAGCACTCTGGCAAGCTCTATTTCTTTTGGTTCGCTCCCGGGTTAGCTTCCCGGTACGCGGACCGGGAGCTAACCCAAAAAATTAAAAAAAAATAAAAAAAAAGTGTAAGTATAAGGAAAGTAAACAGAGAGTGATGTTAAAAGAAAGACAGCTATAGGGAGTAAAGAAGAGATACTGTTTAATAGATCTATTTACCGAAGAAAAGACAGAAGAGGGTATAATTGTGAAAAACAAAATAGATAACGAAGTGAAAGAAAAACAAGCATTGGCATAGCCAATAGGTCTCGCCTTTGGGACCTTCTAAGTATTTAGTTATGCAGCATAATATCCTTGGTGCAGCAACATCAACTGTTTCATGGCTAAACACGTATAAGGTCCCAAAGGCGAGACCTATTGTCTATGCCAATGCTTGTTTCTTAAGTAGAATTGCAATACGTCTGACTCTTCCATGTGAAAAGATCTTATATTGTGCTCTAAAGATTGCTAAAGTCTCGACAGAGAACAGGCTAGGCTGTAAGTAGGGTAAATTGCGCTTGGTGATCTGTTTGAGGGAGCATCTGCTTTGCCTGGTGTCTTTGGAGATCAATTTTGATTGTTATACTGGACAATGTTAGTTTTATTGGTCCAGTAGACAATTAAACTGCTGCATGACCACACTGTGTGATCCTGGGCACACTTTACAAATCCTACCTACCATCCAGCGGCTGAAGTGCAAATTGTAAAACCTGATAGCTGGGCACAATTACAGTGTCATTGCAGGCACACCCTGTGTGATCTTGGACATTTATCACATCTCAAAGTACTTTTAAATGCTTGAGCTTGGGATAAACCCTAGAAAAATACTCTCATGCATTTGACCTACCCAGGTGTTTGCTGCTACGTGCTTGATAAGAAATAATGCAACACACAATTGCAACTTCTATGCCCCTTCCAAATAAACACTAGAAATCAGAGTTGTAATTAGTCTCTAGAATGAGTAAGATGCCCTCCAGCCTCCACTTGAAAGCAGGGGTGTATAGTTTGAGGGGAGTGAGGGGGGGGGGCGAGGGAGGCATGCAATACTTTAACGCAGGTAAAAGTGTCCAAAGTCACACCATCTGCCCACTAAAGAGCGGCTCGCAGTGGCCGGCTGGCCCAGCTGATTAGGGGAGCTGTTGGTGCCAAACCTGGTGGGGCAGGTGCCAGCTGTGCTCTGCCGGGCTGCAGGCAGCTCAGTTATTAGGCAGCTGGTGGCGTGGGGACCACTGCTATTCCGTCTGTAATGTGCCCGAGCCTCCCGGCAGGCAGAGGGATCACAAGAGCGACCGCTCCCACCCTCGGAGGCTAATTAATTGGCAGAACAACAGTGCATTAAGGCGGATATAGGAGGGAGCCCTGTGCTGGCACCTTCTGAGTGTATGAGCTAAAGGCAGGTGGTTGAGTGTTTCAAATGCCTCTCAGACTACAAAACTCAGCGAATGCTATGTCCAAATCTGAAAATAGGAGTGCTCGTGTGCACGTGCCTAGGTATGTCTATCTAAGTGTGTGTGCTTCATAGTAATAGTCTATGTGTCACTGCATCTTAGACTGTGTGCCACTTTAAGCATGTAACAGTGTGAGGGTATGCACTACTGCGCTTGTGAGTCACGCTGTTTGCGAGTGGGTTTGCACCTGACAATTACTGACCTTGCAGTTGTGTGTGACTCACTCTGTGTTTGTGCCACTTTATGCGTGTGCATTTAACCTTGAGTGCCTGTGTATGTGGAGCGTGATGTACTGCGTGTGTGTGCGCGTATGTGTACAGCGAGTTACTGTATGTGGCCTACTATGAGTGTGCGTGTGTGAGCCACTGTGTTTGTGTGCGTGTCCCACGCTGTGCTGTGTATCTATCTATGTTTGTTAGTGTGTGTGTGCTGCTGTGTAGGTACCACTGTATGTGTAAGCGGGTGCTGGAGTGTATAGACAAACACACGTGAATCCTCAGTTTGTATGCAATGTACGTCACACGTAATTTACGGTCCTGTTCCGCTTTATTTTATTTTGATTGCAGTATAAAAAATGCTTGTTTATATTTATACAAACAGGAATCTAGTCTTCAAAGGGAGAGCTGCATGCCAATGTAGAACAAGCACCGGCCAGCTTATAACCCTACTCTGCGATGCTCTTGACTCCCATGCCATTGTTCACCATTTGAAAGAAGTCATGACCCCGCCTACCGAGCGGGGTAAGAAATGCTGTTCACAAGTGTGGTTGTAGCTCTCTGGGCACTTAAATATGTTGCAGCTGTCACGTTACTTAAAAACATTGTGAGAGCCTAAGTAAAACTAGAGTGAATTATCGCACGGCATTTTATGTACAGCCCTAATGTAAATAACATAGGGGCATATTATCAACATAGGCAATAAAAGTTTTGCAGCTTTTATCGGCAGAAATGTGTCGCTAAAGCTGCTTTTGCGGCAGAAAACTGCCGCTAAAGACGCTTTTGCACCAGTTTTCTGCCAATAAAAAGAGCAATAATTTTATTGGCTGTATTCATAATATGCCCCTTAGTGTGCTTCAACTACACAGAGAAAGCATTATGAACAAATAGTGATACAGTGATCAGTCAAAGACACTAAGAGTAATAGAGACGGAGTGAGTGAACAAGAGTGAGGAACTATGAGAAGAGAGGGACTGAGAAAAAGAGTGGAAGGAGTTGAGTAAGTAGGTAATAGAGAAAGGAATGAGGGAAGTAGCAAAGGCAGGAAACTGAGGATTAAAGAAATGAAGCAGTGGAACTAATAGTAGTTCAATGTGATAGAAATGTAACGAAAAGAGTACAAAATATTTACCTTATAATTGTCGTTAAATTACTCACTTTTTGTTTTTATACTTTCAATCTGTGAAAGAGAGAACAAACATTTGAAAAATATAAAAACATGTATTAAAAAATTACAAAAGACAAGGGCAAAGATTGAAGGACAAACAGTTTTTCAACAACTTTGACACTTACAGAAGCTACACAGTCCTAAAGATATACATTTTAAACTAACAGTATCTTGATGCAGATGAAGTGAGGCCTATCTTAAAACATGGTGCATATTTTGCATTGCTGTTGTTTCAGAAAAGTGTTGCAAGACACTAAAATTTTAAATAATTGCTTCAGGATGCCAATAAGATGTCTACTATCCAGAGTTTTGTTTCAGGTGAGGCCTACTCAGGGTTGCAGATGAAATTTCGAGTTGTTGAAGAGAATAGAGGACATAATACATGTGAAGGTCTACCAATGAAGTGAGTCATGTCCACTGCAATCTTCAACAAAGTCCAAACCTCCTATGTTTCCCTGGACAGACCTAAACTTGATCTGCACAATGTGATTCGTAATGATAGGAAACACAGGTGATGTAATTGAAATACATGCAATTTATTTTGCTCATTTCACAATCACATCACTTGTGTTTCCTTTGCTTAGGTATCTCATTGTGCAGATGTAGTCTAGCATATGAAAGAATACGCAGAAGTGCAGCACTGCATGCAACAACTTTGACACTTACAGAAGCCTCACCTTCTCCATGCCTCCTACACAGTTCTACATATACATCATAAATGCAAACAGTACAGAATTAATTATACATGTTAAATGGTTTATTTTTGCTGTTCTCAGAATGTATCAAAATTCACTAAAAACAGTGACTTGAAGGTATTCATCATATAAGAGCGGGGAAAAAAAAACACAATCAAAATGATTGTGTTTAAAAAACCCATACAACATCAGAAATCAAAATTCAGAGCTCCTTAAAGTTAACTTACTTTCCATGACGTCCAAGGATGTCCTATGAACAGCTTACACTCTTTTGTGCTGTTATTACTTTCAGCCCGCCACTTTCTGAAAGAAAACCTCCATCGTTTTTAAAAACACGTTACATGCAATAAATGACTTCTTGCTCTCTACCACAATTTTCCACAAGGCCAAATCTAGTCAGAGCCATTTATAACTCTTGGATTTCTTGTAAGCCAATCCCGTCATTTGGCATTTCCGCAACTTTCAGAATTAAAATGTTGAAGATCATTTTCACAATCCTGGACTAGTAATATCTTACCCTTCTTGCTCACTCATGTTCTACATTTCCTATGACACTGATACTGCTTACTATGAAGCAGACTTACACTACCTCTATGACTACTACAATTATTTAATTCTCTACATCACTTTTAATCACAAAGCAATGTAAAACAGTAGACAGCATTGCAGACTTACATTCCCTCTACTCCATGTTTTGATTGGCTGCTTCAATTAGCTTATAAAAAGAAACAGTTTTTCTGAACTCATTCAAAGTGCACATATATCTCCATGATGTCCAGTCCTATGGTTAGAAGTTATGTCTCTGAACTACACTTATCCTCAAGGCCAAATTGTGTAGAAGCCATTAGAACTTCTTGAAATTCCACAGAGCACATCCCGAGATTATTTCCCTAAAATTTTGGTTTTAAAAACACCAGGTAAGAGTTTTTAAGGTCATACGGCAATTTTTTTTTGAAAATTAAAACAGAATCATTGTAGAATGACCAGCCATTTCTAGACTTTAAATAAGCTGTGTAATGTCCTGATGTTATTGAAGGGCCGTCATGATATATAATTGCTGTAGTTACAAAAGTCCTTCCTGATATTGACAACTGCGAAGCTACAATTTTTTTTATTAAAGTTGTCAATTTTGTTCCATCAGGCCTACATCGTTGGATCATTAAAATGACGTACTGGCCATATGTTCGTATAAATAATGTGGACATCATTTCAGATTTACATTGGCTACACTCCATGTTGTGATCAGCTGCTTTTACTAGCTTATTAAAGGAGACTGATTTACTGTCTGGCAAAGTTAAATATATAAATCTTTCTGAGTCTACACTAGTAGTACTTGATACCATACAGTTCTCGCAGTCATGCTGCCATTGATAAGAAAGCCCAAACAGCTGATCTACATCTACACCTTCAGCATGTAATACATCAAGCATATACATTAAAAACTCCTGACAATCTTGCTGAATATTTTGAGAGAATTGTGTTTGGCCTGAACATCTGTCTAACAGATTTCGAATTTCAGACACACTTTCTATGTTTCTTCTATCAGTGGTACATTTCTCTAACACAGAATTTAACAAACTGCAAAATCTTTGATCAGAATTGACCACAATCTCTTCTTTTACATTTTTTAGAGAAAACAAAACATGAATCACTACATTAGCATAGCAGTTGACACCAGAACTGTTTTCAAACTGAAAACCAACAACATCTTCAACAGAATCCTTTTTGTTTCTGCTTGTAATTTTAGGTTCATTGACTTTTTGTCTTTTTGCTACAACCTCCCCAGTATTGTTCTCATTTCTTCGTTTCCGGCCTACCACACGTTTCTCAAACAAAGGAAACTGAGGCAAATGTGGCGCATACTCTCTTCTTAACCTATTGTATTCCTTAACACAATCTAGATCTGCACAAATGTTTGTGACATCACACTCAATCAAGTACAATCCCGATAAAGTTCTAACTCGTGACAATGCCACATATGCCATACCCTCCTTGAACACAGAACTGCCAATATTCACCAATGCACTGTCTTCACTTAAACCTTGCGATTTATGGATTGTCACCGCGTATGCCAAGCAAACAGGAAACTGCTTACGGCGAACATATAAGTCTTTTACAAGCAAAAATCTAGCAGAACAACGAGCAATTAGCTGTACTTCCTCAATGCCATCAAATTTAATTTTTAAAAATTCAATTCCATCTCTATTTCTGTATTTCACAAAATCAACAACATTACCCATTGATCCATTTACCAGACCTCTTTCAACATGTAAATTCCTTCTTAAAATTATACGGCAGTTCAAGCACACATTCAGAGTCTTTTCAAAACCTGCAGTTTTAGATATACTCTTCTCTAATGAATCCAATTTTGTTTTCAGATTCTCAGACAAAATAATTGTTGATCCCATATGCTCTACTCTATCAATAGCTTCCAGTTTCACAATCTCTTGCTTTTCTAAATGCAACATTTTGTTGTTAAATTTGGCACATTCTGCAAGAGTTGGCATCAAACATATTCCAGATTTCTTCTCAGTAATTTTCTGAAAAATATTCTCAGGCACAACATCTTGTTCTGGATATAAATTTGACAGTAATCGTGCATGTAAAACTTCTTTCCCATGCTCGGTCACTTTTCCAATTCTAACATCTTGTAGAATAGTCTTGTAAACTTCATCCTTCGCCTGACGCATATTTTCATGCAGTTCAGCATAATTGAAGTTTAACCATATATTGACGTTGCCAATGCTGCCTAGGCACTTCCTGGTATCTTCATGCGTGAGCATTTTGAACACAGGTTGCCCTTTCACTGGTGTCAGCTGCAGAAGATCTCCGAAAACAATGATGTGTTTGCCACCAAATAACACATCATACTCTGTTTTGAGAACTTCTTGCATCCTCAAATGCACAAAGGCAAGCATGACATTGGAAACCATGCTTACTTCGTCAATGATAAGAAGTTTCATTTTCCTCAAGATTCTTGAAACTTCAAAACAAGCATCTCCAGATAGCTTGTGATATTCTAATTTGTTGTCATGCTCCACTGGCAGCATCAGTAAACGATGTAAAGTAATCCCTTTAATATTATGTGCTGCCAGTCCAGTTGGAGCAGTGACAACACAAGACAGCGATGACTCTGTCCTTTCCTGCAAATAGCATGAAATTGCTTTAATGAGGAAACTTTTTCCAGTTCCCGCTTCTCCACTCACGTACAGTCGGACAGGCTTCAACGACGTACATGAGCACTCTTTCTTATCATGACTTAATCCATGATCAATTTGCATGGTAACTTTGTCATATATTTTCCTCTGCTCAACGTTGAGTTGTCTTTCCAACTCTTCTAAGTTAACCGCATCCTCTTGAGCATGTGCCATGGCTCTTTCCACTTCATTCATAGCAGTGGCAGCTTCATTTTCGATAACAGGTCCTCCTAGTGGATCCTGACTCAATGAAGCAGAACTCTGACTGTCCTGAGAACTGTCTCTGGCAATCTCGGCTGCAATCGTTGCTTCCTCCTCAATTTCCGCATTCAACATTTCTACATATTTGGGAAAAGCAGGACATTCTATGGTCTCCTTGGCGGCATTGAAAGAGTCTTCGTAACAGAGAAAATCTCCAAGCAGTTCATCTTCTGCACGCCAAGGCTTGAAAAGTTGCAAAAGTGCTAAATAGAAAAACTCCTTTTTTTCAGGAGATTCGCCACTCAATTTTCGATGGTTTACCAAGTGGCATTTTCTTTGCTTGACCAGACATCCCTCACTTCCTATTACAGCATACACTCCTTTCTCAGTATCTTCTTTGATGTTCCTCTTGAATATGTAATTTTGCAGAACCTCATACAGACAAACATTCTCGAGGTGACTGCTTCGATTTGGATAATATGTATCCAACATGTTTGTCTTCAAAATGTCGGTACTGTTTGGCTCCTTTTCCGCCAAATACTCAATTTCCCGCACAGGTTTGAGAACTCGATTACGCGTTGCAGCAAGACCAAGACTCGCCCAAACGATACTCCTGGACTTGGCATAGAGACTTGCTGAAGACAACCGGTCAGAACATTCGTACGCTCCGATTTCTCGATGCGACAACATCTTCAGACTGAAACTGTACAACTTCTTGCTGAGGCTCTTTTCATGGGAAATGTCCTCCCACATATCCTTCAATTCTGTCTTCTCTTTTTTGGTGATGTAAGACGTCACATACCGAGCCACAGCCATACAGTTATCAGCCACAAACTGTATATCCATGTTAGCATTCCACATGGACAAAATCACCGGGTTGTAGTCGTTGATGTACTTGGACTCTTCGTTCCTCTTCAAATTGTAAGTGTTTTTAGGTGATTTCTTCATGACATTGTGTCGCAACGAAGACATCAAACTGTTTACTCTTCCTTTAGAAATCACCGGTCGTGGAAAGCCGAAACGACATTTAGTGTAGAACTTGTCTTTGTTTCGGAATTTACGACGGCAGTACTTTCCACATCGATGGCTTTGGAAACGCAGAACTTTTTCTCTTAGGCTTTTCTTCTCCTTTGCGTTTGGAACAGCACACGTAGAATACTGTTGGATGAAACTCATCACTGAGTCTTCTGGATCCGTTCCAAATTTAGGTGCATCCTTGATCCACAGCAACATATGTATATGAGGAGCACCTCTTGCTTGGTACTCCTTTCTCCAGAAGAAATCCAACACCTCTCCAAGAGGTGGATTCTTTTTATTCATGATGAAAGACATCATAGCTTCAAATCTATGATTGAAGTACCTACATACATTGACTGGATCCAAAGAGCACAGTTCTCCAGGTGTCTTGAATTCGATGTTATCTACGTTAGCATTTGCCTCTCGTAGAAATTCAAGTAAGTCTTCCCAGCCATACTCGGCACAGCTCAGAGTGAGGAACCATGTGGGAGTACCTAAGTTCCTCAGCATACATTTTAAATCACCATGACGACGGTACCAGTACTCATTAGTACCACGCTGACACGCCATGAGATTAATCAGGTGAGAATCCAAAATACTATCTTGGACATTGACTTTATCCATAAAGTCACTTGCCGAAATGTTTTGCATGTGTATACCACTTTTCAAGATGTGGTTCACTGCATATGACAGTCCAGACAGATCGCTTTCAAACAGGAGATGAAACAAATAAGGAATGCATTGTCGAAACCTAGCATCTCCTGCATACAATCGCAAAGTCCGGTATTCAGAAGCAGGAATTTGATGAGGTCGCTCATCATATCTTCCTCCCTGACCTGTTGGAAAAAGCTGTGGGAAACACCGAGCTTCCAAACTTTCCTCCCAAACACTAATGGGACTCCCTTTGGCTTGTTTCATTTGAAACAACTCAATAGCATTCCCCATGACTTCCTTGGAATGCAAAGGATGAACACTATAATGTTCATATATTTCTTCACTAGTAGAGGGTTCTACTTTCTCAATTTGACCAGCACACAAATCGCTATCCTCTTCCTCACTTACTTCCTCTTCTGCAACATATACATTCTTATAGTATTTATTATTTTTTTTCAAATACAATGTTGCCTTTTTAACTTTCCTAACATCTACTAAATCTTGCCATATTTTCTTATTCTTTGTCGGAACCCCATTAACTAAGATAACCAGAGGTTCCTCTTCCACTTTTTCTACTCCAATTGTGTTAATGTTTTTCTTCAAATCTAGAGGCAAATAAACAACTCTTCCCTTTAATCCTCTCTGTAAATCTGATGGAGGCAATTTCCCTGTCTTTGGCTCCATTCTTACAATAGCCTGAAAGGGATGGATACTTTGAATCAAAATAGATTCATAAGTATTTAAGTCCTTCAATTCAGAAGGAATCTCAACCAATTCCAGATTATTATGAACTGCTCTAGCAGGCATCTGGTTTTGATTTAATTTGTTACAACAATAAGTACACACACGTTGATCCAATCCCAAATCAAAACAATTTTCTACCATCAAGTATGTTGCAAAATCCTTCCATTCACTATTATTTTCCCTTTCACTTTTTGCATATAAATCCACTAACTTAGTCTGATTCTTATAATAAGTGCGTCGACAACACACACAAGTGAAATTAGGCCTCTCACTTGATTTCACCTCAAACGTCGCAATTTCCCTCTGGAAATTATCTGTACTGGAAACCTGTACACTATCTTCCACATGACCCTCTTCTTCTTGCTCAATTTCAACATTCTGCTCTTTACTTCCAAAGTAACAAAACTCAATTTCTTCACATATATTCTTCACATCTATTTCAGAACCATGCAAAAGAGCAGCGCATAATTGTTTCAGCATAATTGCTGGACTCTTAGCATAATACAACATTCTAACTAATTTCCTCACTTTGTTATGATGCACTGCTAGCATCCTGAAATGATGAAAAACACTCTGGCATACTCTCCTGGAAAGACAAGCCAGTGAATGACCATGCAAACCTGTCACTTCTCTTACTCTGCAAGGATCTAATTCTTGCAACAACATCATTTTCTGCTTCAAACTTTTTTTATTAAATGACCGTACAAAATCACAAAGCAAATTGATGGAATCCTGTCGCACACTGCAAATACTACTACACTTCCAGGTGTACACAGGACCCTTAGCACGTCTTCCTAAAACCTCATTACCTAACACCTCTTCTGCCTCTGTTGTCACAAGTTTTTCTTTTTCAACTGGACAACCATCTTTCACTTCATAAGCACGACCACTGGTGTCAACTGCATGCACCAAATCATTATCCTGGAAATAACTCTCCTCATTAAAAAATGCCTCAGAGCTTGAACTATGCATCCATTCTCCAGAAAAAACTTCACAAAAATTACTACGATTAACTATTCTCTTCCATCTACTTTTTCTTTTGAAATCAAAAATTGCCTTGTTTAGCTTCCTAATTCTATTGATTATCAAAATAAATAACTTACGTTTAATTTCAAATGCCTGATCAATAACTTTCTCAACTTTTTTTTTTCTCTTATAAAAAACTAGTTTCTGTTGACCTTTCTTAATATTTTTTAACAAATTGCCAATTATCCTGTTCCGGAACATTCGTTTACGAATCTCCCTAAAATGTTGTTTCCTTCTACTATCATGCACAGATTTATCTCTTGCTCTAGCAGTAACATTTTTCATTGTCCTTTCCTTTCCATTTGATTTCCTTCTCGTTTTATGGACTGAAACATTTTCTGTAGTAATATTTTTTTTACTACAAATATTTCTTATGAAATATTTAGAGCTCTTACCCGGTGCTTTCTTCGTGGCTTGAGAAATCTTTTTGTTAGAGGACTGCTGCATTTTTTTCACCTGCTGTCTTTGACGTTTTGCAGCCTTTATCTGTCTTTCTATTGTAGGCATGGTGAAATCTTGAAATGATCTGCAGTTGAATCTGTGGAAAAATATAATAAAAAATGTTATTAACCATTATTACCAAACAGTAAATCAGTAACAGTGATCAAAAACTTAACACACTACTTGACATTTTAATTTGAAGATTTTTTAGTCGTTGGCAATTTTACAATACAGAAATACCAGAAAAGAAATGACATTTATATTTATGTTACCTATGCTATTTTATATGTGAATCTGATCTAATTTTATGAGCATATTTTAATATTTTATTGAAGACACTACACATAACCTGTTTTTGAAGGTGTCTTTATTTTTAAATTAAACGGTTTACCTTTTTACTTTTTATTAATTATAAATTTTAAAAATAAATGTTTATATTTCCAAAGGCTCAAGCAGGTCAGCTTCCCATCCTATATCATATAATTCGGACAAATCTGCATCCTCATCACGCTCTTCTTCATCCTCAGGATTTAAATCATCCAAAGGATCAACATCCACTGATGTTTCAATTACAAGTTCAATGATGAGGTCAAAATCAACTGATTGCAGATTGTCGCTCATGTTGAGGTTGTCTTTATCTTTAAAGAAAGATAACAACAATGAGATGTTGCAGAGTAAGAGACAAATCTCAGAGATTATAATAGTAAAATTGTTTAACAAGATTAACATTTTGCAGCTATTATTTAGCCATGTCCAGCAATGCTGAGCAGGTGAAGCCTATGTCTAATTTTTCACTGAACAGGACTCATCTCTTCTTAACCTTGGATAAGCCTCACCGACTCTGTGTCCCCTGCACATACTTAAATGTAAAGGGGCAGATTTATGTTAAATGGCACATCCCCAGGCATGCACCAGTTAACGTGCACCACTGCTCTGCCACCCATGGTGTGCCGCATTTACAATCAGATAGGAGAAAGCTGCGTCAAAACCCTGCGCCTGCTTGAAGCTGGCATAGGTCTTGACGCAGCATTGTGGAGATGGGGCACCCCTGAGCCTTGCTGGAGCTGCATCGCACTTGCGATACAACTCCAGCAATGCGCCACCTTTACGGCACAGATGCGTCACGCATCTGTGCCGTTTTTGCCCCATGCTGCGCCGCATTGTAAATGCAGCACACCATGGGTGGCGGAACAGCGGCGCAGGATGACTGTCACATCCCTGGTGATGCGCCAGTCATCATAAATCTATCCCTAAGCTTCTTATCTTGTTACAGATGAACTGCCATATGTATCATCAAAATATTTTACATTTTCTAAATAGCGAATTTTGAGGAATAAATAGCGATTCTTTACCATTCCTAATTTGCGATGAGCAAATTGCTAATTGCAAGTTACCCATTCATTTCCATGGGCTAGGAGGCTCATAGGAATGAAGGTTTAATTTGCGATTAGCAATTTGCTCATCACAAATTAGGAATTTTTCCAAGGGTGCAGGGGTGTCTCAAGAACACCCTGCTGCACCCCTTAAAAAGAAATTTGGGGGCATATGGCACACATACATGCCCTAAGGGCATGTGTTGGCGTCATATGGCACCTTTTGTTTTTTTGAAAAAAAGCTTTTTGAAAAGAATTCGCAAATTACCACCAATTTACCACAATAGTTTCCAAATCCTTAATGTCATTTTTTACATAGTTTTTGTTTGATACATTGCATTTAAGTAGTCACAAAATTTGCAAATCCTTCAGTACAATTGCAAAATAAGGAATAGCAAATTTTGCTACTCCTTATTTTGCATCAAACTTGTTTGATACATACCATTTGTCTAATTAACATTCGCAAAGGCCGAAATTCGTAGAATTTTGATCTTTGCAAATGCTAATTAGCTTGATACATATGGCCCCAAGTGAGGCCTGTCTTGCGACATGGTGCATCTTTTGCATCACTGCTGCATCGGTTTCATGTGGTACGTTTTTTTTACACCATGACATATCTGCCTAAATGCATCAATTTGTAATGTTGTCGCCTCATAGCAAATCTTTTGCACCACCGCTGCATCATAAAAGTGACGCACAGTGGCACAAAAGAGGCATACACCTATCATAAATCTGTCCCTAGCATTTTAAATGATTAATCCAGGATGACAATAAAGTGTGTCCTATCCAGAGGTTTGTTTAAGGTGAGGCCTACTCAGGATTGCAGATTAAAGTTACGCTTGATGAAGAATACAGAGGAGATAATACATGTAAAGGCCTACCAATGAAGTAAGTAATGTGCACTTTATTGCGCTAGTCATCATAAATGTATCCCTAAGCTTCTTATCTTGTTACAGATGAACCACCATATGTACCATCAAACTATTTTGCATTTCCTAAATAGCAAATTGTAAGGAATAAATAGCAATTCTTTACTATTCCTAATTTGCAATGAGCAAATTGCTAATTGCAAATTAACCATTCATTTCCATGGGCTAGGAGGCTCATAGGAATGAAGGTTGCAATTTGTGATTAGCAATTAGCTCATCACAAAATAGGATTTTTTTCAAGCGTGCAGGGGTATCTCAAGAACACCCTGCTGCACCCCTGAAAAAGAAATTTGGGAGCATATGGCACACCTACATGCCCTAAGGACATGTATGGGCGTCATATGGGACCTTTTGTTTTTTAGAAAAAAATGCTTTTTGAAAAGAATTCGCAAATTACCACAAACTAGAAGTTGGTGGTAGTTTCCAAATCCTTAATATCATTTTTTACATATTTTTTGTTTGATACATTGCATTTAAGGAATCGCAAATTTTGAATTATTGACATTTTAAGTCATTTCCACATGTGCAGTGTTTTCAAAATATGATTTGAAAATCGTTTTTGGGGAAAAGTAATGGTTTGCAAATTTATGACAAGGACATAATGGTGTATGCTTCTCTATAAGGCATTTCAGTGTCTCTGATGTCATTTTTCCCATATTACATTATAAGACCTTTCCCCATGGAGCACATTCCTTGTAAATATGCTCCCACCTGTGCATTGCGAATTTAGATTTTGACTGTTTGAGTCACATAGCCATGTTAAAACTGACCCAAAAAAATTGCAAACGTTTTAAAATAACACATTCATGTGTCTTAAGGACATTTTAAGTCATTTCCCCATGGACAATGTTTTCTAAGTGGCGCAAAAGAGGCATACACCTATCATAAATCTGTCCCTAGCATTTTAAATGATTAATTCAGGATAACAATAAGATGTAGCCTATCCAGAGGTTTGTTTAAAGTGAGGCCTACTCAGGATTGCAGATTAAAGTTACGCTTGATGAAGAATACAGAGGAGATAATACATTTAAAGCTCTACCAATGAAGAAAGTGATGTCTACTTCATTGCGCCAGTCAGCATAAATGAATCCATAAGCTTCTTATCTTGTTAGACATCAACCGCCATATGTATCATATAACTATTTTGCATTTCCAAAAAAGCGAATTTTAAGGAATAAATAGCGATTCTTTACCATTCCAAATTTGCGATGAGAAAATTGCTAATTGCTATTTTACCCATTCATTTCCATGGACTAGGAGGCTCATATAAATGAAGGTGCAATTTGCGATTAACAATTTGCTCATCACAAATTAGGAATTTATTCCAAAGGTGCAGGGGTGTCTCAAGAACACCCTGCTGCACCCCTAAAAAAGAAATTTGGGGGCATATGGCGCACATAAATTTTAACAACATTCCTTTACCTCAACAACGATTTTCAAATCATAACTTCAAAACACTACACATGGAAAATTACTTAAAATGTCCTTAAGACACATAAAAGCGTTTTTTGATTGGCTTTCCTGCATGGTAGGGTCACTTTTAACATGGCTATGTAACACAAACATTCAAAATCTAAATTTTCCATGCACATGTGGGAGCATATTTACAAGCAATTTGCGCCACAGAGAAATATCTTACACTAAAATGAGAAAAATAACATCAGGGACAGTCAATTGCCTTATAAAGAACCATACACCATTATGTCCTTGTCATGAATTTAAAAACAATTCCTTTTCCCCAAAAACGATTTTCAAATCATAATTTCAAAACACTGCACATGGGAAAATGACTTAAAATGTCATTAAAACACATGAAAGCGTTTTTTGATTGCCTTTCCAGCATGGTTGGGTCACTTTTAACATGGCTATGTAACACAAACATTCAAAATCAAAATTTTCCATGCACATGTGGGAGCATATTTACAAGCAATTTGCGCCACAGAGAAAGGTCTTACACTAAAATTAGAAAAATAACATCAGGGACAGTCAATTGCCTTATAAAGAAGCATACACCATTATGTCCTTGTCATGAATTTAAAAACAATTCCTTTTCCCCAAAAACGATTTTCAAATCATAATTTCAAAACACTGCACATGGGAAAATGACTTAAAATGTCATTAAAACACATGAAAGCATTTTTTGATTGCCTTTCCAGCATGGTTGGGTCACTTTTAACATGGCTATGTAACACAAACATTCAAAATCGAAATTTTCCATACACATGTGAGAGCATATTTACAAGCAATTTGCGCCACATAATTCATAATTTTCTCCTTAAAGCACACTATTCTCTATCTAAATTAAAGAAATATTTTCTCACCTTAGCAAATACTTTGAGTTTGAAAACAGTCTCAGAAACACACCAATTTGTCTTCAGCAGAGCAAAAGGTATGCACTCCAGAGTCTGCAGCTATCAAAAGCACAGAAATGCTGTAATTCTTCACACATATTTCTCATGTCACCCAATCAAAACTCTTCCCTCACTTTTTTTCAAATGAAAACCCTTCCCCCCTCTGCCCTTTCTGCCTATTTTCCATAGCAACCACCTCTTGGAAGACCTCTGGTGTTTGCAAGTTCACACAACAATGTTGCAATTGAACTCTGAACTCTCAGTGCACCTGCATATCCAGTGCATTCTTTCATTTAATGATTTTTTATTGACCACTCAAAATACATCTTTCAAAGAACACATCTGTGCACCCTAACTTTCTGTTTTCATCAATCAAAATCCACCAATCACTGTTACTGCTTCATGAACACAGAAACTCCACAGTTTTTTTTTCATTTTACACTCTCATTTTTTCAACTGCCATTTCATTGCCACACTTCATCTGACTGCAGGAGAACCTTCTCTCACCATGTTTTCTGTCTGGATTGTTGGACATAGTTATATTCACTGGGCTCAAAGGTACGTTGAAAGCAGGAATTTACTTAACCTCAATTTACAAGATGTGGAAATTAAGTGGTTTGGCCACAGAGGATTAAAATGTCACCAATTGATACCATTGGTGAAAACCTTTATGCATTTGCCAAAACCTGACCTGTTAATTGTGCACTGTGGAGGTAATGACTTGGGCACTTTGACTGGTGTAGGTCTGGAAATGCTTTTAAAGGACACCTTTGAGCAATTAATGGCACTTTTTCTTCAGACTGCCTTGGTATATTCAAATATATGCCAAAGACAGAAATGGAGGTGGTCAAACCAATTTTGTCCACAAATTGAGAAGTCGAGGAAGCATGTAAACAAATCTGTTTCAGCTTACATGAGAGACCATGGAATGGGCTCCCTGTACAACAATAACTTGCGTTACTACATGCAAGATATCTACAGAGGAGATGGAGTTCACTTCTCAGATGAGGGCAACAGAATTTTCACTCTGAATTTAAAAATGTGCATTGGTACCTACTTATAAGTACCTAAATGTACCATAAACCCAAAAGCTCTTCTCAGAGCTACCCTACATCTAATCACTCACAATTATTATTTTACTCTAACATTTTTCACTAATTTTCAACAAAATACGCTCCCTGGGGCGCTACCCGGTACGCGAACCGGGAGCTAACCTCGCGAAATTTTTTTAAAAAAATGTTTTTTTTTCGCACATATAAGCCTCCTCAGCCACCCTCAGAAAACCTAGGGGGTCAAGATAACTCTACCGTGCCCCCTTCTACCCATTCTGAACATTATTTGCCCTCCATCTTGTATCTTAATTCGACCGAAACACAAAATGGTGGACTTCCGGAACGCTTAAGGTCCGCGAACCGAGGCGCTCAACGGTTCGCGTACCGGGTCGCTCCCTGGGAAGCGCACCATCAAAAAAGGTGGGAAAGTAGTTCACAGAAAAGCCACTGGAGACAATTTCACCAAATATAGATTAGCTCATACTACATACCAATCCCTACCATTTTCTCAAATTTGATTGGAATTCCATTTAGTCATTTAGCCTGTAGACCTCTCTAAATACCCTGAGGTAAATTACTTCACAAAACACATCTGAAGTGTTGGAATTGACAACCAATGAAAATGTTACTTTCATTTTCTACTTTTTTTACCTGACATTTCATTGGTTATATACCTCAATATATATAAAGGAAGAGAAGAAAACACAGCCATTTTGACTACTACTTCTTGGTGTACATTTCAATAGTATTTTCACTAATTCCTTCAACTTCTTCCTAAAGGTAAGTTTTTATTTTTAAAACTGAAGTATATTGTGCACTATAAGTTAATATGGTAAACTTTTTCTGATAGTTATATACTATCCCTCTGTAGTAGTTATAGATTTGCCCAAAGATAAATTCACTTATAAAAACTGCCTATCTAAAATTAATCCCAACAGTGCCCTATCTCTACTAATATATATTTTTTTAATCTAAATTTCAGGCAAAATGGAAGGCGAACAGAAAGTTGAATTTCAAATTGTCCTGCAAGAGAGCAGCCAAGAAATCATTGATGAAAATGATATTGAATTTTTCGATGAAACTTGGGACAATGAACTACTGCAATGTGTACAAGCAGTAGATAACCTCCTTGCAAATGAGGACATTTTACACCCTCAGAGACTACAATGTATATTCCATGATAATTATGAAATTTCTGACAATGAAATGTTAGAAAGTTTAATAAATTATGAAACACAATCACAATAAAAAAAAATGCTTAAAAAATAAAGAAAATAAAAAATAATCAACAAAACCAACAATCAATTAACATACAGCATTTGAAAAGTCTATCATTCATTTTTCATTGTAGTACGCTCCCCAGAACGCTTCCCGGTTCGCGGACCGGGCGCTTCCCACGCAAAAAAACAAAAAAAAAAATTATTTTTTTTTGCCCCGCGGGGCCCTTTTAAAGCCTCCACATTAAACCTAGGCGGTCAGCGAGGATCTACTATGCCCCCTTATGGTTATTTCCCCCTTTGTTTTGGCCTCCTCTTGTCTCTCGATCCTACCGAGAGACAAGATGGCGTCCGCTCCGGACTGTTTAGAATGTTGACAGACACCGGAGAGCCAATCAGCTTCGCTACGCGAAGTTCCGATACGCGCCCCGGTCCGCGAACCGGGGCGCTGCCTGGTCCGCGCTTACAGATATATATCTTTTTTTAAACGTTAATTTCTCAAAATCCACTGCAGCACATATATTGAGACCTACAAAAGGCACATCGGGCTACCAGTCCCTACAATTTTGCCAAGTTTCGTGCAAATCCATTCAGCCGTTCGGGCTAAAAGTGAGGCTAACCGCCCTATGGAAAACTCAATGTTAAAAACACGTTTTGGGACCCCCCTTTTTTCTCGGCCCCCCCTGGACGAACCCCCCCCACATTTTCAGGGGCTGCTCAGAAACAAAATGTTCCATTTTCCAGAAAATTTCATCCAATTCCGTCCACAAACGCCAACGTTATTAAACATAGAATTTTCAAAAATCCCATAGGGAAAAAATCCTAACTATATATACCTACTGGCGACCGCCAGTAGGTAATATATATATACAGCTCCAGGATGTGTCCATCAGTAGAGTCTCACTCGGTCGACAGCAGCAAGAGAAGTCTCTTTTCGTGGTATGGACGGATACCGCTACAGTCATTAACAGCCTCCACGTAGGTTTGCCTGACGCGTTTCGAAAGCTCCTCAGCTTTCTCTTCAGAGGTTTTCATGGAAGATGCGTGTATA
This sequence comes from Lissotriton helveticus, assembly GCF_964261635.1. Taxonomy (NCBI): domain Eukaryota; kingdom Metazoa; phylum Chordata; class Amphibia; order Caudata; family Salamandridae; genus Lissotriton; species Lissotriton helveticus. Next base: position 1,295,564,648 of record NC_136059.1, read on the forward strand.
TAACGTTCCCATTTAAATACTGCACTCCCTCCAATGGGATATGTGAATCTGTGCATTATGGCAGAGCGCTTCCAACGTGGATGCTAGCAATCGGAGAGTGGATGGCAGCGAACTGCCTTAAGCTTAACTCCGAAAAAACGGAGGTGCTTATCTTCGGACCCCTTCTTCCCGACTGGTCAGCAACCTGGTGGCCTTTAGCTTTTGGTGACCCCCCCAGGCCAGCCCTAAAGGTTTGGAACCTGGGAGTAATTTTCGATGGTGACCTTAACTTTTTAGCACATGCAAACAAGGTAGCGGCAACAGCCCACCACAAACTAAGGCTGATCAGGAAAATCATACCGTTTTTGCCTGATTCTGCCGCCAAAACCTTGGTTACTTCCTTAGTGTTATCGTCCCTTGATTATTGTAATGGACTGTTCCTAAATGCACAGGTAAGGGTAACCACTAAGCTTCAGACAATTCAGAACGCAGCAGCACGCCTGCTTTCGAGAACACCCAAGTTCTCGTCAATATCAGATACCATCAGGAAATATCACTGGCTGACAATCCGTAACCGGATCAAATTTAAGTCACTGTGTATAGTATATAAGACACTCCATGATCTAGGTCCACAGTACTTCAAGGATCAGTTTAGACCTTACATACCGGCCAGACAGCTTCGATCTGCCAATCTCAACCAACTGGAGATCCCACGATCTAAAACAGTCTCGTGGGGTGATCGTTGCTTCTCAGTTGCCGCATCCAAATTATGGAATACTTTGCCGCAGCACATCAGGACCTGCTCCTCCCTGTTGCAATTTCGCAGGGGAGTGAAGACATGGCTCTTTGATCAATAATTAACTACTCCTCTTATGAGCCTCCTGGGAAAAATTTGGTGAATTTTCTAGCGCCGAGACGCCTACGGGTATTCGTCGTGCTTAATAAATGGCAAAAAAATAAATAAATAAATAAAATGAGAACTGTAGTTCATAATCTCTCATCCCCCAAATGGATGCACGCATTATACTTTGTATGAGCGGGCCCGTCCTAAATCCTCTGCTGTTGACCCACATTTTCGATTTGGTAAATACCTTGTCGAGTGGCCCCCTGTGTTTGTAGGGTTGGTGTGGACTACGCGGCAGGATGGCCGCGAATACATACAGCTCCAGGATGTGTCCATAAGTTGAGTCTCACAAGGCCGACAGCAGCAAGAGAAGTCTCTTTTCGTGGTATGGACGAATACGGCTACAGTCATTAACAGCCTCCCTATAGGTTTGCCTGACGCGTTCCGAATGCTCCTCAGCTTTCTCTGCAGAGGCTTTCACGGAAGATGCTTGTATATGACGTTCCCATTTAAATACTGCACTCCCTCTAATGGGATATGTGAATCTCTGCATTATGGGAACTGTGGTACCTAATCTCTCATCCCCCAAATGGATGCACGCATTATACTTTGTATGAGCGGGCCCGTCCTAAATCCTCTGCTGTTGACCCACATTTTCGAATTGGTAAATACCTTGTCGAGGGGCCCCCTGTGTTTGCGGGGTTGGTGCAGACTCCGCGGCACGACGGCCGCGAATACATACAGCTCCAGGATGTGTCCATCAGTTGAGTCTCACTCGGCCGACAGCAGCAAGAGAAGTCTCTTTTCGTGGTATGGACGGATACCGCTACAGTCATTAACAGCCTCAGTGTAGGTTTGCCTGATGCGTTTCGAAAGCTCCTCAGCTTTCTCTTCAGAGGTTTTCATGGAAGATGCGTGTATATGACGTTCCCATTTAAATACTGCACTCCCTCCAATGGGATAGGCGAATCTGTGCATTATGGGAACTGTAGTTCATAATCTCTCATCCCCCAAATGGATGCACGCATTATACTTTGTATGAGCGGGCCCGTCCTAAATCCTCTGCTGTTGACCCACATTTTCGATTTGGTAAATACCTTGTCGAGTGGCCCCCTGTGTTTGTGGGGTTGGTGCAGACTACGCGGCAGGATGGCCGCGAATACATACAGCTCCAGGATGTGTCCATCAGTTGAGTCTCACAAGGCCGACAGCAGCAAGAGAAGTCTCTTTTCGTGGTATGGACGGATACGGCTACAGTCATTAACAGCCTCCCTATAGGTTTGCCTGACGCGTTTCGAATGCTCCTCAGCTTTCTCTTCAGAGGCTTTCACGGAAGATGCGAGTATATGACGTTCCCATTTAAATACTGCACTCCCTCTAATGGGATATGTGAATCTGAGCATTATGGGAACTGTGGTACATAATCTCTCATCCCCCAAATGGATGCACGCATTATACTTTGTATGAGCGGGCCCGTCCTAAATCCTCTGCTGTTGACCCACATTTTCGATTTGGTAAATACCTTGTTGAGGGGCCCCCTGTGTTTGCGGGGTCGGTGCAGACTCTGCCGCACGACAGCCGCGAATACATACTGCTCCAGGATGTGTCCATCAGTTGAGTCTCACTCGGCCGACAGCAGCAAGAGAAGTCTCTTTTCGTGGTATGGACGGATACCGCTACAGTCATTAACAGCCTCCGAGTAGGTTTGCCTGACACGTTTCGAAAGCTCCTCAGCTTTCTCTTCAGAGGCTTTCACGGAAGATGCGTGTATATGACGTTCCCATTTAAATACTGCACTCCCTCCAATGGGATATGTGAATCTGTGCAATATGGGAACTGTGGTTCATAATCTCTCATCCCCCAAATGGATGCACGCATTATACTTTGTATGAGCGGGCCCGTCCTAAATCCTCTGCTGTTGACCCACATTTTCGATTTGGTAAATACCTTATCGAGTGGCCCCCTGTGTTCGCGGGGTTGGTGCAGACTCCGCGGCATGACGACCGCGAATACATACAGCTCCAGGATGTGTCCATCAGTTGAGTCTCACTTGGCCGACAGCAGCAAGAGAAGTCTCTTTTCGTGGTATGGACGGATACCGCTACAGTCATTAACAGCCTCCGTGTAGGTTTGCCTGACGCGCTTTGAAAGCTCCTCAGCTTTCTCTTCAGAGGCTTTCACGGAAGATGCATGTATATGACGTTCCCATTTAAATACTGCACTCCCTCCAATGGGATATGTGATTCTGTGCATTATGGGAACTGTGGTTCATAATCTCTCATCTCCCAAATGGATGCACGCATTGTACTTTGTATGAGCGTGCCCGTCCTAAATCCTCTGCTGTTGACCCACATTTTCGATTTGGTAAATACCTTGTTGAGTGGCCCCATGTGTTCGTGGGGTTGGTGCAGACTCCATGGCAGGACAGCCGTGAATACATACAGCTCCAGGATGTGTCCATCAGTTGAGTCTCACTCGGCCGACAGCAGCAAGAGAAGTCTCTTTTCGTGGTATGGACAGATGCCGCTACAGTCATTAACAGCCTCCGTGTAGGTTTGCCTGACGCGTTTCAAAAGCTCCTCAGCTTGCTCTTCAGAGGCTTTAACGGAAGATGCGTGTATATGACATAGCCATTTAAATACTGCACTCCCTCCAATGGCATATGTGAATCTGTGCATTATGGGAACTGTGGTTCATAATCTCTCATCCGCAAATGGATGCTCGCATTATAGTTTGTATGAGCGGGCCCGTCCAAAATCTTCTGCTGTTGACCCACATTTTTGATTTGGTAAATACCTTGTCGAGTGGGGAAACTTTGGAAACGGACCCTGCCTGGAGGCACTCTCACCTTGCTGGTTGTTGTGTTGCTGAGATCACAGCTTGCCGGACCCGCTGCGCGGGTCCCGCTGCGTGCACTGCCGCTGTGGGGCTCTTTGATGCGGACAGCTCACCCTCCTATCCCTAGTGTACCGGCAGGGCTGCGAGCGCTCTAGCAGGGACTCCATTGCCCAGGAGTCCCTGCGTGTTCCACCTGTGGACGCTCTCCCTGCAGGTCACGCCCCCTGACCCTGGACTGGCTAAAGCTGCACCTTCCACACTTGCCTGCGGGAAACTTTGGAAACGGACCCTGCCTGGAGGCACTCTCACCTTGCTGGTTGTTGTGTTGCTGAGATCACAGCTTGCCGGACCCACTGCGCGGGTCCCGCTGCGTGAACAGCCGCTGTGGGGCTCTTTGAGGCGGACAGCTCACCCTCCTATCCCTAGTGCACCGGCAGGGCTGCGAGCACTCTAGCAGGGACTCCATTGCCCAGGAGTCCCTGCGTGTTCCACCTGTGGACGTTCTCCCTGCCGGCCACGCCCCCTGACCCTGGACTGGCTAAAGCTGCACCTTCCACACTCGCCTGCGGGAAACTTTGGAAACGGACCCTGCCTGGAGGCACTCTCACCTTGCTGGTTGTTGTGTTGCTGAGATCACAGCTTGCAGGACCCGCTGCGCGGGTCCCGCTGCGTGCACAGCCACTGTGGGGCTCTTTGAGGCGGACAGCTCACCCTCCTATCCCTAGTGTACCGGCAGGGCTGCGAGCGCTCTAGCAGGGACTCCATTGCCCAGGAGTCCCTGCGTGTTCCACCTGTGGACGCTCTCCCTGCCGGCCACGCCCCCTGACCCTGGACTGGCTAAAGCTGCACCTTCCACACTCGCCTGCGGGAAACTTTGGAAACGGACCCTGCCTGGAGGCACTCTCACCTTGCTGGTTGTTGTGTTGCTGAGATCACAGCTTGCTGGACCCGCTGCGCGGGTCCCGCTGTGTGCACAGCCGCTGTGGGGCTCTTTGAGGTGGACAGCTCACCCTCCTATCCCTAGTGTACCGGCAGGGCTGCGAGCGCTCTAGCAGGGACTCCATTGCCCAGGAGTCCCTGCGTGTTCCACCTGTGGACGCTCTCCCTGCTGGCCACGCCCCCTGACATTTCCTGCCTATTTAAGAGGGTGGAGCCACCGCTGCGCGGTAGCGCGCGGTAGCGACCGGGGCGAAGACCGGGCAAAGAGCGGGCCGTTTGAGGCCGTTCGAGGTCAAAGAGGTCTGGTCTGGGCCCCTTCTCCTTCGCCCTAGCTCTGTTCCTATTTAAATCTGTATTGCCCTATCCCGCTGTTTATGAGGGATGTCTACACCATTACATATGTGCACACGAGCTAGCCGCAGCAGGGCTGCTAAGGGGGGGTTGGTACGCAATGGTCCCATGGATGATTTCATTACACGTACAAACATTGCCATAGACCAAGAGATTACCAAATTGCAAACCCGAGTGTCTCTTGACTTGGCGGCTGCTAGGAAATTGTCGCTAGAATTTGCTAACTCTAAGAAATCTTCCTTAGGGCACATAGCTTCAGCCATTACTCCGAAGCGTCTGAACAATCAGCATTGTGTAACAACGCTGGCGGATGTTCATGACTCTCTGGTCTTGCTTATTTCTTCACCACCCTTGTGTCCCTTACCCCTGTCCGGAAGCTCGTCTCCATCCGGGGATAGCCCTTGCCAACAACTTCTCCTTATTCCTCCTTCCCTGGACATCTCCACCTGTTATGGTGCACTCAATAGCATTACTGACAATTCCCTAAAAAGGAAGCATACCCCATGGTCGGCTTCTTCTCGTAAGAAGGCCAAAAGTGTTGGGGCACATCTACCTAACGTTGCCAACATCTTTGTGAAGGGCGCTACAGGAGGGCATGTCACCTCGTTAGAGGCTTCTCGGTGCATCGATAAAGATGGCATAGCACCCGCAGCCTCTAAAGGTAACACCCCCGAGGAGAAAGCAGATTCCTATTTAAAGGACCAGGAGGGGAGGGAAGGGGAATTCATAGGAGTAGTCTGGGAAACCCTAAAAAGACTTCTCTCTCCCTTGGATTTAAGACTCTCTCGAATTGAGAACCATCTATTAGAGATGGAAAAAAGTATTATAGCCTTGGCTACTCTTGGCTTACGAGGGCTTGAAAACCAAGGGTTGATAGAGACTAATTTAGGTCCACAAATTCTAAACCCTTCCCTCACAGCCCCGCAGAGCCTTACTTCTCACCTCTCTGTGGCAAGCCCCAAACAGCCTATCCCCAAACCGCGTACTAAGGGAGTTGTTATTAAAAACCCTGCACCCCAGTCTGGAGCTAACAACTCAAAGGCACCCACCTCACAAACCCACACTCGTACCAATATGGCAGCCCCCAGGAAGCAGAACACTAGCAGTATTCCTCACCGTCCTAACCAGGGCCCACAGACCAACTCTACCTCCCGTCCTACCTTGGGCTCCTATAACAAGAGCAATTTTCGAGGGGGTTACATTGATCTCCCTCCCGAAGCCAATGACTATGTGGTGGTATTGACGGGTGTGCCGGAGGCAGCGAATGGCCACCAGGAAAATGACTGGTCCTTAAGGAACAAGGTCATGCATTGGCTCAATACGCACCGACCGATTTCTAATGGCCGGATAAGTAGAGTCAAAATGGTACGCAGAGTTTCCTGGGTGGGTCCCTCATGAAAATGTATACCCGGTGACTGCATAGTCGTGCCGTTTGAAGACGCACACACGGCTAATTATATCTGTTCATGGGTCGCTGAGGATGAGGGTTTATCCATTGCACCGAGGCCTCTGTCCTTCTTTTATCCACCTCGAGACGTTCACTCCTACGGGGGTAATCGGTCTATGGTTCACCATCAACCCAGAAGGGGGTATCATACCAAAGAGCACTTCCCATCTAGAAGCTGGTTTGGGATACCAACCTCGAACAGGTTCGACTGTCTCGAGGATGTGGATTGACTGCCCAAACCCTCTGGTCTGGCATTCCTTTCTACGATTTCAATTTTTCCACCCCAGGTGGAAGTCGGCTCTCTTCCCTTGTTGACTACAGTTGCTGGGACTAGCCCTGCCATCTCTACCGAACCTAGGGAGCAGGCCCTATCAGTAGAGGATGTACCGCATTCTCTTAATACCAATATTCTCAATGTATATGTGTGCGAGACAGTCCCTGCTCCGACGTCTCCTACAATTCCCCTCCAGCTGTCCCTGCATGTCGGCTTTATCACTGATCCCCTTGTCCCTGCCCCTTCGTCCTGCCAGAGTTCCATAGATATTTCCTTATTGAAGATCCTAAGTTGGAATGTGGCAGGGCTCGCACGCAACTTCAATAAGACAGATTGGAATTCCTTTGTTGACCCGTTTGCTATCTGTCTCCTACAAGAAACTTGGTGCTTGGAGCCCCTTCACAGGGTAGGTTTCACGACCTACTATGTGCCAGCATCCAAACCACAGGGCAGTAAAGGCCGCCCATCCGGTGGCCTTCTCATTTGGGTCAGTATTGCATTGGGATTATCTATAAGGCACATTAACACCCAATCTCCTGACCTCTTGAGACTCACTATCCAGTGTCCCGGGGGCAGGAAGCTGGAAGTGTTTAACCTTTATCTTAGGGGGGCCAGCGGGGGTAATTCATTGCTATCCTCAACTGGTGTAGAAGAGGAGCTCAGAGCCTGCGATATTGACTCCCTTGTTGTCCTAGCAGGAGACCTCAACTGTTGTTTTGAACCGTTGGCCAGCGAGGACATCCTGGATATCTGGGATGATGACGCTAAGAGAGGCATTCCATTGCTCACCCTGGATCCAATAAAAAAATGGACCCAGAATGTCATTGATCTCAACTCACTCTGCCTAGAACATGATCTTAGAGCCACAAATGGTCGATCGAAGTCAGACGCTAGGGGAGCGCACACCTTTAACAGGGTGGCTCACACCTCTAGAATCGACTACATATTGTTAAACTACAATCTATGGCAGTACCTACGCGACATGGAAGTCCTGCAAACATCTGATAGCGACCATAATCCCTTGGTCCTAACCCTTACCCTACCGTGGGAAGATGGGAATCCATCTTCGTCTCGACCCATCTGGAAATCATCCCACGAAGTTGTTCCATCTAACTCTGGTAGGCGGTTAAAATGGGCTAAAGTTGTTGCGGACGAGGGGAGAATGGCTCAAGCTGAGATAATAATGTCAAATGTAAAGCAACGCCTAGGCGCATCGGACTTCTCCAATGATGTCCTTTCAGCATTCACAGAGACTGTCTCGGCCCTGAGTAACTTGTTCATAGTCCCACAGGGTAGGGCTAGGGCTTTTGGGAGAACAACAACCAATGGAAGAGACAAATGGTACTCTTCTGCTTGCCGCGCTGCTAAAAGTGAACTTATCCGGGCGGTTGAAATCAAAGACTCAGCTCAAATTAGACTCGCTAGGAGAGGTTACAATAAAATTCAAGCTGTGGCAAGGGAAGAACACGAAACCAAATTTTGGAGAGACCTAATGGACGCCAGTTCCAAAAAGGACTCGAAGGGTTTCTGGGATTTGCTCAGAGGTAGGGACAGGCCTGTTGATTCACAACTGACTTGTAACATCACAGGGGAGGCTTGGTTTGCACATTTTTCCAACCTTTACTCCATTCCACCAGGGGCATCAGGTCTGAACAGGGGTCCAAGGCATAGAATGCTGGCCGCAAATTTAGATCATGGCCACACCTTTACAGCCAAGGAAGTTGAAGGAGCAATCAGGTGCCTTGTTGCCAATAAGGCTGCAGGTCCAGATGGTGTCCCGGGTGATCTGCTACGGGTCAACACAGAGGTGTGGAGTGCACTCATTGCCCTACTTTTGAATGAGGCCATGTCTGGCGGATGCCTCCCGGACTCCTGGATGGGTGCGGAAGTCGTCCCGATTTTTAAGAAAGGCTGTAGGGACGACCCTGCTAACTATCGTCCCATTAGCCTCCTCGATTCCACCCAGAAGGTAGCAGGCAAAGTAGTCCTGGGAAGGATTTTGCAGTGGGCCGAAGAAAATCAGGTCTTGTCTGACTTCCAGGCCGGTTTTCGGTCAGGGACGGGCACTATAGAACAGACTTTCCGATTTTTAATGCTCTATTGGAAAGTGGTCGTATTGGGTAAAGGCAGTCTATATCTCGCATTTATAGACCTGCGGACTGCCTTTGACCTAGTCCCACGTGACCTATTGTGGGCTGTCCTAGAGGGTTTGGGTATCCCCCCCTATCTGCTGGCTTTACTTATCAAGTTCCATGAAAGCAACTTTGCACAAATCAGATGGGGCGAACAGGGCCAAAAAACATCTTGTATCTCTGTAGATAGGGGTGTCCGCCAGGGGTGTGTGCTAGCCCCCACTCTGTTTTCACTCTACCTAAACGGAGTGGTGGAGCATCTTCTTAAACAACCATCAGACGCACCCTCCCTGGCGGGCAGGAAGATACCAACTCTCCTATTTGCAGATGATACCCTGCTGGTTTCGAAATCACCAGTAGGCCTTCAAACGTTGCTTTCTAGGTTCCAAGGCTTTTGTGTCTCCAGGGGTTTAGCCATCAACATAAGTAAATCCAAATTCCTGGTCCTGAATCCCCCTAGGAAGTCAGTCCACCATCAACCCTAGACTCGGTCCCACTGGAAAGGGTAAGGGAATTTGACTACCTAGGCATTCGTCTCTGCGACTCTATGAGTTGGAAGGCTCACCATCAAAAAACCATTCTGACTCATAGGAGGGTTACAGGGGCATTGCTAAAAGAACATCGCTCCTCAACCCTGAAACCAATTGGGGCGATATTGGATATTTACAGGGCAAAGGTGGTGTCTGCGGCGCTGTACGGGGCAGAACTGTGGGGTACGCAGAAATTTGATACCCTGACCTGTCTTGAGAACACATTTCATAAAGATCTAATGAGGCTTCCTCACAGCACTCCCACGCTTCCTCTTCTAATCGACACAGGTACACGTCCCATATCCGAGCAAGCAAAGCTACGCCCTCTTTTATTGTGGGCTCGAATATGGAATGTTTCAGAACTCTCCAGCTACGCAGAAGCCCTGCGCGAACTTCTTTCTACCCCGGGCTGGCACAAGGTTGGTTGGCTGAGGGAAGTAAAGCGGCTCCTCTGCGAATTGGGCCTGGCAGACGCTTGGGCCAACAGAACATCTCCACCTAAACAAATGCTAAAGAAAATCTTCTGGTCTTGGGTGGATAAAGAGAGAGCGAGCAATCCCAAATTATGCAGATCTGCCGCTGAGTTCTTGCTAATTAAAGATCTCACCCTTAGAGAACCTTACCTGGACATGATCTCCAACCCGATGGATCGGGCATTATATTTTAAATTTAGGGTGGGAGTTTTGCCTCTAGGCCAGTGGACAGCAAGCTGGGAACCACCTTGGCAAACTACACCGTCTTCCCTTTTTTGCACTAACAGGGTTGAGTCTATTGCCCATTTAATGTTTGAATGCCCAGCCTATGTAGCACCTCGCCGTAGATGGCTGAAACCTCTTTGTTTGAGTTTGGGCACTGGGTCACACTTGGAGGCCCTACAGATTTTAAGATCGGATGCCCGTCCTCTGTTTGCTTGCTGCCTGGCAAAATTCTTGGGCTGGGTATGGAGGATAAGAACTATGAGGAAATTGCTCCTCCAGTAAGGTTATCCCATTAGACTCAATCTGGTTCAACCATCTGATGTTCCGTTTCCCCTCCCTTATCATTCTAAGTATGACTGTATCTCACTGTATGTTTCCCTTCCCTTATTATTTTATCAAAGACTGTATCGCATTTTTTATTGTACAAAACGTTTAGAGGGCTGAGTTGCTTAATTGTTTTTATCATATCTGTTTTGTACTGTATTGCTTTTATGAAATGACAAATATTTCGAAATAAAGCTTTCAACAACAACAACTTGTCGAGTGGCCCCCCTGTGTTCGCGGGGTTGGTGCAGACTCTGCAGCAGGACAGCCGCGAATACATACAGCTCCAGGATGTGTCCATCAGTTGAGTCTCACTCGGCCGACAGTGGGCGTAAAATCCGTTTCGCGGGCGAATTTGCGGATTTTTGACGATTTCGCGATCCGCGAATCACGCAAATTTGCCCAATAATCCGCAAATTCGCAAGCTACGAATTATTTTGCTTGGTCGCGCTTGAAAAATACAATATCGCGCGCGTGGCGTTGACTCTGAGTCCGCCAAATTGTTTTTCTCCCGGTTTTGCGTGGGCTGCGCCATTTTTGATCTTGCTGCGTGATCGCGCGAGAGTTTTTCGAACGCAATTACGTTATTGCGGCTTGCCATCTTGCACAGCGAGAGTTTGACAACGCGAGTACGTCATAAAGGCCCGCGATCACGCATCACGGGAGTAAACAATGCCGAACACGTAGATGCGGCGCGCAGCTGACTTCTGGCGGGAGATTTGAACAGCTTGCGTTCCCGAATTTGCAAAAATTGCAATTCTGCAAAAGAAATCCACCTCAGGAAGCATAAACCGTGTGAAAATGATGATTTTGATCAGAATAACTCCTCAGATTGACATTTGACTGCACTTATTGGTGCAGGAGTCCATTTGTTGGGGTGGGGTGGGAGGAAGGAAGTGCCCCAGAGTCTCCAACTTCCTGTTCCTGTCCAGCAGGCTCCTCCCAGTGCTTTCTCCATGTCCTGGTCACTTTTCATTTGGCTGTGGAGCTGGAAGGATTACTTTTTGTGGCTGCTGCTGGATATTTGTATTTGAGGACTTTTTGGACTTTGGAGTTTGGATCACTTTTGGACTTGAGATTTTACAAGTAAGTTGGTGTTGTTTGTTTGGGGCATTGCAGTTGAGGCAACTCCAGTTCTAAAACTTTTTTCACAACGTTAACAAAATATATATTGTGGTGGGTAGCCACAGTATCCAGTAGGCCCAGGGTTAGACATGGGTGCATGATACAACTGTTTCTGTGATTTTTTTTAACTTAATTCTCATTTATGTCATGGAATTTTAGCTCACTGTTATATGTTGATTTTTTTTAATTTTGGAGTGCCTGTAAAGCCTCACTAGCCAGTAGGCCATGGGGTTGTGAGTGGTGCATGGACCAAGTCTTTCTGTGGGGTGTCTTGAATTTAAACATCATTGAGGGCATGGATGGCATTGGATTGTGGTGATTTCTGTGTGTTGTTCGAGTTTTGGGGGTGTTGTTGTGGCCTGGCCATGTGGGTTGGGGCCATTATGAGGCCTAGTCCAGGCAGGGCCTGGCCATGTTGCTGGGAGTCAAGGGTCCATTTTGAAGCCAGGCAGTGTGCTCAGCAGTGTGTTCAGGCCTGCACCCAGTTTGCCTTGCTTTGAACCATTATGCCCAGGGGTACTCAGTGGTGCATGGGCCTAGTCTTTCTGTGGGGTGTCTTGAATTCAAACTTCATTGAGGGCATGGATGGCATGGAATTGTGGTGATTTTTGCGCGTTTTTCGACTTTTTGGGGTGTTGTTGGGGCCTGGCCATGTGGGTGGGGTCCATTTTGAGGCCTAGCCATGTGGTGGGGGTCAAGGGGCCATTTTAAAGCCAGGCAGTGTGTTCAGGCCTGCACCCAGTTTGCCTTGCTTTCATCCATAATGCCATGGGGTACTCAGTGGTCCATGGACCAAGTCTTTCTGTGGGGTATCTTGAATTTAAACATCATTGAGGGCATGGATGTCATTGGATTGTGGTGATTTTTGTGTGTGTTTTGACTTTGTGGGGTGTTGTTGGGGCCTGGCCATGTGGGTGGGGGTCAAGGGGCCATTTTGAAGGCAGGCAGTGTGCTCAGGCCTGCACCCAGTTTGCCTTCCTTTCAACCATTATGCCCAGGGGTACTCAGTGGTGCATGGGCCTAGTCTTTCTGTGGGGTGTCTTGAATTTAAACATCATTGAGGGCATGGATGGCATTGGATTGTGGTGATTTTTGTGTGTTGTTCGACTTTTTGGGTGCTGTTGGGGCCTGGCCATGTGGGTGGGGGCCATTTTGAGGGCTGTTCCAGGCAGGGACTGGCCATGTGGCTGGGGGTCAAGGGCCCATTTTGAAGCCAGGCACTGTGCTCAGGCCTGCACCCATTTTGCCTTGCTTTCATCCATTATGCCCAGGGGTACTCAGTGTTGCATGGACCAAGTCTTTCTGTGGGGTTTCTTGAATTTAAACATCATTGAGGGCATGGATGGCATTGGATTGTGGAGATTTCTGTGTGTTTTCTGAGTTTTGGGGGTGTTGTTGTGGCCTGGCCATGTGGGTGGGGGCCATTTCGAGGCCTGGTCCAGGCAGGGCCTGGCCATGTTGCTGGGGGTCAAGGGTCCATTTTGAAGCCAGGCAGTGTGCTCAGGACTGCACCCAGTTTGCCTTGCTTTCAACCATTATGCCCAGGGGTACTCAGTGGTGCATGGGCCTAGTCTTTTTGTGGGGTGTCTTGAATTTAAACATCATTGAGGGCATGGATGGCATGGGATTGTGGTGATTTTTGAGTGTTTTTCGACTTTTTGGGGTGTTGTTGGGGCCTGGCCATGTGGGTGGAGTCCATTTTGAGGCCTGGAAGAGGCAGGGCCTGGCCATGTGGTGGGGGTCAAGGGGCCATTTTGAAGCCAGGCAGTGTGTTCAGGCCTGCACCCAGTTTGCCTTGCTTTCATCCATTATGCCCAGGGGTACTCAGTGGTGCATGGGCCTAGTCTTTCTGTGGGGTGTTTTGAATTTAAACATCATTGAGGGCATGGATGGCATTGGATTGTGGTGATTTTTGTGTGTTGTTCGACTTTTTGGGTGCTGTTGGGGCCTGGCCATGTGGGTGGGGGCCATTTTGAGGGCTGTTTCAGGCAGGGCCTGGCCATGTGGCTGGGGGTCAAGGGCCCATTTTGAAGCCAGGCACTGTGCTCAGGCCTGCACCCATTTTGCCTTGCTTTCATCCATTATGCCCAGGGGTACTCAGTGTTGCATGGACCAAGTCTTTCTGTGGGGTTTCTTGAATTTAAACATCATTGAGGGCATGGATGGCATTGGATTGTGGAGATTTCTGGGTGTTTTCTGAGTTTTGGGGGTGTTGTTGTGGCCTGGCCATGTGGGTGGGGGCCATTTCGAGGCCTGGTCCAGGCAGGGCCTAGTCATGTTGCTGGGGGTCAAAGGTCCATTTTGAAGCCAGGCAGTGTGCTCAGGACTGCACCCAGTTTGCCTTGCTTTCAGCCATTATGCCCAGGGGTACTCAGTGGTGCATGGGCCTAGTCTTTTTGTGGGGTGTTTTGAATTTAAACATCATTGAGGGCATGGATGGCATGGGATTGTGGTGATTTATGAGTGTTTTTCGACTTTTTGGGGTGTTGTTGGGGCCTGGCCATGTGGGTGGAGTCCATTTTGAGGCCTGGAAGAGGCAGGGCCTGGCCATGTGGTGGGGGTCAAGGGGCCATTTTGAAGCCAGGCAGTGTGTTCAGGCCTGCACCCAGTTTGCCTTGTTTTCATCCATAATGCCCAGGGGTACTCATGGTCCATGGACCAAGTCTTTCTGTGGTGTGTCTTGAATTTAAACATCATTGAGGGCATGGATGGCATTGGATTGTGGTGATTTTTGTGTGTTTTCCTACTTTGTGGGGTGTTGTTGGGGCCTGGCCATGTGGGTGGGGGCCATTTTGAGCCCTGGTACAGGCAGGGCCTGGCCATGTGGTGGGGGTCAAGGGGCCATTTTGAAGGCAGGCAGTGTGCTCAGGCCTGCACCCAGTTTGCCTTGCTTTCAACCATTATGCCCATGGGTACTCAGTGGTGCATGGGCCTAGTCTTTCTGTGGGGTGTCTTGAATTTAAACATCATTGAGGGCATGGATGGCATTGGATTGTGGTGATTTGTGTGTGTTGTTCGACTTTTTGGGTGCTGTTGGGGCCTGGCCATGTGGGTGGGGGCCATTTTGAGGGCTGGCCCAGGCAGAGCCTGGCCATGTGGCTGGGGGGTCAAGGGCCCATTTTGAAGCCAGGCACTGTGCTCAGGCCTGCACCCATTTTGCCTTGCTTTCATCCATTATGCCCAGGGGTACTCAGTGGTGCATGGACCAAGTCTTTCTAAGGGGTTTCTTGAATTTAAACACCATTGAGGGCATGGAGGGCATTGGATTGTGGTGATTTCTGTGTGTTTTCTGAGTTTTGGGGGTGTTGTTGTGGCCTGGCCATGTGGGTGGGGGCCATTTCGAGGCCTTGTCCAGGCAGGGCCTGGCCATGTTGCTGGGGGTCAAGGGTCCATTTTGAAGCCAGGCAGTGTACTCAGGACTGCACCCAGTTTGCCTTGCTTTCAACCATTATGCCCAGGGGTACTCAGTGGTGCATGGGCCTAGTCTTTCTGTGTGGTGTCTTGAATTTAAACATCATTGAGGGCATGGATGGCATGGGATTGTGGTGATTTTTGAGTGTTTCTCGACTTTTTGGGGTGTTGTTGGGGCCTGGCCATGTGGGTGGGGGCCATTTTGAGGCCTGGTAGAGGCAGGGCCTGGCCATGTGGTGAGGGTCAAGGGGCCATTTTGAAGCCAGGCAGTGTAATCAGGCCTGCACCCAGTTTGCCTTGCTTTCAACCATTATGCCAAGGGGTACTCAGTGGTTCATGGGCCTAGTCTTTCTGTGGGATGTCTTGAATTTAAACAACATTGAGGGCATGGATGGCATGGGATTGTGGTGATTTTTGAGTGTTTCTCGACTTTTTGGGGTGTTTAACTGATGTTCCTCTGGCTTCCATTGCTTTTAGGTGCACAAGAGAACCACCAGTGCCGGGAAGAAGTCCTGCAGCGGTGTGTGCAGCACAACGTCACGCGACGTCAAGTGTGGCCACAGACAAGACAACTCTGCAACTCGTGCAACTGCGGCCTGCTCGTCTTACATCTGAAGAAGATGGGCCCAAAGAAAGGTGGCCGTAGCGCCTCAGCGAAAAAAGTTGCCACTGCCACTGCCAGTAAGAAGGAGCAGAAGAAGCAAGTGGCACCACCTACCAAGGAGACGGGTGTGCCCACCAACACCTTTTTGGGGGGAAAAAAAACTGCGCCTGCAGCAGCAGCGGTGTCCGCAGGGGACCAAGCTGGAAGCAGCAACTCCGCTTCATTGGGCTCAGTGCCACCACGCCAAGTTAGGCCCAAGCCCATTAGTGCCGCAAAGGCAGCCACTTTGGTTGTTCAATCACCATCGACCAGTGATGTTGGCTCATCACAAGAAAGTACCATCCAATCAACGCCGGGTGTAACTCAGCTGGCGAGTGTTCAACAACCACAGCCGCAACGACAACCACAAGTGCAACTAGTACAAGCGCAAGTACATGGGCAAGGAGAGGCGCAAGTACATGGGCAAGGAGAGGCACAAGTACATGGGCAAGGAGAGGTGCAAGTACATGGGCAAGGAGAGACGCAAGTACATGGGCAAGGAGAGGCGCAAGTACATGGGCAAGGAGAGGCGCAAGTACATGCACAAGGAGAGGCGCAAGTAGAGGTGCATGGAGAGGTGCAACTAGAGGTTCATGGAGCGGCACAACTGCCTACAACCCTTGTTCCTCCAGAAGTAGAGGCACATCAGGAAATTGATATTCAAGTGGAGGTATCATCCGAGGAAGCCACTCCTCCTGAGGATGATCCATTGTCTTCCAGATCCCCAGCAAGAAAAAGGTCAAGGAGGGGTGCTACTTCTACTACTACAAGTTCTTCTTCAAGCCCCCTTCATTCTGATGACCTTTATCGTTATTGGAACCCAGCAATGCAGTCTGACAGTGAGGCACGCCATGAGCCGACAAATGTAGCTAAGCCTAAAAGGACGGTTCCCGCAAGGCTTCGACTTATGGTTGATGACGATGAACAAGAAGTGGTGTCTTCTGCTGCTGATAAACAGTCTGACGATGACCCAGTCATCACAGACGTCACTCCAGCCACAGCGGGCATGCAGCAGACAAACATTTTGACCCTAGCCCGAATGGATGCTGAGCGGAATGTGGGCGGTGTGGCACTGGTACCACCACCAACGCAGTTAACTACAACACCAAAACGACCTAAAGCTTCCATATTTTCTCGTCAGAAGGGCCGGCAGGGACCTCCATCCAGCTCAACCTCCATTACCTCAAGTAGTGGTGCTGTAAGTGAACAACAGAAATAAATTCAGCCACGCCCATCCTCCACTTCATCTGGCATTGAAAGTCAAAGTAGCACCACCACCACCATCAGATATCTCCAGTCCGGGACTTCTTTACTGTTAGCAAAAAGGCGGAAAACATGGTCGTTTGTTCGATTTGTAAAGTATCAGTTCGTCGGGGTAAGCTTGGTACCAACTATGGTACCGGAGGCTAGAGAGGTCATCTCAAAAAACACCACCCTATCCAGTGGTATGAGCACCTAAGTAAGATCCAGGAAGTCCAAAGTAGAACTGATCCAAATGTATCCATTGACATTGCATCTTATGCTGACGAGGGGCTGATTGTGCAGGAGGGAAGTCAAGAACCGACCGACATTTTTTCTGGTACACCCAGTACCCCTGGCAGCAGCACTGCAGTGGTAGCGCCCACACCCTCTACCCCTGCAACATGTATGAGGCACACTAAGAGTCTGGGACAGACACCAATTCAAAAAACTAAATCAATGAGCCTAACTGGTTTGAAGTCTGCATCATCATCATCATCATCATCACGTAAAACGGTCCAGCCCACCATTAGCAGCATGTTTTGATCAGATGCGCCATTTGAACGCAACCACCCAATTCAATTCAAAAACTTTATTCGGAAACATGTAAATCATGTCCATAAAAGTACATACATACAATACATGTTAAAAGAAAAATACACTTGACAATCGCAATCCGCTAAAATACAGTATGGTACATATAACGAATCAAGTGACACACTAAAAAAAGGTTTCCAATAGATAAAATGTTTTAAGAAATTTGTATATTTGTTTTTTAAAAAATCATGCTTTTCCTATAGCTAATGGCCCTAAGTAAATAACTAGCCGTATAAAAACAGATGTCAGGATGATGCAAGTTAAAAAGTAATTTCATTGCCGCTTTAACAGTTCTTGCTCCAAATTTAATAAATAAAGGTTTTAAAAAGAATTTACGACATTCACTATACAGGTTACATGTAAGTAAAAAGTGCTCTGTGCTTTGTTCTGAAATGTTGTCGCACCGACATGGACCTGTAGGGCGCATCTTAATCTCAGGGAATGCAACCAAAAGGTGGACCGTACCCATCCTCATCCTGGTGAGAACAAACCGGTGTTGCCCTTTGGTTACCTGGAGGAGGTAAGGGTGTAGGCCCACAAATTCGTTCAAATGGTTGTAACGTATACAGGTGGAAAGTTTAAGATCATCCGTGGCTCGTCTTTCTGCACAATGATTTAAGAAAATTAATTTCAGACTCTCTTTAGAGAGATCCGAAGCAGAACAGTGATCTAATGTAACGTTAAACCCAAACACACTAGAGAAGGATTCAATTGTGTATTTAATCCATGGGATTTTGAGAAAATAGTCTAGACGTAAACAATCCTCAATGATGGCCCTATTAAATGAGGTTTCGTCTTTCATCCAGACCGAACGCCACAACATCAGAGGTCTCAATAATAATAGATCATTTAGATGATGTAGTCCTAATTCTTTATGGACCAAGCTATTAGCAGTGGAGGTCGGGAGACACAGTAATTTTTTCAGAAATGTATTCTCTTCTACCTGTAGAGATTCTACCCTGGATACCCCCATACCCCTGCTCCATAGAGGGCAGCCGAGAGACACCTAGCTTCAAAGATCTTAAGCATTACTTTAGGCCTTCGACTACCTAATTTACTTGCAAAAGCAAATATTCCATTGGCACTCCTGATCATTTTGTCGCGCACCACCTTGTGCTCGACATCCCAGCGACCATTTTTGGAAAAGTTAACCCCCAGGTAGCAAACATTTTCCACACACTGTACCACTTGGCCATCAATGAGATACCTATAGGGCTTTTTAGTTTTAACTTTACTAGCTCCACACTCCATCACATATGTCTTGCTTTTGTTAATGACCAGCTTTCTTTTTTCAATAAAGGCCACAAATTTATCCATCAAAAGCTGTAGACCCCGGGGAGTCCTAGAGAGCAACACAGCGCCGTCCGCATAGAGTAACACGGGGATGGTACTTGTGTTTACTCTAGGGGCGTCTGCTGGTGCCTTCTTTAGGATCGAGTCTATTTCATTAATAAATAGAGTGAAAAGCAAGGGTGCCAAAACACACCCTTGTCTGATACCTCTCCTGACCCTGAATTTGTCTGTGCATTCGCCCGAAGGCCCGTACCGGACACTCGAGCTAAGCCTCTCGTATAAACGGGCCAGAAAATATATGATTTCCCTAGGTGCTCCCATTTCTAGCAAGGTAGTCCATAGTATGGCGTGATCCACCAGGTCAAAAGCGCTGCTCAAATCAGCGAAACAGAGGTAGAGTGAACCATTTTTTGCTCGGGTATATTTCCCTATCAGGAGTTCCAGGTTTAAGCATTGTTCAATGCAACCTCTTCCTTTCCTGAACCCGTATTGGCAGTCTGTCATTATCTGATTAGACTCTGCCCACTCTTCTAATCGGACGAGGAGTACACGGCTCATAATCTTGACGGACGAATCCAACAGTGAAATTGGCCGATAGTTTTTAGCGTTTCCTCGGTCCCCTTTCTTGTGAATCGGAACTATAATAGATTCAGACCAGGTGCACGGAATAGTATAGCGAACGGCAGCGTTAAAAACTTTGACTAGTACTGGCCCCCAAGTCTCAGGTGCAAATTTGTACACATCAACTGGGACACCGTCGGGTCCCTGGGCCTTACCGCCCTTACTAGCCCTGATACTACTTAGGACCTCCTGTAAGGTGATATCTAGGTTAAGTACTGGCCAAGAGCAACTTATCGGCAACGTTACCGTATTAGGATTAAAAATGCCAGAAAAATGCTGTACCCATGATTCCTTACCCACGTTTGAGGTTAACACGGGAAGTTTATCATCTTTTAAAAAGGGGCTGTTTACTACTGCCCAAAAAAGAGTACAATTATTCGATACAGCCGCTAGATCAAGTCGCTCCCAAGCTTCCTCACGTAGTTCAACTTTCCTTTGCTTAAGAGCTAAATTATAGTCAGATCTAAGCTTAGCTACAACTGTTTTGTCTCTAGGTTTGATGGATAATGCCTTTTTTAGTGTCTTCAGTGCCACAGTACATGCATTATTAAACCATCCCCTCGCTTTATTATTAAAATTTCCAGCAGACCTAGTAAACTTACCACTAATAAAAACATTGATTTTTGTAAAATGAAAAATACAGGCCTCCATATTTGGTTTCTCATCAATAATTGAAGTAATGTCATTTAAGCAGCATGAGATAATGCAATTAGAAGTTACTTCAGCTTTATCCCCTGCCCACCTTATTCTGAATCCGTTCGGCCTATATACCTCAATGTTTATGATAGGGCTACTATCTGGAATTATACAAACTTCCCGAAACCTAGTTTCAATAACAAGACAGTTGTGATCACTGACCATGTGGTCTACAACCCTGACATCAGAACTGAAATGAGCTAGTTCGGAAGACATGCAAATAAAATCAATTACAGTGTTCGCCCCTCTCCCCACAAAGGTTGGCAAACTATCACCCTTCTCATCCTGCTCAATCTCTAGGATCTCCAAATCGTAGGCGAGTAGGAAGGAGTTCAGAGTTTCTCCATATGTATTGTGTTGGAAATGTGTAGCTGGCTCTCCAACACGGTTCAAAGTACCACACAACTTTTGGTTAGAGAGAGGGCAAACAGAAATGTTAAAATCTCCAACATATATGAACTCAAAAACTGTATTAGAAGCTTTCATCAATTGTTTGATTGCGACGTCTAATTCTAAAATAACCGTGTGTCTGCTGGCATCAAAAACATTATTATACATATTAATCAACAGAGTGTTTTTGTCTGCCTCATCAGCTAACCACAGCAGTTGGGAATTATTGCCCACAGTGATATGCTCCTTCACCCTAATTCGCATTTTCACAGAAATCAGAATTAGCAAACCACCTTTGGCCCTCCCTGAGGTAGTTGCCACTGCTGGTAACTCATATGCTACAAAACCATCAAGGCCCTTAAAATTTAGACACCAGGTCTCTTGCAAACATAAGATATCCACCCAACAGTACGTCTGTATAACGCAAAGCTAGCTAAAATGCTAGCGCTGGACCTTCTCCCTTTCTCTTTCGTGGAAGGGGTGGGTTTTCGTGAATTGGTGGCAACAGTCTGCCCTAAATGGAAGGTTCCTAGCTGGTCCTATTTTGCCAGGGTTGCTGTTCCAGCACTACATCAAGATGTGCTGGAGGTAATTGGCGCAGCTATTCTGAAGAGTGCTGTTCACACTATCCACATGACAACAGACATGTGGACCAGCTGCCAAGCCCTTGCTTACATGTGCATCACTGCACACTGGGTCTCTTTTGCAGGGGTTGAAAAACAGTTAAAACACAAAGATGTTGACACGGAGGACGTTTTTCAAGCTACTCGCAAACATGCAACAGTAGGCATGTTTGCCATGGAGAAATCTCACACTGCACCTAACCTTTTGGAGGAGTTTAACAGGAAGGTCAATGAATGGCTGCATCCAAGAAATCGCACAGTTGGTTATGTTTCCACGGATAATGGCAGTAATATAGTTAAGGCCATGGAGGAAGGTGGCTATTCAGAGTGCCGTGTTTGGCGCACAGTATTAACATCATGGTGTAAGGCTTCTTGAAAACAGAAGCGCCAGTCATCAAATTACTGACCATCTGCCGAAGAATCTGCACACATTTCAGCCATTCTTTTAAGGCCCGGAAGCAGCTGAGGAGCCTTCAACATGAACGTAAACTGCCAGTCAAAGGACTAATCCAGGAGGTGGCAACACGTTGGAACTCAACCTTTTACATGCTTGAGCGTCTGTCTGAACAGTGGGAGGTAATAAATGAGTATGTCTATAAACTGAGTTCTACTCACAAAGAGATGAGGCTAGAGTTGGAGAAATGGAAGCTAATTTCAAGCCTGACAGACATGCTTCGTCCTTTTGAGCTCTTCACGCGTGAAGTCAGCAGGGAGGACTGTTCTTTGAGCAAAGCTATCCCATTGTTGCGCATGCTAGAGCACCAACTGAAGGAGGTGTCTTCAATGTTCCGAGATGATGGTGAAAAGCGAGAAGCATATGATTTGGCGGAGAAGTTATTAAGGAGCCTACTTCGCAAAGAAAGGCTTACAAAGATACATACAGAACAACATTACATTTGTGCCACTATTCTGGATCCACGGTACAAAAAGGCAGTGATTAGCAAAGCATTCATTCCTTTTGATGAAGCAGATGTTTCAAAGTACAAACATTGGCTAGCTGTGTCAGCCACTCGGTTCGAAAAAGAGCGGCAGAACCTTCAAGGAGGCAGCAACAGTACAACTGAATCAACAGGCCATCCGGCGTCAAGTTCCACTTCTCAATCCGTAGCCGAAGGGAGTCACTTTCCCTCACAGCCGTTAACGACACCAGCAACCGTATCAGTATCCTCACCTGCACCAGGCCGCAAACAAATATTGTCGGAAGGGGATTGGCTAACTCAGCAAGGGTTTGCTCGGTCCACTGATGCAAAGGTCGCAGATGGTATGCAAAGTGGATCAACCCTGGAGAACCTTGAGTCGGTGATGCAGGCCTATCTGGATGACCCAACACAGGTCTGTCATAATGAGAACCCATTGGGATATTGGTATACGAAAAGCTCTGTATGGCGACTGATCACCAACCTGGCTCTAAATTATTTGTCTTGCCCACTCGCAAGCGTGTCTTCTGAACGTGTTTTCAGTGCTGCTGGTACCATTGTTACTTCAAAAAGGACCCGCCCTTTGCCCAAAAATGTGGAGAGGTTAACAATAATCAAGATGAATCAGCACTTCATGCCATCCGATTACAAAATACGTGAATGCACGCAGGAAGAAGAGGACACCGACTTAGGTGACGCCAACGGAAGTTCTTCTCGGTCACCAGACCTACTCCCGTCTCAATTCATAGACTTTGAGGACGAGCTCTGCTTCCCTGACACCGAGGCCTGAAAATAACTTCCTTTTTTTACGTACTTATTCACTTTTATTCCTGTGTCTTTCTTTGTTTTGCTACTTTTACCACAACAAAACTCTAATCACCTAATCACAACAAGTCCATCATCAGCACTGTCTTCATCTTATTTTCCTTATTGATTTGAAGGTGCCGCAGTCTGCATTCCTGATGTTCACAAGTTCACAACTCAATCATGCTCCTCTATCCTCCTCCTCCAGACTCCCCCTATCCATTTCCCTCAAGGCAGATGGATGGATTATGGAGAAAAAACAAACTTTGTCTTCGTAGACGAGTCCCCTCAAGTGGGACTGAAATAACTGACTGACTACATGCTTGCTGATTGTTGACAGACCTACTTTTAAATATACAGGAGAGGCTGCCCTGTGGGCCCTCACTTTCAGAAGAAGATGAGGACAAAAAGTAGAACAGGTTATGAATAATGAGAAGATGGCATGCAGTGGACAGCAATGGCTGTCTGTCTCTGTTGAAACCAATTGCTGTTTGTTTTTTGTGAACAGCGCAATTTGCCATGTATTGAATATACCAGTATTGCAGGTTTTTGGGGGTTTCTTTGGGGGTGTTCTAGATTTGCGGTGCTGGGTCTGGGGGTCTGGGAGCACTGCTATGCGGCAGCAGTGCAAGGTGGCCAAAAGAGCTTGGCGGGCACAATACGATACTGCTGCCAAGCTGACCTATAAATCGGTGGTTAAGGCCTATCATCGAGACATTCGCCTGGGAAAAAAGGCCTATCTTGCAGGGAGAATAGAAGCTGCTTCCAACTCCTGTAAGGAGATTTTCTCCATTGTGAGAGAATTTATCTCTCCACGGTCCAACATCTCGGATGAAAGACCTTCTGATTTCTGGGCCTCGGATCTTGCTGATTTTTTTACGAGCAAGATCCAACTTATACAGGACTCTTTTCCACCAGCTGTTCCCATGGGCCCGACTAATTCTGAGGCCATTTAGTCTTCTCTGGCTTCGCCAGGTCTGACGTTGGGCGTGTTTCCTCCGATTTCTGCCCCTGCCTCTTTAGCCCTCATGGGCAATCTTAAATCGGGTTCGCCCCTAAAATTCTGGCGAAAATGGCAGAGGTGATCAATCCGCTGGCGAACCCGCTATTAAATCTTTCGTTGAGCCAGGGGGTGGTCCCGTCGGCCTGGAAGCAGGCGATGGTGATTCCGCTGCTCAAGAAACCTGGCCTGGACCCAAAGGCCCCTGTCAGCTATAGGCCTATTTCTTTGCTGCCGGCTCTCACGAAGATTTTGGAAAAGCACGTTCAGGTGGTGCTCTCCAATTTTCTTGAGACCAATGAGATCCTGCACTCCACCCAGTCGGGCTTCCGTCCCCATCTCAGCACAGAGACTGCGCTCCTTGAGGTTTCAGAAACCGTTAAAGGTGTTCTGGACTCGGGGGGCAAAGCCATGCTGGTGATGCTGGACTTGTCGGCGGCCTTCGACACCGTCCCCCATGACGGCCTTCTCGTGAGACTCTATGAGATAGGTTTGCAGGGGACGGTGTTTGGCTGGTTTTCCTCCTTTCTAGCTGGTCGCCGGCAAACGGTCTGGGCCTCGCCAGATTCCGCCGCGATGCCGCCTTTGGGAGTCGGGGTCCCTCAGGGCTCGATTCTGAGCCCGACCCTATTTAATATCTTTATGACTCCTTTGGCGGCTTTGGCGGAGTCATTTGGGGCCCAGATCGTATCCTACGCGGATGACACCCAGCTCCTCTTCTCGTGTAAGAGAGGAGGAGATTTTGACGGGGAGAGTATCCGGGATTGCCTTGGGGCTGTTTTCCAATGGTTCCAACTGAACAGCCTCAAGTGCAATTCCGAGAAATCTGAGGTACTCTTCTTTGGGTGTGATACTGAGCCAAACTGGCAGGCCTGGTGGCCCATTGATATGTTCCCTCCGTCTTGTTCTTCCAAAATGGCTAAGAACTTGGGGGTCAAGATGGACAATGGGCTTACTTTAAAATCCCAGATTCTCGGGGTGTCGGGCACCTGCTTTGGCCTCCTCAGGATGCTGCGGAGGTTCCTTCCCCTGTTGTCTGAGGAGCACAGGAAGCTGACGGTACAGGCTCTTATCGGGTCCAGGTTAGATTACTCTAACATCCTCTACTTGGGCCTGCCAGAGTATCTGCTGCAGCGGCTCCAAGTGGTGCAGAACGCTGCCGCAAGAGCCATTTTTGGTTTAAATAGACGGGCCAGTGCAACGGGTCTGTTGAAGACCTTGCACTGGCTTCCTGTCTGGAAACGGATTGCCTTTAAGGCTCTGACTCTGGCCTATAAGGCCCTCCATGCGGTGGGAGCAAAGTATCTCCAAAGGAGACTGACTTTTTATCATCCGACTCGCTCTTTGAGGTCGGAATCCCTGTTCCTGGCGGTTGTCCCGCGAGTGAAGAGAGCCCGCCTGGGTGGCCGCTCTTTTGGACTACTAGCGCCACAGTTGTGGAACTCCCTGCCGCTCTCTTTGCGGGGAGCCACCAGCCTACTTGCCTTTAGAAAGGGCCTTAAAACGTGGCTGTTTACTCAGTAGCCCTTATTCTGTATGCCCTTTCGGTTTTCTGTTCTTTTTCCCCTTTTTAACCTTGTTATGTTATCATGATGCAGCCCTCCTTACTAAAAGCGCCGGGATACTCTTTTTGAGTCGTTGTGCGCTATACAAAAGATTAAATAACATAACATAACATAACATAACTGCTGGCACAGTCTAATTTTGATTGCATTTGTTTTTAAGGAAATCCATGGTGGAAAAGGGGAGTTATGGCCTAGCTGTAGAGCGCGTTTGGGCAGAATTGAAAGAAGGCCGAAAATATTCTAAGTATGAGATTTTCCATTTTTGCTTTTTGCCTGTTTGGGGGTCTTCTGCTTTTTTGCGGGTGGGTTGGCGGGTCTTGGGGCATTGCTGGGAAGGTCTAATTTCGTAATCAAGTGGTTTGGACAAAATCCATGGTAAATTTTTCTTTCCGTTTTTGCTCACTTGCCTGTTTATGGGGGGATGTTTGGGGGGGTTCCTGGTGTTTGGGGGTGGGTTTTGGGGTCTGGGAGCACTGCTGGTACAGTCTAATTTTGATTGCATTTGTTTTTCAGGAAATCCATTGTGGAAAAGGGGAGTTAGGGACTAGCTGCAGAGCTCGCATTGAGTGATTTTGGAATGAGGCCTAAATATTTCTAAGTGTGAGTTTTTCCGGTTTTGCTTTTTGCCTGTTTGGGGTCTTCTACTTTTTTTCACCTGGGTTGACGGGTCTGGGGGCATTGCTGAGAAGGTCTAATACCGGATAAAAGTGGTTTGGACTAAATCCATGGTGAAAAAGTTTTTCCGTTTTTGCTCACTTGCCTGTTTTTGGGTGCTGTTTGGGGGGTTCCTGGTGTTTGGGGGTGGGTTGGGGGGTCTTGTAGCAACGGTGGGTATGGGTAGTTTTGATTGCAAATGGTTTGAAGAAAATCCATCGTGGCAAAGGGGAGTTATGGCCTAGCTGCAGAGCTCGCATGGAGTGATTTTGGAATGAGGCCCAACATAATTCTAAGTGCCCGTTTTTGTATTTCTGCTTTTTGCCTGTTTGGGGGTCTTCTACTTTTTTTCGCCTGGGTTGACGAGTCTGGGGGCATTGCTGGGAAGGTCTAATACCGGATAAAAGTGCTTTGGAGAAAATCCGTGGTGAAAAAGTTTTTCACTTTACAGAGTTTTCGTTCACTTTCGTGTTTTCGGGGGTCTGCTTGGGGGGGTTCATGGTGTTTGGGGAGGATTGGGGGGTCTTGGAGCAACGCTGGGTATGGATACTTTTGATTGCAAGTGGTTTGGAGAAAATCCATGGTGGCAAAGGCGAGTTGGGGCCTAGTTGAAGAAAGCGTTTGACACTATTTTTAATTTAGGGCTCGTTAGGGTTAGCAGTATTGCATGTGTTTGGGGGTGTTTGAGATTTTGGCAACTGGGTTCTGGGGTCTACTCTTGGAGCACTTGTCGAGAAATGTCTAATTTTAGTTGCAAGTGGTTTGAAGAACATCCATGGTGGGAAAGGGGGGATTTGGGCCTACTTTACTTTCAAAGTACGTTTTGTCACCATTTTCCACTAGGCCTCAGACAGGTAGCAGTATCGCACGTTTTTGGGGTCTGATTGGGGGTATTCTACATTTTAGCGTCTGTGTTTAAGGGTCTGGGAGCACTGCTGCGAAGGTCTAATTTTGTTCTAAAATTGTAGTTTACACGCTACACCTAGCTTGAAGGGAAAGATCCGGAAAATTTGCCCATACTTATTTATCCTTCAAAAGGAGACTCAGAGTACGCCCTTTCGAAACTATTGTACTGTCGATTCTGAAACTGAAAGTGTGACTTTTTGCACTACACAGCGTACGTACCTTATATTTTTTTCTCAGTGGTGTTTTAATATCACTTCCTGTTTTTCCATCAACATTTACAGGGCGGCTTTCACCCTGTGCAATGGAAAAAAGGATGAAGTCAGGCTTCACATTAGCGACCCGCAATTCAGCATCCGCCAGGCAGGCAGTGGACAGGGTATCTTCTGGTCACCAACATTGATCGACGAAGCGTCAGATGGAACGGAGGAGTACCGCAAATAAGAGGAATGGCTTGCTGCATGCAACTTCCCAAATTCAACAGGACAAGTACAACAACATACAGTAACAGTATCCATTCATTTCTACTTATCTTTTAAGTAATGTTATTGCTGTGAACTTCTATGAGTGTGACTCTGCATTTCTTTGCTCTCTGCTTCTAAATTCATCCCTCCAGTCATTGTATAGTTTTACTTTGCTATTTTTCAAACTAATGTAATGAACAAAGTGTTTACTTACACAATTTGAATCAAGAAGCCACTTAAGTTTCAGGAGAACAAACTTACAGTTAACCCCCCCTCCAGCCTCAACTGCAGTAAAAACACGTATGCTATGTTTAAGTTGAAAGTAATAATTATTTATATCCCTAACAAAAATAAACTATCCCGCAAGACCCGACCCACCCCCCCTCCCTAACCCCAAAGAATGTCCATGAAATAAAAAGTCCCCAAAGTCCAAAAAACCCAACTCCCAATTCCCACCCCCCAAAAGTCTTTAAAAAAGGGGCAGGGGACAGTCTCTCCTTCTCTAATGCCGCTGGCGGCGTACTTTTTGGGCCAGGTGGTCATGCTCCTTGCGGAGGTTCTTGAGAAGGATTCTCAGTTTCTTCTGCTCCTGCTCAAGGTGGGTCACCCTGAGGGTTAGGCGGTGCACGCATGCCTTGCACCTGCTATGGGGGGCAGCTGATTTTTTGGCTGCTTGGCGGTGGCGGGTGGCTGCGGTACCACGGCTCCGTACCGCTGGAGGCCTGCGCTGACTGGCTGACCCAGGGAGCGCGGAGGAGGATGCAGCTGTCCCTGTGGATGTTGTGGTGGTCTGCGACTGCGCTTCCTCCTCCTCCTAGGCCACCAGCCGCCGATATTCGGCGACAGTCGCCTCCAGTTTCCGTTGCCGGGCCCGTCTAGCCAGCTCCTTCGGTGACAGTTTGGAAGGAGCATCTATATGAAGAAAGAACAACATAGTCTGTAACCAATGCTCTTTAAGATTAACACAAAATAATTCAGCAGAAAGTTGTGTCACAGTAGAACTAGCAACTTGCAAGCACAGTACATATCATTTGTGGCCTGTATCTATCTAACCTCCCACTTCTTCAGCCTTGCTCTAACATTAGTGGGAGTTTTAGGAATCAATTCTATGAGCACTATGGACTCACTACATTAGAGTCGACTATGACAGTACACCAGTCTTATTCTTCTTCTCTCTTGTTTAGCGAAATTGGTACGCAAACTTCTGGAAGCCGGCATAATGCCAGCGCAGTCAACTTTCACCCGAGAAAAACAGACGCACGCCATGATGACACGGGCTTGCGTTACAGTACCAGTCCAGTACATGCCAGTGGTGAAGCTCTTACTTTTCTATTACGGGTGGAACTGATAATACTTTGTTACAAGGGCTACTGCCTAATTAATTTAACTTTCACCCTACAGTGCCAATGACTACTAGAAAAGGAAAATGAAGAAGATAAATAATATGATTATCTATCCCTTCACAGGATATGTATTTGATTACATATGGGATGACTTTAGGTGCTTTGTTTTTTATTGAGTGAACACTGATAGGCCACACATGAATGACAAAGTTGTACTAAAATTATTAACAGAGGTAGTGAGTGGCCCCCGTAATTGCCGGATATATGCTGTGCTTGCAATACAAAGTACTGCTACTATTCATGGTAGTATTCAGAAAAATTACAACTTCTTTTCCTTGCCTTTCCTACACTGGAACGGACGTGCGGGTGCGGTGTTACATGCTCTTCAAAGTAACACTTAGTTCATCCAGTGACCGTCTACTCTCTCTACATACACATATGCTATCTATGAGTCAGATAGTACCATGATCCAGGCATCCATCCATTCAAAGTAAATGTCAATCATTCTTCTTAATGTCTCAAGTGGACAAACCTCACTTTTTCTCACGGGAAAACAACATTTTCATTTTATTTTGGAAACCGCAAGCCATACATCCGTGCTTGACTTGCATTTGAATTTCAACCAAAGGATATATTGCGCACACATACAGTTTCTGTTTCACCCACCCAGGCAGTCCTCTTTCCTTTCTCCTTCCACCCATCCTTGCTTCATCCTTCAACCGGCCATGCATCATAATCCAAGCCACCTCGGGCAGCATTGAAAAACACGTATCATTCTTTGCCAGGCATCATTACTTTTAACTCGCTCGTCCTTCCACACTTACTTACACCCTTCTTTCCCTTTTCGTTCATCCCATCCATTAATTTCATCTCTGATCTGACTTGGATTCTCGAAAAAACTTTCACAGCTGAGTTGAAGTCAATTTAGAGGAGGATACTACCTGGTTAATAAAAACTTGGTTCTAAATTTGTAAGTCTTCTTAACAGTATAGTATACTTGTACTGTACAACATATACACCCGTGCAGAGAGCACACTCTGCAGTCTGCTATCTCAATAAGTAAGGAATATAATAGCTTACCACTGTCCGCCACTACTGTTGCATCCCCCACAGCAGCTTCCGCTGGCTGTTGCACCGCCTCCACCCCAAGAGTGCCCACCTCCGCGCTGGCCCTGGCACCGGTGGATGGTTGTGCCGATGTTCCGCCTAGAAAATACATTTCAGATTCTTAGATGCCATATACACCACTCCCTAGTATTTTGTCTAGGAATGAAAAAATGTCACTACGACTACACAAACAAATGTAATAATTTGTGACTGTCTAGTCAAAACTAAAAATGTCACTTTTTTTCAGGGAAGGGTGTTGCTTGTCTTGCTACAGTTTTTAGCACAACTGATGAATGCTTACTTTTTAACATGCACCGTTTTTCTCAAAACAGACAGAAGCTTCCCTTCTAAGAACAAGAGCAACATCAGATCATCATCACTAGGAAGGAGTCAGCAACGATTCAGCACCACAAAGAAGATTTGAAGTTCCAACCAGGTGAGAGCTCGCCCACAATTAATGTGTGAAATCACTAAGCACTTTTCCATTTTCAATCCACCGTTTATGTTGTATGATGAACTTGATTTTAATAAATGTTTTTACTTTTAATAAAGCTTTAAAACTTGCATAGACTCTGTGGTTTTTAGTCATGAGTGAGTGAGCGAAAGGGTTTACAATTTGCAAGCATGAGTCCATGGCTCTGAGAGTTCTGGACTCTGACTCCGTAGTCTTATGTCCTGGGTTGGATAATCATCATTTGGGGATCAATCATCGATGAATTAGGGAGCTAAATGACTCTGTCTCACTAGCTAGTCAGTAAGGAGATGGGGGGTTCAAATTCTGTTATGACTGAGGTATGTGGAAAGTCTAACTGCGCCTATTAAAATTGATAAACAATGCACTATTTAGTGTCCATAGTTCCGTTTGTGCAAAATTGTCCCTGCAACAATAGTAGTATGGATTGTCCCCCTATCCAATCAAAAAGTAAACTAGTATCTTATTCTTTCTTGGTGGTCATTGACAGTTTCTTGTTGGGAATTGTCAAAGCATAAACATTTAGAAGACTTCAAAAGACATTATGAACAACCCAGAGAACTGCACTCAGTGCATAGAGCTATTGATGAATGGAATGGGAGTTTCGTTTAACACCTTTTGCCTACTGTGCAAGCTTAGTTAGCTACACAAACAGACTAATAATAATAACCTAGTAGTTCCACAGAGAGTCATAGTAGAGGCAGGATAAGAATTTAGAAACAGTCTACAAGAAGATCAAAGACGATGTAGGAAAAATCGAATAAGGAACGTTAGTAAAAAATAGGTACTCTAAAAGGTAGGGAAGTATAATTATTAATATTAACATGAAAACTTACTGGGGCCAGCAGAGGATCCCTCGCTGGACCGATCCTGGCCTTCCTGGTCCTCGTCCGCTGGCGCCGCTACCTCCTCCTCCTCTGTCCTCTTGCCCCTGGGGGGAGCTGATGTACAACATGAAAGAAAGACCCAAACATGGATGATTGTTGTCAACCAAATCAAACATTTCAAAAGAACAATAACAAATTATTTCAGGGAAATAGCAAATAGACAACAACAATTGCACTACATTTATTGACCTATCTGGTGTGGTCTACAAGGATATTAGTATTGCTGGATTCGCGGACCGTCGAAAAGAACGTTTGACTAGGACTGGCAGGCAGCACTCCGCAGCACGCGAAGTGACAGACAAAGTCCATCGTGATTGCAGACCAGTGAGAACACTAAAAAATAAGTTTCCTACTACATACCCAGTAATTAAAAGACTCAAACTATCAATCCACCACCACTCTTATTAGTGACAGGTGTACAAAGGAGGGACTGGACTTGAGTCTCTAGGGGCATATTTACAAGTCCCTTGCGGCTCTTTTGCTCCGTTGTTGCGTGACTTTTGTGATGCAGCGGCAGCGCAAAAGAGGCAGCATGGTGCGGGGTATATTAACAACGTGACGCATCAGGGATATGCATCACGTTGTAAAGCCCTGCGCCATCAGGGGGCGTTCCGGCGCAAGGGAGGGCGTTCCTGTGCAGCAACGCATCCTAAATGTGGCTGAGTGAAATCTCCAAGATTTCACTCAGTCACTTTTAGGCCAATGCTGCGTCACTGTAAACCCTGCGGCTGCTTGAAGCAGATGTACGGCTTGATGCAGCATTGGAGAGATAGGGCACCCAAGAGCATTGCTGGAGCTGCGTCGTGGTTGCGACGCAACTCCAGCAATGCGCTGACTTTAGGGCACTGATGCGTGATGCTTCTGTGTCGTTTTTGCCCCATGGTGCGCCGCATTGTAAATGCGGCGCACCATGGGTGGTGGATGCGTGGCGCACAATTCCTGGTGCATCCCTGCTAATTTGCAGGGATGCGCCAGTAATTGTAAATCTGCCCCTTGGTGTCTAGCATTACGCAGTTCTGTAAAGTACACTCATACATAATTACTCAGGCCAATGAAATGAACACAAAAAATTGAAAACAAATAAGCATAGTAGCACCGCCACTGAGCAGGAGAGCAGTGCACCTGAAATGCAATCGCAGAACATTTTGAAACATAATTTACCTACAATGTAATCGGCAGCATTATTGCTCCTCGGAAACAAAAAAAATGTGCAATATGATAACACATAGAGCAGGAGAAAACAGAGTAGTGATTAAATAGCTACTACTACTCACCAAGCCCGGGGATCTCGACGCTTAGCAGGTCGAGCAGGTCGCGTTCACGGTCCAGGAGGTCGGACCACCGGTGCGTGGCCTGGTTGTAGGTGCGCCGGACCCGAGAGTGTTTGTACATGGCCCGGCACACCTTCTCCCACAGCTTCCGACGCTCCCGGAGCCCGTACCTGCCAGCGATCCTGCCGCCTGCCGCGATGGTCTTGGGGAGGCGGCGCTGGACGTAAAAAATCAGTGCGGCCACCTCCTCCGCGCTAAAGATCTCCCGGACTGTGACGTTCTCCCCCCGCTATCGCCCGCATGGGAGCCGGGTATGGGGTGCGGGACCCTTCCCCTTCTCCTTCCCGGCTCCCTTTGCCATGGTCCTGTACAGCAGAAAGAAAAAAAAAGGAAAGAATAGGGAAAAAGTAAAGTAATTTTTTTTTAATAAAAGTAGCTTTAAAAGTAACTTAAAGTTGAAAAAAACACAAAATATACATCTAGAAAAAAAGAGGGATAGATATAGAGTAGAAAAGATAAAAAAAAGTCCAAACAAACAAAGGATTACACAGATGAAAGGAGGATTAGAAAGCATGCACAGAACCATAGCAATGAATGATAAACAAGATGGCCGCGCCCATTGAGGACCGCGTGGGTAAGTTTGCGCAATATTTCCCTTGCGAACACGCGAAAACACTCGCGAATACGTAATCGCGCGCCGCATACGACGCGAGCATGCAACTAGCGCCCGGAAACTGAAACACGTCACGCAAACAAGATGGCCGCGCCCATACACGACCGCATGGGCAACCTCGGGGTCGGTGCGCTGCAAGCGGTCCGCGAATAGGCAAAAAACATCATGAACACGCAAAAAAAGAAATCCGCAAATTTGCACGGATTCGCGGATTGCAAGTTCGATTTCGCACTAATTCGCGCCCCGCGAATCTCGCGAAATGGCAGAAAAACGAATTTTGGAAAACTGAAAGCACTTAGCAGGTGCAAAAGTTCAAGCTAATTTATAAGCATTCCCAGTAGTGCTTCCTGAGGGGCCCCTCCAGAGTTCAGTTGCCTACTTGCAACTATTTTATGACCCTGCTCTGACCCTCAAAGCAGGGTCAGAGAATAGTTACAAGTATGGAACAATGCTCCTGTAAAAAAAATTAAACTGCAACAGGAAGCACTTACAGCTAAGGAAGCAGGTGCCAGACTTGAAGCTCAAATTCAGTGACACATTAACCATCCCAAATTAATTCATCTCAGTTGAGGCTGGGAAGGTGTGCTTTTCCCACCATAATCTACAGTGGTGAACAAGAGGGTGGTAGTGGTGAACCAGAGGGTGACAGTGGTGAACCAGAGGATGCTGTGATGAACCAGAGGGTGGCAGTGGTGAGTGCTGAACCAGAGGGTGGCAGGGGTGAACCAGAAGGTGTCAGTGGTGAACCAGAGGGTGAAAGTGGTGAACCAGAGGGTGCTGTGATGAACCAGAGGGTGGCAGTGGTGAGTGCTGAACCTGAGGGTGGTAGGGGTGAACCAGAGGGTGTCAGTGGTGAACCAGAGGGTGCTGTGATGAACCAGAGGGTGGCAGTGATGATCCAGAGGGTGGCAGTGGTGAACCAGAGGGTGTCAGTAATGAACCAGAGGGTGGCAGTGATGAACCAGAGGGTGGCAGTGGTGGACAAGAGGGTGGTAGTGGTGAACCAGAGGGTGACAGTGGTGAACCAGAGGGTGCTGTGAAGAACCAGAGGGTGGCAGTGATGAACCAGAGGGTGGCAGTGGTGAACCAGATGGTGCTGTGATGAATCAGAGGGTGGCAGTGATGAACCAGAGGTGCTGTGATGAACCAGAGGGTGGCAGTGGCAAACCAGAGGGTGGCAGTGATGTACCAGAGGGTGACAGTGGTGAACCAGAGGGTGCTGTGATGAACCAGAGGGTGGCAGTGGTGGGTGCTGAACCAGAGGGTGGCAGCAGGGGTGAACCAGAGGGTGCTGTGATGAACCAGAGGGTGGCAGTGATGAACCAGAGGGGGACAGTGATGATCCAGAGGGTGGCAGTGGCAAACCAGAGGGTGGCAGTGATGTACCAGAGGGTGACAGTGGTGAACCAGAGGGTGCTGTGATGAACCAGAGGGTGGCAGTGGTGGGTGCTGAACCAGAGGGTGGCAGCAGGGGTGAACCAGAGGGTGCTGTGATGAACCAGAGGGTGGCAGTGATGAACCAGAGGGTGGCAGTGGTGATCCAGAGGGTGTCAGTAATGAACCAGAGGGTGGGAGTGATGAACCAGAGGGTGGCAGTGGTGAACAAGAGGGTGGTAGTGGTGAACCAGAGGGTGACAGTGGTGAACTAGAGGGTGCTGTGATGAACCAGAGGTTGGCAGTGAGGAACCAGTGAGTTGCAGTGGTGAACCAGATGGTGCTGTGATGAACCATAGGGTGGCAGTGATGACCCAGAGGGTGCTGTGATGAACCAGATGGTGGCAGTGATGAACCAGAGGGGGGCAGTGATGATCCAAAGGGTGGCAGTGGCAAACCAGAGGGTGTCAGTGATGAACCAGAGGGTGACAGTGGTGAACCAGAGGGCGCTGTGATGAACCAGAGGGTGGCAGTGGTGAGTGCTGAACCAGAGGGTGGCAGCAGGGGTGAACCAGAGGGTGCTATGATGAACCAGAGGGTGGCAGTGGTGAGTGCTGAACCTGAGGGTGGCAGGGGTGAACCAGAGGGTGTCAGTGGTGAACCAGAGGGTGCTGTGATCAACCAGAGGGTGGCAGTGATGAACCAGAGGGTGGCAGTGGTGAACCAGAGGGTGGCAAAGATGAACCAGAGGGTGGCACTGGTGAACCAGAGGGTGCTGTGATGAACCAGAGGGTGGCGGTGATGAACCAGAGGGGGACATTGTTGATCCAGAGGTTGGCACTGGTGAACCAGAGGGTGCTGTGATGAAGCAGAGGGTGGCAGTGATGAACCAGAGGTGGACAGTGATGATCCAGAGGGTGGCAGTGGCAAACCAGAGGGTGGCAGTGATGAACCAGAGGGTGACTGTAGTGATCCAGAGGCTGCTGTGATGAACCAGAGGGTGGCAGTGGTGAGTGCTGAACCAGAGGGTGGCAGCAGGGTTGAACCAGAGGGTGCTGTGATGAACCAGAGGGTGGCAGTGGTGAGTGCTGAACCTGAGGGTGGCAGGGGTGAACCAGAGGGTGTCAGTGGTGAACCAGAGGGTGCTCTGATGAACT
The DNA here is from genome assembly GCF_964261635.1 of Lissotriton helveticus. NCBI lineage: Eukaryota > Metazoa > Chordata > Amphibia > Caudata > Salamandridae > Lissotriton > Lissotriton helveticus. Next base: position 1,295,600,233 of record NC_136059.1, read on the forward strand.
AGAGGGTGGCAGTGATGAACCAGAGGGTGGCAGTGGTGAACCAGAGGGTGCTGTGATGAACCAGAGGGTGGCAGTGATGATCCTGAGGGTGGCAGTGGTGAACCAGAGGGTGGCAGTAATGAACCAGAGGGTGGCAGTGATGAACCAGAGGGTGGCTGTGGTGAAGCAGAGGGTGCTGTGATGAACCAGAGGGTGGCAGTGGTGAACCAGAGAGTGGCAGTGGTGAACCAGAGGGTGGCAGTGGTGAACCAGAGGGTGGCAGTGATGTACCAGAGGGTGACAGTGGTGAACCAGAGGGTGCTGTGATGAACCAGAGGGTGGCAGTGGTGAGTGCTGAACCAGAGGGTGGCAGCAGGGGTGAACCAGAGGGTGCTGTGATGAACCAGAGGGTGGCAGTGATGAACCAGAGGGTGGCAGTGGTGAACCAGAGGGTGTCAGTAATGAACCAGAGGGTGGCAGTGATGAACCAGAGGGTGGCAGTGGTGAACAAGAGGGTGGTAGTGGTGAACCAGAGGGTGACAGTGGTGAACTAGAGGGTGCTGTGGTGAACCAGAGGTTGGCAGTGAGGAACCAGTGGGTTGCAGTGGTGAACCAGATGGTGCTGTGATGAACCAGAGGGTGGCAGTGATGACCCAGAGGGTGCTGTGATGAACCAGATGGTGGCAGTGATGAACCAGAGGGGGGCAGTGATGATCTAGAGGGTGGCAGTGGCAAACCAGAGGGTGTCAGTGATGAACCAGAGGGTGACAGTGGTGAACCAGAGGGTGCTGTGATGAACCAGAGGGTGGCAGTGGTGAGTGCTGAACCAGAGGGTGGCAGCAGGGGTGAACCAGAGGGTGCTGTGATGAACCAGAGGGTGGCAGTGGTGAGTGCTGAACCTGAGGGTGGCAGGGGTGAACCAGAGGGTGTCAGTGGTGAACCAGAGGGTGCTGTGATGAACCAGAGGGTGGCAGTGATGAACCAGAGGGTGGCAGTGGTGAACCAGAGGGTGGCAGTGATGAACCAGAGGGTGGCATTGGTGAACCAGAGGGTGCTGTGATGAACCAGAGGGTGGCAGTGATGAACCAGAGGGGGACATTGATGATCCAGAGGGTGGCACTGGTGAACCAGAGGGTGCTGTGATGAACCAGAGGGTGGCAGTGATGAACCAGAGGTGGACAGTGATGATCCAGAGGGTGAGAGTAGTGATCCAGAGGGTGCTGTGATGAACCAGAGGGTGGCAGTGGTGAGTGCTGAACCTGAGGGTGGCAGGGGTGAACCAGAGGGTGTCAGTGGTGAACCAGAGGGTGCTGTGATGAACTAGAGGGTGGCAGTGATGAACCAGAGGGTGGCAGTGGTGAACCAGAGGGAGCTGTGATGAACCAGAGGGTGGCAGTGATGATCCTGAGGGTGGCAGTAATGAACCAGAGGGTGGCAGTGATGAACTTAGAGGGCGGCAGTGGTGAACCAGAGGGTGCTGTGATGAACCAGAGGGTGGCAGTGATGAACCAGAGGGTGGCAGGGGTGAACCAGAGGGTGGCAGTGGTGAATCAGAGGGTGGCAGTGGTGAACCAGAGAGTGGCAGTGGTGAACCAGAGGGTGACAGTGCTGAACCAGAGGGTGGCAGTGGTGAACCAGAGGGTGCTGTGCCCATACACGACCGCATCGGTAACTTCGCTGTGCAAGCGGCTCGCGAACACACACAAAGCCCCGCGAACACGCAAAAAGCCCCGCGAACACACAAAAACCCCAAAATTTGCAATTTCGCACGAATTCGCGAATTATGCGGCTCGCGAATTCACTTTCGCATGATTTCGCGGACTACGATTTCGCAGATTTCGCCCATGCTTAAAGAGAAGTCTCTTTTCGTGGTATGGACGGATACCGCTACAGTCGTTAACAGCCTCCGTGTAGGTTTGCCGCGTTTCGAAAGCTCCTCAGCTTTCTCTTCAGATGCTTTCACGGAAGATGGATGTATATGACGTTCCCATTTAAATACTGCACTCCCTCCAATGGGTTATGTGAATCTGTGCATTATGGGAACTGTGGTTCATAATCTCTCATCCCCCAAATGGATGCACGCATTATACTTTGTATGAGCGGGCCCGTCCTAAATCCTCTGCTGTTGACCCACATTTTTGATTTGGTGAATACCTTGTCGAGTGGCCCCCTGTGTTCGCGGGGTTGGTGCAGACTCCGCAGCAGGCTGGCCGCGAATACATACAGCTCCAGGATGTGTCCATCAGTTGAGTCTCACTCGGCCGACAGCAGCAAGAGAAGTCTCTTTTTGTGGTATGGACGGATACCGCTACAGTCATTAACAGCCTCCGTGTAGGTTTGCCTGACGCGTTTCGAAAGCTCCTTAGCTTTCTCTTCAGAGGCTTTCACGGAAGATGTGTGTATATGACGTTCCCATTTAAATACTGCACTCCCTCCAATGGGATATGTGAATCTGTGCATTATGGGAACTGTGGTTCATAATCTCTCATCCCCCAAATGGATGCACACATTATACTTTGTATGAGCGGGCCCGTCCTAAATCCTCTGCTGTTGACCCACATTTTCAATTTGGTAAATACCTTGTCGAGTGGCCCCCTGTGTTCGTGGGGTTGGTGCAGACTCCGCAGCAGGCTGGCCGCGAATACATACAGCTCCAGGATGTGTCCATCAGTTGAGTCTCACTCGGCCGACAGCAGCAAGAGAAGTCTCTTTTCGTGGTATGGACGGATACCGCTACAGTCATTAACAGCCTCCGTGTAGGTTTGCCTGACGCGTTTCTAAAGCTCCTCAGCTTTCTCTTCAGAGGCTTTCACGGAAGATGCGTGTATATGATGTTCCCATTTAAATACTGCACTCCCTCCAATGGGATATGTGAATCTGTGCATTATGGGAACTGTGGTTCATAATCTCTCATCTCCCAAATGGATGCACGCATTATACTTTGTATGAACGGGCCCGTCCTAAATCCTCTGCTGTTGACCCACATTTTCGATTTGGTAAATAGCTTGTCGAGTGGGCCCCTGTGTTGGCGGGGTTGGTGCAGACTCTGTGGCAGGACGGCCGCGAATACATACAGCTCCAGGATGTGTCCATCAGTTGAGTCTCACTCGGCCGACAGCAGCAAGAGAAGTCTCTTTTCGTGGTATGGACGGATACCGCTACAGTCATTAACAGCCTCCGTGTAGGTTTGCCTGGCGCGTTTCAAAAGCTCCTCAGCTTTCTCTTCAGATGCTTTCACGGAAGATGCGTGTATATGACGTTCCCATTTAAATACTGCACTCCGGAGGCTGTTAATGGCTGAGCGGTATCCGTCCATACCATGAAAGGAGAGTTCTCTTGCTGCTGTCGGCCGAGTGAGACTCAACTGATGGACACATCTTGGAGCTGTATATATATATATTCACTGAAAAAACCATAGGTTTCACACCAGTTATAGTTAGCTGTCTATTTTACTCATACAAAACCATTGAAATTCCCACGTTATAGTTAGTTGGACTCACTATAACTCGCACGCCCGCAATCCACTGCTGATGATGTCACATGTTACATAATTCATGACATGGTCAGTGACATCACTGATGACATCACTGATGACATCTCAAATGACATCACTGATGACATCACTGAATCAGTGAATTTCAAAGGTTTTTTAAATGCTAATTCCTAACTATAACGAGTGTGAAACCTATGGTTTTTTCAGTGAATTTCAAAGGTTTTTTAAATGCTAATTCCTTACTATAACGAGTTTGTAACCTACGATATTTAAAGTGAATTATTAAGTTTTTTAATAGCTGTTTTGTATAACTATTAATTATTATATTTTTTATAAATTATGTTTTATTTTATTTTTCCTAAAATTTATTTTTCAATGTATTTTTCCTGTGTTTTTTTTTATAATTTTACCTCGGAGCGCTCAGGGTACGCGCATCCGTAAACGCACCCGTAAACGTAGCGAGAGCGCTATTCCCGCGTGCGAAAAAAAATATAAGTATGTATTTAAAGTAAATAATAATGTAAGACATTCAGTGGCATACTTATAAAAGTAGTATTTTTGATTTTAAATAACCGTATTTTAACTTTAAATGCATTTCCTAAAATCTAACAAAATGACATTCAGGCGCGCCACGTAAGCCCCTTCGAAAGCGCCTACGTACGTGCCGCGTAAGCACTCCCGGAAGCGCTCCGGATGCGTAGCGTAAGCGCTTCAAGTCATGTGACCTTAAAATAACACTTTTCATTGGTTGTTAACAGTTTTTTTTACAACTAATGAAAACCCCACCCATTTCCTTCACTACCTGTTTCACTTTGGAGAGAGCAAGACCTGTTCCCTTTTTCTCCTGTTCAATTCTTTGGAAAGAATGGCTGCAAGAGCACCAAGCAGTGTGACTCTGATGAGGACCCTCCTCAGCCAAAAATTAAGGAGCACTTCATCTGGAAATTTTTCATCATTCCAGAAGGTGAGAAGAAAGTAAATGCTCCAAAGGTGGAATGCAAGATATGCCACACAGTTCTTTCACGTGGTGACCCCAGAAAAAAATACAGTTTTGGGAACTCCACCATGATTAGACACAAGCAAAGAAGGCACCTCCAGAACTATGCCCGGGAGAGTGTCAGGGACCTGGCACGGAATGCTCCGAGAGATGGCCCCTCGACTTCCACCGGAGGACCAACATCATCAGTCACAGGAAGATCAGTCAAGTTGATACCAAATATTCAGCCTGTTTTTTCTGACATTACAATTAGGTGTAAGCAGTGTGACAAACTGCTTTGTTATGGGGAGCAGAGCAGAGCATCCTACTAATTGTTCGAAAAAGGGAAGAACACCGCTGCGCTCCTCAGCCCTAATTTTTCCCCTTATTTTTGCTCCTGTTGAGCAGTTTGGCATTCCCTAGTTTAGTTTTTGTTCTGAAAAAAATACCAATAAAAATTAAAAAACGTTTGGAAAAAGTAAAAAAGAAAAAGAAAAACTAAAAAAGAAGAAAAATAGTTCTTTTTAGAACTACCTCAAATTCTCCAAAAAGAGCTATATTCTTTATATATTCTAAAGGAGTGAGTGAAGTGGAGTACAGTGAGAGAGGAAAGGAAAATGAGTGAGGGAGCAAAGCAAGGGACGAGAGGGGTAGGGAAGTGAAGTAGGGGGACTGAAAGAAGGTGAGTGTGGGAGGAGAGTGAGGGGAAGGGGAGTGAACATGGGGAATGAGGATAAGTGAGGAAAGCAGAGTAAGGGGACGGGGTGAGGAAGGGTAAGAGAAGAGCAGTTAGGTGGAGGAAAGAGTGGTGATAGAGGGTGGATAAAGGCAAGTGAGCGTGAGACAAGGGGAGTGAGGGAGTGAGGAGACAGAGGGAGTGAAGGAAAGAGTGAGAGAAGAGGACTGAGTGAGGGAGCATAGAAAGATAAGTGAGGGAGTGTAGGTGAGTTATAGGGAGTAAGCATGATGGAAGAGGAGTGAGAGAGTGAGGGGACGGAGGTAGTGAAGCTAAGAGAGAGGGAGTGAGGGAAGGAGAATGAGGATGTGACAGGACAGAGGTAGTGAGAGAAAGAGTGAGTGAAGTGGAGTAAGGTGAGTGAGGTAAGGGGAATGAGTGAGTGAGCGAAGGAAGGGAATAGAGGGGAAGAGGACTGAAGCATAGGTACTGAGAGAAGGTGAGTGGGAGATGAAAGTAAAGGGAAATAGAGAGAAAGATAGGGAATGAGGGGTAGTGAGGGAACCAGACAAAGAGAACGGGAGTGAAAGAACGGCAGAGAGCATGAGCAAAGAGGGATGAAAGAGGGTGGATAAAAGTGAGTGAGGGTAAGACAAAGGGAGTGATGAAGTGAGGGGATAGAGGTACTGAAGGAAAGAGTGACAGAAAGGGACAGAGTGAGGGAGCAAAGAAAGATAAGTGAGGGAGTGTGGCTGAGTTAAAGGGAGTGAGCGTGACAGAAGAGGAGTGAGAGACTAAGAGGACAGAGAGAATGGGGGTAAGAGAGAGAGAGTGAGGGAAGGGGAGTGAGGAAGTAAGAGGACAGAGGGAGTGAGAGAAGGAGTTAGTGAAGTGGAGTAAGGAGAGTAACGGAAGGGAAAAGAGTGAAGGAGCAAAGGAAGGGAAGAGAGGGGAAGGGAAGTAAAACAGGAGATCTGAAAGAAAATGAGTGTGGGAGTGTGGCTGAGTTATAGGGAGTGAGCGTGACAGAAGAGGAGTGAGAGACTAAGAGGACAGAGAGAATGAGGCTAACAGAGAGAAAATGAGGGAAGGGGAGTGTAGAAGTAAGAGGACAGAGGGAGTAAGAGAAGGAGTTAGTGAAGTGGAGTAAGGAGAGTAAGGGAAGGGAAAAGAGTGAAGGAGCGAAGGAAGGGAAGAGAGAGGAAGGAAAGTAAAGGAGAAGGTCTGAAAGAAGGTGAGTGTGGGAGAGGAGTGAGGAAAAGGGGAGTAAACATGGGGATTGAGAATAGGGGGTCGATTAGGATGACGGGCGGACTTTGCCCGCCCGTCATCCTATCGTAAATCGGGACCGCCCGCCATAAGGGCAGGGGTCCCGGGGGTGCCATTAGGATGTGCCCGCCACAGTGGCGGACACATCCTGTATTTTCAGCATTGTGGCGGGCGGTGCTCTTTGCACCGCCCGCCACAATGCTCAAAATGCAATTTCACATTGTCATTTGCAAAGCGGCAGGCACCGTGCGGTGCCTGCCGCTTTGCAAATGACAATGAAGGGGGGTACCACAGGTATCCCCCATGTGCACCCCCACCTGTACTTCACTCTGGGGGCCCATAGGGGGCCCCCAGAGTGAAGACCGCATGCCACAAGTACCTCCCATGTGCACCCCCCCACCTGTACTTCACTCTGGGGGCCCACAGGGGGCCCCCAGAGTGAAGACCGCATGCCTTTCGTGGTGGCAGCGCCGCCGCGGAAAGGCATCTAACAATGCCCATTGTAATATGGCTGGCGGTGTCTAATAGACACCGCCACCATATTAAACATTTTCCGCCCCGACCGCAAGGCGACCGGGGCGGAATAGTGGCGGGCGGTGTTTTAGTCCACTGCGGTCCCCCGCCATTGTAATATGGCGGGGGGAATTCAGGGAAGGATGTCGACGGATTGCCCCCGCCAGGCTGGCGGTAGCCACCGCCAGCCTGGCGAGGGCACTCCGCCCGACATCCTAATGGACCCCTAAGTGAGGGAAGCGCAGTAAGGGAAAGGGGGTGTGGGTGGGTGAGAGAAGAGTAGTGAGGTTAAGGAAAAGAGTTTTGAGAAAGTAAATGTTGTATGTCAAACTTACCTTATAAGTAATGTAAACTTAATTACATATTTTCAGTAAATTTAATATCTGTGAAAGAGGAAAAATTGTAAGTTATAATATTTATAATATATATTTCACAATACAAGAGACAAAGCAGGAGATTAAAAGTAATAAAAGGGTAGTAAGAGATAAAGTAGGAGTGAAGGACTCAGAACGGAAAACAAAGGAATGGTGAAGGTCAGAGAGAGTGAAAAAGAAATAGAGGGAGAGTAAATTACTAAGAGGATAATGAGATGGATACATTCAGTGACAGAGAAGAAGAGAAGGAGAGAGAAATGAAGTGAAGGTGAGTAAAATACTAAAGGAATGTTCATTAGGAAAACTAAAGGAAGAAAGGGGAGTAAAGAAAAGGGAGTTAGTGACAGGGACGCAGGAGGGAGTGACGGTGGATTCATGACAATGAGGGATGGAAGGTGAGTGAGGGTGAATGTAGGGACATAAGACAGTGAGGGGACAATGGGAGTGAGGGTAACAGAGAGGGAGTGAGGCAAGACAAGTGAGAATATGAGAGAACAGAGGGAGTGAGAGAAAGAGTGAGTAAAGGGGAGTAAGGTGAGTGAGGAAAGGGGAATGACTGAGGGAGCAAAGGAACGAAAGTAGGGGAAGAGAAGTGAAGCAAAGGAACTGGAAAAAGGTGAGTGCGTGAGGAGAGAAAGAGGAAGGGGAATTAAGGATGATGAATGAGGATAACTGAGGGAACCAGAGTAAGGGAACAAGGGTGAGGGAGGTTGAGTGAAGGGCAGTGAGGTTGAGGAAAGAGGGAAGATAGAGGGAGGATAAAGGCAAGTGAGCATGGGACAAGGGGAGTGAAGGAGTGAGGACATAGAGGAAGTGAAGGAAAGAGTGACAGAAAGGGACTGAGTGAGAGAGCAAAGAAAGGTAAGCGAGGTAGTGTATGTGAGTTATAGGGAGTGAGCGAGACAGAAGAGAAGTGAGAGACTGAAGGGACGGAGAAAGTAAGGCTAAGAGAGAGGGACTGTGGTAAGGGGACTGAGGAAGTGAGAGGACAGAGGGAGTGACTTAAGGAGTGAGAGAATTTGAGTAAGGTGAGTAAAGGAAGAAGAATGAGTGAGGGAGCAAAGGAAAGAAAGAGAGGGGAAGGGAAGTGAAGAAGGGAGACTGAAAGAAGTTGAGTGTAGGAGGGGAGTTAGGGAAAGGGCAGTAAACATGGGGAATGAAAATAACTGAGGGAAGTGGAGTATGGGGGTGAAGTAGACTGAGAGAAGGGCAGTAACGTTGAGGAAAGAGGAGTGATAGAGGGTGGATAAAGGTGAGTGATTGTAAGACAAGGGGACTGAAGGAGTGAGGACATAGAGGTAGTGAAGGAAAGAGTGAGAGAAAAGGACTGAGTAAGGGAGCAAAGAAAGGTAAGTGAGGGAGTGTGGGTGAGTTATAGGGAGTGAGCGTGATGGAAGAGGAGTGAGAGAGTGAGAGGACCGAGAGAGTGAGGCTAAGAGAGAGGGAGTGAGGGAAGGGGAGTGAGGATGTGAGAGGACAGAGGGAGTGAGAGAAGGAGTGAGTGAAGTGGAGTAAGGTGGGTGAGAGAAGGGGAATTATTGAGGGAGCAAAGAAAGGAAAGAAGGGGAAGGGGAGTGAAGTAGAGTGACTGACAGCTGGAAAGTGGTGTATGGGAGAGAGGGAAAGGGCAGTAAAGGAATGGGGAATGAGGATAAGTGAGGGAAGTGGAATAAGGAAAGGGAGGTGAAGGAGGGTGAGAGAAGGGCCATGAGGGTGACTTAAGAGGAGTGATAGAGGGTGGTAAAAGGTGTGTCAGTGTGAGACAAGGGGAGAATAATATATATTTAATAATACAAAATATAATTTAACTTGTACAACATGTTATATGGTTTATTTTTGCTGTTCTCAGAATATATTGAATTTCACTTAAAACAGTGACTTCAATACTACTCATCATATGACAGCGGGCAAAAAAAACCACAATCAAAATGATTGTGTTTAAAAAACCCATACAACGATTCAATAAATAATGTAAAATTTAGAAAAAACATATCTTAACTCACTTTTGATCTACGTACTTTTCCACAAGGCCAAATAGTATATGGAAAGTCCTTTTCTTTGGAAATTACTCAATAGTATTTTTATTCTTCCATTTACCCGAGTTTCTGAAAGAAAAGCTCCAACATCTTTTACATTATAAAACAATAGTTATATTTCCACCTCTGGCTTACTTATGATTAATATTTCCTATAATACTCACATCACACACTACGTGATTCACTTACACTACCTCTATGACAACTACAAGTTTTTTAATATCTTAATCAATCTCACTCACAAAGTAATTTTGAACAGCAGACTAAGTTTTATTAACTGCTCCAATCTTCATAGGCCAATTACCTTTCCTAAAAGTTCGGTTGTAAGAATACTAGGTAAGAATTTGGTAACTGATAAGGCAAACGTTGTGTGAACGCCAATTGAGTATCATTGCAATTAGTCCAGCCTTTTTGACATTTTAAATAGGCTGTGCAATGTCCTGATGTTGTCGAAGGACCATCATGGAAAATAATTGCTGCAGTTGCAAAGGTTCTTCCTGAAATTGATAATTGTGAAGCCACAACATTTTTTATTAAAGTTGTCAATTTAGTTCCATCAGGTCTACATCGTTGGAACATTAAAATTACATACTGTCCATATCTTTGTATAAATAATGTTGATAGCATTGCAGATTTACATTGAGTACAGACCATGTTTTGATTTGCTTCTCTAACTAGAGTATTAAAAGACACTGATTTGCAGTCTGGTAAAGTCAAATATATAAATCTTTCAGTGTCTATTGTAGTACTACTTGAAAATGAGCAATTGTCGCAGTTATGCTGCCATTTATAAGAAAGGCCAAAAAGATTTTCTACATCTACACCTTCATCTTGCAATACAACAAGCATATACATTAGAAATTCCTGACAATCTTGCTGAATATTCTGTGTAAATTGATTTAGACCAGAATATATGTCTAAAACATTTCGAATTTCAGAAACAGTTTGTATTTTTGTTCTATCACTGTTACATTTCTCAAACACAGAATTCAACAAAGAACAAAATCTTTGATCCCGATTTTCAACAATCTGTTCTTGTACAGTTTGGAGAAAAAAAACAACATTAACCACTACATTAGCATAGCAGTTGACACCAGAATTGTTTTCAAACTGAAATCCAACAACATCTTTAACTGAATTATTTTCCTTTCTGCTTACAATTACTGGTTCATCTACTTTTTTTCTTTTTACTTCAACTTCACTACAATTTTTCTCATTTCTTCTTTTTCGGCCTACCACACGCTTTTCAAATAGAGGATATTGAGATAAATTTGGAGCATACTCTCCTTTCTTAACCTATTATATTCTTTTACACAATTTAGATCAGCACTAATCGTTGTCTCATCAAAATCAATCAAGTACAATCCAGATAAGGTTCTGACTCGAGATAAAGCAACATATGCCATATCCTCTTTGAACACAGAACTTCCAATATTCACCAAAGCACTATCTATACTTAAACCTTGAGATTTATGAATAGTCACTGCATATGCCAAAGAAACAGGAAGCTGTTTTCAGCGGACATATAAATCTTTCACAAGCACAAATCGAGCTGAACAACAACTGATTTGTTGTCCTTCTTCAATACCATCAAATTTAATTTTTAGAAATTCAATTCCATCTCTATTTCGGTAATTCACAAAATCAACAACAAGACCCATTGCTCCATTTACTAAACCTCTTTCCACATGTAAATTCCGTCGTAAAATTATATGACAATTTAAAGATACATACAGAGTCTTTTCCAAACCAGCAGTTTTAGATATTGTCTTCTCAAAAGAATCCAATTTTGATTTCAACTTTTCTGACAAAATAATAGTTGCTCCTTCATGTTCTATTTTATCAATAGCTTCGAGTTTCACAATCTGTTGATTTTCTAACTGTAACATTTTGTTGTTGAAGATTGAACATTCTTGCAGAGTTGGCATCAAGCATATAACAGATTTGTTTTCAGGAATTTTCTGAAAAATATTCTCTGGAAGAATATTTTCATTTGGAAACAAACTTGAAATTAATCGTCCATGTAAAGCTTCTTTGCCATGCTCAGTTAGTTTTCCAATTCTTACATCTTGGAGAATATTTTTATAATCTTCATCCTTTGCCTGTCGCATATTTTGAAGCAGTTCTGCATATTTGAAATTTAACCAAATGTTAACATTTCCAATGCTTCCTAGGCACTTCCTAGTATCTTCATGTGTAAGCATTTTAAACACTGCTTGTCCTTTCACTGGAGTTAGCTGCAGTAGATCTCCAAAAACAATGATGTGTTTGCCTCCAAATAACACATCATACCCTGCTTTAAGAATTTCTTGCATTCTTAAATGCACAAAAGCAAGCATTACATTTGATACCATGCTTACCTCATCAATGATAAGAAGTTTCATTTTCTTTAGGACTCTTGAAACTTCACAACAAGCTTCTCTAGATAGCTTGTGGTATTGTAATTTATTATCATGCTCTACTGGCAGCATCAATAAGCGATGTAAAGTAATCCCTTTAATGTTATGTGCTGCTAACCCAGTTGGAGCGGTAACAACACAAGACAGCGATGACTCCGTTCTTTTCTGCAGATACATTGCAATTGCTTTAATCAGAAAACTTTTTCCAGTTCCTGCTTCTCCACTCACGTACAGTCGGACAGGAATAAATGATGTACATGAGCACTCTTTTTTCTCATGACATAAACCATGCTCAATCGGTTCTGTGACTTGTTCATATATTTGTCTCTGCTCAACGTTTAGTTATTTTTCCAAATCTTCTAAGTTAACTACATCCTCCTGAGCTTGTTCCATGGCTCTTTCCACTTCATCCATGGCAGTGGCAGCTTCATTTTGGATAATTGGTCCTCCTAGTGGATCCTGACTCAATGAAGAAGAACTCTGACTGTCTTGAGAACTGTCTCTAGCAATCTCTGCTGCAATTGTAGCTTCTTGCTGTATTTCCTCGTTCAACATTTGCAGATAATTTGAAAAAACAGGACATTCTATGGTATCCTTGGTTGAACGAATCTTCATAAGTGAGAAAATCTCCAAGTAGTTCCTCTTCTGTACGCCATGGCTTAAAGAGTTGCAAAAGAGCTAAATAGTAAAATTCCCTTTTGTCTGAAGATTCACAACTCAATTTTCGTTGATTAATCAAATGGCATTTTCTTTGTTTCACCAGACAGCCTTCACATCCAATTACAGCATATACACCTTTATTGATATCTTCTTTTACGTTCCTCTTAAAAGTATAGGTTTGCAGAATTTCATAGAGACAAATGTTCTCAAGATGACTACTTCTATTTGGATAGTATGTATCCAGCATGTTTGTCTTCAAAATATCTGTACTGTTTGGTTCTTTCTCCGCCAAATACTCAATTTCTTGTACATATTTCAAAACTCGGTTTCGTGTTGCAGCAAAACCTAGACTCACCCAAATGATGGTTCTAGATTTGGCATATAGACTTGCTGATGATAACCGGTCAGAACATTCATATGCTCCATTTACTCGATGCGACAACATCTTCAGACTGTAACTGTATAATTTCTTGCTTAGACTCTTTTCATGTGAAATTTCCTTCCACATTTCCTTCAGTTCCGTCTTTCTTGATTTTGTGATGTAAGACGTCACATATCGAGCCACAGCAATAGAGTTGTCAGCAACATATTGAATATCCATGTTAGCATTCCACATGGACAAAATGACTGGGTTGTAGTCATTTATGTATTTGGACTCCTCATTTCTTCTTAGGTTGTATGTATTTTTAGGTGATTTTCTTGTCACAGTATGTCGCAGAGAAGACATAAAATTGTTCACTCTTCCTTTTGATGTTACTGGACGTGGAAATGGAAAACGACATTTTGTGTAGAACTTGTCCTTGGATTTGTATTTTTGACGACAGTATTTCCCACAACGATGGGTTTGAAAGCGTAAAACTTGATGTCTTAAATTGTTTTCTTCTGTACTTTTCGGAACAGCACATGTAGAATACTGCTCAATGAAACTCATCCCTTTCTCATCTGAATCTGTTCCAAATGTTGGTGCATCTTTAATCCATAGCAGCATATCTATGTGAGGAGCACCTCTTGCTTGATACTCCTTCCTCCAAAAGAAAATCAAAACCTCTGCAAGCGGAGGATTTTTTTTGTTTGTAATAAAAGACATCATAGCTTCAAACCTATGATTGAAATATCTGCATACATTAACTGGGTCCAAAGAGCACAGTTCTCCAGGTGTCTTGTATTCAATATTTTCAATGTTTTTATTTGCCTCTCGTAGAAATTCAAGTAAGTCTTCCCAAGCATACTCAGCACAGCTAAGAGTGAGGAACTATGTAGGAGTTCCTAAGTTTCTTAGCATACATTTCAATTCCCCATGACGACGGTACCAATACTCGTTAGTACCACGCTGACATGCCATGAGATTAATTAGCTGATATTCCAAAACACTGTCTTGCAGTTTCACTTTATCCATAAAGTCCCTTGCCGAAACATTTTGTAGATGTACTCCACTTTTCAGTATATAGTTCACTGCATAAGAAAGTCCAGACAAGTCACTCTCAAACAGTAGATGGAACAAATATGGAATGCATTGACGAAACCTTGGATCTTCTGCATATAATCTTAAAGACCGGTATTTTGATGCAGGAATTTGAACAGGTCGGTCGTCATATCGTCCACCTTGACCTGCTGGAAATAACTGTGGAAAACAACGAGCTTCCAAACTTTCTTCCCATACACTAATGGGACTTCCTTTTACTTCTTTCATTTGAAACAAGTCAATAGCATTCCCCATTACTTCTTTGGAATGCAATGGATGAACACTATAATGTTCATAAATTTCTTCACTTCTAGAGTCATCCACTTTTTCAATTTGCCCAGCTGAGAAATCACTGTCCTCTTCTACAGTTGTTTCCTCTTCTCCAACATATACATTTTTGTAGTAGTGATTATTTTTTTACCAAATACAACGTCGCCTTTTTGACTTTCCTAACATCCACTAATTCTTGCCAGATTTTCTTACTCTTTGTCGGAACACCATTAACTAGAATAACCAGAGGTTCCTCTTCTACTTTTTCTACACCAATTGTATCAATATTTTTCTTTAAATCTAGAGGCAAATAAACAACTCTTCCCTTTAATCCTCTCTGTAAATCTGTAGGAGGCAATTTCCCTGTCTTAGGCTCCATGCGAACAATAGCCTGAAAAGGATGCACACATTGAATCAGAATAAACTCATAGGTATTTAAATCCATCAATTCAGAAGGAATGTCTACCAACTCCAGATTATTATGAACAGCTCTAGCAGGCATTCTGTTTTCATTTAATTGATTATAACAATATTTACAAATACGTTGATCAGAACCCAAATCAAAATAATTTTCTACCAACAAATAAGTTGCAAAATCCTTCCACTCATTATTATTTTCCTTTTCGCTTTTTACATATAAATCAACTAATCTAGTCTGATTCTTATAACGAATTCATCGACAACACACACAAGTACAATTAGGCCTTTCACTTGAATTGGCCTTAAACTTTGTAATTTCGTGTTCAAATTTTTCTGTACTTGAAATCTGTACATTCTCTTCCACATTACCTTCTATTACTATTCTATCAGTTTCTGCACTGTCCTCTTTTTCACCAAAGTAACACAACTCAATTTCTTCACAAATGTTCTTCACATCTAATTCAGTTCCATGCAAAAGAGCACTGTTTAACTGTTTTAGCTTAAGTGCTGGACTTTTTGCATAATACAACCTTCTCACTAATTTCCTCACTTTATTATGATGCACTGCTAACATCCTAAAATGGTGAAAAACACTCTGACATACTTTTCTTGAAAGACAAGCCAGTGAAGGCTCTTGCAAACCTGTTTTTTCTCTCACTCTACAAGGATCTAACTCTTGCAAAATGTTCAATTTTAGTTTTAGACATTTCTTAGTATATGTCCGTAAGAAACTGAGAAACAAATCAATTGAATCCTGTCGCACACTACAAATACTACTACAATCCCAAGTATACACTGGAGCCTTAGGACATCTCCCTAAAACTTCATCAGCTAACACCTCTTCTGTATTTCTAGGCACAATTTTTTCTTTTTCAACCGGACAACCGTCCTTCACCTCATATGCTCAACCACTGGTGTCAACTGCATGCACCAAATCATTATCCTGAAAGTAACTTTCTTCATTAAAAAATGGCTCACAACTTGAACTATGTTTCCATTCTCCAGAAAAAACATCACAAAAATGAGTCTGATTAATTACTCTTTTCCACTTACATTTTGATTTGAACACATTGCTCACCTTATCTAGTGTACAAATTCTATTGATTACTAAACAATATAATTTATTTTTCACTTTAAATGCTTCATACACAATCTTCACTATGCTTTTTTTTTCTTGTAAAAAGCGGTCTTTTTTTGATACATCTTTACATTTTTTAATAAAATTGAAACTATTCTGTTATAAAACATTCGTCTACGAATTTCAATAAATTGATTTCTCCTTCTATTGCTATAGACAATATCATCTCCTTCTACAGGTCTAACATTTTTTGAGGGGCTCAATTTTTTCTTTCCATTTAGAGATGGGTTATTCTTCTTTGAAACAACATCTTTTTTTTGACATTTCAATAACTTCCTTAAAAAGTCCTTAGTTTGCTTACCAGTAGAATTATTTTTTTTCACTGAAGATTGTGTTTTGGATGAGTCTTGTATTTCTGTTTTCTTGGACCTTAAATCCTGTTTATATTTCTTTTGACGTCTTTCCTTTGACGGCATATTCTTTTATCTTTCTATAGATTATTACAATCTGTGGTAAAGAAAACATAACATAATATAGACCACTACAAACATACTACATAGCAATTACAATAAGTGAACGATATAAACACTAGTTTACAACATAAATTACTTTATACCACAGCAACCAACTGTGTCACAGTAACAGTGCAGTACAGTTTCATTATTAATATTACTCCCTGCCTGCACCATCTTACTCTGTGCCTGTGTGTTATGTCACTCTGTGCCTGTGTCTCATCTCACTCTGTGCCTGTGTCTCATCTCAGTCTGTGCCTGCCCCATCTCTCTCTTTGTGTGTGTCATTTTTCTCTTTGCGTGTCTCATCTCACTGTATGCCTGTACCTCATCTCACTCTGTGCCTGTGTCTCATCTTACTCTGAGCCTGTGTGTCATCTCACTCTGTGCCTGCCGCATCTCTCTCTCTTTCTGTGTGTCATTTGTCTGTTTGCGTGTGTCTCATCTCACTCTGGTAAATGTTTCATGGTAAAAAGTATGGCTTTAACATTTTTGACAAGGATCACACTAAGGTGTCGATTCCAATCCGGTAAAATCCCCGTCCGTACGATTCGTATCTGGAGCCGTTTCCGTACGACTCGTACGGACGCCATACGACCGGACGATTCCGATCCCGATCGGCCGACCCGGACGCGATTCGTACGGTACACGTCAATTCGTACGGAAAAGCGCACGATCACCTACACACCGTACGGCGCGTACCCCCCATGATCGCAGGGGTACGCGCCGTACCCCTGTGATCATGCGGGGTACGTGCCATAATCCAGCGTACATGGGGTACGTGCCGTATACCCACCGTACATGGGGTACGGTGCGTACCCCATGTACGCTGGGTGTACGGCACGTACCCCGCATGATCACAGGGGTACGGCGCGTACCCCTGCGATCATGGGGGGTACGTGCTGTACCCGGGGGGGGGCGTTCCGTACCTGTTTCGGCGCGAACTCTGCGTTTACGACTGTTTTCGGCTCCCGTAGGAAAAGGGTCGTACGGTGCGTACCCGACACGAATCGTACTTGCTGGGTCGTAAAAACCAGCCGCAAACAGTAGTGATGTCGTGTACAGCGGGTTCCGAGTGAGACTCGTACGGAGATTTGAGTCGTACGGAGTCCTGTACGACTCGTACGGAGTTCGGCTCCTGGTACGGATCGTACTTCGTCGTACGTACGGGACGGGTACGATTCGTACGGGGAAAAAACGCTCCGTACGACGATTCGGAGCGCATTTTACCGGATCGGAATCGACCCCCAAGTGTCTGTATGACATAAGGAATTATATTTTCACATTTTTCAATAATGTCACCTGTGTCTGCTCACAGTTTCCATCTCTCTAACTCTCATCAAATTATTCACCCAGATCCATTTAAAATCAAGCTTGACTCACAGTGTGATCTTAGGCACATGACCAGGATGTTACATGTAATCTACCATGTCTGTCTCTGCATGCAATATGTGTCTCTCTGCTCATACTATTTTACTGTCTCTACTGGCAAAAAACAGACCACATATACATAAGCAAGACATACCATTCCTTTTTCATTTCAACGGCACACCCTGGATCTTGATTGCACAGCTTAGAGCCTATTTGTGAAGTAAGAGGCCTAACAGACATGCTGCTTAAGATTCCCTACTATTACATATGCTAAAGCCTAACTGACTTTACAAATACATGTATTTCCATATTTTTAAACACATCAACTAAGCAAATTATTCACGCAGATCCATTTAAAATCAAGCCTGACTCACAGTGTGATCTTAGGCACATGACCAGGATGTTACATGTAATCTGCCATGTCTGTCTCTGCATGCAATATGTGTGTCTCTGCTCATACTATTTCACCGTGTCTACTGGCAAAAAACAGACCACATATATATAAGCAAGACATAACATTACTTTTTCATTTCAGCGGCACACCCTGGATCTTGATTGCACATCTTAGAGCCTATTTGTGAAGTAAGAGGCCTAACAGACACGCTGCCTAAGATTCCCTACTAGTACATATGCTAAAGCCTAACTGACTTTATAAATATATGTATTTCCATGTTTATAAACACATCAACTAAGCAAATTATTCACCCAGATCCATTTAAAATCAAGCTTGACTCAAAGTGTGATCTTAGGCACATGACCAGGATGTTACACGTAATCTACCATGTCTGTCTCTGCATGCAATATGTCTGTCTCTGCTCATACTATTTCACTGTGTCTACGGGCAAAAAACAGACCAAATATATATAAGCAAGACATAACATTCCTTTTTCATTTCAACGGCACACCTTGGATCTTGATTGCACAGCTTAGAGCCTATTTGTGAAGTAAGAGGCCTAACGGACATGCTGCTTAAGATTCCCTACTAGTACATAGGCTAAAGCCAAACTGACTTTAAACATACATGTATTTCCATATTTTTAAACACATCAACTAAGCAAATTATTCACCCAGATCCATTTAAAATCAAGCTTGACTCACAGTGTGATCTTAGGCACATGACCAGGATGTTACACGTAATCTACCATGTCTGTCTCTGCATGCAATATGTGTGTCTCTGCTCATACTATTTCACTGTGTCTACTGGCAAAACAACAGACCACATATATATAAGCAAGACATAACATTCCTTTCTCATTTCAACCGCACACCGTGGATCTTGATTGCACAGCTTAGAGCCTATTTGTGAAGTAAGAGGCCTAAGATTCCCTACTAGTACATATGCTAAAGCCTAACTGACTTTAAACATACTTGTATTTACATAATTTTTAAGCACATCAACTAAGCAAATTATTCACCCAGATCCATTTAAAATCAAGCTTGACTCACAGTGTGATCTTAGGCACATGAGACACATGTCATGACACACACACAAAGAGAGAATTGACACACAGAAAAAGAGAGATTATGCACGTGCAAAGTGACATGAGACACAGGCACAGAGTACCCTTTAAGCTAAGAGAGGCAAACTGTCAGCAGACATAGGTGACATTATTAAAAATGTGAAAATATAGTTCCTTATTTCACACAGACACTCACTGTAATCCTTGACCAAAATTTAAAAGCCAGACATTTTACCAGAAACATTTTCCTTGGTAAATCGTTTTTAACACAGAGCACAGCCCATTTAAATGACCACTACAAAACAAGGCAGAAACCTAACTCATTTCCAAAATACATTTCAAATATGCACCATTAATTTTTTCAACAGCATTACAAAAAAACATGACACACAATGCAAGAATAAAGAAGCACACTATGCTTCTTAATCTTCCCCATAGTGCATACAGCAATCTATCTTAATTAAATGAATCATATATGAGATAACACACAGGCACATAGTAAGGTGAGACACAAGCACAGAGTACCCTTTAAGCTTAGAGAGGCAAACTGTTAGCAGGCACAGGTGACATTTTTGAAAATGTGAAAATGTAATTCCTTATTTCACACAGACACTCACTGTGATCCTTGACCAAAATTTAAAAGCCAGACATTTTACCAGAAAACATTTTCCATAGTAAATCGTTTTTGACACAAAGCACAGCCCATTTAAATGACCACAACAAAACAAAGCAGAAACCTAACTCATTTCCAAAATACATTTCCAATATGCACCATTCAATTTTTAAACAGCATTACAAAAAAACATGACACACAATGCAAGAATAAAGAAGCACAATATGCTTCTTAATCTTCCCCATAGTGCATACAACAGTCTATCTTTATTGAAAGAATCATTACTCACCTTTAAAAATGCTTTTGAAGATTTAGAACAGTGTCAGCCACACACACCATATTTTCTTAAGCAGAATCACTGAAATGCACCTGAAGCACTGCAACCAGAAATGGCCCTGATTCCCTGTAATTCTTCAGACATATCCCTGAACTTAACCAATTAAAATTCTTCCCACACTATTTCAAAACCAAACTAACATTTTAATTGGTTCTACATTTCAACACTTTGAAACTCACATAATATTCACCCATCCCCCCAGTGCTCATTCTCCCTGTTACCATGGTAACTCCCACCAAACCCAGCACACAGTTGAAAAGTTCATCATACTAAAGAATTCAGCAAGGGTGTTTGACCTCTCAATGTAGTAGCTAATCATGTGCAATGTTTCTTTCAATGACTTTTTCTCAACCATTAAAATAACTTCTTAAAAAAAAATAAGCATGCACCCTAATTTTCAGTGGAGAATTTTAAGAAACCACCAATCATTTCTTGTTTTTCAAGTGCACTGGATCTCAACCACTTTTTTTTCATAACTCCTACTTTCAAACTGCCATTTCATTTCCACAACTCATCTGAATACAAGCACATCTACCTTCAAGATGCCAAAAGTCTGGTTTGTGGGTCATAGCTTTGTCTACTGGAGTGAAAAATATGCAAGTAACAGAGGTTTTTCCAACCTTGATTTACCAAATGTGGACATTGTGTGGATTGGACAGAGAGGATTGAGAAGTCACCAATTGATACAATTGGTAAAATCCTTAATGCATCTACCACACCCTGACCTCATAATTGTGCACTGTGGTGGCAATGACCTGGGCACTTTGACTGGGGTAGGTCTGGAAATGCTTTTAAAGGACATCTTTGGGCAATTGATGTCACTTTTCCCAAAAACTGCCTTGGTATTTTCTAATATATGCCAAATGCAAAAATGGAACTGCTCCAACCAATTTTGTCCACAGATTGAGAAAGCAAGGAAACATATGAATAAATCTGTTTCTGCTTTCCTCAGAGACTATGGTATAGGTTCCATATACCATAACAACTTGCGTTACAACATGCAAGGCATCTATAGGAGAGATGGTGTACATTTTACAGATGAGGGGAATAGAGTCTTCCTCTTGAATTTGAGACTCTGCATCGGTACCTACTTGTGGGTACAAAAAACAACCACATAACACAACAGCTTTTTTCAGAGCTACCCTACCTCTAAGCACTCTAAATTCTTATTTTGCTCGAATTTTTTACTCTGTTTTTCCCCGTGGTGCGCTCAGGGTATGCTTACTAGGAAGCGTACATGGGAACGCACCCACCGCTTACCCCGCGAAAATTTCAATTTTTTTCCGCACTATTTTTGACCTTCAGGGTCCTTCTAGGCCCCCCTCATTAAACCTAGGGGGTCGGGGGGGGGCTACCCTGCCCCCTTTTAATCATTTCCCCCTTTTTATTTTTAACTCTTGTGTCTCTATTCTACAGAGACACAAGATGGCGGACTCTCCGGACTGTTTAGAATGTTGACAGACACCCGAGACCCAATCAGCTTTCCGCTCGCGCACTTCCGTGGCGCGCCGGGTGCGCTCCCCGGTACGCGTACCGGTAAGCGCTGGAAGCGCGCATATAGATATATATATATTTTTTTTAAGTTAATTTTGGTAAAAACCACTGGAGCAATTTTCACCAAATATACAAAAGGCACTTCTGCGTACCAGTCCCTACAAATTTGCAAAGTTTGGTGAAATTCCGTACAGCGGTTCGGGCTGTAGCCTTGTCAATTCGTCCTATGGAAATTAACATGGGGAAAACATGTTTTGGGACCCCCCTTTTTTCTTGGCCCCCACTTCACGAATCCCCCCGAACCTTTCAGGGAAGGAGCTCAGCGGAGCTGGCCTAAATTTTGGAAAATTACACGCAAATTCCTCCACCGGCCCCAAAGTTATTCCCAATAGAATGTTGCGGATTTCCTATGGTAGCTAGGTCCTAACTATAACTACCTTCTGGCAACCGCCAGTAGGAAATATATATATATATATATCCTACGGGCGGTTGCCAGTAGGTAGTTATAGTTACGACCTAGTTACCATAGGAAAATTGCAATATTCTCTTCAATAACTTTTGCGCCGTTTGCCGAATTTTCGCAAATTCTTCAAAACTAACTCTTTGTTGATATCAGCTCCTATTTTGGGGTGATTCGTCAAGGGGAGACCGATAAAAATGGGGGGTCCTAAAATGTGTTTTCTCCATGTTTATTTCCATAGGAAACTTTGTACACGGCTACAGCCTGAACTGCTGAACAGATTTACACCAAATTTGGTAAAAAGGTAGGCCCTTGTTTCATAAAGATCTCTTCTTGTTAAATGGAATGAATCTATTCAGTAGTTCCTTAGAAATTTGAAAAAAAGAGGTCGAAAAAGAGGTCGAAAAATGCATTTCCAATAGGAACCTTTAGACACGGCTACAGCTCGAACTGTATCCGTTCAGTAGTTGTCGAGAAAATAAAAAAAAATTTAAAAATAAAAGTTTCCATATATAGAGGGACGGTGGATCAGCGCACCCTCCCGACCACAAGCTTTATTCGAATTGGCTGTCAACACTCCAAACCAGGAAGTGTTGGCAGCCATCTTGTGCCTCAGTAGAAGTGAGTCAGAGGAAAACAGAAAAACTAAGTTGAAAAGAAAGAAAAGAGGACAGGGTAGAAACACCCTGACCCCCCTTGGCCTACTCAGGGGGTCCCAAAAAAGCATTTTTTTTTTAAAACATCAGAATGCGTGCTGGGTGTGCGGATCCAAATTTAAAAAAAAACCAAGCAAGGGCTTTCTCGCTTTGTTATTTTTAAACCCCAGGTGGGCCAGGTCCCCGGGGGATTCGATAATTTAATGCAGGGGCCCCTGCAGCCCCAGGGACTGCCACATCCCCGGGGCTCTGTTTTTTAATTTTAATAAAGCATTTGTGGGGTGCACGAGCCCCCCACATGCCCCGGGGACCACCACCTCCCCGGGAAACTAACTGGTAAAATGGACCCTCGAGCCCAGAGAACCACCACCTCCTGGGGGCTTTTCAAAAGTTGTGAGGGGGGCCACAGGGCCCCCCTCCTGGAGCCTCTGATGGCCCTGGGGACTACTACCCACCAGGGCTGGCTCCTGCAGAGTCCTGGGGTGCCCACGTGGGACACTGCTGTTTGCTACGGTAGGGCGGGAGCACGTCTCCCACCCTACCGTAGCAAACTCTGGTTTGGATTTTGGGAGAGAGAGCAGAAAAACCTGCTCTCTCTTCCAAAATCCAAAGCAGATTTACTTTTCCAAACGGGGAGCTGCATGTTAGCAGTTCCCCATGTGGAAAAGTAATGCTGGCTCTCACAGGACACTGGGACCCCTTGGGACACAGTCCCTATCGAAGTGGATAGGCCCCGGGGGATGGGGTCCCCGGGGCAAATAGAAAATAGTGGTAGGAAATTTGGAGTCGCGACCCTAGCGCGACGCTCAACGCGGCCGCTTGATGTGAACGCGCTGGGTGCGTGACTCCAGCGCAACTCCTGGTGTGAACGCAAGGGGTACGCAACACTTAGTTGCGCTGGGTGCGCGTCTCCCAGCAAAGAAAATTTTAGTTTTTTTTATTATAAATCTAGGTTATATGTTTGGATCTTTGGTGGCTCTAAAAAGAGCCCATGTGTTTATTGAGAGATTTTGGTACCTACATGTAAGTGCCTATGCAGAGTCCAAAGTTGTTGAGAAAGACTCTGGGGCATATTACCAACGATTAGCAATATTTATCGCTAACGAGGCTTAGCAACGAATTTTTTAACGCTAAGCATCGCCGGAAATTATCGCAGAGATAAATTGCTATTAGCAAGGTTTATCTCAGAAGTGATAAAAATCCATGCGCTAACTGCCAAATGAGAGATTATTGCTGGAAAACCAACGATAATCTCTCGAAGGTTGGCGTTAGCTTGATGATAGGGGCTCACAAACTTAGCCATGATAACCACCTTCCATAGGATATCATGGCTAAGTCAGGAAAATACCAGGTGTAAAAAAAGCAGCGCTAACCGCGGTTAGCGCTGTTTTTTTTATCACTAACAGGGTTAGCGAAATCCTTGATAATAGGAGAAATGTCGCTTAACAACATTTCTCCTATTATTTTTCTCTGGAACGCCCCCTTTGCATCTCATTAGAGATGCAAGGGGAAGCGTAGAGAAAAAGGATGCTAACATGCGAATTTGCGTGTTAGCACCCTGTTGCTGACAGGGAGATCATTTTATCTCCGCTTTCTTGGCTTTTAAAGCCAAAAAAGCGGAGATAATTCCCTTGATAATATGCCCCTCTATTTCCCTCATCTGTGAAATGTACACCATCCCTCCTGTAGATGCCATCCATATTAAAATGCAGATTGTTGTTGTATATGGACCCTATACTATAGTCTCTGAGATAAGAAGAAACTGCTTTATTGACATGTTTCCTAGCTTTCTCAATCTGTGCACAAAATTGATTGGACCAGTTCCATTTCTGTCTTTGGCATATGTTAGAGTAGGCAAAGGCAGTTTGGGGGAAAAGTAACATAAATTCTGCAAAGGTGTCCTTCATTAGCATTTCCAGACCTACCCCAGTCAATGTGCCTAGGTGATTGCCACCACAGTGTAAAATTATGTGGTCAGGGTGTTGGAGATGAAAAAAGGATTTAACCAATGGCATCAATTGGTGCCACTTTAATCCTCTCTGTCCAATCCATTTAATGTCTACATTTTGCAATGCTAGGTCTTTGTCAATACCTCTGCTTTCAGCATACCTTTTGCACCAGAAAATATAGCTGTGTCCCACAATCCACACTCTAAGCATATTAAAGGAAAGTCTTGATGCACTCAAAAGATGTCTGTAGGTGAAGTAGGCTGTTGGTTGGTCAAATAAGAGGTCTTTAAAATGGTTGAAAAGATGCAGTTTTAAAAAAGAAGAGAAGTGAGTGGCTGTTTGAGAATATTTTAGAGTGAAAAAAGGGTGCATGTTTCTGTGTTTAAAAAGCATGTTTCATTTTGGTTAGTGAGAACTGTTTGAAAGATACATTAGAAAGGACAAGCTGATATTTTGGAAAGTCAAGCACGCTTGTTGTTTGAATTTGCAACATTGTGTGCTGAACTTGTGACCTGTGTGTTCAGTTGAGTGTTCCATGAACTGTTTCTATGGAAACAGACATTAAACAGAATGGGGGTAGGGTTGGAAGTTATGTGTGGCATTAACATGTGTATTTCTTATAAATATTATACTATAATATAATATTATAATATTATGAGTAATATGTAATTGCAGAGAGATTTCCCAAGTCACAGGTTTGGTTAGAAGTAGTGTGTTATGAAAATAAATGGTAACATGATTTGTAATATGCATTTGAAGTCTCGTCTGGATCCACGGTTCCATTGCTTATGGTGCACGGACCAGACGCGACTCCAGAAAATTCCAGAAGAAATTTTGGTTCAGTTAGAGGTCAGTTGGCAAGGGTTGATATGTGTAACCAATAGAAATGTATCTTAGAATTTGAATTAATCTGGGAAGCAATGTGATTCGATATTGACATGTATATGTGTGCAGAATGAGAGGGAAACTTTGCCATTTTTTGGTTTTGCTACGAGCAGTGCACTATATACATTGTGTGCATAAGAAAATCTGTGATTCAGATACTTCATAATCTACAAATCAATTTGAAAGATGTGTTAATAATGTGTGAGGTGTACTATGTGATGTCTTTGTTTTTAAACATAAAATATAATTAATAAAACTTGAAGTTAGTCATATATTTTTTTATGAAGAAATATTTATTGAAGTTTTTTGTAATGTGTTTAAATGTTGTTTAATATATACTTTGCATAGTATTGTGTGTGTTTTGTAATAGGGATTGCTGATTATGACTGATTGTTTTAATGTGTGGATATGTAGATTAGTAATGTAGTGCATAATTTTAGGAGTTGATTTCAAATTGGAAATGTATATGTCGAGCTAAGGTATTAGTGATGAGACTAGTTTATATAAGTCTCTAAAGAGGTATAGTTAAAATCTGCAACATCATTTTTGGTGTTTGGTTTCAATTTGAAGCTTGTTTTGTGAATTTATGTGGTGTAGATAGTGTTCTGTAGAGAGATACTCATTTATGATTTTCAGTGATATGGTGAGACTTATAGTAGAGAAATGTGAATGGTTCCTGCTTTGTATTTGGCTATGTGTAATATTAAAAGTAGTTGTAGAAAAGTAATATAGCAGTAAAGATTCATAAAGTAGTTTTATCTTATAAAGAGTTTGCTTGCTGAGCAGGTATTGCCCTGTTAGTACTGAGACACTCCTCCAATAACCCATCGAGCACCATACACTTATTTATTCAGTGTAGTAATACCTAAGTACTTATAACTTCTCTATGCACTGTGTTTGGTGCACTGAAATGATTCCAGTTACTGCTTGTGTACTTATAGAATGCCTTAGCTAGTAATAGTAATACAGGTATGTTATTCTGTGCACTATGCATGCACATGTCTAACCAGCTACATACTATTGATATACTCTTGTAAATACCCAGTTAGTACTCATGCAGACTATGGACTCAGTCCTTTAAAAATCCAGGTAATAGTCATGCAAGTTAGGAATCACACTGTGAATCTGTGTCCAGTCCTACAATCATCTTGACAGAAGCATGTCTTTATCTAATCACCATGATAAAACATAAGTACTTATAAACTCACCTTGCTGTCAACTACTAGCACTCTAGATATCCAGTCACTGTCCATGCACTTGCACAATGACTCAGGCATCGAGACAAGCAGGGGTACAGTCAAATGTGCACAATGTATGCGGTCTCCTAACCCCCTGCAGACTGCTGATTCAGTCCTTCAAAAATCTAGGTAATAGTCATGCTTGTCTGGAATCACAATGTGAGTCTGTGTCCACTCCTACAATCATCCTGCCAGAAGCATGTCCTTTTCTAATCATTCGGCTAAAGCATAAGTACTTGTAAACTCAAGTTGCTGTCAACTACTAGCACTCTAGTTACCCTGTCACTGTCTATGCACTTGCTGAATGGCTTAGGCATTGAGACAAGCAGTGGTACAGTCAAATGTGCACAATGTATGCGGTTTCCTAAGTCCCTGCAGACTACAGATTCAGTCCTGCAAATATCCAGGTAATACTCATGCTTGTCTGGAATCACACTGTGAGGCTCTTTCCACTCCTACAATCATCCTGACAGAAGCATGTCCTTATCTAATCACTCTGCTAAAAGATAAGTACTTATAAATTCAGCTTCTGTCAACTACTAGCACTCTAGGTACCCAGTCACTGTCTAAGCACTTGCACAATGACTCAGGCATTGAGACAAGCAGTGGTATAGTCAAATGTGCACAATGTATGCAGTCCCCTAAGTCCCTGCAGACTACTGATTCAGTCCTGCAAAAATCCAGGTAATACTCATGCTTGTCTGGAATCGCACTGTGAGTCTGTGTCCACTCCTACAATCATCCTGACAGAAGCATGTCCTTATCTAATCACTCTGCTGAAACATAAGTACCCATAAACTCACCTTGCTGTCAACTACCAGCACTCTAGGTACCCAGTCACTGTCTATGCACTTTCACAATAACTCAGGCTTTGAGACAAGCAGTGGTACAATCAAATGTGCACAATGTATGCGGTCCCCTAACCCCTTGCAGACTACTGATTCAGTCCTGCAAAAATACAGATAATAGTCATGCTTGTCTGGAATCACACTGTGAGTCTCTGTCCACTCCTACAATCATCCTGACAGAAGCATGTCCTTATCTAATCACTCTGCTAAAACATAAGTACCTATAAACTAACCTTGCTGTCAACTACTAGCACTCTAGGTATCCAGTCACTGTCCATGCGCTTGCACAATGACTCAGGCAAGGAAACAAGCAGTGGTACAATCAAATGTGCACAATGTATGCGGTCTCCTAACCCCCTGCAGACTACTGATTCAGTCCTTCAAAAATCTATGTAATAGTCATGCTTGTCTGGAATCACACTGTGAGTCTGTTTCCACTCCTACAATCATCCTGACAGAAGCATGTCCTTTTCTAATCACTCCGCTAAAGCATAAGTACTTATAAACTCAAGTTGCTATCAACTACTAGCACTCTAGTTACCATGTCACTGTCTATGCAACTTGCACAATGACTCAGGCATTGAGACAAGCAGTGGTACAGTCAAATGTGCACAATGTATGCGGTCTCCTAAGTCCCTGCAGAGTACTGATTCAGTCCTGCAAAAATCCAGGTAATACTCATGCATGTCTGGAATCACACTGTGAGTCTGTTTCCACTCCTACAATATTCCTGACAGAAGCATGTCCTTATATAATCACTCTGCTAAAACATAAGTACTTATAAATTCACCTTCTGTCAACTACTAGCACTCTAGGTACCCAGTCACTGTCTATGCACTTGCACAATGACTCAGGCATTGAGACAAGCAGTGGTGCAATCAAGTGTGCACAATGTATGCGGTCCCCTAACCCCTTGCAGACTACTGATTCAGTCCTTCAAAAATCCAGGTAATAGTCATGCTTGTCTGGAATCACACTGTGAGTCTCTGTCCACTCCTACAATCATCCTGACAGAAGCATGTCCTTATCTAATCACTCTGCTAAAACATAACTACCTATAAACTCACCTTGCTGTCAACCACTAGCACTCTAGGTATCCAGTCACTGTCCATGCACTTGCACAATGACTCAGGCATCGAGACAAGCAGTGGTACAGTCAAATGTGCACAATTTATGCGATCTCCTAACCCCCTGCAGACTAATGATTCAGTCCTTCAAAAATCTAGGTAATAGTCATGCTTGTCTGGAATCACACTGTGAGTCTGTGCCCACTCCTACAATCATCCTGACAGAAGCATGTCCTTTTCTAATCACTCCGCTAAACCATAAGTACTTATAAACTCAAGTTGCTGTCAACTACTAGCACTCTAGTTACCCTGTCACTGTCTATGCACTTGCACAATGAATCAGGCATTGAGACAAGCAGTGGTATAGTCAAATGTGCACAATGTTTGTGGTCTCCTAAGTCACTGCAGACTACAGATTCAGTACTGCAAAAATCCAGGTAATACTCATGCTTGTCTGGAATCACACTGTGAGTCTGTTTCCACTCGTACAATCATCCTGACAGAAGCATGTCCTTATCTAATCACTCTGCTAAAACATAATTACTTATAAATTAACCTTCTGTCAACTACTAGCACTCTAGTTACCCAGTCACTGTCTATGCACTTGCACAATGACTCAGGCATTGGGACAAGCAGTGGTATAGTCAAATATGCACAATGTATGCAGTCCCCTAAGTTCCTGCAGACTACAGATTCAGTCCTGCAAAAATCCAGGTAATACTCTTGCTTGTCTGGAATAACACTGTGAGTCTGTGTCCACTCCTACAATCATCCTGACTGAAGCATGTCCTTATCTAATCACTCTGCTAAAACATAAGTAACTATAAACTCACCTTGCTGTCAACTACCAGCACTCTAGGTATCCAGTCACTGCCTATGCACTTTCACAATAACTCAGGCTTTGAGACAAGCAGTGGTACAATCAAATGTGCACAATGTATGCGGTCCCCTTACCCCTTACAGACTACTGATTCAGTCCTGCAAAAATCCAGGTAATAGTCATGCTTGTCTGGAATCACACTGTGAGTCTCTGTTCACTCCTACAGTCATCCTGACAGAAGCATGTCCTTATCTAATCACTCTGCTGAAACATAAGCACTTATAAACGTATCCTGCTGTCAACTACTAGCACTCTAGGTACCCAGTCACTGTCTATGCACTTGCACAATGACTCAGGCATTGAGACAAGCAGTGGTGCAGTCAAATGTGCCCAATGTATGCTGTCCCCTCAGTCCCTGCAGACTACTGATTCAGTCCTGCAAAAATCCAGGTAATGGTAATGCAAGTCAGAAATAACACTGTGAGTCTGTGTCCACTCCTACAATCATCCTGACAGAAGCATGTCCTTATCCAATCACTCTGCTGAATGAAACATAAGCACTTATAAAGTCACTGTGCTGTTAAGTAGCAGTACTCTAGCTACCCAGTCACTGTCTATGCACTTGCACAATGACTCAGGCATTGAGACAAGTAGTGGTACAGTCAAATGTGCACAATGTATGCGGTCCCCCAAATCCCTGCAGACTACTGATTCAGTCCTGCTAAAATCCAGGTAATAGTCATGCAAGTCAGGAATCACACTGTGAGTCTGTGTCCACTCCTACAATCATCCTGACAGCATGTCCTTATCTAATCACTCTGCTGAAATATAAGCACTTATAAATCACTGTGCTTTTAACTACCAGTACTCTAGCTACTCATTCACTGTCTATGCAGTACTTCAGTAAATTAATTGTGCTTTCAAAAGAAAGTGTTTACATGTTTTTTTTATGTAGAATGTGTTTGTTTAGTAATAGAGTAGTATATGTTATAGATGTAATTAAATAATATTATATATATTTATTTTTTACAGATATTGTTCATCATCATTAAAATAAATGTATCATGGCTAGAAAAACAGAAAAGAGGAAACAACAGAAAAAGTCCTATTATTTGAAGAAAACTCAAAAGCAAGAATTAGATAAACAACAACATGTGGGGCAAAAGAAAAAGTCTTGAGGTAAGAGAACAAAATAATTTATTTAAAACATTTCAAAGCCTAGAAACAGTGTGCACATTGTGGAAAGTACAAAGAATGCCTGAACAACAAAAAAGAATAAGAAGAAAAGAAACATAAATAATGGGAAATCACATTCAAAAGAAACAATGTATGGTAAAAGGAGGAAGAGTCAGTGTGAAGCAATTAGAAAGAAATTGTTTTACAATAGAGTTGTTTTTAATTTGTTGAAAGATGTGAAGAAGTACAAAAGAAGATCAGCATTTTATAAAAAGAAGAAACAAATTGAAACTATTGTTGAGAAGGTTTTTGAATTAAAATAAATGTATTAATTTTAGTTTTAAATAGAATTTGATCACTAGATAAACCAATACATTTTTTAAAGGCCAACATTAAGAAGGAGAGATTAATTAACAGAAGTAACTTTTGTGATTTTTTTTGGGTGAATGGAAACACAGTTCAAGTTCAGAGCCTTTTTTAATGAAGAGAGTTATTTTCAAACCAATACATTATTGCTTGCAGTTGATACAGTGGGCGAGCTTATGAGGTTAGAAATGGTTGTCCAATTGAGAAAGTGAAGATGGTTCCCAGAAAGGTAGAAGAAGTGTTAGCTGATGAAGTTCTAGGGATATGTCCCAAAGCTCCAGTGTATACTTTGGATTGTAGTAGTATTTGTAGTATCTAACAGGAATCTATTGATATTTTCTGGAATTTTTTACGAGAGTATACAAAAAAAAGTACTAAACAATAGATTAAGATGTTGCTAGGACTAGATCCTTGCAGAGTGAAAAGAAAATACTGGTTTGCAAGGTCATTCTCTGGCTTGTCTTTCTAGAAAAGTATATCAAAGTATTTTTCATCATTTTTAGAACGTTAGCAGTACATCATTCTCAAATGCGGAAGTTAGTCAGATGATTGTATTACGCAAAAAGTCCAGCAATAATTGCAGCCTAGGAATCCTCCTGTCACTCCCATGCACTTCCTCAATCACCCATCCAGCACTATCTTCTTATCCTATTACTCCGCTAATACCTAAGCACTTATTAATTCAGCGCGCACTCTCTTTGCAGCACTATAATCATTCCAAATACTAGTGATGTACTTATGGAGTGGCCGAGTCACTAACACAAATAAACATACAATATTCTCTGCACTATGCATGCAGACCTCTTACCACATACATACTATCGGAACACTCTGGTAAATACTACGGTACTACCCATGCAGCCTAGGATTCCTCCTGTCACTTCTGTGCACTTCCTCAATCACCCATCCAGCACTATCTTCTTATCCTAACACTCCACCAATACCTAAGCACTCATAAATTAACCATGGACTCTGTTTGCAGCACTGTAATCATTCCAATTGCTAGTGATGTACTTATGGAGTGGCCTAGCCAGTAACACAGGTACACCTACAATATTCTCTGCACAATGCATGCACACCTTTAACCACATACATACTATTAGGACACTCTTCTAAGTACTAAGGTAGTAGGCATAGAACCTAACATTCTTCCTCTAACTCCCATGCACTTCCTCAATCACCCATCCAGCACTATCTTCTTATCCTATCACTCCACGAATAGCTAAGCACTTATAAATTGATCCAGCACTGTCTTTGCAGCACTGTAATCATTCCAATTACTAGTGATGGACTTATGGAGTGGCCTAGCCACTAAAACAAGAACACCTACAATATTATCTGTCACTCTCATGCACTTCCTCAATCACCCATTCACACTTTCCTAAGCACCTCCAATCTAATATCCTCCTCATACATTAGAAATCCTCTTGTGTAATAATGCATGCACTAGTGATGCATGTATGTAATCACCATTCACTACTAATGCATTCTTTCACTCAATCATACTCTACAGATATACTCAAGCAAACTTTCAAACATTATAATGCAATTCTTCTTCTTTTTTTAACCAGATAAGGTAGTTCTGAGAAGAATTTTTTTTTCTTTTATCTTTTATTTTTTTGTGTTTTTTGAACAGTTTTGAATTTTTTGGGTGTTTTTTTAAAAAACTGAACAAAAAAGCATTAAAAAAACTATGAACTTTTGGAATTAATTATCATTCCAAAAACAGAATGTTCTCCATAACAGATCACCTTTTTGCATTTAATGCAGTACTGTTCCAAAAAAGCGAATTCAGGCCTAATTTTGAGAGGAATCATGGTTGACGATGCTCCTGGGGTGCTTGCAACACCTGGTTGTGGATTCTCTGCTGATCGTTGTATTTCTTCCTGTGCAAGATTTCGGAGATGAATAGTATGAAGATGCTTGTACATACTAGCTGTACCGCAAGAGTATTTCTTTTTGCTGCCTCTTGACAGCACGTTCTCACACAGCTTGCATGTAACCTTTGTTGCATTTACTTTTTTTTGTCCTTCAGGAAAAGTAAAAAGCTTCCATACCACTGACCCCGGTCTCTTCTTGGGTGGTGCCTCCTCTAACACCTCTTCATCTGAAGAAACGTGAACTTCTCCCTGCTGAGATGCCATTGCAAGGGTTCAGGTTTAAATCAACACCAAATAAAATCAAATAACTTCTAGAAGGAGAAGAGATATTTCCCTTAAGCTGCTCTATGAAGAATGAAGAAAACGGGTGGGGTCCTTCAACTGTTACTGTGGGAAATATTAGGAACCAATCAAATCCTTTTTTTTTAGGTCACTTGGGAGTTGCACACCCAGTGCGCATGAAGAACGCACCCGAAGCGACTCCGCGAAAATATATTTAAAAATAATATAGGTTTATTTCAAGTAGAAATATATGATGTTTATGAATACATGAGATAATCCTTTGCCCTAATATGTACATTAAAGACACATACATATCATTTTGGAATATAACATTTTTTGCTGGAGTCGCGCACCCAATGAGCATCAGCACGTATATGACGTCACGTGTGGCCCGCCACTGCGCAAGCGTCACGTACCATAATGCGCATGTGTCGTGAATAAGCAGAAGAAGAAGTCGCACACCGGTCGCATACCAATCGCGCACACCACGTAACATTATACACATTATACGTCACACGTCGTACACATATCCTTCACGACTCTTCCAAAATTGCGGCTAGCATACACACACCCGCCATGGTAGGTACGCTTTCGGGTGCGCGACTCCTTAATAATAAAAAAGAAAATAATATAAATATATTACATTTGTTTAAAACCCTAAATAATTAAACAATAGTTCGTTATTTTTTTGCAATTTTCAGAAAAATATATAATGTTTAATATATAATATATTTACACATAAACAGTTCAAAAACTGTAGAAATTCAGTACAACAAACATAGGTATAACTACTATTATACTTAAAAATTTGCATTTAAAAAACCTTTGAAACTCACTGAAAAAAACATAGGTTTCAGAGACGTTATAGTTAGAAATTAGCATGTAAAAAACCTTTTCACTGAAAAAACCATAGGTTTCAGTCGCGTTATAGTTAGAAATTACCATTTAAAAAACCTTTGAAATTCACTGAAAAAAACATAGGTTTCAGAGACGTTATAGTTAGAAATTACCATTTAAAAAACCTTAGAAATTCACTGAAAAAACCATAGGTTTCATGGGTGTTATAGTTAGCTGGACATTTCACTCGTACAAAACCATAGAAATTCCTCTGTTATAGTTACTTCTGCTAACTATAACTCGCACGCCCGCAATGCACTGCTGATGATGTCACATATTACATCATTCATGACATGGTCAGTGACATCATTGATGATATCACTGATGACATATCAAATGACATCACTGATGGCATCACTGATGACATCATCCACGTGACAATCTGATACACCTCATCACACACTAGTATAACCAATGATCACTCACTGTAAAATACAGAGTACCATATTTGAAACCATTGACATACACATACCAGTTACTACATACGCACTCACTGATTCCTAAGTCTACACACACAACTGTCCATCCACCCACAAAATCACGTATACATGCAGTCACTGATCAATACAACACTATCAAATGCACTCATACACCTTTATAGACATTGACACATCAGCAGTCATCCTAGTCGGTTATGCAGTTATCCTACTCACTCATGAAAAAAATCAATCACACTTACATTTACTCACCTACACAGTTATACACAGAACACCTCATTTATTTATACACATAGTAAGTCATAGTTACTATGTTAAAAAATCCCTATTACAATTATACACTTATTCATACAGTTACTCTCACAATCACTGACTCTTACGTATGCCTTTTATTTTTGTCCTTTTTGGAGTTGTACCACTGAGACATATATTCACTCACCAACACACAAATAAACACACTCAGTCACCCAAACAACTGTTTCCATAAACACTCCTAAACCCATACGCCTAGTCAATCAACCACTCACACATCTATGCATAGAGTTACACCCCCCCACCTAACCACAGATACACTCAGTCTCCCATACAAATACTCAGCCAACTAATCAATAACTAATATAGACACTCATGTAGTTAGTGACCAACTGATGCAGCAGGTTATACAACAACAGAGACAGTGATGCACACATTCACATAGTTTACTTACTAACCCATGTATTTAGTGAGACACTTTTAACTACTCGCTTAAACAGACATTCAAACAGCTACTAAATCCTCCATCCAGACAGTTATATAACCACTCAATCTTCAATACAGATTGCTATATATAAAATACGTATTTAAATTTCAAACAAAACCACATTCTCAGAGATTGCATCAGTGATGTCATTTAAGATGTAATCAGTGATGTCACTGACCATGTCTTGAATACCGTAATATGTGACATCATCAGCAGTGCATTGCGGGCGCAATAGTTATAGTTTGCAGAACTAACTATAACAGAGGAATTTCTATGGTTTTGTATGATTGAAATGTCGCGCTAACTATAACACCCATGAAACCTATATTTTTTCAGTGAATATATATAAATAAAAAGAATGTATCTCTCCTGAAGAAAAGGTCAGCACTTGAATCTCCGGAGTAGTCAGTTTTTATTTCAGAGGCAGCACTAGTAAAAGCTTGGCACGCTTTTCGGCTGTTGCTTCAGCCTTTGTCAACCATAAAATACATCATGGTGTTCACTTCATTTAAATTCTCCTCACAGGTATTGGTAATTACATAAACATAAAAGAGTTTCTTTTGTACTCCCGTATTTAAATTCACTCAAAAATGTATTTTACAAAACCTGTAGAAATGTTTACTTTAGGTTCCAGCAGAAAAAAAAGCCCTTTCCTTAAGTTTTGTCAGCATCAAGCTTGCTGCATTGTCTTAATGGAATCTATAAATCATGTCCTTCATTCACAAGTTCATTTCAAACCTGATAGCAGTCTTTCCCAAAAATATTTTCTAGCTTTCTAGTAAGTATTTAAATAAAGTTCACATTTATGTTCTGCAACTTTCATTTGGATTTACGATATAAACGTTATGTTCAGTTACATAGTCCATGAAGTCAAACATCAGTGCTCACCCTTCTATTTCTCTGTTTTCACTACTTGAGCTTGCATTTTCAATACATGTGCTGTCAAATAATAAAGGGGTCCCAGAGAATCACTACTAGGCATGTGCTTTTGCCTTGCCCTGCTCTGAACATCATCTCTGGCAGAACATAAATGTGAACTTTATTTAAATACTTACCGGCAAGCTGGAAAATATTTTTTTAGGGGCAGGAATCGTTTGGAGAACCTGATCAATGTCTGGGCTCAACCTGAACAGAAAGTTGCGGCCACTGTTTTATCAATAGGGAATCGTTCCTTGGGCTGAACATTTCTGTGAAAGCTAATTCAAGGTGTCAGGGTGGAGATCCTCTGACCCCATGTTTCAGAAATGGGGGTATTAGTGACATAAGCTATGTGTCCAAAATGGATTTTTTTGATCACTAGTGATATTCGCGATGATGCCACGACCGCCAGTAGGGCCCCACTGTACCATGAACGGGACCTCTCAAATATTGCAGCTACACCGCAAATATTGGTGAAAAATATAAAACAAAAAGTATCTATATCTATATACATACCCTCACTGGTCTCAGTAACAGACTTGTGTATTTACTCACATATCCACTCAGACACTCATACACCCACTCACATACCCACTCACACACTAAAACATCCAGTAACATACCCACTCAGATACTCTTGCACCCACTCACATACCCACTCAGTTACAAATTCAACCACTTACAGACTCACTCAGAGAGTGACACACCCATGTACAGTCCTACTCAGAGAGTCATGCACCTACTTAGAGACCTACTCATAGACTTAGGCGTACAGTCTCATACCCACCCAGAGACTCTTACACCTACTCACAGACCCACCTGGGCACTCATGTACCACTCACAGACCCACTCAAATACTCATGCATCCACTTACAGACTCACTCGGAGAGTCATGCACCTATATACAGACCCACTCAGAGACTCACACACCCACTTACGGACCCACTCACACACTCATGTATATACTCAAGATCACTGTTCCCTCTAGTGCGTGCGCGCGCGCACCACTCCTGACCTCAGCACGCACCACCTCGCGTGGAGCGCGCACACGGTCAGGACGTTGCGCCGCCGGCCGCTTTGAAAGGAGCGAGCGGCGCGAATGAAGAGCGAATGAAGCGGTAAGGAGGCGGGGGGAGGGCTTGTGGCGCTTGCGGCTATGAGGGAGTGCGGGGCAGACTCTGGCCTTTTGTTTAAGTATTGATGTTAATCAGACCCCCTTCACGGGCTACGATTAACAGCAATACTTAAACAAAAGGCCTGAGCCTTCCCCGCGCTTTCCTAACAAAAGCGTAGACAGTTTCCAAACACACGCTGTGTTTGTAAACTGTCTACGCTTTTGTTAGGAAAGCGTGGGGAAGACTCTGGCCTTTTGTTTAAGTATTGCTGTTAATCGGAGCCCGTGAAGGGGGTCTGATTAACATCAATACTTAAACAAAAGGCCAGAGTGGCTCGGGAAACGAGCGGAACATGAGGCAAAAGGGGCAATTAAACAGGGAAAAAGTAAGTTGGACAGACGGCAGAAGGGCACCAAAAACAAGGGGACAAAACGAGTGGAACACAGGACAGAAAGGGACAAAACGAGTGGGACTGACGGCAGAAGGGCACCAAAACGAGTGGGATAGAGGGCAGAAGGGCACCAAAAACGAGTGGAACACAGGACAGAAAGGGACAAAACAAGTGGAACACAGGACAGAAAGGGACAAAACGAGTGGAACACAGGACAGAAAGGGACAAAACGAGTGGGACAGAAGGCAGAA
This sequence comes from Lissotriton helveticus, assembly GCF_964261635.1. NCBI lineage: Eukaryota > Metazoa > Chordata > Amphibia > Caudata > Salamandridae > Lissotriton > Lissotriton helveticus. The sequence goes on from NC_136059.1 coordinate 1,295,638,000, forward strand.
GGGCACCAAAAACGAGGGGAAAAAAAAATGAGTGGAACACAGGACAGAAAGGGACAAAACGAGTGGGACAGAGGGCAGAAGGGCACCAAAAACGAGTGGGACAGAGGGCAGAAGGGCACCAAAAGCGAGTGGGACAGAGGGCAGAAGGGCACCAAAAACAAGTGGGATAGAGGGCAGACGGGCACCAAAAATGAGTGGGACAGAGGGCAGAAAGGCACCAAAAACAAGAGAAAAACGAGTGGGACAGAGGGCAAAAAGGCACAAAAAACGAGTGGGACAGAGGGCAGAAGGGCACAAAAAACAAGGGAAAAACGAGTGGAACACAGGACAGAAAGGGACAAAACGAGTGGGACAGACGGCAGAAGGGCACCAAAAACGAGTGGGACAGAGGGCAGAATGGCACCAAAAACGAGTGGGACAGAGGGCAGAAGGGCACAAAAAACGAGTGGGACAGAGGGCAGAAGGGCACCAAAAATTAGTGGGGCAGAGGGCAGAAGGGCAACAAAAACGAGTGGGACAGAGGGCGGAAGGGCACCAAAAACGAGTGGGACAGAGGGCAGAAAGGCACAAAAAACGAGTGGGACAGAGGGCAGAAAGGCAAAAAAACGAGTGGGACAGAGGGCAGAAGGGTACCGAAAACGAGTGGGACAGAGGGCAGAAGGACACCAAAAACAAGTGGGATAGAGGGCAGAAGGGCACCAAAAGCGAGTGGGACAGAGGGCAGAAGGGCACCAAAAACAAGGGAAAAACGAGTGGGACAGAGGGCAGAAAGGCACAAAAAACGAGTGGTACAGAGGGCAGAAGGGCACAAAAATCAAGGGAAAAACGAGTGGAACACAGGACAGAAAGGGGCAAAACGAGTGAGACAGAGGACAGAAGGGCACCAAAAACGAGTGGGAAAGAGGGCAGAATGGCACCAAAAACGAGTGGGACAGAGGGCAGAAGGGCACAAAAAACGAGTGGGACAGAGGGCAGAAGGGTACCAAAAACGAGTGAGACAGAGAGCAGAAAGGCACAAAAAACGAGTGGGACAGAGGGCAGAAAGGCAAAAAAACGAGTGGGACAGAGGGCAGAAGGGCACCAAAAATGAGTGAGAGAGAGGGCAGAATGGCACCAAAAACGAGCGGGACAGAGGGCAGAAGGGCACCAAAAACAAGTGGGATAGAGGGCAGACGGGCACCAAAAATGAGTGGGACAGAGGCCAGAAAGGCACCAAAAACAAGGGAAAAACGAGTGGGACAGAGGGCAAAAAGGCACAAAAATCGAGTGGGACAGAGGGCAGAAGGGCACAAAACACAAGGGAAAAACGAGTAGAACACAGGACAGAAAGGGACAAAACGAGTGGGACAGACGGCAGAAGGGCACCAAAAACGAGTGGGACAGAGGGCAGAATGGCACCAAAAACGAGTGGGACAGAGGGCAGAAGGGCACAAAAAACGAGTGGGACAGAGGGCAGAAGGGCACCAAAAATTAGTGGGGCAGAGGGCAGAAGGGCACCAAAAACGAGTGGGACAGAGGGCGGAAGGGCACCAAAAACGAGTGGGACAGAGGGCAGAAAGGCACAAAAAACGAGTGGGACAGAGGGCAGAAAGGCAAAAAAACGAGTGGGACAGAGGGCAGAAGGGCACCAAAAACGAGTGGGACAGAGGGCAGAAAGACAAAAAAAAAACGAGTGGGACAGATGGCAGAAGGGCACCAAAAACGAGTGGGACAGAGGGCAGAAGGGCACCAAAAACAAGTGGGATAGAGGGCAGAAGGGCACCAAAAACGAGTGGGACAGAGGGCAGAAGGACACCAAAAACAAGGGGAAAACGAGTGGGACAGAGGGCAGAAAGGCACAAAAAACGAGTGGTACAGAGGGCAGAAGGGCACAAAAATCAAGGGAAAAACGAGTGGAACACAGGACAGAAAGGGACACAACGAGTGGGACGGAGGACAGAAGGGCACCAAAAACGAGTGGGAAAGAGGGCAGAATGGCACCAAAAACAAGTGGGACAGAGGGCAGAAGGGCACAAAAAACGAGTGGGACAGAGGGCAGAAGGGCACCAAAAACGAGTGAGACAGAGGGCAGAAAGGCACAAAAAACGAGTGGGACAGAGGGCAGAAAGGCAAAAAAACGAGTGGGACAGAGGGCAGAAGGGCACCAAAAACGAGTGAGAGAGAGGGCAGAATGGCACCAAAAACGAGTGGGACAGAGGGCAGAAGGGCACAAAAACAAGTGGGACAGAGGGCAGAAGGGCACCAAAAACGAGTGGCATTTGGTGCCGCAGACACGCGCGGTTTGGTTCCTGGCGCACATAGCCATGGTTGCAGCGCACAGAGACCCTCCACTGCCGCACACAGAGGAAAAAAATTAGAGGGAACATTGCTCAAGATCCACTGAAACACTCATATACCCACTCACAGACCCACTCAGACAATCATACAATCACTCACACATGCATTTAGTCACTCACACTCTCAGTCACAGACCTTCTCAGAGACTTATGCACTCATTTGCTCACTCATACACTCAGAGACGCACAAACTCACAAGCAGACTCACTCAGATATACCTGTACCCACTAATTCACCCAACTCAAAGACTCATGAATCCTGTCACGGACCCACCCAGACCCTTGCCCTCCCAATCACAGACCCACTCGGACACTCATTCACCCACTCACAGATACATTTAGACACTCATACACCCACTCACAGACCCACTCAGACACTCACACATCCATTGAGTCACTCACACGCCTACTCACATACCCACTTAGAGACTTATGCACCCAGTCACTCATACACTCAGAGACTCATGCACCTACTCAGTCCCACTCAGAAACTTACGCAGCCACTCACAAAATCAATCAGACACACATATACCCACTCATTCACCCACTCAGACATCGCTTAGGCACTCATGTATCCACTCACAGAACCAGTCAGACAGTCATGTACTTACTCACAAATGCACAAAGGCACTCACGCACATACTCACAGATCAACTGAGAGACTCATGCAACCAATCACAGACCTATTGAGACACCCACTCATAGATACACTGAGACAATCACACAGTTTGTTACAAAATCATTGATAGACTGATGCACCGGCTCATAGATCCACTCACATATTTATACAGTGAATGAGAGACTTACTGATACAGTGATGTATGCAGTCACAGATTACACTTGAAGAAGTATAGACTGTGTTATAGAGATATTAAGGGAGTTACACATGCTATTATAGAGTCGTTTTGCAGTTATAGGTTTTAAATGTGTTGGTGGCTGAAATTCGCTTATAAAACCAAAGGTTACAGGGATGTTATAGTTAAGAATTAGCATTTAAAAATCTGTGATGTTATTTTAGGTGTCTTCAGTGATGTAATGAGTGATGTAATTGACTATGTAATTAGTGATGGAATATGTTAGGTCATAAGCAGCTAACTATAACTGCTCAATTTCTCTGGTTTTGAACGAGTGAAATATTAGCCTAGCTCTATAGACCGTATAACCTTCATTTTTTTCAGTAAACTTGTAGTTTTTTTTCAATTCTACTTCATTGACTTGCCGGGCCTGCTTTTTAAAAAAAATGTTTTATTAGGGGAGGGGCCACGTGGCTCCCCTTCGCTGGGCTGATTTCAGGCCCAGGGAACCAGTGCCCTGAGGCCCAGCCTTATTTTATCATTTTTTTTTATTTTGGGGAGGTAGGCCGTGCGCTCCTCCCTCCCTAGGTCATTTTTTGCCCTGAGGACCACATCCCCCAGGGCCCACCCTTTAAAAAAAATATATTACTAGTAAGGGTAGGGGCCAGGCAAACCCCCCTCCTCCCCAGGCTGCCCATCGCCCAGGTCCAGCCATTTAGAGATGAGAAAGGGGACTGCCAAATTGGGCCATGGGGATCCCATCACATGGGGCCTGGCCATTTTAAAGTGGGTGCCTCCAGAGGACTCGCTCTCCACGGGTACCGCTAGGAGAGCCTGAAGGCCCTACACTCCCTGTCGGATCCCTGATGCCTGTGGAAGCTGGCATTTCTTTCACACGCAGGGAGCTGCTGGAAAAGCAGCTCCCTGTGCTTGAAAGCAATTCTGATGTACGAATGCCTGTTGCACAACTCCAAAGGAAAAGTACAGAAATTCCATGCCTTGATGGACACTTCAAAGATCCAATCGCCGCTGTCAGAGAGAACACCAATGTTTTTAAAGTTCAAATTCTTCTTTAAATAAATCTTGTTGGACAGCCAAAAATTGAGAACATTCTTAATGCTCTTGTTTGCTGGAGCATTTGCGGTATCTTAGTGGGAGTGGTAAAGCTCCCGCAAAGTCACAACAAACAGCTATGTCCCAGGGGTGGGCACCCCGGGACTGAACAGGAGCCGGCCGAGGGGTGGAGGTTCCCAGGGCCATCCGTGGCTCCATGAGGGGACCACACAACCCCCTTAAAAGTACAAGTTAGCCTTGGGGGATTGATGGTCCCCATTGCTGGGGTCAGCGACAGACCCCGACATTATTGTATTCTAGCCCTGGGGAGATGGCAGTCCCCAGGGCTCTGGGGGGTCCACTTGACACCACCTTATTTTTAATATATTGCCCTGGGGAGGTGGTGGTCCCCGTGGCTACGTGGGGCCACGTAGGCCCCCTGCATTCATTTTATAATGAGTCCTGGGGAGTTGTTGCTCCCAGGGGGGCAGCAGAGGCTTACACTCGCATTAATTTAATTAATTTTAAGTTAGCCCTGGGAAGGTGGCGGTCTCTGGGGTGGCAGAGTGGCTGCTCTGCCCCTGCATTACTTACTAAACATTTGCCCGGGGTGAGGGTACCTGGGGCTGCAGGGGTGGAAGCACGGGCCCCCTTGCATTAGTTACAGACATTTGCTCCAGGGAAGTGGCTGTTCTCAAGGTGCGGAGGTGCCACATTGGCATTCAAGATCACTGTTCCCTCTAGGGCGTGCGCGCGCGCGCACCACTCCTGACCTCAGCACGCACCACCTCGCGTGGAGCGCGCACACGGTCAGGACGTTGCGCCGCCAGACGCTTTGAAAGGAGCGAGCGGCGCGAATGAAGAGCGAATGAAGCGGAGCGGTCGTGAGGCATGCAGGTAAGGAGGCGGGGGGAGGGCTTGTGGCGCTTGCGGCTATGAGGGAGTGCGGGGCAGACTCTGGCCTTTTGTTTAAGTATTGATGTTAATCAGACCCCCTTCACGGGCTACGATTAACAGCAATACTTAAACATAAGGCCAGAGCCTTCCCCGCGCTTTCCTAACAAAAGCGTAGACAGTTTCCAAACACACGCTGTGTTTGTAAACTGTCTACGCTTTTGTTAGGAAAGCGTGGGGAAGACTCTGGCCTTTTGTTTAAGTATTGCTGTTAATCGGAGCCCGTGAAGGGGGTCTGATTAACATCAATACTTAAACAAAAGGCCAGAGTGGCTCGGAAACGAGCTGAACTTGAGGCAAAAGGGGCACAAAAGCAGGGAAAAAGTAAGTTGGACAGACGGCAGAAGGGCACCAAAAACAAGGGGACAAAACGAGTGGAACACAGGACAGAAAGGGACAAAACGAGTGGGACTGACGGCAGAAGGGCACCAAAACGAGTGGGATAGAGGGCAGAAGGGCACCAAAAACAAGGGGACAAAACGAGTGGAACACAGGACAGAAAGGGACAAAACGAGTGGAACACAGGACAGAAAGGGACAAAACGAGTGGAACACAGACAGAAAGGGACAAAACAAGTGGGAGAGAAGGCAGAAGGGCACCAAAAACGAGGGGAAAAAAAGAGTGGAACACAGGACAGAAAGGGACAAAACGAGTGGGACAGAGGGCAGAAGGGCACCAAAAACGAGTGGGACAGAGGGCAGAAGGGCACCAAAAACGAGTGGGACAGAGGGCAGAAGGGCACCAAAAACAAGTGGGATAGAGGGCAGACGGGCACCAAAAATGAGTGGGACAGAGGGCAGAAAGGCACCAAAAACAAGGGAAAAACGAGTGGGACAGAGGGCAAAAAGGCACAAAAAACGAGTGGGACAGAGGGCAGAAGGGCACAAAAAACAAGGGAAAAACGAGTGGAACACAGGACAGAAAGGGACAAAACGAGTGGGACAGATGGCAGAAGGGCACCAAAAACGAGTGAGACAGAGGGCAGAATGGCACCAAAAACCAGTGGGACAGAGGGCAGAAGGGCACAAAAAACGAGTGGACAGAGGGCAGAAGGGCACCAAAAATGAGTGGGGCAGAGGGCAGAAGGGCACCAAAAACGAGTGGGACAGAGGGCGGAAGGGCACCAAAAACGAGTGGGACAGAGGGCAGAAAGGCACAAAAACCGAGTGGGACAGAGGGCAGAAAGGCAAAAAAACGAGTGGGACAGAGGGCAGAAGGGCACCAAAAATGAGTGGGACAGAGGGCAGAAGGACACCAAAAACAAGTGGGATAGAGGGCAGAAGGGCACCAAAAATGAGTGGGACAGAGGGCAGAAGGGCACCAAAAACAAGGGAAAAACGAGTGGGACAGAGGGCAGAAAGGCACAAAAAACGAGTGGTACAGAGGGCAGAAGGGCACAAAATCAAGGGAAAAACGAGTGGAACACAGGACAGAAAGGGACAAAACGAGTGGGACAGAGGACAGAAGGGCACCAAAAACGAGTGGGAAAGAGGGCAGAATGGCACCAAAAACGAGTGGGACAGAGGGCAGAAGGGCACAAAAATGAGTGGGAAAGAGGGCAGAAGCGCACCAAAAACGAGTGAGACAGAGGGCAGAAAGGCACAAAAAACGAGTGGGACAGAGGGCAGAAAGGCAAAAAAACGAGTGGGACAGAGGGCAGAAGGGCACCAAAAACGAGTGAGAGAGAGGGCAGAATGGCACCAAAAACGAGTGGGACAGAGGGCAGAAGGGCACCAAAAAAGAGTGGAACACAGGACAGAAAGGGACAAAACAAGTGGGACAGAGGGCAGAAGGCACCAAAAACGAGTGGGACAGAGGGCAGAAGGGCACCAAAAACGAGTGGGACAGAGGACAGAAGGGCACCAAAAACAAGTGGGATAGAGGGCAGACGGGCACCAACAATGAGTGGGACAGAGGGCAAAAAGGCACCAAACACAAGGGAAAAACGAGTGGGACAGAGGGCAAAAAGGCACAAAAAACGAGTGGGACAGAGGGCAGAAGGGCACAAAAAACAAGGGAAAAACGAGTGGAACACAGGACAGAAAGGGACAAAACGAGTGGGACAGACGGCAGAAGGGCACCAAAAATGAGTGGGACAGAGGGCAGAATGGCACCAAAAACGAGTGGGACAGAGGGCAGAAGGGCACAAAAACGAGTGGGACAGAGGACAGAAGGGCACCAAAAATTAGTGGGCAGAGGGCAGAAGGGCACCAAAACGAGTGGGACAGAGGGCGGAAGGGCACCAAAAATGAGTGGGGCAGAGGGCAGAAGGGCACCAAAAACGAGTGGGACAGAGGGCAGAAAGGCACAAAAAACGAGTGGGACAGAGGGCAGAAAGGCAAAAAAACGAGTGGGACAGAGGGCAGAAGGGCACAAAAAACGAGTGGGACAGAGGGCAGAAGGACACCAAAAACAAGTGGGATAGAGGGCAGAAGGGCACCAAAAACGAGTGGGACAGAGGGCAGAAGGGCACAAAAAACGGGTGGGACAGAGGGCAGAAGGGCACCAAAAATAAGTGGGGCAGAGGGCAGAAGGGCACCAAAAACGAGTGGGACAGAGGGCGGAAGGGCACCAAAAACGAGTGGGACAGAATGCAGAAAGGCACAAAAAACGAGTGGGACAGAGGGCAGGAGGGCACCAAAAACAAGTGGGATAGAGGGCAGAAGGGCACCAAAAACGAGTGGGACAGAGGGCAGAAGGGCACCAAAAACAAGAGAAAAACGAGTGGGACAGAGGGCAGAAAGGCACAAAAAACGAGTGGTACAGGGGGCAGAAGGGCACAAAAATCAAGGGAAAAACGAGTGGAACACAGGACAGAAAGGGACAAAACGAGTGGGACAGAGGACAGAAGGGCACCAAAAACGAGTGGGAAAGAGGGCAGAATGGCACCAAAAACAAGTGGGACAGAGGGTAGAAGGGCACAAAAAACGACTGGGACAGAGGGCAGAAGGGCACCAAAAACGAGTGAGACAGAGGGAAGAAAGGCACAAAAAACGAGTGGGACAGAGGGCAGAAAGGCAAAAAAACGAGTGGGACAGAGGGCAGAAGGGCACCAAAAACGAGTGAGAGAGAGGGCAGAATGGCACCAAAAACGAGTGGGACAGAGGGCAGAAGGGCACAAAAAACAAGTGGGACAGAGGGCAGAAGGGCACCAAAAACGAGTGGCATTTGGTGCCGCAGACACGCGCGGTTTGGTTCCTGGCGCACATAGCCATGGTTGCAGCGCACAGAGACCCTCCACTGCCGCACACAGAGGAAAAAAATTAGAGGGAACATTGCTCAAGATCCACTGAAACACTCATATACCCACTCACAGACCCACTCAGACAATCATACAATCACTCACACATGCATTTAGTCACTCACACTCTCAGTCACAGACCTTCTCAGAGACTTATGCACTCATTTGCTCACTCATACACTCAGAGACGCACAAACTCACAAGCAGACTCACTCAGATATACCTGTACCAACTAATTCACCCAACTCAAAGACGAGTGGGACAGAGGACAGAAGGGCACCAAAAACAAGTGGGATAGAGGGCAGACGGGCACCAAAAATGAGTGGGACAGAGGGCAGAAAGGCACCAAACACAAGGGAAAAACGAGTGGGACAGAGGGCAAAAAGGCACAAAAAACGAGTGGGACAGAGGGCAGAAGGGCACAAAAAACAAGGGAAAAATGAGTGGAACACAGGACAGAAAGGGACAAAACGAGTGGGACAGACGGCAGAAGGGCACCAAAAACGAGTGGGACAGAGGGCAGAATGGCACCAAAAACGAGTGGGACAGAGGGCAGAAGGGCACAAAAAACGAGTGGGACAGAGGGCAGAAGGGCACCAAAAATTAGTGGGGCAGAGGGCGGAAGGGCACCAAAAACGAGTGGGACAGAGGGCGGAAGGGCAGCAAAAATGAGTGGGGCAGAGGGCAGAAGGGCACCAAAAACGAGTGGGACAGAGGGCAGAAAGGCACAAAAAACGAGTGGGACAGAGGGCAGAAAGGCAAAAAAACGAGTGGGACAGAGGGCAGAAGGGCACCAAAAACGAGTGGGACAGAGGGCAGAAGGACACCAAAAACAAGTGGGATAGAGGGCAGAAGGGCACCAAAAACGAGTGGGACAGAGGGCAGAAGGGCACAAAAAACGAGTGGGACAGAGGGCAGAAAGGCACAAAAAACGAGTGGGACAGAGGGCAGAAGGGCACCAAAAACGAGTGGGACAGAGGGCGGAAGGGAACCAAAAACGAGTGGGACAGAGGGCAGAAAGGCAAAAAAACGAGTGGGACAGAGGGCAGAAGGGCACCAAAAACGAGTGGGACAGAGGGCAGAAGGGCACCAAAAACAAGTGGGATAGAGGGCAGAAGGGCACCAAAAACGAGTGGGACAGAGGGCAGAAGGGCACCAAAAACAAGGGAAAAACGAGTGGGACAGAGGGCAGAAAGGCACAAAAAACGAGTGGTACAGAGGGCAGAAGGGCACAAAAATCAAGGGAAAAACGAGTGGAACACAGGACAGAAAGGGACAAAACGAGTGGGACAGAGGACAGAAGGGCACCAAAAACGAGTGGGAAAGAGGGCAGAATGGCACCAAAAACAAGTGGGACAGAGGGCAGAAGGGCACAAAAAACTAGTGGGACAGAGGGCAGAAGGGCACCAAAAACGAGTGAGACAGAGGGCAGAAAGGCACAAAAAACGAGTGGGACAGAGGGCAGAAAGGCAAAAAAACGAGTGGGACAGAGGGCAGAAGGGCACCAAAAACGAGTGAGAGAGAGGGCAGAATGGCACCAAAAACGAGTGGGACAGAGGGCAGAAGGGCACAAAAAACAAGTGGGACAGAGGGCAGAAGGGCACCAAAAACGAGTGGCATTTGGTGCCGCAGACACGCGCGGTTTGGTTCCTGGCGCACATAGCCATGGTTGCAGCGCACAGAGACCCTCCACTGCCGCACACAGAGGAAAAAAATTAGAGGGAACATTGCTCAAGATCCACTGAAACACTCATATACCCACTCACAGACCCACTCAGACAATCATACAATCACTCACACATGCATTTAGTCACTCACACTCTCAGTCACAGACCTTCTCAGAGACTTATGCACTCATTTGCTCACTCATACACTCAGAGACGCACAAACTCACAAGCAGACTCACTCAGATATACCTGTACCAACTAATTCACCCAACTCAAAGACTCATGAATCCTGTCACGGACCCACCCAGACCCTTGCCCTCCCAATCACAGACCCACTCGGACACTCATTCACCCACTTACAGATACATTTAGACACTCATACACCCACTCACAGACCCACTCAGACACTCACACATCCATTGAGTCACTCACACGCCTACTCACATACCCACTTAGAGACTTATGCACCCAGTCACTCATACACTCAGAGACTCATGCACCTACTCAGTCCCACTCAGAAACTTACGCAGCCACTCACAAAATCAATCAGACACACATATACCCACTCATTCACCCACTCAGACATCCGCTTAGGCACTCATGTATCCACTCACAGAACCAGTCAGACAGTCATGTACTTACTCACAAATGCACAAAGGCACTCACGCACATACTCACAGATCAACTGAGAGACTCATGCAACCAATCACAGACCTATTGACACACCCACTCATAGATACACTGAGACAATCACACAGTTTGTTACAAAATCATTGATAGACTGATGCACCGGCTCATAGATCCACTCACATATTTATACAGTGAATGAGAGACTTACTGATACAGTGATGTATGCAGTCACAGATTACACTTGAAGAAGTATAGACTGTGTTATAGAGATATTAAGGGAGTTACACATGCTATTATAGAGTCGTTTTGCAGTTATAGGTTTTAAATGTGTTGGTGGCTGAAATTCGCTTATAAAACCAAAGGTTACAGGGATGTTATAGTTAAGAATTAGCATTTAAAAATCTGTGATGTTATTTTAGGTGTCTTCAGTGATGTAATGAGTGATGTAATTGACTATGTAATTAGTGATGGAATATGTTAGGTCATAAGCAGCTAACTATAACTGCTCAATTTCTCTGGTTTTGAACGAGTGAAATATTAGCCTAGCTCTATAGACCGTATAACCTTCATTTTTTCCAGTAAACTTGTAGTTTTTTTTCAATTCTACTTCATTGACTTGCCGGGCCTGCTTTTTAAAAAAAATGTTTTATTAGGGGAGGGGGCACGTGGCTCCCCTTCCTTGGGCTGATTTCAGGCCCAGGGAACCAGTGCCCTGAGGCCCAGCCTTATTTTATCATTTTTTTATTTTGGGGAGGTAGGCCGTGCGCTCCTCCCTCCCTAGGTCATTTTTTGCCCTGAGGACCACATCCCCCAGGGCCCACCCTTTAAAAAAAATATATTACTAGTAAGGGTAGGGGCCAGGCAAACCCCCCTCCTCCCCAGGCTGCCCATCGCCCAGGTCCAGCCATTTAGAGATGAGAAAGGGGACTGCCAAATTCGGCCATGGGGATCCCATCACATGGGGCCTGGCCATTTTAAAGTGGGTGCCTCCAGAGGACTCGCTCTCCACGGGTACCGCTAGGAGAGCCTGAAGGCCCTACACTCCCTGTCGGATCCCTGATGCCTGTGGAAGCTGGCATTTCTTTCACACGCACGGAGCTGCTGGAAAAGCAGCTCCCTGTGCTTTAAAGCAATTCTGATGTACGAATGCCTGTTGCACAACTCCAAAGGAAAAGTACAGAAATTCCATGCCTTGATGGACACTTCAAAGATCCAATCGCCGCTGTCAGAGAGAACACCAATGTTTTTAAAGTTCAAATTCTTCTTTAAATAAATCTTGTTGGCCAGCCAAAAATTGAGAACATTCTTAATGCTCTTGTTTGCTGGAGCATTTGTGGTATCTTAGTGGGAGTGGTAAGCTCCCGCAAAGTCACAACAAACAGCTATGTCCCAGGGGTGGGCACCCCGGGACTGAACAGGAGCCGGCCCGAGGGGTGGAGGTCCCCAGGGCCATCCGTGGCTCCATGAGGGGACCACACAACCCCCTTAAAAGTACAAGTTAGCCTTGGGGGATTGATGGTCCCCATTGCTGGGGTCAGCGACAGACCCCGACATTATTGTATTCTAGCCTTGGGGAGATGGCAGTCCCCAGGGCTATGGGGGGTCCACTTGACACCACCTTATTTTTAATATATTGCCCTGGGGAGGTGGTGGTCCCCGTGGCTACGTGGGGCCACGTAGGCCCCCTGCATTCATTTTATAATGAGCCCTGGGGAGTTGTTGCTCCCAGGGGGGCAGCAGAGGCTTACACTCGCATTAATTTAATTAATTTTAAGTTAGCCCTGTGTAGGTGGCGGTCTCTGGGGCGGCAGAGTGGCTGCTCTGCCCTGTATTATTTACTAAACATTTGCCCGGGGTGAGGGTACCTGGGGCTGCAGGGGTGGAAGCACGGGCCCCCTTGCATTAGTTACAGACATTTGCTCCGGGGAAGTGGCTGTTCTCAAGGTGCGGAGGTGCCACATTGGCATTCCCTCATACATAATAATGAATGCCTGTGGGAGTTGGCGGTCCCTGGGACTTTGATAAGCCCTTAGAAGGGAGCCAATTGCATCAACTCCTATTTTTAAGACATGCCCCAGGACCTGGCCAATCCAAGGTTAATTAAGAAAAACAAGCACATGTGCCCATGCTTTTCTTGTTGTTTTTTTGAACCACAGATTTGCAAATATCACAATTTTGCTGTTTTTTCTTAATTGTATTTGTCCTCTCAGGGTCCCAGGATCAACTTTATAGCATCAGGATGTTCGTACCCTGCCCCCTTTTCTTTTTTTTTTAGTATTTGTTTTGGGACTCGGCTGAAGCTCACACACATATATATTTACATATAGCACCCTCCAACACCACTGACACTCTAAACCTACTCATCTCAAATGGCTGTCTATCTCAAGAGACTGTAGTGTTTATATTTATTTATTTTATTCTGAGAGTTTCTGAAAGTGCTTCAAGACATAGCTGGGTAGCCTTGAAGTAGTGAAAGGATTTTCTTTCAGAAAATTCTGTAATTTCGCTGCCGAATTAATTTTTCAGAAACATCTTTCTCTAAATTCGCACTCTACAGACAAGGCATTAGAATAAAGTAATTGTGTGCAATTGTATTCACAAGACTCTACATAATGTAAGGGTTTAAGGGTTGGACTTGGGCAAAAAGTTGGCACAAAAATAAAATTGGCCCCTATTAGCGAACCGGGTAGCTAAAAAAATTACTAACATTAGTAAATCAGTTCTTTGAACTTGTTAAGGATCACTATATGGATATTTGCAGGATAAGGGAGACTGCATGAATTTCAGCTTGCTGCAGGCAATGTTTGTGGTGATATCAGGGAGATCAACATTAAACAAGCATTTGCAATGCAATCGGTCCCGCCTTAGGGACCTTATATGAATTTAGCTATACAGCACGTTAGCCTGTGTGCTGAAACATCTACTGTTCTTTAACATAGAGGCAAAGTAAGCACCGTACTGCGTGACATGCTAGGTATGGGAACACATGGAAAGAAATATTGCCTTTCAGCTGGAATTGGTATAGTCCAAAGCTCTGTTTTTAATATAAAATCAGGGCCTTCCGTGGTCATATCACTGAAAATACAAGATTTGAAAAAAAATATTATTGTCTACAGGTCCTCATTGAAGACAATTTTAATGGACTGGAATATAGAGAATGCTAAAGTGATTCTGGTATTTTACTGACCACTGCTGGTCGTTTTCTATCGAGAAAGTTAAATAGAGGCAGTTGCCAGAAAAATTTAAAAAAGAAAGTCCCTCAGCAGAAAGTATTTCCGGTATTTGATTGACCTCTACTGGTCATTTTCTATCAAGACAGTTTAATAGAGGCAGTTGAACAGAAAAAAAGTCCCTACGGGGAAGGAGACAAGCCCTAGGGCTGATCTCCAGAGCCCGCAAAGTACATGCACATATAAGTATACTAAAGCGGGAAACATCCTTTACAACGCAACTTTTACCATGCAGTGTCTTTACGACGCCACTTTTACAACGCACACCATTACAACGCATTGCGCTGGGGGGCGCTCTAGGATAGGGAATAAGTTTAATTTACTATCCAACACCTTCCCTAGTGTCCACGGGGACTGGAGTTGGAATAGTAAATTAAACTATTCACTATCCAGCACTCCAAAGCGCTATGCGTTGTAAAGGTTTGCGTTGTAAAAACCGCGTTGTAAAGGCATGCGATGTAAAAACATGCGTTGTAATGTCATAAATCCTACTAAAGCATATTCAAGAGGTCTTGAATGCTTGACCTAAATATAAGTGTCTACTAAAGTATATACAAGAGGTCTTCAATGCTTGACCTAAAAATGGCACACCTGGCCATAAACCAGCCCACAAACTGCTAACAAAAATGCCCACACACCGATCTATCGGATCAGCCCATCAGGACAGCCCAATTGCCCTATAGGCTAGTCCGACCCTTAGTATTCTGCTTTGGTCCTGCCCTGAGCACACTTGCCCAGAGTAGAGTAATGCCAGTAACTTGTTGCTTCCTAGCCTATAAAATCTCACTACCTTCATTAATCAATTTATTGTGTTGTTAATGTGCATTTTATACACCTCAATACCGAGCATATAAAGGCGCGATAGAAAGCTGTGGGAAATCATCTCTGTGTATGACATGGAGATGTCTTAAAATTAGCTGCCTACGGTAAAAATTCTCGTGTATGATAGGTGTGTTTAGGGGAGGGAGTATGTCTGTTTAACGCCATTAATAATTAGTCTTTTGTATAAAAACATGTACGAATATGCATGCCTTGTGCTCTGAGTTAGGCTGATCTCATCAACCTACTGAATATGAAAATCCAGTGGACTTTTCAAGGCCACATAATACTCAAATAATGTTCACTGAAATGTATTATATGCAACTGTGTCTCATGCAGATTGCTTGCAGTAATACTGAATACCTGAATAGATCTTTACTATTCAGTAGGTCAACAAGCCCTGCCTTATGTGCAACACAATAAAAAACGGAGATTTGATGTTAAGATCAGATTTTGTAATGCATTTGTGCATTAACAGACACACTAGGGGCCTCATTTATGGGATTTTGACATAGGGCAGTGTAGCAAGGCACTTAACCGCACTACCCTATGCCAAAGTGAAAGGGCATGAATGGACCATATTTAAGCGAATAGAGTGCATTTCTTGCCTTACTCCCTGCACTGGCACAGTTTCAGCAGCCTAGCGCCAACTTAGGCACCCTTGCACCATGTGCAAGGGTGCCTCTGTTCCAAACAGGATAGTTTTTGTTCACTAAGGGCACCCACCTGCACACAAACACTCCTACGAATATTTTCATCTTCCTATATGTGCTTCAGAATACAGTACACATACAAAAACAAAAAACACAAGGAGAAATGAACATATTTTGTTTGCCTTTTTACTCCTCATCTCAGTAGGCGTGCAGTTTTTGTGCTTTCCCAGGTTTACATCACATTGTAAATCTGGGGTAGCGTCAAGTTCCATGGGTGTTGCGTGGGAAAACCCATAGCCACCCCCATGGAATGCCTGCTGGGTACAGAGTAAGATGATGCAGAGATTTGCGCTGTGTTGCCTCTCATGATTTATGCATGTGGGGTGGCTTTCCGTGGTTTTGTGTGGCTTCATAAATCGAAATGAGACCCCTGTGTATCGCATGTACCACTTTTTGTGGTGCAAAAGTCACTCAGGGCTCTCATAAAAAATCTCCTTGAGCTGGATGTGAAGCAGAAATATTATGTTTTCTGTTAAAAGGGGGAAAAAAGCTAAAAGCCTTAGAGGTCCTATATCCTGAGGTGAGAAGAGATACAGATGATAATGGCGTACACAGGTTGCCCACAAGGCAGAAAAAGCAATATCGGATATTCAGTTTAAATCAGACACTTAGGTGAACATTCATACAAAAAAAATCTGGCTCATGAATACTGCTTTATCAAGAAGTATCACCTTGCAATTGTAATTTCACTAAAGGGTTGCAACCTCAGAACCTTCATCTTCAGTCTCGGCTAGTCTAATCATATATTTCCTCGATTTCCTAAATCTGCTTCATTCCCGCTTATTACTTTTCTTCTTTTTTAATAAAAAAACGATGCAAATTGATTTGGTATTCTGTTATTTGAAACATTTTGCACACTTGGATCTGTTTAAATCGTGGGTTCTGATTCAATTTCGCAAAAACTGTTCCTTTTTTAATCGCAAGAGACTTTTGCCCAGGCTAAAAAGAACTCATCAAACGACCAGTGATAGAGTTCATCAGATTCGTGATTAGCTGTCCAGAAGAATCACTCTTAAGCACTCGCACTTTATAAGCTGAAAGATTCAGTAGCCCACATCACTGCTCGTGCTATTTAATATTATTTTCCAGTGACAAAACATATATTTCCCAGAGTTTATACTGGGAATATGTTACCTAGAATCAATGCGACTTGATATTCAAAATGTAATATAGAAGTCAGAAAAGCAGTCACGTATTTCGGGTGCACATAATACTTTTGCTCATAAAGTCGTGTGCTTATTCAATAACATTTGAAAGGCAAACATTCTAGTTTCATGTTTCATATGGAGACATTTTTTTTTTACTTTTCTGAAATGGCCGCGGGGCTCCAAGGTTTTTCATAACAGTGAAAAGGGTAAGTTTGATTACAAGTTCAGCTGTCTTGCAAGATTGATAGGCGGGGCCTGTTCATCTTGTAACTTCGGTGAATGTAAAATAAAGGATAAACTTCCCCTCCGTTTTCTATGCTAAGTTGCGGTCATGTGCCGGGCAAGTTTGAGCATGGATTATGTGTGAAGACCAAACCCAAAGGTCGTTTGATATGCGGCCAGCGGCTGCTTTTCAAAATCTTCGCATGTATGGAATTCAAACGCAGAGACGCAGCGAGTATCTTTCTCCCTCTTAGGCCCTCTATCCCTGCATTAGCAGGCGTCAATAAGGGGAAGCTAAATGCTGCCTGCTTCATTAATGTGAATGGAGCAGGAAGCTTTGAGGCTTGTACATTTTGCGAAGCAATTAATTAGAAGTTCAAAAACACACAAACACGTTTTCCTCCCAGGCCTAGTACATCAGACTCCAAGTTTTTCAGTTGGTCTGTCTGCATGCAATGGTTTGAAGACAATTTTAATACTTTTCTTTATGTTTTAGAAACAGCTTGCCACCCTTCACAGCCCTGGAGAGCTGCTTGGGATTGGGCTCGTGCAGTATCCTATCAAGCAAGGAGGAGATGCATGTTTTTGCTCGGCGACCTCTCATGCCCCATTTCGGGAGGTGCTTTAGTAGGACTCCTGAGGGATCTTGTTTAGGCCCCTGCCCCTTCTTGGAATGGGTTTAGAAGACTTTGGCTGTTTATAAGTTAAATATATTTTGGAGGAAACATGGTTTGAAAAGCTAGGAGTATGGCTGGGATCTCGAGTACTGTAATGTTGTAGGCCATGAAGGAGTGTTCAGACCTTGGCCTGTACACAGCCGTTTGGTCTCACCCATAATCATCTGACCGAGGGCATAAATAAACTGGCGGGTGGGGGGGGTTAAGCACAGGCAGTCTCAGACCCGAATGAAACCAGAATGCCAGAATGTGAGCATGTTCATTGCTGTGCAGCATGAACCCCAAGCAGCACACCTCTGGCCCTTACCAGTAGCCAGTCCCGGAGGACAACAACTGGCAACAAGGGACGGGATTCGCCTCCCTTTGGAGGACACCCAGCCAAATGGTTGCTTGCATCCCCGGCAGTAAGGGAGAACATTGTAACTCTCCAGCACTTCGCCGCCCACGAGCAACACCCGACCCCAATAGATTTCACAGATGATGGTCCTGAAGCTTGTGGCCTCCCCCTAACTACTTCGTTTACTGCATGTAGTCAGCAAGCACAGTTTTTGGACCCTTGAGGGCCTCTTGGAATGTTCCACGCACACGCCACTACCCAACTAGAGTCCCAAAATCACATTGATGCCATAAGCCAGCCACCTACAGCTACCCGAAAGGGGGAACAGAGCAAGCACCCAGCCAGCACCTCAGACAAGAGTGGAACGGCTCCACCCACGCCTCTCAGACTTCCCAGCATATGGATCACATCCCCAGCGCTGGGGAATGACGAGGCCCCCACTGTAATTTTCACTTGTCCGTGTCACCACCAGGCACAGCTAAGGAAGGAAGCGGGAAGCTGGTAAGGAACCACCACCACTTCACATCCCTCTTTCCACCTCTGGCAACAACTTCATCATGACAAGCACCAAACACCTGGGCATGTGGCGTCCATAGAACCTTTCATTTTCTCTGGTGCACCATTCTCCCAAGCCACAACAAGGGACACATGGGTAGACCATCCTCAGACACATTTTGCAGCTGTCAGATGATGTGAACAGGAGGTGATCCAAGATTCTTCAGTTCAGTGGTGCCATCATCCACAAACTATCCAATAAGGTATGAAAAGCTGGCTCTCCATACACCTATGCCATGCTCAAGACTGCCCTCACCGCTCACTTTCCACCTCTAACTTATCCTGACTATGAGCAGCTCCTGCTCAAAGAGTCACATCAGAGGACATAAGAGTCAGCGGATGAGTTCTAAGCCATGCTCCCCAAGCTAGCAACCACGTACACCCTCTCCAATGACCAGGATAACATCTGCACTCAATTCATCTGGGACTGTAAAACAGTAAAACTGCACAAACTCATCCTGCAGGTGCCCCACATGATGAGGGATGACATGCTCACCATGGGCAGGGAACTATTGAAATTGCAAGCTGCCCATAGGGAAGCCACACTCCAGCGAGCCGTATACGTTAAGCCTGTGAAACAAGTAGGTGCCACTGCCTCATCTCAAAGCAAGAAGGACCACCCCAGATGTTGTAAGACACCAGATAATTCGGGTGGTGAGCAGGCCCCACCTCACATGTGGGAAACTGCCCAGTTAAAGGACAAAAATGCTCATTTAGTGGCAAGATGAACCATTGTGCAAAGTCTGCCAGTCGACACCCATAAAGAAAGGGCCAAAGAAGAAGGCAGCCAACCAGGTAGACACAGAGTCAGTACTGGAAGATGTTGACGATATGGATGTCATTGAGTCAGAAGGTACAAACCACGTCATTCACGTATTGGCACCAAGCCTATGTGGCATCTGCGGCACCCCCTAGTGCCAAGTCATGGATGACAGACAACCTCTAGTGGTGCTTATCGACATGAGGACCTCCATCTACATTCTATCCCTGTAGCTGCACAAAGGGATGGCCTCGTCACCAGCGCTGCTCTCAACCGCTCCATGGTATACTTACAGCACCTCCATGTGCTTCCCACTGGCAGGCACCTTCACCACCATCATCAGCCCCCAAGGACAAGCCACCAAGACAAAAGTCTATGTCACAGAAGGAGAAGCAGACATCTTGCTCAGCTGTCAGACAGGAGAACAGCTCCATCTGTTCTAGTTCGCATTTGGTGTCCACGTCCGTGCCCTTGAATCCCTTCTTGAGGAGTTTGAACAATATTCCAAGGCATCAGATGCTGCAAAGACCGGCTAGCTTACCTCCACATTGACCACTCGGTGCAACTGGTTGCATTACAACAATGAAGAGTGGCCTTCCATCTCCGGCCCAAAATGGAGGTCCAGACGCTGCAGTTGGAAGAGGCTGCCATCATTGAAAAAGTGGAGAGTCCGACGCCCGGGGTGTTGCCCATTGTTGTCGCCCGCAGGCCAAAGTAGCAGAGGGAGGTCCACAGATGCATTGACATAGGGATCTTGAGCACCACCATAAAGAGAGAGCGCCAAATAACACCTACCATGGATGACATCATGGGAGGTTGTCAGGTTCCTGGTGGTTCTCGAAAATGGATCTATGATCAGGGTACCACCAGATCCTTTTTTCATCTGAATCCCAGCATGTGACCACATTCTTCATTCACCTTGGCTTGCGATTATATAAATGCTTCAACTTCAGCATCTCCAGTGCAGCAGTTGTGTGTTCAGGATATTATCAAATAAATACTTGTGAGCCTCACTGGCATCCTGATTTTCAGTGATGACATCCTGGTCCATGCCTCCATCCTGGAAGAACATCCTCTCAGCTTGAGTTCAGTGTTCCAGTGGCTACACAAGTGTGGCCTCACTCTACACAAGGAGTTACTGAAAGAGGAAATATGCTTCTTTGGGTACTGCTTATCTGTGAAGGGAATATCTCCTGAACCTACCAATATCCATGACATCTGGAATGCACCTGCACCCTTCACAGTCACCGGAGTGAAAAGCTTCTTAGGTACGTTCACATACTGCAGCCATTTCATGCAGAACCTGACCCAACTCACAGGGCGACTCCATGAGCTCACACAGTATAGTTGTCAACCCCCTGGCAGTAGGGTCCCAAACAAGAAAGGTCTTTCCAAGACATTAAAAGGGCTTTGTTTGCCTACACCATACTCAGCTCCTTCAATCCCAGCAAGGACATTGAGATTTCGGTGGATGCCAACCCCACAGGTCTGGAAGCTGTTTTGTTCTAAAAGCAGCGGTGCGGGAAGTGGGCCCCCATTGCCTTTACTAGCCGGGCTCTGACTCCCACCAAGCTGCGATACACTTGTATTGAGAAAGTGGCAATTACAATTCAATGGGACTGCAGATATTTTCATACCTACTTGTGTGAACACCTGTTTGTCGTTAGTACCGACCACAAACCCCTCATACCACTTTTCAAAGGTTAAGCATCCAAGCCTCCATCGCAGATTGAAAAGTAAACACTCCAGCTACAGGAGTATAATTTCTCTGTGCACTTATCAGCTCGGAGCCCACAACCCAGTGGATTACCTTTCATGACAGGCCTTGGTTGCCACCCCTCAACAGGCTGAGGATGCCGGAGTGTATGTGAGGATCAACATGAATAGGTCATACCGTCTGCTCATATCACTGGCTGACATCATTGAAGCCACCCAAGATCAAGACTTTCTCCAGCAAGCAAGCAAGCAGCCACATGGTCAGGAAGATGGGGGCAGTAATGACAACCTTACCCCAAAAGATGGCAGTGGCCCAGAGCACGCTCCGATTGCTATATCATGTTAGGGATGATCTCACCTTCTCAGCAGATGGATGCCTGCTCAGGGGACCCCAGCTTGTTGTGCCCTTCAGTCTGACTCAATGGATTGTAGATCTCACACACAGATCTCACCAGGGAGTTGTCAAAACAAAAAACAGACCGAGATGCAAGGTGTGGTTCCCTAGCCTTGACAAGAAGGTCCAACAGTGCAGCCTCTGTTAGGCCATCGGAGGAGGTAACAAACTTCCTCCATTATCGCCAAACAATAACCTGATGCCCAGGAGCAGCTGGAACAGGTAAGAGCGGCGGAGCAGTGGGAGCGGGGGGGTGGGAAGTCGACAGATGATGGGATAGGAAAATAAATTTAAAAAATAAATAAAACCACTTCCTTGCACTCGCTGCCGCTGAGACTATTCGCATTGCACAGGCCGAGGAGTGGTGCATAGTGAGTGACATATACACACTTCTAAAAGACTTCTGACTATCTCAATACTCGACAACTGGAATGACACCAAGCACCCTGTGTTCTGGCCAAAAACTTGTGGTCATCATCTCACACTCATTCCACCTGGGATCAAATTGCCATACCTCCCAGCTGTAATCAAGCTCGCCATGAAGAACAGAAACGCAAGGCATCTCAAAGCAGGCACGCAAAAGCTCCGTAGCTATCCGCAGGAGACTGGGTACTTATAAGAGACATGCAAGCCAGAAAAAAGTTCCAGCTTTCATTTGAGTTAAAGCCATGGGAGATCTCCAGAATACACTGAACTATGATAACAGCCTCCAGGGGCCGAGAGACAGTAACGCAACACCTATCACACTTCAAGCTTATCAAGGGAAAGCCCAGAGATTTACCAGAGTCTCCACACCAACACCTCAAGATGTCATTGGATTACAAATACATGACTGATCCATCACCCACCTCTCTGGAAAGTTTGTCATCTCCATGGCCTTCCCAGACAGAGCCTGACCCGTGGTACTATCCACCAAAGCCAAGGAGATAGAGACTGAAAACTCCAGTGTACACCTCTGGCGGAACCAATGCCATCTCAATGGTTCCAAGACTATACAAAGTGGTGCAGTCAACACCTGTGATTCAAGAGATCAATCACAAGTATCCTTTTGCAACTGCATGGCTGTCTGTTTTTGTTAGTTATATTATCTGGCCCCTCACAGGGAAAGTTTGTATAACTACGTGTCAATGGGTTTGTTCGCACAATCCCCGTCTGATGTTGCTATTATGTTTCATTGATTTATAATAAAGTGGGAATCTAATGTTGCAAGCCATGAAGGGGTAAATGGAGATCACAGCCCTGCCTGTCCGCACCAGTTCGGTTGTGTCCGTGGTCATGTGACCGCAGACATTAATAAACATGCGGGCTGTGCACAAGCAGTCCCGCGCCAGATCAAATCTGGAATGTGAGCTTGCTTTTTGCTGTGCATCGCAAGGACTATGCAGCACGCCTCGAGCCCCGACCAGTTGCCAGGCCCGGAACACAACTAGTGAAATCATGGGGATCTTCCCTCGTGCCTCTTCTTGCTGAATCTGGGTTGCGCAATCAGAGTTTTATTACTTGACCTCAGATTATCACAAAGGATGTGGGGCATATTACCAAGGGCCTTATCGCCACTTTAGCGTGAATGTTTTCCCCCTAAAGCGGCGATAATTTTGTCGCCCTATTACCTAGCTGTCGCTAACACCAGTTAGCGACAGCTAATAGGCGATAGCGGGCATTTAGGGGCCCATTTTGCATGTCAGCGATAATTATCGCTAATGACATGCAAAGTGGGCGTGCCAAGATGTTAGCGACAGAAAACAGTCGCTAGCGTTCGCTAACATCACTATCCCCTATTACAGACTTTTGAAAATAATCGCGCTAAGCGCGATTATCTCCAAAACCTAACGCCTGCCCAGAGCAGTTCTTAGCCATGTTATCCAATGGTAGGTGGATAACATGGCTAAGAGCATTTGCTCGGTAATGCATGAATATCACGGACTTTTCAGCGATATTCATGCATTTCAGCCGATTTTTATCGCTTAGGAGATAAACCTTGATAATATCAAGGCTCCTAAGCGATAAAAATAGTCGAAGCTCGGCGTTATAATTTTGCCCGCTAACCAAGCTTAGCGATAATTATCGATATAGCTTGATAATATGCCCCATAATGTGGTTTGTGCTAGTTTATTAATGTAATTTAGGCCATACCCATATATTCTTATAAAGCGCTGCCATGATTTTCGAGTGTTAATCTCTGTCTCTGTACTAGAGTGAGCCAGGCATCTTTTCAAAGTTAGAGTGCTAAGACTGATAATATTGTTTTTCAAGCTGTGTTTGTCTGGTTGATTTTGTATTTTTGTAATCTTTATTGCAGTCAGACCGTTGTAATTGGGCCATTTGCACCTAAGCGTATTACAAGTTAAGAGCAAATTGGACCCATTGTGAGTGTTACGCTTCCGAATTTTAGCAGGTAAAACCTGCTGCTCTTTAATAGAGCAAACAGCGCATATTCTTGTTTTGCACACCTCAGAATGAAGGACAAGAAAACGAATTAGCACGCTATACTTCATTCTGAGTGGAAATGGTAAACCCTCTGATTACTGCATAATATGCAAGTGACCAGTTTGTTATCATCCATCTGTAGCTTGTGGTTTTCTTCATTAGGAGCCCTGATGCAGATTTTATTACTTTGACCCGAGCAAAATGCAAGCAGGGCCCTAGAGATTACCATAAATGTTTCTTTTGAAAAAAGTGTAGTATTTTCATTTGTTTTTGCATTCCAAATTACTATTAAAGACTTATAAAAATAGTTATGAACATAAATTAGCCATTTCCATTATTTGATGCTCGAAAAAAACAAAATAAAATGTGTAGAAAGAGGTCAAAGGATTGTTCAATATTGACATCAGACACCATCTTTCAAAGTAAAGTTCAAAAATACATATTAAATCTCCACATCCTATTATTTTATTCGAGTAGAATTTTTCCATGGATGCCATTTTATGGTGGTTTTCAGCCAATGGCAGACATTCAATTTTTGCTCAGTGTTCTTATTTTCCAGGTGGATAAAATCAAATTTAGTTAGTGCATGTATTCCC
The DNA here is from genome assembly GCF_964261635.1 of Lissotriton helveticus. Lineage (NCBI taxonomy): Eukaryota > Metazoa > Chordata > Amphibia > Caudata > Salamandridae > Lissotriton > Lissotriton helveticus. Next base: position 1,295,662,268 of record NC_136059.1, read on the forward strand.
CCCTAGAAAGAAATCCACTAACTCTCTTCATCGGCCGTACATATGTTCTCAATGACATGCTAATTTTACAAAATACCTTTGTACTCATTTGCAGTTTGGCAGTATGCCTGCCTGTTGACCTCGTGGATGCTTTGTTTTCCGCTCTTCTGGCTGGAGGTCACATGAAATATTTAGAGAGCATGGGGGACAATGTCGGCAATAACAGATAAAAAAAAGAACTTACCTGCTGGCCACCGCATCGCTGCTCCCCTGTCTCCCCTGCAGCACAGACTCCTAGATACCCCTACACAATACAGACATTGGACTCATGCTGCTGGCAGCATGAGAGAAGCACCGGGATTGGCCTAAGTGCCGAGGATTTGCGTTCCCAAGTGGACTAGGAGCCAATGCCTGCTGTCGTCAACCCGGAAATGCCACTCGGATTGGAGACATTTCAGTGTGCATGTCAGTCTGGCCTTCCTAAGGCCCACTTGGGCACTTAGCAGCAGTGCTCACCACTCCTTTTATGCTAGTCATCATGATGGCCCTGCCCCCTAGACTCGGCCCTATGAAGAAAAATAAAACCTGTGTTATTATCATTTTATTTTGCTAGTGTTGCATCTGCTGGCAGGGGGGGGGGCGCGCTCCCCCGCGACAACGGAGGAGCTGCCACTGCCAAACTTCAAAAGTGGATATTTGGTATTGAAAAACAAAAAAATAATAATAATGAAGTTTCCCACCCCAATCTTTGTGTTTTTTTCAATTGTTTCCTGTTCGGGACTGCCAGGCTTTCCCTGATGGCCCAAAACACACAAAATGTACCTCAGAACGACCACATTAAGTTTGGCAGATACCCTGACTGGCATTGACCAATGGTTCTTTTGCAGGTGAGCCACTGGTCAATGGTTTCTGCAGTCAGAACCAATTAAGGCTCTGCCATTGAATCCAAGTGCTTCCTTATATCTGAATAGAATGGGAGAGTCACGATTTCCAATTTCTGGCAGAAACCCCACATCCACAAAATTGTAAATGAACCCCTTACCTTTTGTTTATGACTGCTGACATCTTGTAAGCAATTAAGCTCAGGGTCCAACCACACTGGGTATTTTAGTGCAGAAGGCATAGCAGGTGTAATTCTCATCTGAAGGTGGGGAAAGTGAGTCCTCAGAGGAGCCCTCATAATTAATACTTTGATTGTTGTGCAGTTTTGGTTTAATGTCTCACCTTCATCTACTGCTTTATGAACCTGACTGACACTGGCTGTGATCCTTTTTTTTGTTGCTAGTGCTCAAGATGTTTATCTTGTCATAGAAAGAACTAGCTTCTGCCTCAATACAATATTTCGCAATCTTAGATACTTGCTTTGCAACCACAACCCACATCGAAAATATATTGTGTTTGCAAAAGGCACTTTCGGAAGTATTTATTTATTTAGTTGTTTGTTGTGTTTGGAAAGCTGTATAGTGCAGACAGGTACTTAACCCCTTCCCTGCTGCCGTCGGCCATCGCGAGCACTACCTCGCTGGTGCTGTGAACGTCCAACGGCCGACGCGGCCCAGCCCACTTATTAAAACCGCCGCACCGCCGCGAAATAACGGCCGTGGTTAAGATGTTAAGTACAAATTGATTGTGGAAAGGGAAATCAGAATCTATTTTGGCAGAATGACCAAATAAGACCAGCTTTCAGCAATTTGACAATGGTTCTCACAAACAAATTCAAATGTATGTAGAATAAAGAGTGCACTTTTCAGGAGTTACTTGGAATGAAAGTGTTTGAGTTCATGTCTTAAGTTGGACTTGAGGGCATTCTAGTTTCTCAGATCTTGCATACCTAGTGATCTGCTACTGTGTTTCATCCTCCAGAAGGATACTTTTTTAAGCGGATGTCTCAGATGGAGTGGTGTGAGGCATTTATTTCTGTAGGTATGAGTTCCTTTAGCCACAGAAACTTTATGGTTGCTGGAAAAAAAACTTGAATATGATGGTCATATCTACAAGGTACAAGTGGACCACTATAAGTCCAGGTTTAATCTGGCCCCCAAATACAGATTCATGACACATTCTGGTGTCCTTGGATGAAGTCTTTTTTTTTAGTCTTCATATTACTGCCGATAAGAATAAACCAGACATCTACCATCCCTCATTCTCAATATCGGGCTCAAATTCAATAAAGTTTACTAGGCTATATTGAGTGATCGCAACCTCCTAGACATACTGATTTGAGAAGGTGTAATCATTGGACAGAGATAACTCATCATATATTTACAAACTCCCCAAACCCTCCTTCTTCATTTCCATTTCTCCTCCTCCTATCCAATTCTTTAAAGAAGACCACAGATGTCTTTCAGGCCTGTCAGGTAGGAGACAGAGCATGGGTCCAATTCTTCCATATTTCCCTTCTTGTTAACAGTATTAAGTAAAAGATCAACTGTCAGCATTTTACATTGAAAATAGGCAACTCCCACATCCTGCTGAACTATCCCAAACATGATTAAAGCAGTGCTTACCTCCATATTAGTTCCCAAACAGTGTGAGATAGTCTGACACACTGCTGTCCAAAATGATTCCAGTTTCTGGCAAGTACAAAACATATGCAGATTGTTGGCTTCTCCCATCCCACACCGCTTGGATTTTGAGTACCCACTTCCCCCTATTTTTTGCAAATTTTTTCAGGATCCATTAGTTTCTATGCAGGTTAAAGAAGTGTTTTTTGTTTAGTGAAGAAGGTTTAACCACCAGATAAAATGTAAATAAAGATCAAATCAATCAAATCAATAAATCTTTATTCTGTATTTAAAAAATACCATAAAAGTGCATAAAAACAATCCATTCATTAAAAATACAATCCAAAAACCTCATAATTATACAGTTTATACAGATGTCAACACTGTCCCCTCGAGATCCTCAACCTTACAGCAATCCTAATAAAATTCATTATGCAAAACAGCGTGTGGGGATCATTGGCCCTTTGCAGAAACAGCAGTGCCAACTTAGCACGTTTAAACTTTGACTGTTTTAAAATACCCACTAAAAACTTACGCCTAGGTAAAGAATAAAAAGAACATAACAACGCAAAACGAAGGGTATCCTGCGCAGACCTATTGTCGCAGCCGCAGGTACCCTTCTGCTCAACCGTATGTGTAAAACCTGCTGGATTTGCCAGGATGTGATGTAAAAGGTTGAGCCTAAAACGCGTCATATAAAATCTTTCTTGGGCATTATAAAATAGTGCTAAATAGGGTTCCAACCCCACTTCTGTTTTAGTGCTCTATAGGGACAGACTGTAACATTTGATTCTTCTCTAACCGCCCTGTGTGCAACAGCCTGCTCCCTGAATATATTTTTCACTCTCGTTTTGTCAAAGGGAGTAATTTTTTCAGGGTTGACAAAAAGGTTCAGACATCCCATGCCCTCCAGTGTGGTATTTACGTATCTAAGCCAGGGGATATTCATCCCCTTATCCCTTTTCAGGCAATCTGAAATATTTTGCCTGCTAAGAGCTGCCTCCCCATTGATCCAAATCTTCACCCAGGCTATTAGCGGTCTAATCTTTATTAAATCTTCAATGAACTCAGCACCTAATTCCTCATGTGCGATAAGGGCCGATGTGCTCTGCCGGGTTTTCAGTACATTTCTGAGGTATTTGTTTTCTTCCACTTGTATCTTTTCGGTGTTCACAAACCCCCATACTTCTGCCCCATAAGTCACTTTAGAGCAACAGATTGATCTATAGAGATTCATCACTTGTTCGGGCGACCACCGTCCCAGCCTCCGCCCATAATTCATTATCGCCCCTGTTGCAGCCGCCAATTTAGAGCAGTGTTTTTCAACTAACAAATTGAAGTTTAATAGCCCGTCAAACAATAAGCCCAGATAAGTAAAAGACTGAACCCGGTCTATTTTATGAGTGCCTATCCTATATGTAAAATTCGTACAGGCTTTGGCCCCTGCTACCATTACAAAAGATTTATCCAAATTTGCATGTAAATCATGTGAGGCCATGAAACTGACAAACCCATCAATCAGCTTCTGCAGGGCCATTGGGGTTGCGGCTAAGAGCACCGCATCGTCCGCGTACAGCAGAACGGGAACAGGGCGAGAACCTATCTGGAGGGAGTCCACTCTTAATTGACCTAATTCCATATCCAGATTGTTAATCTATAAGGAAAACAAAAAGGGGGCTGTAGTATGTTTATCTAGGGACCTGTATCGATACTCCTATTTCTGACCCTTGTCCGGTTATAAATCACTAATATCCATACAACGGCACAGAAACCCGTTTCATAAATTAGTCATAGCGCATGCTGTCACATTAAGCAAGCACTATTCCTCCAGCCCCCTAGAAAGCACACTGAGTTCTTAAACAAATCCAAGCCTCGAGCAAACCTGGGAAATCCCCGCCTGCTATGTTTTGATTTAGTCCAAGAACTCCTGTAAAGCACTGCAAGAATGATCAGTTCCTAGTGACATCCTTATTGACGTCTTATGTCCATCCTTACGTCAAACCCAGCACCTCTCAGGTATAAATATACCAACGCTGCCCTAAGCAAAGACACGGTGGTGATGAACCTGGAGCAGTGACTACTTGCCGGAGAGCCCAGCTGATGCGAGAGCCCACGGACGCTGCCCCTCCCCTTTTTGACGCGCTGAGGAAGACGCTGTCTTTTCTCTTGCCGAGAAATCCAGCCTCCAGCGTTTCCAGCCCACCTTCGCGATTGACTGGGATAGCGAGTCCTGAGAAAGAGATACCAGCCCTCCAGCCTTCTAAATCCCAGGTACTGAACTGACTAAACCCTTACAGAGAATTCTTGAGTCAGATTCTTGGCAAAACAAACTTAACTTAAACTGCTACTTACTTACTCCCTCCCATGTATTAGGCTTAGGTCAGGTACACCGGGGTAGGCGTAGTTAGAAGCACCAGTTGAGTACGATTAGTCAATGTATATATGTATGTATATCTTTTATCCATTTTAAAGTAACATATGGCTAAGAAACCATATCAATGCTTTTACAGTATTATTTTATAATCCTGCTTCACTGTATGCACTTTACTTAACTATAAGTATTGCAATTGTAGCGATTCATTTCTCTTGTATGAGAAAAGAGACTGATCAATAAATAACACCTTTTATTGAAAACGCCCGTCTCTTCCTTTCTCTACAATCTGGTGAAACTAAGTATGCACGTATTGACTGAGTAAAATAGCTGTCTTTTGTTTTCACACGACTCTAGAGATATACTCTTGATCAGGGAGAGCAAAGTTGTCATGTTCTATGGTTGTCAGAAACTAAATCCCTTCTTGTCTATCCAGGGAGGTTAAAATCCTCCTCGCCTATTCAAGAAAGTTTCTAGTGAACTCTGAGCTAGCTGGCACACAAAACTTAAGTCTAATATCATCAGTAGAAGACCTAGTTAACCTCTGTCCTATGTCTATACTATTGAAGATATTATTTCAATGCGCAGAGCCTATTGGGAATATAGGAACTACACTACATGGCGCCCAACAGTTTGGTAAGGCGATAAATCTAACGCAAGACATTAGAGTAACTCAGTCGTGCTTTTTCACACAGACCCTTTCTCCCGTAAATACTCCAAAGACGTCTGGAGTGGGTCAAAGGTTAAAATCCGCCAAACTTAGTAGGAGGAGACTCCTATGTATGGTTTTTTGGTTTATTCAATGTTGAAGGATACAGTGTTCCAAAATATTGTGCACCTAATCTTTGTTTCCTTGGAAACCTGATCTGCAACAAAAAACCTTCCTGTCAGTAAAATGTCAGACAGCGAAGGAGAAAGGGAGGCAGCTAGAATAGCAGCTCAACTCCTAGCAGATGACACAACTCTCCTGCAAACTGACCCGGAAGCAATACTCATCCCGGTCAACATAAGAAAAACTATAACTTTAAAACTTATAGAAAATGGACTGACATCGAGAGGTGGTACAGTCATATTCGTAATTGAGGCACATGAATATCAGCAGACAGAGGTATTCTATTCATGGATAAACTTTCCAGGAGCAAACGCTGTAACAAAGGAGTTCCACTATTACAAAATAGAGGAACCTCCGGAAGAGTACACTCCTTTCGAGGAGGTGGAAATACCATTAAAATACCAAGAGCATCTCCTCTGGTTTAAAGGCGCCCTAAAACATAATAATCACATCACCAGGCTCGGTCCACTAGGTAGACCAGGAGCAACGTGGCCAGTTCTAGCCAGCTACACACCACATCCAGACATTAAAAAAATGTCTATACCAGAACTTTTAACACAGCTTAAAATACTGTTTAAAATACATAGACAACTAGTCCAATATGTAATGCGGACTTCAACAGTCCAACCAACTATTAATGTTCCACAGCTGACCCCTCATCAGGGGAACACAAATAAAATCACACCACAGAACATACAATCCTGTCTAGGTTAAGTACCCGCAAAACGGTAACAAATTCCATTCTGGTTAGCACAAAAAATCACTCAAATAGAGGCGGTATTTCAAGATACTACACCTGTTGAGAAACACAGAATTCTGACTATCTGTCTTCCAATGGGGATCGCACCACATGTGGAGGACTGTGACACTTGGGGCACAGTCTTTGCTTCCATTTACACAAAAACACATGGTGTTCCGTCCATGGCGGTAATACCAGATGTACTAAGACAGATTCAAAATGAATACGGTCCAGAACCTGCCTTAACTCTGGGTATGAAATTATTGAAAGACTTCAAGCAGGTCTCGGCTATATTACTAGCCAACATAAAAGGGGAAGCAGCATCTGTAGCGATCCGCCAGAAGTTGAAAGAAACAGATATAGCAGAACAACCATTTGAACTTGCCAGAATCATAGAAAAATCCTATGAAGAACTAGGAAGAGATAGTTTTGGTGGGAAACCAGTGAAACCCCAACTAACTGAAAATCCTGAAAAGGTATTTATTAAAAATAATCTAAACACTCCAAAAAAGAGCTGGGATGGAAATAAACAATCCACTCCCAAAGAAAAAAGATTCCAGTCCAGAGGAAGGTCTCCTCGACGGAGAGAAAGATCTCCGGACCAAGGACACAAGTTTCCCCAGAGGGAGCCCTCTGAGAAAAGATACAACCTTAGAAATAGGGATAATCTAAAGAAACCTGATAGATATCAAGATATTGATACACGTCCCTCTCGATCTTTTCAGACTTCCTCGCAGAAATCGGAAAGAAGAGGACGGTCAGAACACAGGGAAGAGCACGTCAAGTCCAAAGACAAGGAACCTGCTCATCAAAGTAAAAAGTTACAATTTCCAAAGAAGAAGGTAGCCAGTATTAAAGTAATCAAACATGCAAAGGATACTGAGGACACAGCTGAAAAACGGAGAGTGGGCACAGACAATGCTAGACAGCGCAGCAGAAGTGAGCATAGCTCGCAAGATCCTGATGAATCATCTGGAGACAGTGGACACGAATGAATACATTCAAGTGGAAACTGCAGATACCAGAGTTAGCAAATCTCATAAAATATATGAAATAACATTACGTATAGAGGGAGATAAGACTAGGAAAATAAGGGGTCTATTTTGGGATAATCTCTCCAAAGGCTATGACATCCTTTTAGCTGGAAAAGACTGGCCACCGGAGTTTGTCAGGGAGTGCCCTCATGGCGAAGAAATGATTATGCCTGCCTTCTCAAATCATATTCCAATACATAAAAAATATACACTTGTAAGAAAGTGGGCAGTAGCCCAAGCTCCTGCATTATATAAAAACCATGTGAGATGGGATGAGGACTCACCTCCTCACAAAATCCAGTTAAAATCTCAACCAACTGCACAGAGGCAGTACCCAATTAAGCAAGAAGCTAAAAAACAGGTCAGGGAGATCTTAGATCAACTTGAATACCAGGGGGTGATTGAAACTTGCACCTCACAAATGAACAATCCTTTGTTTCCTGTCTCCAAGCCAGATGATTCATATCGTCTAGTTTTGGACTACAGACACCTAAACTCATGTTGCAAAACTTTTGCAGTACAAAACTCACACAGTGCAGCACTAATGAATAGCATAGGGCGCAAAAAATACAAAACAACATTAGACATTTCTAATGGATTCTTTTGTCAAAATATAGCACCTGAAAGCAGATATTTGACCGCGTTCTCAATAAATGGCTCGCAGAAAAATTTCTGTTGTTTGCCACAGGGGTTCAAGAACAGCCCAGGATTATTCTCAGCGAGAGTAACAGAGTTACTACAAATATATGATGATGAGGCATTATCTTATGTCGATGACATCTATCTAACAGATGATGACTTGGATACTCACTTGAAAAGAGTAAACACCATAATACTTGGGTTCGCAGCAGAGGGTTACAAATTCAACTTCAAAAAGTCCAGAATTGCCCATCTAACTGTCCTGTTTTTAGGATATGAGTTATCAAGTGAAGGCAAAAGCCTGGCAGAAAATTTCCTAGAGAAATGTCCTGTAATCCAAGCACCAAGAACGCTGAAAAACTTACAATCAATTCTAGGTTTCCTGAATTTCGGAAGAACTTACATTCTAAATTATGCAGAGAGGGTTAAACCTCTCTATGACCTAATAAGACCAGATTTTAAAACAATCAATTGGACTCAAAAACACATAGAAATTTTGAGATCATTACAAACAGACATGTTAGCTAAAACAAAACTGCAAACACGCGATAACACACGCAACCTCGTAATCCGAGTCATCCCAGGAAGATGCGGATTCACATACCTAACCTCTAATGAGGGAGAAACGGTACCAATTGCATACAAATCACATTTGTACACAGAAGCTGAAAAAACATTCAGTATTAAGGAAAACATTGTACATGCGGTTCAAAAATCTATAGCAAAAGAAAGAGCCCAGACACAAGGCAGACGGATTACTGTTATAACAGCAGACTCAGCCTTTGAGGCATTAACAAGCCCGTGTAATCTAACTACCTTGGCATTAAATCCGAAATGGATACAATGGGAAAATTCTCTTGCTACAGACAAAGTAAAATACTATTTTGGACTGAACATGAAAAAATGAAAAAATCTAGAATATGAAAGAGAGTATCCTCTGCCAATCGACATTCTGCCCATACGACAGTACGCCTGTGTAATATATACAGACGGACATGCTCAACCCTCAGTTTGGGGAAAGCAAGCCTATAACGCCACATGCGAGGTTGTAAAAAATGTGTGGCACGGAGGAAAATTGAGACCTCTGTTAACAAAAACACAGTCAGTGGAAAATAATTCAGAACAACAGACTGAAATAATAGCGTTAAAAATGGCGCTAGATAATGCCGATCGCGAATTCCCGACACTAATAGTGTGCGATTCGTATTACTGCGTCAAATCATACAATGACGATTTACAGAAATGGATTCAAAATGGTTACAAAGATGACACAGGTGCCACAATCAAGAAAAAATCGCTTTGGGAACAAGTAGTTCTTTTACAGAAAGAAGTACCAAAGACTCACGTGATACATTCACTGAGTCATCAGCGTGATGGCGTTCACGTTGTAGGGAATTCATTGGCTGAGACAGCCACATCGGAAGCAACCAAATCGGCTTCCGTAGCTACAAAAAAGCGTTCGGAAAAATACATTGACGGGGAAACAATGCTAGCGGTGAAAACGTCATCAAAAGGCGACTGCTCAGCCCTACCCATCAACAATCCACTCAATTATACATACATAATCGATGCAAACTCCGTTCCTTTTGCTCAAATCCCTGGAGTGGGGGATAGAGTAATTCCAAACACGAACAGGAGAGTCTTGTTAATAGCAGACGCACATATGGGTGAAGGTCTTAGACACCTTAAGCTTAAGGATTCCCTGGAAGAATTACAATCAATATACTGGTGGCCAGGAATGAGCCTGCAACATCACAGTTTTGCGAAAAACTGCCCAGACTGCAATAGAGATCGCAGTGGCGACCGAGACGGTGTATTGCCATGGCGTTTCGCTCAAAGATGGGATTAAGCAATAAAATATAAAAATACCCAGTATGAATAAATGCGTCATATTAACATATAGAGACTATCTTCACTTAAAATGTAGACCCCAACTCTCGGCTGACGTCTGAACTGTTATGAAAAGATTTATGAGTCTAAAATGGCATATTCGCAAGGGGCATGCTACATTCTGACCAGTGTCCTGCTCTTAGCTCTCGAGCTTATGGGGGGGGCATGGCCAGCATGGGCATTGCATTGCGGGACCCTTATCACTTCCTTCCTGAGGGAAACGGGATGGTGTAAAGAAAAAACCAAGGCATAGAGCAATCTATAATGGCAAAGGTATTAGGTTCGGGGGCTGGGTGGGTCAAACATTTAATAAGTGTCCAACGTAGTCTAACAATCTGCCAAGAAATTCTCTGAGAGGTCTCAGTCTGTACGAACTATTGTTTGGGACTAGAATGTTAATCCAGGACCTCGATAGTCAAACTTCAGTGGTTAAAGAAAAATGCTTTGATATCAAAGATCGTTTGGCTATTTTACAGGACTTAAACGAAAAAAGAAAAGACCTGAGCAACCTAAAGTTGAAACAACAGCCAACAACCACTGAAGAGAAACCACCTGTCCCAGCAAGGCCTGTCTGGATTCCAAAAATCGGGGATCTGGTAAGAGAGAAGATCACGGTAAAGAAGGAATTTGGGCCTTCTTACAGAAAAGCAGTACCTGTCTTGACTATCAACGGGACAAGATCAGTTGTATTACCGCCCCTTGCTGGTAAAAAGGAGAACCGAGTTGTATCCATCGACCTGGTTAAACCACAATCATGTGGCCGATAATAAGTAGTAGGCCAAGTGGACTCCCAAGAAGTAGCAGAACACCAAAGTTTGCTACAAACACAGAGGTTCAAACTGAGAGACTAATCACATTTGATAGACCTACAGTGAATCAACAAGGACTATGCAACAAAGCCATGGAACTTAAACCTCTTGAAACCCAAATCCAAATCTTACATCAAGAAACACCAGTCTACAATGATGTAGCCACTGACTATGCTAATGAAACAAAGAAAATTCCAAAAACAAAAAGGAATCCATAAGCAATTGAAACAATTGACAGAACAGCGTCAGGCTACTTCATCAACTTCGATGATTTTTCCGAGGATCCGAGCGAACCTTTGGAACAGCCGACAAAATCTAAGACTTTTAAAGACAAAGCAAAGGAACTCTTTCATCAACTAAGAGAAACCTATCTGATTTCTCCATGGATTGAATTTTGGGTGGCACAAGGTGTATTTGTCCTCATACTTTGGCTCATCATGGTACTATGCTTGGGACATTTCATTGAGGGAAAATATGTTACAATGGACACAGCAAGTCAGAATATCAACTTGGTCCTGAAACCACACACGTCTTCACACATCGAGAAAAGAGAACTCTCTTCAGTAAACTTCACAGCCAATCCTATACCCGGTGGAGTAGCATGGGACAAAACTGATTACGAAATCTATGGCCCGGTCGAGCTCTTGCAGTATCCTCATCAATTTAAGATTTCATTAAGTGACTTTGTAAAACCGAGCACATTGGCTGATGATTGTGACTTTGAAAGTATTAATGATATGATGTCAGATCTAGTGATGTCAGCTAAATTTACAGAACATGATTATTTACAGGGTTCATCTAATTATGACCAGATGTACTGTTACAACCACTATGGTAACCATTATCTGCATAAATCTGCTCAACCTAGAAATGTTTTTAATTATAAGCAATGGGAACATTGTGCAACTCCACCAAAAGGCAGTTCAAAAACATTTTATGATAAATTTTCATATTTCTCAGGGTTTAACACAAGTGATGCAGAAACGTTTTATTTCAAACTGTTAAATAAGACAGGAATGAAAACCATGCTTACAAATACAAAATTAATCATTGAAAAAATGAATACAGTCGGTTTTGATTTCTGGAACAATAATATTGAAACGAAAACAACCTGGGGTACAAAAGATTGGCAGGTGCAAGGTTTAGAATCATTATTTAGAGCCTGCATGATCCCAGAACAAATTATATTCTTGAATGACACAATTCAACAGACAACCTGTCTTGGCCTATGTGGAGAAGTGTGGCTCAGGGGTTAGAGGCAGCAGACCCGGAAGCTGAGATCGGTCCTGGACCAGGGTTCAATTCCCCGCCTCGGCAGGTCTTGGGCTAAAAATTAATTCCACGGACTCGATAATTCTCGCCCCGGTGCCTCCTCGACTCACGGGTTCACACTCTGCGACTCTGGGCAATAGCTTGCTTAATCTCCACAACGGCCCCTCGCAGCGGGATGCCTGACTTTCACCTTGTGGATACCCTGCTATCTCACAGGGGAATACCAGGAAGGGTTCCCTAAGCAAGCGCCGGGAAACCCACTGCGGGTAGCTGTGCGCTATATAAGCTCAACTACATTTACATTTACATTTACATTTGGCCTAGCCAAAATTAAAGACTTGAACAAACCGTCTATTCCAAAACCAACACCTGACAGTAATAGCACTACAGATGTTGAGATAGACGTATCCCATATTTTAAACCAAAACACAACACATCCTGATTGGAAAAAATGGTTGATCTGGCCCTCAGACACAAATAACTGTCAAGACAGATTCCTGAACAAAATACAGGGGTTCACATTGACCAGGCCAGACCCTAGATACTCCCAGAGACAACATCAAGGGACTATAACAACTTACAGTGTAGGGAAACTCTGCCTCGAATGGCTACAAACATCCACACTGGTTGAAATTAAGCAACACTTGACTTTATTTAAAGAAGGTGCTGACTTGCGTCATTTCATTGTGGGACCACGCAAACAGCGTCAAAAACGTTTCATAGCGGCCTCTATATATGCAGCTTACAACGAAGCTTGGAAAGAAACTCAAATTGAGACAGCAGAGAAAATACGGGAAATTGACCGTGTTAATTTGGAAAAATCACTTTCTGTTGTGGACAATGGGTTAATGACTCTGTCTTCCAGAATATATTCACTGGACAGTATTGTATCATCTGCAATCGATATAATAGAGCAAGACTTACTGATGTTGCAACACGGTCAGTCAAAATTACGTTCTATTGTACAGCTTAGCTGGACGTTACAAAATCTGCATTCAGGCTACGTGCCTTGGCGTTTAATCAACACAATGTCATTTTTCACTATCTTTAACCTTACTGATACACAAATCAGCTTGGCATAAAAGGGTGCAGAGTATACAATTCTGAGCATTGAAAAACTTGAGAGATTACCATTGACAATGTCAGAATGACCTGTCATTGAATGGATAATACATGGGATAATAACTATTCCGATAACGACTTTCCAATTTCGATACTGCCAAAAATATATACAGGCAGGCCAGTATGAAAGGTTGGGTAAAGGATACTTTAAGTCAACATGGAACTTACCTTATACACACACATGTTATAGTAATAAGGGACAGAGTGTATTTCTTAGTGGTAATAATTGTGAAAAATCACTAAGTGGTATACTTCTGTGTCAGGGGATAAGTTTACATGGGGCCTGTGAGGGGACTTCAAATAACCTTTCATGTCACCAGCTCGGCACACCTGCAACGCGAATAGAGCCATTCTTTAGACAGCTTTCTAACAGGAGCTACATTCTAATTGTGGATCACAGATGTTGTGGCTTGCTGCCGGGAAAACCTTATCTAGTAATCGTGAGCTCCAAAGTCACTTGCTGTCAGCGAGTATTGTTTCCGAATGACACTCCAGACAGGCAGGGAAAAATGTGGCCGAGTTTGAAAATCTCTTCCATTCGAATTGATACCTTAAGCAGAATGAAGACTGTGCTCCTACAGACGCCAGTTCACTTGACGTCATCAAAAGAAACGTATGATCTCCAAGTTGCAATGACAACGGCAGAGATACATGCATTGTTATCGACAAATTGCCCCCTACACTTCGCAGAAATGCTAAACGAAATCTTAAACATTTCTGATACGAATGGTATCGCAAGTGTATTTAAGACTGTTTTTTCAGGACTGTTAACCCCATTCAAAGCAGTCCTGGGTATTTTTCCTAATTTTGTCCATTCTGTCTTTGGCGGACTTCCACTCCTGTTGGGACTCGTAGCAGGCATCCTATTTTTGCTACTCCTGCTTCGTTATGGCAAGCCATGTCACAGACAAGACTCCAGCAACAATGGAAGAAACGATCCTAGCTATACGCTATCGGGACCGCATAACTAAAGTCCTTGGATTAGCCCGGCTAAGAGATCTGAATATGACCTGGTTTCTTTCGTTCAGACCCATATGGCAGAATTGTGTCTTACCTGTGTTAAGATGTATGCTATGCGGCGAAGAATGCGTGTTGAACACCTGTCTTACACTACAATCAGAAGTACCATTGGATACAGATACTTTGTTGGGTCCAGTAAAGGCTCATGCATCATGTTGTCCCCAGTGGCTACCTATCCTGATGACGGCATTCGTGGAGACTTCACCACTACGATTGAAGGGTAGTGAAGTACAAAATGAGAGCAGCATCAACCAGGTACGACCTTCTGTAAGCAATGCTGATCGAAACATCATTGAAAGCGAACATGCGCACGACTGCACGGTAGTGACATTTTCCAACTTGGTCGAACTTTCACCTGAGGCAGTAGACTGTTTTTTTGAAAGTCTGTCTGACATGATGTTTTCACCCAAACAGAAAGAAAAACTTTAAGCAAACGAGCACACAGCGTTCCCTGAACTCTGAATTTGGCCTTCAGCTTTAGAAAACAAAGCTACTGAGAACTATTTTTTTTTCTTTCCTTCCCCTGAAAAAGAAAACTTTTTTCCCAAATCCAAAATATTTACCTTTTTGGCACTTATCTTCTGCTTAAAGTAGAACTATTCTTAGAGAACAGAGCTTCTATTTTTAGGAACTCTAGGGACAATACATTACCTCAGCCTCTAGCATATTTACAAGTAACTGTATTTATATGTGATGGAGTGGTCTCGCACTTTTTTTCTGCATTAAGAGCCATTTCATGTGTAATTTCGCAAATCATTCATGCTGATATAAATATGCATCTTTTTCTTGAATGATTGCACTGCTTGAATGCATACAGTACCTATACTCATTTTCGTGTATTTCGCATATGCCATTTTTCAAATGCAAAAAATGTATTTTGGGGTGGTTCGGGATACAAATGCACTATTAGTTATGTTTCCTATTGCTTAGGTTAGTAACTATGGACATGAATTCGTGGAGTGGGTGTAGTATGTTTATCTAGGGACCTGTATCGATACTCCTATTTCTGACCCTTGTCCGGTTATAAATCACTAATATCCATACAACGGCACAGAAACCCGTTTCATAAATTAGTCATAGCGCATGCAGTCACATTAAGCAAGCACTATTCCTCCAGCCCCCTAGAAAGCACACCGAGTTCTTAAACAAATCCAAGCCTCGAGCAAACCTGGGAAATCCCCGCCTGCTATGTTTTGATTTAGTCCAAGAACTCCTGTAAAGCACTGCAAGAACGATCAGTTCCTAGTGACATCCTTATTGACGTCTTATGTCCATCCTTACGTCAAACCCAGCACCTCTCAGGTATAAATATACCAACGCTGCCCTAAGCAAAGACACGGTGGTGATGAACCTGGAGCAGTGACTACTTGCCGGAGAACCCAGCTGATGCGAGAGCCCACGGACGCTGCCCCTCCCCTTTTTGACGCGCTGAGGAAGACCCTGTCTTTTCTCTTGCCTAGAAATCCAGCCTCCAGTGTTTCCAGCCCACCTTCGCGGGTGACTGGGATACCGAGTCCTGAGAAAGAGATACCAGCCCTCCAGCTTTCTAAATCCCAGGTTCTGAACTGACTAAACCCTTACAGAGAATTCTTGAGTCAGATTCTTGGCAAAACAAACTTAACTTAAACTGCTACTTACTTACTCCCTCCCATGTATTAGGCTTAGGTCAGGTACACCGGGGTAGGCGTAGTTAGAAGCACCAGTTGAGTACGATTAGTCAATGTATATATGTGTGTATATCTTTTATCCATTTTAAAGTATCATATGGCTAAGAAACCATATCAATGCTTTTACAGTATTATTTTATAATCCTGCTTTTACTGTATGCACTTTCCTTAACTATAAGTATTGCAATTGTAGCGATTCATTTCTCTTGTATGAGAAAAGAGACTGATCAATAAATAACACCTTTTATTGAAAACGCCCGTCTCTTCCTTTCTCTACAATCTGGTGAAACTAAGTATGCACATATTGACTGAGTAAAATAGCTGTCTTTTGTTTTCACAGGACTCTAGAGATATACTCTTGATCAGGGAGCGCAAAGTTGTCATGTTCTATGGTTCTCAGAAACTAAATCCCTTCTTGTCTATCCAGGGAGGTTAAAATCCTCCTCGCCTATTCGAGAAAGTTTCTAGTGAACTCTGAGCTAGCTGGCACACAAAACTTAAGTCTAATATCGTCAGTAGAAGACCTAGTTAACCTCTGTCCTACGTCTATACTATTGAAGATATTATTCCAATGCGCAGAGCCTATTTGGAATATAGGAACTACACTACAGGGCTAAAATACAATCTTGCCTAACTCCGCTGTTACACGGGAAAGGCAATGTACAATATCCTTCTGCACTAAACCGCACTTTAGCTGTTGTAATCCAGTGCAGGGCTTTTAATATATTCACCAGGTCAGGTTCGACCCCTAGCTTTATCATCAGGGCCCACAATTTTTCTCTGTTGACATGATCGAAGGCGGCGGATAAGTCCATAAACCCCAGGTACACTGCCTCGTTACTTGCTATTGTGTACTTGGCAACCAAAAGGTAAAGATTTAGGCATAGATCCGTCGTAGACCTTCCTTCCCTGAACCCATATTGTGTCTCAGTGATAATGTTATTTGTGTCAGCCCAAACCTTAAGGCGATTCAGCACCACACGCCTTAGTACCTTCGCCGTTACATCGATTAAGGATATTGGGCAATAACATTGAGGGTCGTCCCTATTCCCTTTTTTAAATATGGGCACTATTACTGCTGTTGACCATGAGCGTGGGAGGCCCGTCTCTGCTGCTGCGTTCAAAACCCTTGTTAGTATGGGGCCCCATAGTTCCACCTTACTTAACCCCTTCGGCGCTGATGACAAAGCCAGCTCGTCATCAGCGTTACCTGCGCTGCGCGGATGACGAGCTGGCTTTGTCACAAACAAGCCATTTTTTTTTCAGCGCACAGCGGGAAAACGTGGTAGCGCGGTAGGGGTTAAGTATAGGTCAGGTGGTATTCCATCCAGAACTGGGGCCTTGTTTTTAGATAGGCCCTGTATTGCCCCTACAATTTCTTCCAGTGTGAATTCTGGCCTGGCAACCCACTGGTTTCCTGGCTCAGTGACCTAGTTGGACACACCTGTGTGGTTATACAGGTCTTTAAAATAAGTGTGCCATTGTTCCGGGAGAATTGTATTACATATCTCGGGGGGGCGTTTGTATCCTGAAAACGTGGTTTATTAATGATTTTCCAGAATGCTGTGAGATCTCTATTCTCCACCGCCTCCCTTAGATCCTCTCAGACTTGCAATTGGAGCGATTGTTTCCTATTGTATAATACTTTCTTATAGGTGCTTCTACATTGGGCGATGTATAGTTTGTCCCTCAGGAGTGCTTTCAGGCTGTCTTTCAGCCCAAATAAAGATACTTGCCATATGTCTTCCAGCTCCGGCACTTTCATCGTATCCTCTTCTGCCATGAGTAAATACTGATACTGATTCCTTCTTCAAGACCCGTTGATCCTGGATATCTATTTCCATTTGCCCAAATTCAGCACCAGACCAATCCTGATTCTTGAGCCATGTATTTACTTGATACATTTTAAACCTGGAGATGTCTGCATCTTTCTTGTTATTCCAAAAGCTCCGAGTTAACTTTTGCCCATTGTCCACCAACTTCCCCATCTGATGACATCACTCTGATCCAAAGTCTTCGCAAGACGGTCGAGCAGACAATCAGGAGTTCCTGCGGAATGCCATATGGGGGAACAACATGCTGTAGTAGGCAATACCCAAAAGTGATCTAACCTCATACCAAGTTCTTTCTGCCACTTGTAGTCATTTCAGCCTGAACTTTTTTTTTTAAGTTAGTGCCCCATATTTGTAAGAGAATCCTTCCTTGGGAAAGTCCACAAGTATGGCCCTAACCTTTAACCCTAGCAAGGCCTCATTGAAGGTATAAGAAGCATTCTATTGTTTTTAGCTCAAAAGCACAGCAGTAAAGTTATAGATCCGGGAGTCCTAACTCTTATACACCTGCTTTCCTCCTCAATTTCTTCCAGGAAAGATGTATTTCTTTACTAACCCAAATAAATTATGTTATTTTCCCATGCAATTTCAGTAGATCATTTTTACCAAAATATATCAGAATGTTATCAAACAAAAAGGCAAGCTTCGGTAACACAGACATTTTAACTAAGTTGTTCCACCCGTATATAGAGAGTGGGAGATTCCGCCATCTTTTTAATATTTCTCCTATCCCACAGCCCACCTTATCAAGATTTTTTGCTGCTGTTTTCCCAACGTCTTTGGGTATTTTGATCCCCAAGTGTCTCATTTCAGGAACACTTATTATCTCCCCGCTACACTGGTTCCAACTCATTATTTCTTTTTTCTTTCATTAATATCATATCCTGCAAACATACCAACATTTCTTGCTTCTGTCATAAGATGAGGCAAAGCAAAAATTAGATCTGAGGTATGAACCATTAAATCATCAGCATATAAAGAGATGTTCCTGGAGTATACACTAAATTTAGAGGGGTTTTCCCCTCATTCAATCTTAAAGTTTGAGCAAAAGGTGGGATATGAAGCTCAAACAATATGGGGACAGAGCACAGCCTTGCCCTGTCCCTCTTTCTATTCTTACTGGTGACAATAAACTACTATTCACCAGGATCCTAGCAGTTAGGGCCGTATTGCTCTTGAACAATTAATCTATTAAACGTTCAAATATTCTGAAGTGTTCAACAATAATCAAGAGATGCAGTCAATTAACATGCTCAAATACCTTAGTGAAACAAAAGGGGATGATGGACGGAGCGTTTGAGCAAATCAAACACTCACCCCCAGTCAACTGATCTGGGTTTAATCCATCACCATTCTTTAGCCCACTCAGCCACCCCATTTCAGACATGGCTATATGCAAATCAGTCTGACCCTGTGCCTCCTGGGAACAGTCCAGCCCGAACTGCCAAGCCATGTCTTCCATGGATCGGAAACAAGCATCCTGGGACCGGTTTCGGATTCATAATCCTCATCAGCCAGGCTATCTTGAATCCAGTGGCCAAGTGAGCAAGGGACTCACGTCTGAGAATACCCTGCCACACTTATGGCGAACAAAGCGATACAAAAGGGGATGATGGACGGAGCGTTTGAGCAAATCAAACACTCACCCCCAGTCAACTGATCTGGGTTTTGTATCGCAAATACCTTAGTGGCATCCAAGATCACAATCACAAGGGGAGCCCTTTATGTTCTAGCTAGATATTATGATCCTATCAGGGTATGGTTAAGTTCTCTCATGTTTCTACCAGGTAAAAAGTCCTTTTGATCCTGATGTATCAGATCTCCCACCACTTTAGTCAAATGGCCTGCTAGGATACTGGAAAAAGAGGTTGGACGTTATGATTCACACTGTAAGGGATTCTTACTGTATATCAAAGTACATGTATTTCAAGAGAAGACATTTTGCACAATTTGGTTGAGTCACCTACTACCAGCCACTGTGTGTTGGATGTCTCCTTCATCCTCCTCCTCATCACCCTCCTCCATTTGGTCCTGCTCATCATGGTCCACGCCCCACTGGACATCTGTCCATACACAGATGTTGTGGAGAAGGGCACATACTAGGATGATCTTGCAGACCATAGGGGGGCGAGTGGAGCAATCTCCCCCCTGATATGTCCACGGATCTGAACCATGAACTTCAGCACACCAAAAGTTCTCTCCACTATGTTCCGGGTATGTACCAGTGCTTAGTTGTACTGTTGTTCCCGCTCAGTCTGGGGCTGTGCAATTGAGGGCATGTCCCAGGGCTTGAAACCCTATTCTTGGTCAGTTGAAAGTTAAAGAGAAAGTACAACTGCTAGTGATTTTGCTCTCTGTTACAGCTACATTCCTGTCCATGTGTGTTATGTATACTGAATTACTCATACACATTTATCAGGATATTTCACAATATGTGTTCCTTATGCAGTTGATCATAAGCTTACACATGTCTCTTCCAGTTCTCTGTGCAATGGCAAATGATGACCATGGCCTGATACATTAAACACTTCTACATCCTGACTTTCATGTGTATCCAGTAGCTTACAGTGATGCGTATTTAAAGATGTTCCTAATCACTAAATGTTATGCGCATTCCCTACATGTGTGATGTGACAGATTATTGATCAGATATTTGGTGCACAGACATAATATCGACTCCACAATATCGAATGGATAAAATATCGAGTTAAAAATATCAAATATAATAAAATATCGAAAACAAAAATATCGTCGTTAAAAATATCGATTACAATAATGATAATAAAATATCGAGTAATAAAATATCGAATCAAAAATATCGACATGACAAAATATCGATTAATAGTGAAGGTAAAAAATATCGAGATTATGTAGAAAAAAGATACAAAATATGAATAAATTTGAATAGTAATATAAATTGTAGTTAATGTTTAGGAGCGGGATGTTGGGTTAATAGGGGATAAGGGTGGGGAGTAATTTAAAATAAATAATTAATTAATATATGTTTGTAAATATATTTATATTTTAATTAATTGTGAATTAATTATTATTAATTAGTTAATTAATTAATATTAATTTCTATAAAATTTTAATTAGTAGTTAATTGATAATTAAATAATATGAATTAGTTAATTGGGAAATAATTGTTATTAATTAGTTAATTAATGTATATTAATTTATATAAATGTTTAAATTAGTAATTAATTGGTAATTAAATAATATTAATTAGTTAATTGGGAAATAATTATTATTAATTAGTTAATTAATGTATATTAATTTATATAAATTTTTAAATTAGTAAATAATTGGTCATTAAATAATATTAATTAGTTAAATGGAAAATAAATCATATTAATTAGTTAATTAATTAATATAATTGGTAATAAAATGTTATGTAGTAATTAATTGGTAATTAATTATTAGTAATTAGTATATTGGAAATTAAATATTATTATTTAGTTAATTATTTTATATAATTGGTAATTAAAATTTAAGTAGTAATTATTTGGTAATTAGTTATTATTAATTAGTTAATTGGAAAATTAATAATACAATTTATTTAATTATTTTATTATAATTTGGTCTTAATGTTGTAATAGTAATTTATTAGTAAATAGTTAATGTTAATTAGTTAAATAAGTTATTTAGAGTAATTGTAATATATATAATAATTTGTTATAGTTCATTAAATAATTGGTGAAAAACTTAAACATAATTACATGGAAATAATTACAGCTAATGTGCGAACATATTTTCATCGTTGTTATTGATATAAATTGTAGTTAATGTTTAGGAGTGGGATGTTGGGTTAATAGGGGATAAGGGTGGGGAGTAATTAAAAATAATTAATTTATTATGATATGTTTCTTATAAATAAAAATTATCAATTAAGTGGTAATGAATACTTATTAATTTGTTAAATAATTTATATTATTTGGTACATATTTATCATTAGGAAATAATTAGTAATTACTTATGAATAATTATTTAATTTAATTAATAATAAAATCAAATTTTTATTTAATATTGTGTTGTTATGACATTTTTGTTTGGGAAGAAATATTCTTAATTTTGACATTCTATTAATTACAGCTATTTTGGTAAAATATATAAATTATAATTTTTGATAATTAATCATTAATAGTTAATTTAATAATATTAATTAAATAAGGGTACAGGAGGAATTTTAGTGTTCAGGGTCAGTTTTCTCTCTTTAGGTAAAGGGGTATTTTTATGTTTCTGGGTCAGTTTTCAGTTTTAGGGTAAAGGGGTATTTTTTAAGTTCAGGGTCAGTTTTCTGTTTGTGTGTAAAGGGGTATATTAAAAGTTCAGGGTCAGTTTTCAGTTTTAGGGTAAAGGGGTATTTTTAAGGGTTCTGGGACAGTTTTCAGTTTGTGGGTAAAGGGGTATATTTAAGGTTCAGCATCAGTTTTCAGTTTGTGGGGAAAGGGGTAAATTTAAGGTTCTGGGTCAGTTTTCAGTTTTTGGGTAAAGGGGTCTTTTTAGGGTTCAGGGTCAGTTTTCAGTTTGTGGGTAAAGGGGTATATTTAAGGTTCTGGGTCAGTTTTCAGTTTTTGGGTAAAGGGGTTTATTTAAGCTTCAGGGTCAGTTTTAAGTTTGTGGGTTAAGGGGTATATTTTTAGGTTCTGGGTCAGTTTTTAGTTTTTGGGTAAAGGGGAATTTTTAGGGTTCTGGGTCAGTTTTGGGTTTTTGGATAAAGGGGTATTTTTTAGGGTTCAGGGTTAGTTTTCAGTTTTTGGGTCAAGGAGAATTTGTTGGGTTCAGGGTCAGTTTTCAGTTTTTGGGTAAAGGGGTATTTTTTAGGGTTCAGGGTCAGTTTTCAGTTTTTGGGTAAAGGACATTTTTTGGGGTTCAGGGTCAGTTTTCAGTTCTTGGGTAAAGGGGTATTTTTAGGGTTCAGGGTCTGTTTTGTGTATATAAAGTGTGAGAAAAAACATTATAAGTATTACAAATCATTGAACAATTTTAGTGATTAAATGTTGCTACTTTTTTTGCAAATTATTATTTTTTGAAATACTCAAAACAAAATATAATAAAAATATATTTTAATAAATTTTATAAAATAGATAAAAATATTTGACACATTTTACACAATAACATTATAATAAAGTAGCTATTCTACTTTATACATGGTCAGTCTTCAGCACCTTTCCAGATATTACTTTCACTTGAGTAGGAATAGTAAATTATAATTGGTCAGTGTCCAGCAACTTCTCTGATAATACTTTGACTGGAGTAGGAATAGCAATTATTAATTGGTTAGTGTCCAGGACATTTGCATATTATTTTACATTAGTGTGTTATTATATTACAAAAAAATGCAAAATGGATGTTTTCAAAAAACTTTATTACATTTTTCAAATTTTTTAATGTGTAATACAATCCAATCACTATCACATAAAACATAAACATTTTTAGAAATGTTGTATTTGCAGAATAACACATTATCATTTATGTACATGTTTAATTTGTCACACCAACAATTTTTCACTACATTTTTTTTGTCAAAACACAATATTATTATCAATCACTTTTTGTAACAAGTATTTATATTGAAATAAATAAAATAACAGTTATTTTTCTGTTTCTTCCATTTATATTTAATAATGTAAAATATTATATATTAATATTATTAAATATTTAATTTTCAGAATTATATTTTTATAAAGTAACATGACAATTAATATATTTGCTCAAGATATGGAAATAATAATTAAGAATTTTTTTTTCACATATTTCTGACAATGTTGTTATTAAATTATACATATAAATATATTATGTTGTAAACTTTATAACTGTAAAGGGGAATTATATGGTTAATAATAATATCTGGTATTGGTAAAAGATTATTTATGCAATTATATACTTTTATAATACTTAGACATTATTATAAATTTTTTTAAATTAAATAATAAAAATAATAACAAATATATTTATTAGTATTATTATTAATTAATAAACTTAAACATTTATCTTTTCTTTTCACAAATACATACATTCAGAGAAATAAAAATACATTATTTAAGGGCATTATTTATATAGTACATGGTTATAATTTTTATTTTAATAATAATAAATAACTTATAATATTTATTATTATTAATTATTTACAAAACATGTATAATGTTTAGTTATAAACAAACACAAACTTATTCCTATTAATGTACAGTAAAATATTTTTTTACATATATTATTTCAAGTGTTATATATTTATTTAATATTATTAATATATATTAATTACTATATATTAATTAATATTAAAGAAATAAATATTTATTTAACCGTTTAAATTATAATGAGTATACTGTATTAATTTGTTACAATTACAATGTGTATGTATTATATTTTTATACTATAACATTGTATTTTCTATGATACCTTTTCTAAATTGGTTTAAGGGGACTACTTTTTTACCGCGTAAGGTTATTGCGCTTCATTCAGGACTGGAGAAGCTTGCGGTTGGGAGTTGCTTCGTGTGGAGAGAGGTAAGGTAAATTTTAAATACTATTTATGACTGAGTGGTAATGTTTGAGGGTATATTCGAAATGTGTAGTGTTTTTGTGTGTATGTATGAATTGTTTATGTAGCGTTTAGGTGTAATGTCGTCGTTATAGATGCGTCGTGTATTTTTTAGTTCTACTGTTATTTGAATTGTTAGGAAATGTCTTCTAACATAGTTAATGTTAATTGTGAGTGTATTTACAAATTTTATGGGCTATTTGTGGGTGGGTTTCGTTATGTATGTTTTTTTACAGGTTCCCGTTCCTCGCATGAAAACTACATGGAAGGAAGCGTGTGTTTTTTCGGAGATACTAATGTATGAGTTTTTATGGTTATATTTTTACGTGTATCTCCGATTTTTCGTGTTTGCCAGGAGCGGATTTTTATAATATTGACCTTTTTTCGGGTTTTTTGAGGGTTTCGTATTGGATAGATATATTGGTATGCGTCACCGTTTTTTTTAAAGTTGTGTGTATATCACTTTAAATACTAAAGTGTCCACACTACTGTTTTCGGGATTTCCTGGAGCGTTTATTTAATAGTTACATATTTTTCGGGTTTTTGATGGTTTACCATATTGGATTTCTCTTAATTTGTAATGGATTGGATGGATTGCATTTTGCTTCATTACGTCACTTTCATCTACAAACATTGTAAATACTTTTTATATTTCTACTTATTGGGTGGGAAATGTCGATCTTTATGTAATGTGTATGTGTGATGTAATTATAAATATTGCATATTTGTTCGGAAATAATGTCAAGTTTTTTGATAACTTTGTAAAACAAATATGTCTTGTTTATAATTGTTTTGAAATGTTTATTATTTTTATATGTACCATTATTGTAAGAAGATATTAGTATATTTTGTCGACATTTTTATAGTAGGGTTTTAGCTATTATTGACAGATATTCTAATCCTCTAGTTGTAGGGTATAGTGTGACTTGACTTTGCAGTAGTCGGAACATTTGTTTAGTTTGTTTACTTAGTTTTGGACCAATTTGGGTCATAGATTGTTCCATTCTTAGTTCTTGATAGCTTTGTTCTTTTATCAAAGCTTCTAGTAGGTTATGGAATGTGGGTCTAGTTCTGCTTGTGGTAGCTTGGAAAGCATTATGCCATCCTTCTACACTGTTGTTGGTTTTATCCTCTTGGTTTAAAGTACTAAGATAGACATTCCACCAAGGGATTTGGAATTTGGGTTGGTGTCGATGTCCAGATCTGTGCAACCTTCCCACCCAAGTATCTTCAAAATAATCCAGTAATGGGGTTAGTTTATCTTCATTCCTCTTGTAATATGTGCTGTCAATTAATAAATTATAGTGTTCCGCTACATCGGTAACAGGAACGTAGGCCAGTGCTATCAATTTTTTAATTTGATAGGCAAAGGTGCTATCTGTGGAGTACAAAATACTTAAAGTTGATTTTTGGAGATGTCTCCATATGCTCTGATTGAAATGATAGTAGCAACCCTGGATTGTTGTGTGGGGAAATAATTTCAAAATGCTATTAATCATAGCTAATTCGAAATCAATAATTATTTTTTCTGGAAAATAATTATTGATTTCATTTTTGAGAACATTTAATATTTCAGTGTAAGTGTTTTGCTGTTTGTTTGGTAGCAAACACTAAATGAAAGGGATGTTATAGTTATGGTATAACCCGTGGATGAAATGTAGTTGATAAAAAGGTTTTGGGCATGGTTTAGATGTTCCATCCATCATCTATTGGGGACACTGTTGGATTTTTTGTAAATTACTTGCAGTTGCAAACATTATGATTCTGTTTGTACTGCTTTCATTGTCAAAAAAGATACATTTGTCTTTATTGTGTGTGATGGACATTTCTGGTGAAATAATAATTTCCTCAAAAGTACTAGGGTTGGGTGGGGTTGTGGAAGTGCGTCTTTTAGTGTATGCAATAGTGCGTTTTAGGGAGTCAATAGAGGGTAGTTGACCTGAAGCATGTGCTGGGACTTTTAACAGTTCCTCTTTAAGGATTTGTGTTGTTGGTCTATCACTTTGTGTACTAGCAGTCTTTATACTTTCTAAAGCATCTCTTATTTCAATTTCTGTGACATTGGGGGGATGATTGTGTTCCCTGGTAAATAGCACATTAGTTTCCTCTGTAGTAGCCCTTCCATAACATTTGTTTGAGTAATATTTTGTACATTTCCAGAAAACTTTTCTATCACTTTGTCTTTCCTGACTATAAACATAACCCATATAACATAACAGTAATTTATTTTTCTGTGACATAACAAATTCTGCACCTTCTGTCATTTTGTTTTACTTGTTCTAGGAAAGAGTAGAAAGAAACAAAATCAAATAACATATATTTCACTTAGTGGTGCTAATCGAATTAATGTTGTATTTATACTTACGTTTACGAAAAGTTGTAATCACAAATGCAGAACTGTATTTTGAAGGACTTTCTTGTATGTATTTCTTTATTTACTGTTGGTATGAAAATATAGAAATGCTTAGTTAATGTTTATACATATAAACGTTTTTCTAGGAAAAAGCAGTTTTGTAATTAGCTTAGTTCTACATTTGATGTGAACATTACATATACTTACTTGTTTAAATAGTTCAGTTGTAGTATTTGGTGGAGTACATCAAGGTAGTAAAGTTTAGATCTGTAGAGAAGATAGAATAAATACATGTCACATATTATAAAAATTATTTTGAACCGTTGGGAAATGGGAAATATTTAAAAGTATACTAACTTGTAAATATGTACTTTTCTTTGCTGTAGGTAGAATAGATGTATGATGTATTCACAATAGCTGTAGAGGAAATATAAAATACATAACATGGTGTTAAGAACATAGTTCTTGTTTTTTTCGGAAGTTTTAGACAAATTGAAGTATACTTACATTTTTTACAAGGGTAGACTTGTCTTTTGGTATAGTTGATGTTGGATGTTTTTATTGGATCTGTAGGGAAGATGTAATATGCAAGATATGTTGTTTAGAAAATAGCATTTTAAATATTGGTTGTTTACTAACAAAAACATATATACTTACATGTTAAATTAGTGTAGTTCTATACATTTGTAGTGTTGAAATCGGAAAATCGCATAATATCTGTGAATAAAATGTTTTAAATAAAGTATGAATCTTGTGAAATAGTGTTTAAAAACAGCTGTTGTTGCATAACAGAACATAAATATATATTTACTAACTTATTTTGCAGGGAAGAAATAGGAGCATGTATTAGGAATTTTTTTGTAGTAGTTTCTATCAGAAAAGTAGGAGGAGATGAAAATTAAATAAGTGGAAGAGTTAGGAGATATAAGTAAAATAGTTGACTACTAATTTAAATTTTAAAATAATGCAATGTTACTTACTTGAATGATTAGCTAGTGAGCTGGATTTTTAAAGATGTTTGTTCAGGAAGAAAATCTTCACAGTGTTGGCATCTTCTTTCCATAGAGTTAGCAGCAGCAAATGGTAGAATGCATTTATCCCTTTTATAGTATGTGTATTTTGTGTGCTTGTATTTGATTATAGGATGAAAGGAAGGATTGTATAGGCTAGTTTGATTTTTTTTAAGTTAATTGGTGTGTTTGTTGATGTCAGAATGGTGGTATGTGGTGCTTTCCGCATTAAAGCAGGTTAGTTATTAAATTAAATAGATGTGTAAGTGTAAAAATATTTAGAACATGTTAGTTACATGTCAAGATTATTTTTCTAATGATAAAACGCTTTTAATATAATGTATAGCAAATGATGATAAATAGTAATGTTATAAAAGTAACAGGTATTATATGTAAAATGTTTTTTGTATAGAGCTATGCCTTTTATAGATGATTAATATGGTATTTTAGACATGAAAGGGTACAAAAAGTAACTCGATATTTGTTTAGAAACGATATTTTTGTACTCTATATTTTAGGTGTCGATATTTTTGTAGTGTTAGGTGTAATTTCATGAACAACGATATATTAGTAGTCGATATTTAATGAGACGATATTTATGTACTCGATATTCTAAATACTCGATATTTTGTAGTCGATATTTTTGTATTTTGTGTAATAAGTATACAAAGTCGATATTTTTGTAGTCGATAATTATTCAACGATATTTTTGCTAGTCGATAATGTGACCGTCGATAATATTTCAGTGATCCCAGATATTTGTCTATTAGGTCCTCCCTAGGTAGGTTGTTGACATTGCCAGCATGTTTTACACATACATTTGTCCATGTTAAACACATTATGTTGTTGGTTGCCCCCTACAACATGGGCACAGCCGTTTCAGCGTTTACTTACTTTACCATGTGATTTTGGTACATACATGTGGTGCAGTTCAAACATGTCACATGTGCTACTGCATGACTGCATAAGCCTGGTATTTTCATTAATTTCCAGGGGTAGATATATCAGGCCCAAAGAACAGAGATTATTAATGAAATGTTTATTTCACTAACTGCAATACCTACTATCATATCTGTGAGCCTTTATCTCCTGCTCCAGCAATAATGTCTAAGTTGCCATTAAAAAGTATTAGTGAAATTAAACTTCTAGAGTGTGAAAACATTTGTGTACTGCAGTGGCAGTTCATCTGTAACAGCAGAGCAAAGTGGTATTCCTTTGCAGATGATAACTCTCACTTGCAACTACCTCTTTGAAAATGTGCACAACATAGCATCTAAGCCCTTACCACAACCCTTCCTATTCTCATGACTGGTTCCTAGTACTCCAGGCTGACCAGATTGGTGAAGATGTGTGCCCTGTCACATAGTCACATAGTCTCACAGTCACAACCCTAAAGACCTTCACATTGCTTATAGCTTATATTACTTATCTTTTGTTCCAAAGCAGCCAACAACTCTAAAATGTCCTGCTTAGATTACATCATTGGTTTTAGAATGGCTCTATTACGTCCCAAAAAAGTTAATTATTGCCAAAAACACTAAAGTCGCCCAAACACACATAAAGCCTCATTTAGAGCGTAACTGTAATGTGTTTTGTTGGAAATACCCACAGCATGGCACCTGATTCTACTACTTGTAGCAACAGTAAAATAACTTTCATGAGCGTTAGTCCTCATCATTTGCTAGTATGTAGAAATGTTTTGCCCACTTACCTCCCAGTTTGGCTGATTCTTTGTGTTGGCCATAGGACTCCAAGCCCTTTACCCCTGCTGACCAATGCTAAAGTGCATGTGCTTCTTCCCTAAACATTATAACATTGGTGTATGCACGATAGGTATAATTACTTTACTTGGAAGTTTTTTGCAAAGTGAAATACTGTATACCCAGGGATGGTACACTAAATGCTACTAGTGGGCATGCAGCACTGATTGTGCCACCCACACAAGTAGCCTTTCAAACCTGTGTCAGACCTGACATTACAGGTTCTGTGTGTGCAGTTTACTGCCCGTTTGACTTGGCATTTAAAACCACTTGCCAAGCATTAGACTCTACTTTTATTACACATATGTCACCCCTAAGGTAGGCCCTAGATAGCCCATAGGGCAGTATGCAGTGTAAGTAAAAGGTAGGATATGCACTGATAAGTTTTGCATGTCCTGGTAATGACAAACATCCAACTTCGTTTTTCAATACTGTGAGGTCTACTCCTCTCATAGATAAACATTGGAAAACTCTTAATGCACTTGTAATCAGTCATTCCTGATTAGGAAGGAGTAGCTGCATCATGTTTTATACCTGAGGAATTTTAATGATAGATCACTGTTATGATAAAGTTGGATTTAACAATACTGTTTTAGAAATGCCCTTTGGTATCACTTTTAAAGAGTGGACATTATTTGCTCTTACTGCTCTGTGTGCCTGCACACTGCCTCCAATACGCATCTGGAGTGGATGACAGCCATACTGTTCATTCTCTCTAGACAGCCTCAAACATAGGAAGGTTAGGTGTGGCTACACGCCCATCTTCATTCTGATAGCTCCCCCTGAGCAGTAAGGGAGGGGGAATCTGACACTTACACCTGAATAGGCAGTGTCCTGTTTTCCACACAAAGGGATGGTTACCCCCTACTGATAGTCTGGAGCCAGGGCTGGGAAGAAAGGGCCTTGGTGCACTTCAAAGACCCTTCTTTGAAGTCGCCCCCCACTTCAAAGGCACTACTCTGTATAAGTACTGGGGCTCTGACCCTACCAAGACAGTGCACTACTGGACCTGTGAAGAACCCTGTCAGGAAAAAAGGACTGCTGCGGTTCTACAAGGACTGCTACTCTGCTGGACTGCTGCTCTAGAATAACTATTGTTCTGCTCTGTTGTGCTCCCTGTTGCCAACTACTTACTACCCTCTGCCCCGCTGAGAAAAAGACTGTACATCTCACTTTAACACCAAGTGACTATAGGGCTTGCCTCCTGTTCTGAAGTCTCCGGCCAACAAAGATTTCCTCCAACCCTGCAACAGCACTTGGACTCTGCCATCTGTCAGTCCTGTATTGCCAAGTGGTGCAAATCTAGTCCTTGGAATGCTTGTTTCTGTGCCAACTCAGCAGAATCCATGCATTGATGACTTTGCGCTGATTGAAACTGACACATCACCCTTGTACGCTGATGCAGAAGGGCTCGACGATGAAACTCTGTACGGCTCGATGGCGGTGCATCACCTGCATTGTAAAGGGGTTTGCTGACATGGGTTCACTGACTGCACAGATCAGAACTGAATCATCGCCTGGATCCATGGGACCGATGATGACTCATCGCCTCCTCTGCTCCTCACATCAGGTTCTGGACATTTCCATCCAAGGTACTTTTTCAGTGAGACTTGCTTGAGTCCTGTAGCCAGCCTGCCCTCCATTGCAGTCAGCATGAACTTTGGATTTACCCTGGTCTAGCGTGACCAAATGTCCCCAGTTCATGTTTTATGACTCTAAGCACTGCTGATCTTAATAGCTGTCGCGCCTTTCCTCGCTCTCACTCAGCGGCCGCCATCAGTCCAGGCGTGTGCGCTGACTCCGCCCCCTTTTTAGGCCACGCCCCCTTGTTTTGACTACTTAACCGCTGATTTCCTAGCGGCAGACAGATAACTCCTGTCCCAGTCCTGAGGCGGAAGCCGGGAGCTGGCGGTACTCTCACATTGCTTTTAAAAAATTGTAATTTCTCTTATCTGTGTTTTTAAAGACCACTCATACCTTCTTGCAATACTCGCTTGCAGCGCACAGCTGATCTTAATAGCTGTCGCGCCTTTCCTCGCTCGCACTCAGCGGCCGCCATCAGTCCAGGCTGACTCCGCCCCCTTTTTAGGCCACTCCCCCTTTTCTCGCTAGAAATGTGCATGCACAGGAAGCGCAGCGGACGAGCGCAGCGGGAGCGCCTAAGGCAAGCCCGTCTGCGCCCGTCCGCGCCAAGACCGCGCCAGGCGCAGGAATCCCTGCCCAAACCTCCATGCATATCAGGTACCCCCCTATTGCGCGGTAACCACCACTGCCCTTACAAACTGGATTTGTCAAATGTCTCCGGCCCGGCCTGTTGCAAGCACTGCCGCTGGTCCCTCACTGGTAATCCAACTCACTCCTCCTCCCCTTCACCCCATACCAACGACTCCATGCCCTTCAAAGGTGGTTTGATAAACGCTCGATCGATGTGCAAGCATAGCCAGGATATACACGACCTCATTCTCAAGTCCGATCTGGACTGTCTTCTGATCACAGAAACCTGGCTAACGGAAGACAGCAACCCAGACATAGCTACTTCCCTCCCCCAGGGTTACTCCTTTCTTAGACAAGACAGACTGAAAGGTAGAGGAGGAGGCGTTGCAATTATTTTGAAAAATACCTTCACCTGTCATACGTTTAGCTTAGACCCCTTAACTGATACAGAAGGCATAGGTTTCTCTATCAAGCTCAGCCAATCCTTCTCCTTCTCTGGTGGCTTGATCTATCGTCCACCGGGAAATGCCTCCAAATTTCTAGCCCCCCTGAGTGACGCTCTGGGACACTTCCAACTTCGTTACCCTCATTTTACCCTTCTTGGAGACTTCAATCTACACCTTGAGTCTCCATCTGATCCCCAAACTAACAGTTTTTTACAGACACTCGAAATCTTCAATCTTCAACAAAGTGTCATCCTGCCTACCCATTCACTAGGTCACACCCTCCATGGTGTCTGCTCCAATCTTCCATTTCTCACTACCCAACCCCCCCTCCCCCAGATATGGACAGATCACAGCCTGATCCCATTTCATATTACTATCTCACTCCCTTCCGTCAACAAAGCAATCTCTCACCGTGACCACTCTGTCAACTGGAAAACAGTCCAGAAAAACCTTTCACTTAA
This sequence comes from Lissotriton helveticus, assembly GCF_964261635.1. Classification (NCBI taxonomy): domain Eukaryota; kingdom Metazoa; phylum Chordata; class Amphibia; order Caudata; family Salamandridae; genus Lissotriton; species Lissotriton helveticus. The sequence continues at coordinate 1,295,694,762 of NC_136059.1, forward strand.
CCCCATCCTCCAATCACATGCCCCCGTCCTATCCGGTAACATTGAATTGGACGCAGATCTCTTCCATAATTGGATTTCTCATGAAATCAAAAATCGGAACCCTACTAAGCAGCCCTGCAGAATTCTAAAAAATACGAAAAACAACGCCCCATGGTTCACACCTGCCTTAGCGACCGCTCACCTAATCTGCAGAAAAGCCGAGCGAAAATGGCGCAGAACATACGATAAGGGCGATCGTCTCTCCTATATCCAACAAAGAAAAAACTACCTTTCTAACATCAAATCTGCTAAGAAAACCTTCTACGTCAATGCCATCAAAGAAGCTAGTCAGAAACAAAAAACCTTGTTCTCTATAGTAAAATCGTTTACCCAGCCCAAAGCACTCCAACCCGAAATCCCCCCATCCCAAGATCTCTGTGATAAAATTTCAGACTATTTTGACGAAAAAATCACCGCCATCCAAATGAACTTCCCCCCGTCACAAACCCATCAAGGGCCCCCTATCCCCAACAAATCAGAACCCCCAGTTGGGAGTCTCAAACATTTCACCCCTGTTTCTCTAGCCCAAACTAGAGAAGTCATTTTATCTTGTAGGTCCGGCTCCCCCTCGGATCCATGCCCTCCCAAGATTCTTCACCAACTCATTGACGTTGTTAACCCTGTCATCATCGACATAGTCAACTCGTCACTTAGCTCCGGATCTGTCCCTTGCATATGGAAAAGGGGCACAGTTAAACCGCTCATGAAGAAAGCTAACAAATCACCGGTGGACCTGACCAATCTTCGTCCAATCACCCTTCTCCCTGCCTTGGGAAAAATAACAGAACAGTTAGTTTACAAAGAACTTAAGATCTACTTGGAAGCCCACAACATACTTCACCCCCAACAGTCTGGTTTCCGTCCCAAACACTCAACGAGACCGCTCTGATCGAACTGTCAGATACCATAAAAACGCTGCAAGACCAGAGGAAGAAGGCTATTCTCATACTTCTCGACCTCACAGCAACGTTCGACACTATCTCTCACTCTATCCTTATCAACCGACTGATGGAGATAGGGTTCTCAGATACGGCCCTACTATGGATAAAATCATTCCTCAGCGACAGATTCCAAACTGTCGCTCTTGGTCCTTTTCAGTCCAAAGAAAAAAAGGTCTCCTCTGGAGTACCCCAAGGGTCCATCCTAAGTCCCCTCCTTTTCAATATTTACCTCTTCCCACTCCTTTCCCTGATTGAATCGTATGGCATCCCAGTAACCTCGTACGCCGATGATACGCAGCTGATTGTACCCCTTGAGGATAATTCAACCAAAGCTGAGTCTAACCTCAAAAACTGTTTAACTGCGGTCTTCCACTGGATGGACACCAACCACCTCAGATGTAATTCCAGTAAAACAGAGATCCTCCCCATCGGAAAGAACACCTCCTTCTGCCCAGCCCTCTGGTGGCCGGACAACTCTGTGGCCCCTCCGCAGACCGTAACAACAGCTAGAAACCTCGGTGTAACATTTGACTCGGACCTATCATTTGACCAGCACGCCAAGAATGTTGCCGGCGGATGCTTCGGCATAATCAAATCACTCAGAAAGTTTTTTGACTTTCTCCCTCTGGAGGCCAGAAAAACAGTAACAGTGGCCCTCATAATTTCACGCCTTGATTATTGTAACGGTCTATTGGCAGGGACAAAAAAGTCCACACAAACCAAACTCCAAAGCATCCTTCACACGGCTGCTCGACTGGTCCTGAAATTACCCCGCACATCTTCTGTCTCTGCAGCCCTGAAAACCCTGCATTGGCTCCCCCTCCATAAAAGAATTATTTTCAAAATACTTACCATCGCTTTTCGAGCGTTCAACAAGACTGGCCCAAAATATCTTACCAGACGCTTCCCGCACTATAAACCTAGTCGTTCCCTCCGTTCTGCCCAAGAAAATCTCATGTCCCCCGTCAGTTACAACCTGAAAACTAAAGGTGGAAAAACTTTAAATTCCCTGGCCATCAAAGCCTGGAACAGCATGCCCAAACACTTGAGACAACAGATCCTTGAGAAACCTTTCAGGAAACTTCTTAAGACTTGGATCTTTAACCTCCCCGATGATTGGACTAAAGCTGCCATCTAGCCCTCCTTCCGCCAACACGACTAGGCCTTCAGGAATTTTCAGCGCCATGATGCTCCCTTCGGAGCAACCGCTGCGCTTTAGAAATACCCCTTCAAATTCAAATTCAAATTTTGATTTAATCTTCAAAAATTCATAACTCTGTTCTACTTATAGAGTTTTTGTAGGTTTGGTCTTATTTTACTCTTACAAATATTATCTATTGTTCTAAGCCTGTGTGAAGTATTTTTGTGGTGTTTTCATTGTGTTACTGCATGTGTGTTGCAAAAATACTTTATTTGTTGCTTCCTTAGATAAGCCTGATTGCTCTGTTCCAAACTATCAGAGGGTGAACACTAGTTTTCTTTAAGTGTTTATCTAGCTTAACCTAACTGAAGTGGCGATCCCTACTTGGACAGGGTGCATACCTCTAACCAGCTAGAGACCCCACTTCTAACAGCAGCATACATTAAAAGAAAAACGTCTATGGTGCAAGTTCAAAGATATTTTCAGATAACATACAAATCAACAGTCATTTATGCTCCTTTTTAAACCAAACACATACGTAAGTTTAGAGAAAATAACAAATATAAAACAAATGAATTGTACAATTTATTATCAAAACCTGCCATTAGTATGATATTCCTATTAACATGGTGTCAGGATCCAGCCTGCTATGCTATGTGAGAAGTAGAGACACCCATAATGTGTACTGTGCCAGAGCTCCCATTCACACCAACAGCAGGTCCCACACAGGTGAACCTGTTTCATTTATGGGCTCCTTTCAGTAGCGTGACGAGACCGGAAAGGTAACCCTTGGGGAAAGTGCATGTTTTCCTTGTGCTAAACATCATACAATACAATAAAGTAAGAAAGAAACAACTGATGATGTTTATGACAAATTCAGGCATTAAAGAAAACATATAGAAGAAAATGCAAGAGATGGCTCAATATCCACAATGTTCCTTGCATAATTTTGTCGGTATTTCAGGGCATTTCCTCTCACAAACATTCATGAAGATACAAGGGATCTTAACTCCTAACAATTCATTCATTGGAGGATTTCTCGTCTAGAAAAGATCAGCAAATGTCCTAGTAAACATAGCAATGCAATTATAATTTTCCCAGTATCTACATCCTCTCTCTGCTCAAGACCCCCATAGTTTTACAACACTTCCAGATCTTAACTGGTTTTAATTCACTCTACAAACTGGCACTTCTAGTTGACTAGGAATTCTCCACAGGTAAGCATCTTTATCTAGATGCATAGCACCTATCCAAACAACTCAGTTTCAATTAGATATGTTTAGAGAATGCTTGAATACCCACAATAGGCTCACATCAGAAATATCAAGAAAATGCTTACCCAATATGTGAACACGACACTGATAGAAGGATCATAAGCAGCAGTTAAGGAACAGAACATCTAATTTTCTTGTGCAGCTAGGTAGCATCAGTTTTGACAAGGGAATTATTTTCTTCTGATTCAATTCCAGCCTTTGACCTGAAGAAAAACAGCTGCGTGGAAGAGCTTATGAACAAATATTCTCATATAACGCTTTTAGGAAAATTACATTTATAGCTGACATGCTCAGCCAACAGAATTACTCCCAAATCTAATTTCTTCACTCATTCTACACATAGAAGAGAACAAAGGAATGACTCCTCTCCATTTAAAACCAACAAGTTACCTCCTACCAAGCACTGCTGTGGTTAACTACGGAGGCCATGATAGTGGAACAAACCTGAGAGAAACACACTTTCAGTTGCCTGGTGAAGGCAGATCAATCCCTATTAGCTATTTCCCTATTCCGATGCTTGTCCTGATCAAGCTTTAAATTCTGAAGATAATCAAGCACTCACCTGGACTATTATCTATTTAGGATTACCCTCAAACCAGGAGATGAAATTATAATTCGAATTTACCTCTAGCTAAGCTGTCATATTGTAAAGAAGGAAAAGCAATATTCTAAATCCTTCAGTTTTGTTTTTGAGACTAAATGCCTATATACTGCAAGATTTACATTTATTGTTGCCAACTTTAATAATGTTCTGTTACTGAGTGTATTAGGACATGGATTATCTGTGCGAACAATATGACAACAACATGTTTATTTTAATGGAAGACTTTAATCACAAATGTAATCCACAAATGACTGACCTATGATTCAAAGAGTTGTTGGGTACATAAAATATATATGCAGAGAGTCTCCCTGAAACTAAAATGTCAGCACAGGGTATTGCATCAGGAAAGTACTTGGCCAGGAAGAACCTGTTCTGCCTGAATGGCAGGGTGGAGACTGTTCGCCCAGCTAAGCAAACATTCAAAGTGGACTTGCAAACCTGCCCAATTGACTACATTTTTATATATGCTTGGAATTTCGAAAGCTTTAAGAGTTTTTCAGTAATACAAGGAGAGGGAAGAGATCATGATCCTCTAAAATGAGAATTACTCATGGGGTAAAATAGCCCTAGGAGAAAAGATCATCCCTCTACAATTGGATTACCGAAGGCACCTCACCCCAAGAATCACAGAGTGCCGGGAAAAAACTGGTAATTTGCAGCAGAACTTAATAGTGGACAATATAAATCTAGAGAGGTACAAAAATATAATCAACTAATTGGTCCAGTGCTTTAGGGTAAGACAAAAGCAACTGCAAATAACGCCAAAAGAAATATGGATGGGTATGGAAAGAGAAAGGAATGGTTCAGTGAGGAATGTCTGAAATTAAAGAGGTTAATAAGGAAAGGGGAGTGAAGTCTCAAAGTAAAGTAAGATTTTGAAAGGTATAGTAATCTGATACAACTAAGGAAAACGTATAAAACACTTATCCAGAATCTGAAAAGGAAATTTAAAGTTAAATGCTGGAGCAACTTACTTGAAGCAACAAAAACAAAAAATTTAAGAAACATCTGGAAGCTAAAACAGGAAGGTTTCGGCAAAACTCAGGGTGTAATGAATTATGTAGTGGATGAAGCTTCTTGGGAGGAGTACTTGGGGGAAATCTATGGTAAATGGTAATAGCCAGCAGAAAGGAGTAGAACCCACTGGGTAGGGGTGGACGATAACATTAGAGCATGCTAAACTGTAGAGAAAATAAAACAAACAATAGTAAGTTTAGCTCTGAGCCATGTAGCTGTCCTCTCAGGCTATCATCCATTCCTGGACCGCAATAATCAATGCCTCCCTCCTACAGGACTCAATCCCTGATTCGCTCAAGACTGGCCAAGTTGTCCCCATCCTAAAAAAAAACACGCTGGACCCTGCCGCCGCTGAGAACTATAGACCCATATCTAACATCCCACTCCTTGCCAAAGTTCTGGAAAAACGTGTGCAACAGCAACTAAGTCTACCCATCAACAACTTTCACCTTCTAGATGACTTCCAATCAGGTTTCAGACCTGGGCACAGCACGGAAACCACCCTCTTCCACACTGAGGATGATGCCCTCCAAGCCCTAGACCTAGGCAAAACCTGTCTCCTAATCCTTCTAGACCTTTCCTCCGCCTTTGATAAGGTGAACCACAAAATTCTCCTAGAACGTCTCAAACTCAGGATGGGATTGGATGGCACTGTCCTTGAATGGATTAGATCCTTCCTCCAAAACTGCTCACAGAGAGTCCTCATCAACGGTGATCTATCCGCCCCCTCGATGGTTTCTGTTAGAGTCCCCCAAGGATCAACCCTCTCCCCCACCCTCTTCAACCTTTACCTTGAACCTCTCACCGAAGTGCTTCGTGCTGCCAACATCTCCTACCTTACGTACGCCGACGATGCACAGGTCGACATAAAAATGTCTTCCCCTGAGGACATTCTTTCCCTTAACGAGGCCATGAAGTTAACAGTCCATTGGCTCACTGCCAACCAGCTGAAACTCAACGCAAATAAAACTGAATTTCTTCTGATCTCCCCAGTCAAACCCAATCCAGACATCCAGGAATGGATCAAGACCATCACGGCACTAAACTGCCCTCCTACCATTGTTGACTCTGCAAAATCCCTTGGAATAACCCTTGACGGCAGCTTGAATATGCAAGGCCATATAAACTCTATGGCCAAAATGGCTAGATTCCACCTGAGCTACCTAAGAAACCTAAAGCCCTTCCTCGATGCGTCCGACCTAAAAACGGTAACCCAGGCCCTAGTTATTTTCCAGACTTGAATATGGATGCTCTACTCTTGCAGGGCTACCCAAGAACTCTCTGGCCCCATTGAAAGCCTGCCTCAACACCGCCGCCAGACTCCTAACGGGCTCAAAAGAAATTTACCACATCTCTCCCCACCTCAAAGCACTGAACTGGCTTCCCCTTGAGGCCTGAATACAATTTAACCTGGCCTGCATTACTCATAAAACTCTGTACTCCAATTCCCCTTCATTTCTCTCACAAAAACTCATGATATCCAGAGGAACCAGAAACTCCGATCTGCCAAAGACCTGCTGCTGCAACCAGCATGCATCCGGAAGAAAAAAACCTACAATCTGGCCTTCTCTGGGGCCGCACCAAGAATCTGGAACTCTCTCCCACTCTCCATTAGAAGACTTACGTCCTTGGCACAGTTTAAAAAGGAGACCAAAACGTTCTTAACCTCTTGAGTGCTCATGACCAGGTCAGCTCGTCATGAGCCACGGTGCTCCGGTGCTCATGACGAGCTGAGCTTGTCATGACTGCGCCCGTTTGATGGAATGCTCGCACGCTGGGCAGATTCCCCTGCTGTGCTGAGCATTCCATTAAAACGTGCGCGGTCAGCTCGTCATGAGCACCGGAGCACCGTGGCTCATGATGAGCTGAGCTTGTCATGACTGCGCCCGTTAGATGGAATGCTCGCACGCTGGGCAGATTCCCCTGCTGTGCTGAGCGTTCCATTAAAACGGGTGCGGTCAGCTCGTCATGAGCACCGGAGCACCGTGGCTCATGACGAGCTGACCTCGTCATGAGCATGGGGACGCTGTGCCCCCCCATGCCCCCAGCACAGCGGGGGGAATCCTGCCAGCGGCAAAAGGGTTAATGGGGAAATACCTCATCTAATGAATACCTTTCAATCTCCTCATCGACATGCTCCACCCTCCACCTCTGCATTATCCAAGGCCTCCACGGATAAAATATTTTCTTGCACTCCGGGGCATCCCCTCAAGAGCTGAGACTACGTGTATATTATACCCTCCTGCTTTAATTTTTAACTGCTTTAATATTGATCCCACACGTAGCTTTGACCTTTGACGGCCTGCACCTCCTGTATAATGCAGCTCCTTGTATTTTTTATCTACTTGCTTTAATTTTTCCCACATGTAGCTTGAACTATATACTGCGTGTTCCTCCCATACAATGTATCCCTAACTTTCCCAATGTGATCCCTCCCATCCTTATGCTTTGTATTCCTCCCCCTAAATCCTGTAAAGCGCTCTGATACCCTCACGGGTCTGGTTTGCGCTCTATAAATCTATAAATAAATATATAAATATAATATTAAAGGCCCGACTGGAGTGGTGGGCAGATCTCTTGCTTCAGTTGTTCTTTATATTTAATACAGGACAATTCCCAGATAGTTGGTGAGGTGCCACATTAAGACCCATCTATAAGAGAAGAGCTATAAGGTCTCTAAAAAAACGTAGGTTGATTGACCCTTTTAGATGTGGGTGACAAAGTCTTCACAAATCTCATAATTGAAATACCGAAGGAATGTGTTGAATCGAAATTAATTGTCCCCCCGGAACAAGGTGGCTTCAAAGAGGGTCACACGGCAATTGATCTCTGCTTTGCCCTCTGGTCCATCGCACAGAAGTTGATTGAGCAAAGAGGGATGTGGTTCTTCTGCTTCATAGACTTTTGTGCTGGTTTTGATTTGGTGGATGGGGGCTGCCTATGGGAAAACATGACAAATTATAATAATAATAATAATAATAATAATAATAATAATAATAATAATAATAATAATAATAATAATAATAATAAAAGCATCTTATATAGCTCCTGGTTACACTAGGAAACAGTGTGTCCCCGCGCTGTGTGAACAAAGGACTGGGCAGATACCGGGAGAAGGAGGAATAGGAGAATGGAAGGCAAAGAGGGGAACTCATATGATATTCCTAAGGTAATTTTGGGCACAATACAGGAGCTAGATAAACACAATTGGGCCAAAGGTTAATATAGATACAAAGGGGTCACTGGCGTAGAGAATCGAAATTAACAATGGATTAAGTCAGTGATGCATGCTGGCCCCAATGCTATTCTTCGTATTCATTACGGATCTCCCACAGACACTGGCAGGGACAAAAGGCATTAGTCCTAGAATTGATGGGAAATAAATATCATGCCTTTTGTATGCAGACTACCTTGTAATTTTAAATCAGACTGGGATGGATCTACAAAGAAAGTTGGATGCATTTGGGGAATACTATAGCCATAAACAGTTAAACATAAATATTGCTAAAACTAAAGTGTTGTGTTTTGGTAAAAACGTTGAAATGTTCAGGAGGCATTTGGGAACCACTAAACTGGAAATAGTTAACGATTATAAATACCTATGAATTTGGTTTGAAAGGTCTCCGAACTGACATACCCATTGGGAGACCCTAAAGGTGAAGGCCCTTGCCTCGGTGAGTGGCTTGAGAAAATTCAACCGGGATTATGGGGATATGTAACACAGTCTGCAAATTAGATCTGAGCAGGAAACCCTTTTCAGATCCAGAGGGTAGAGCGGTCCTTTCACAATTGAAAGGGATCAGGGGGCTACGTACTCCCTAGTACATTGTGCATCAAATTAAAAGTATTCCAGCTATTTTTTCGGGTGTGATCAATTCAATACGGTGAAAGAGAGAAAACAAAAAAGAGGGGCTCATAAGGTATCAACTGTGGCTCTGGGCTATTCAGTGCGGGATAGGAAAAAAAATGTTTTTCTTAAAGTAACCTTCACACACACTAGTAGTGTCATCCTTCATCATCGGGTTCACTCTGACTTCTAAAGGTCATGTGGGATCCACCATATTCCAGGGAGCTCTTTGGAAATAAAGTGACCAGGGGGATTGTTAGGTTTGAAATTCCCTTTCATAAGATGCATTTATATCTATAATGTAAGTTAGCATTAGGTGGCAAAATAGACGCCATTTGTATTAGCATTATGAAACTCACTTAGTTATCCTTATGGCATGCAAGCTTCATTGGCTTGTGTGCCTCCATGTTGTAATGTGCAACTTCCAGAAGTCTGTCTAGGTCACAGCTACACTAGGCCTCATTTGTTTTTGCATGCTGCAGCCGAACTGTAAAACTGTACATCGTTAATATTCTTTCTCTGCTCCCCAAGGTTGAAGTCAGATCTGCTAGTGAATAGATGTTCTTTTCGTTCATTCCTTTCTGTATGTGTAGTTGTGCTCCCACATTGGGAGATGATGAAGCCCGACACATTGGCCTTGGAACACTGATAATACACCCATCTGGCAGGTGTTAGCTCATCTCTCTGTACCCTCTTTGTTCATGCCTGGCTCCCGCCGGTATTTTTCCATAGTGGGTGTGGCTGAGGTCTCGAGAAAGCTTTATCATGTATTAACACGCTTTGGGCAGGCAGTCCCTTCAGCGTCCATTTTAGGGTGCAGGTCAGACTGGGGCTCTCTCTGCAGAGAACTACTCATAAAGTAAGTTTGTATTCTCTAATGGCTGACAGACCCTTTATTTGGGAAGGCATAGCAGGTGGTTGTGGAAATAACCCACTGGCCCTTAGAGGGCCACGACTTCAGGATTAACTACAGATTAAAAATCCCTCAGCTTCCCTGAAGGAAGGTATCAAGGTAATGTAATGATACCTCCCTGCCAGGCGATGTAGAGCAAAATAGGCGAGAAGCCGCAGTAGGACCCTTGATGAAAAAGTGACTACAGGGTGACATATATTACCACACTACTGCGTATTGGACCCCAACTGGAGAAAAAGAGGGCAAGTATTTTTATTGCCCAGGCAAACACGATGTTACCTGTTTAACTGTTCTATTATATGCTGCACAATCCAGGGAGGTATCATTACATTACCCTGAAGAACGCCCCAGACTTGATTAGGCCTTAGAGTAGGGCCAAAACTTGTCGGTATAACGTAGGATCATAGGACCAGTGAATCCTAAATACATGCATTTGTATTTTTAACCTTCCCCGGGTTCTCTGACAATAAAGGTATACCTTGGAGAAGCTGAGGGACTTTTAATCTATAGTCAAGCCCTCTTGTCACTTTTTTCCATAGAGCTACCTGGAAGATGGTTGAACCCACCCTGACCTTTAGGAGTCAGGGTGAACCCGATGATTGATGAAGCATGACACTAATAGAGTGTGTGACTGTGAGGGTTATTTAAAAAACTTAATTTTTTCCTTCCCCCCACTGAATTGAGCGGAGCCACGGTTGATACCTTATGCACATCACCTAGGTGAGATACTTAGAAGTTTGATGCAATATGTCATATAGACCAGTTCTGAAAGCCTTTGTGATACAGCCACAATTGCCATACAGAGCTGAAAAACTTTGCATTAGTGGTAAAAGTGGGTGGGATGCAGTGGAAGGGAAATTTATCAAGACCTTAATGTCTCTGCCAGGTTCATCCATGGTACAGGCCATTAGACTAGAGGCGGGTGTGACCTTATGCAACATATCGGCCCAAGTGACTTTATTACGATTATGGAAAAGATTGGACCAGGGAGAGGAACAGAGAGTCTCCCATTGGTGAAAAAACAAGATCAAGCATAGCAAACTAAATTGTGCCAAAGGGATCAGAAAAAATCTGATATCTGTTTGTGGGGATATGATGATGATCCTATGTCATGAAACCCTGCAAGCTGACGTCTCCAAGGGAGCTGAGGTCTATAGGAAGAGAACTATCACTGGTCAAAGGACTGGCAGTTTTTGGGAGGGAAAAAATCCATTGAATTCATGTTAAATTCATGGGAGAAGAGAATCTGGTTTTCCTACCTGGATATTTTACCAAACTGTTGGCTTAGCTGCGAAGTGTTAGGAATTAGAAGTGGCTTCAACCCTTGCTATGCAAAAGTGAAAATAAAAACAAAAATTATCCAACCTGATGGAAATTGCACATATGGGCTACATAAAAAATGCGACATTTTGCAGAAGTTAGTGGATTGCTTAAAGCTTAAAAGTGCTGTCCTTGCGGAAATTGTTTTTACGGTTACTATTTTTTACAAATGGAATAATGAACCCAGCACATGCAATACAGTTTGTTACTGATATGCAAAACGTGGAGACCGCAATTGCTATTTACAGAATTACGGCTGCGGCTAAAAAGTCATGCTCGGGAAAATAAAAGTCTACATAAATTATTTTAGCAGATATAATAAGAAACTAAATTGTATAAATACAATCTGGAATTCTAATAACCACTGTTTTATCTTGTTTTAAACAAGAAACATCTGAAGTGTCAATTCTATATAATAAATTGAAAATGCATCTACTAAATTAATGATAGGTGAGCTAATTTTAAATTATGAATTTTCCCAATCTTGTAGAAATGTTTTCATGATATGATTACAAAGGGATATATAAATATTATGGCCTTTTATCTGTTTTAAATTACGATGGGTGGCATATGAATTGTGATGCTGACTTTTTTTATTGTACAGTATTTATCACTTAAATTGTTAAATGTCTTAGATAATGCGATTATACATGCTATTGTATTGTTTTAAGCCCATTGGTCTAAATAAACTTTATTTTGATTGATTGATTGAGTGTAAAACTGGGCAAATGGGAGTATACTGATGCAGGCTGAAAGGCTTGTATCTTGACCATGATAGTCTAGATCAGAATCATTTTGAGAACTTTGAATAATAAAAAGCATATCCCACAAAACATTAAGAGCGTCATGGCGAGGTTCAAATGAGTTTCAAAGACTGCATGGTATGTTAATTATCAGATGCCCTAGTACTGCACCATGACCAGTTTTTACCCTTAACAGAGATATTGCAATAGGGATCTATGTCTGTGTTCCAAAAATGATCATCTTTTGTAGTTAATCCATCAATCAATCAATCAATCAGGTCATTTGTAAAGCGCACTACTCACCCGTAGGGTCTCAAGGCGCTGGGAGGGGGGGGGGTGCCGCTACTGCTCGAACAGCCAGGTCTTGAGCTTCTTCCTGAAGGAGAGGTGGTCTTGGGTCAGGCGCAGATTGGTCGGAAGTGAGTTCCAGGTCTTGGCGGCCAGGTAGGAGAAGGATCTTCCTCCTGTTGTCGCTCTTCGGATGCGGGGGACGGCGGCGAGGGCGTGGTTGGTTGATCTGAGGAGGCGCTTGGGAGTGTAGAAGTTGATCCGGTTGTTGAGGTAGCTCGGGCCTTGGTCGTGTAGGGCTTTGTGCGCGTGGGTGAGGAGCCGGAAGGTGATTCTCTTGTTGACCGGGAGCCAGTGCAGATCTCTCAGGTGTCCGGAGATGTGGCTGCGTCGGGGGATGTCGAGGATGAGTCTCGCCGAGGCGTTCTGGATCCGCTGGAGTCTCTTCTGGAGTTTGGCAGTGGTTCCGGCGTAGAGGGCGTTGCCGTAGTCCAGTCGGCTGGTGACGAGGGCTTGGGTGACCGTCTTCCTCGTCTCGGTGGGGATCCACCGGAAGATCTTACGTAGCATGCGCAGGATGTTGAAGCATGACGAGGAGACGGCGTTGACTTGTCTGGTCATGGAGAGGGAGGAGTCCAGGATGAATCCCAGGTTGCGTGCGTGGTCCGTCGGTTTGGGTGCGGTGCCCAGGGCGGGGGGCCACCAGGAGTCGTCCCAGGCGGAGGGCGTGGAGCCCAGGATGAGGACCTCCGTCTTGTCTGAGTTCAGTTTCAGGCGGCTGGTCGTCATCCATTCGGCTACGTCTCTCATCCCTTCGTGCAGGTTGGCTCTGGCGGTGGCGGGGTCGTTGGTCAGGGAGAGGATCAGCTGGGTGTCGTCGGCGTAGGAGATGATGTTGAGGTTGTGTTGGCGTGCGATGGCCGCGAGGGGGCTCATGTAGACGTTGAAGAGGGTTGGGCTCAGCGAGGATCCTTGGGGTACGCCGCAGATGACTTTGGTGGCCTCTGACTTGTACGGTGGTAGGCGGACTCTTTGTGTTCTTCCGTCGAGGAAGGAGGTGATCCATTCCAGTGCCTTCTCCTGGATTCCGATGTTGCTGAGGCGCTGTACTAGGGTGCGGTGGCAGACAGTGTCGAAAGCCGCGGAGAGGTCCAGGAGGATGAGGGCCGCTGTTTCTCCGTTGTCCATCAGAGTTCGAAGGTCGTCGGTGGCGGCGATGAGGGCGGTCTCGGTGCTGTGGTTCGCTCGGAAGCCGGACTGTGAGGGGTCGAGGGATCCATTCGTCTCGAGGAAGGCGGCCAGCTGTTTGTTGACGGTCTTCTCGATGACTTTGGCCGGGAACGGGAGGAGCGAGATGGGACGGTAGTTCTTGAGGTCGGTGGGGTCTGCTGTGGGTTTCTTGAGGAGAGCGCTGAGTTCGGCGTGCTTCCAGCTCTCGGGGAAGGTGGCGGAGTCGAAGGAGGTGTTGATGATGTCCCGCAGGTGGGGTGCGAGGACAGCGTCGGCCTTGTTGAAGACGTGGTGAGGGCAGGGGTCAGTCGGAGATCCGGAATGGATGGAGTTCATGGTGCGGATGGTGTCTTCGGTGCTGATCGGGGTCCAGGTGCGGAGGGTGGTGGATGGTGGCGTCGTTGCGGTTGTGGCTTGCGTTGGTTGGTTGTTGAAGCTGTTGTGTATGTCCGTGATCTTGTTGTGGAAGTAGGACGCGAGGGAGTTGCAGAGGTCTTGTGACGGGGTGATGTCGTTGTTTCCGGCGTTGGGGTTGGAGAGCTCTTTCACGATGTTGAAGAGTTCCTTGCAGTTGTGTGCGTTGTTGGACATTTCCAAGTTAAAGTCTGTCTATTTTTCACATTCAAAATGTGTTTCGGAAATATCTGAAGGTGTGGGTTATACTCTGAATAAGCAATTCTGATACGGGCTGAAACACAGGATTCTGTTTGAGATGGGTAACCTCTAAACTCTAATTAAAAAAGCCCAAGTAGACATATATATAAGAACCAATCTGTAATACTAACGTTACCTTGCAATATGACATTTCTAAATATTTCTCACCTTTCATTGTCAAGAATCCATGTCAGGAGCAATAACGGGCTGTGCAGAAAATGAAGATAATTGCACATTTCCAAAAACATTGTGGCCGAGCCTCATTTGCTGAATTTGCAGCACAGTAGCGGTCAAAACTAGCTGGTTCTAAATGTTAGGCCAGTAAACATGGAGTTTCCTACATATGGCATTTTAGTTTAATAAACCAAAAATAAACCAAACATCCATCCTAATTTTCTTTTGTGTGGAAACTCTCAGCGCTTAAATCCTCCCTCAGAATGTAGGACTTTCACTCTATTTCCTTTAGTCGAAAATATGTTTGAAGATTCATAACCTCTCTGGAAGATCCACACATTTCTCCAAAATGTCATGGTTGTTTGGCGCAAAAATCGGAGCAGCTTGCCTTTGGTAATATTCATGGGAAAGAAAATGGACATTCTGCGAAAGCTACTTTAGAAATTCCCCTCTAAACATTGTTCATTTGATTTAGTCTTTTTAATAAATGTGAGCTCAGCAACATAATCATAGGAAAATAACGCTTACTTTCTTTAGACATTCATTTAGATTCACAGGGAGCCCTTGCTATCTGAACTGAATGACATATGAGGTAAACTGATTGGAAGTGGACGACTCTTGTGAATGTTTGAAGTCAACATCTAAATATTCTGAAAGGTGTTGAATTCTCTTTCTTCTATGTTTAAAGATGTAATTCATGTTAATGCTGAATGCTTTGCTTGAATACATTTCATTACTGAGGTTATCGGAATAATAGACACAAATAAAGATTTGTAGCTGAGGAAAAGTTCATCACCAGAAAGTAAACGCTTCAGTGGTAAAAAAACACTGGAACCCTTTTTCATAAGTGCATTGAAGTTACTGCTTGAATTTTATTTTCTGTGTAGTGGAGAGAATTGCATGGTGACTAATTTCTGATTAATTGACAGTATACATTTAAAATTCTTTATTTCATATAACTACTTTTAAAACACCTTGTAAAAAGTAGGGGTGGGTTGTGTTCCGTGGAGTTCCTCAAGTGGGTAGAAAGTGGCAGCTTTCTCACCACGAACGGTCAGAATAACCCACGACTGCCAATGCTTAGAAAATCTCCCTGGTTGGCCTCTGAGCACTCAAAAATGTAGCTAGGGGGGCGCTAATTCTCGCTCGCGGTCACCAACTTACCATTGGTAAGCCGCATGTGAGAACAATCATTTGCAGTGCATTTTATTTATGTTTCAAAAACCAAAACACAAAAAATTAAATGGCATTGTCATTTACAATGCCAATAGCCGAAACACGTGTAAATGCGGGGCCTGTTGCACTGCAAATGCTTGTTGTTACTTTTTGTCCTGGCACTCAACTAAGAATGTTTCTTTTTGTGTATGGCTTCCCTGACAGTGCTTTGTGGATGACTCATGCTTCCTGCACTCAGCAGATAGTTACTCTGCAAGTTCCGGGCTCTGCAGGAGGCACAGTGATTAAAGCTGACTTAAAAGTTTCCAGAGGCATCAGAAGCAGACCTGCTGGCTTAGCCACCCTTGGTTACTCAGGGGGAAGAATCTTACCTTCCCCCTGTCTTCATGCATTTACAAATTAACAGGCAGACGGAAGAAATGTTGCAAAAATTAAACAGACTCGCTGAGTAACCAAGAGGGTCTCAGCCAGCCGGTGTGCTTCTGACGCCTCTGTAAAGAATAAACAGAACGGAGAATGGGGCTGCTTTCAGCTGCATGATATCTCCGAGAAAAAAGGAGAGACAGCGTCCCTGGCTCCACCCTGTCGCCTCCTCCAATGGCCGTGCCGCCAGAGCCCGAGAGGCAATGGAGGAGCAGAGCGATAATAAGCGCTCAGTGAAGCTTGTGCCTTTTTCCAAGAAAAAATATATATATAAAGGAGCAGTTAGTGCTCTGATCCCTACAAGGTGAGCCTCTTGCCTGCTGCAGTGTGGAAGCTTCTAGAAGGGAAAGATAACAAAAAGAGGTGTTCCAGCCAGCAGGGAGGGCAGTAAAGGAAAGTAGTGCAGGTCAAGAGAACATATGGGCCATATTGTAAGGATCGGTGTAGCAGGGGTGGGAACGGAACACTCACAAGTCGGGATATATGGGTAATAGACACCCAAAAACAATGTGAAATTAGCAAAAGCAGACAAAGCAGCCTATTAAAAGTGGCAGGCTGTTGTGGGTGTGTTTCAGCTCAACATCGAGATTACCAAATGCCTCAAAGGGAAGCGCATGATCGCTGCCTCTAGGCTCGACCTAAAAAACTCTACAGTGAGGCGGTTGGCAGAGTTTGGCTGGGGTGTCTCGTTACAAGCATAAAGCAGATTGGGAAAACTACAAATTCCGCCAATGGAGCGTAATTCATCTCCCACACTTAATAATAAGGCAGGAAGACTGACTTTGCGAACTGAGAGTCCCATCAGTGAAGAAAAGTGCTTTGCAATTTGTATTTGCCATTACAAATTGCATTGCACACATTGCGATCCCACAAGCTCATTCTCGCACTTGTATTACCAATTACACATTCCTTGTGTGTTGCTAGGGATTTGAAAATCTCTCACACCACTATGAGGTAGGTAGGTTGTAGGGCAATGCAAATAAATCTTTGTAGCGCAGGCACTCATTTTTGTGCATGATACTAAGTATGTTCCTTTATATGGTGATTATTGACTTGAGGCATAACTTACTTATAGACCATCTTAAAATGTTGCTTGTTTGAGAAAAATCTGACTATTTACTTCCTTAGTTTTACAAACTCATTCTTAATCAATCTTTAGAAACCCTTGCCTCACATATTTTTGTTGTGAGGGTAGGTCTGAAAGCTTTCACGCAGTCTTTCATCTGGAGATGCCCAAATTAAAAATGGAAAGATAACTGGCCCTTGAGGAAAAGAAAAGAAACTAGCCTTGGAAGAGAAACTTGCTTTAGAGTGATTGACTCATGAAAAAAGTCTAAAAGATCTCAAACTAAGGAACAAACAAGCAGATTTCAGCCACGTTGGCAGCAATTCTCCAGTGTCTGATGGAGGCAGAAAGGTCTGCATCCACAAGGATTTGGTTCCTAGTCTTGTGGTGGGAGATGAAACTGACAAATGCTTTTCTGCCAAAGACATAGCCCTAAGGGTGCACAAGATTCTACAAGAGAATGTGAGAGGGGGGTTTGTAGAAACAAATGCCTATAGTGGTGCCGGGCACATTTCTTGTTTTAGACGTTGGGGACCAAACCAGAAAATCTCCCATGAAGACTGTCTTAATAGCTACATTTGGGCTGACCCATGAAAAGTATCACCTAAGGTGTAGGGACTGCCAGAAGCTCCCCAACCAATCCTGGGTAGAATTTGCGGATGACTCCATCAAGGCCCTGAGGGGTTGCGGGTGAGGCAGCAAAGTTAATGTTTAGAATGGGCTGTACAGTCTGAATATGCGAGAGCACATGCTGCGTATTTGTTTTCCAGAGCTTCTCCATCACCTAGTTGACAGCAAGTTGACTGATCCTGGGTAGCTTGCTGAGGAGGATGATCTTTGGGGGGCCTTCTGCAAGAATGTTCAGGGGTACCACCAGAAGAAATGGAGGGAGAAAAACTTAAAAATAAGGAGTTCTCTATAGTCCCCCAAATGAATCACACAGGGAGCCTGAGGCTATGAGAAAGGGGCTTTTTGGGAGGTTTGTACCCCAATGCACAGATTGCTACAAGGGAGATTCCAAATGTCCAAAGAGGGCACAGCCCCCCTATGAGTTGGCCCGTGTAGTGCTCCAGGAGGAGGCAGTAGTCCAAGTTAGCTTTGAGAAGCAGACAAAGGTGACCTTAGTTTCCCTGAGGGATAAGGAGATTTGTCAAAAGCATGCCAGCACATGCCAGCCAATACTTCTAAGTACAAGCAGTGGGTCATCGTCAAGGGGCAATGGGTGGAGGCTCTGAGGAACACAGGAGCAGGATGACTACTGTAAAGTGTCAGCTGGTATGCTCGGAGCAGGTCCTCCCTAACACATTCCACCAAGTCATAATCAACAACTATCATGAGAGCCATCTACCAGTGGCTCTAATTCCCTTTTAGTTGGGTGAGTTTCAGGTTCTCCGAAAGTAGCTGCAAGCCCTACCATCCCTGCAGATTGTCTGTACTGCACCGACCTGGAGCATACTATCTTTCAGGTGTAGATGTTAGGTGACACTTATGTTAGGATTGCCTGAATGGGTCTGTATCAACACAAGGCCCATGGCTGCCCAGGAAGGGAGTCAAGAGTATCTAGAGCTTGGAAGAATGACCCATACAGCTGTCAAGAAGGAGAGAGGCAGGGGACATGGGAAGCCAGCCTCTGAATGTCCCGTGATCATGGTCGATGGGGTACTTGAGGAGGATGCCCTGGAGTCCAACAGGGAGGACATTGCCGCTCCATGTGGCCTGTTTGGGCTTGTTGATTGGCAAGCAGAAGGTGGGACCAACAGAAAGGAATTCTGCAAGGCACACAAAGCGTGCCCCACTCTAGAGGGCTTGTATTGGAAAGCTGAGGCCCAGGTAGCAGGTGACACCTTTGGAGATCACATAATCTATGAGGTGAATGACCTCCTACATATTAAGACTATGGCTCCTGGATCTGGGGCAGTCCATATGCTGGTGGTCGCCGAATGTTCCAGGACTTTGCTACATGGTTTGGCTCATGAAATACCCCTGAAAAAAGAACAATTGATGGACTGAATGCTCATTAATGTCATACATTCACCCCAGTACAGAGATATGGGCCTAAACCCAGTGTTTTTTTACTCGCCATGCCATTCCAGTTTAGACCCAGCCACATGTAAATAGGTATTGACCCTATTCGCCATGGTAACACTCCAGTCCGTCCTGCTGGCCAGGTCCTCCCTGGACTAGAGACAAGCATCCTAGGACTGGTTTCAGCGTTTTACCTCTCATCAGAGATCTGTGACTGGTGGTGTGTCTAACAGATTTAAGTGCTCCATCCATCATCTCCTTATGTTTGCCATGATATCCCCCTGGCAGGACATCTGGGTCAAAACTAGACCTTTACAAGGCTTAATGCCCACTTTTATTGGCCCCAGATGAAGATAGCCTCAGATGCATTCTGTAGGTCCTGTCCCACCCGCCAGGCCAGTGGGAAGTTAGAGAACAAGCTCAAGGCTCCACTGATCTTATCACTTGTCATTAGCACTCCATTAGAGAGGGTAAATGTTAATATTATAGAAGCCTTGGGCCCTAAGATGGCAACAGGTTCATCCTGGTCTTGATAGACCATGCCACTCGCTACCCAGAGGTCATCCCTCTGAGTCTGTGACTGCACCTATGGTGGCCAGGACCCTGGAGAGGAATGTTACCTATGTGGGGTTCCCCAAAGAGATAATGTCTGACAGATGATACTTCTTTGGGGACTTCATGTTGGTGTACATGAATTCCATGTGGGAGGAATTCACTACATCCTATCACCCCCAGTTCAACAGTCTTGTGAAGAGATTCAACAAGACCATGAAGGGCATGATATTGGGCCTACTTAAGTCCATGAGTAGTAATTTGGACATCCTCCTTCCATGCCTTCTCTTTGCCTACAGGGAGCTGCCGCAGAATTGAGTGGGATTTAGCCGCTTCAAACTTGTCAATGGTCAACCAGTCATGGGACCTCTTAGCCTTGCAAATGAAGGTTGGGAGCAAGCTCCCAGGAAACCCCTTAAGGATGTGGTGAGCTATATGCTGGCCCTTTGTAACCAGATGCACAGCTTCTGGAAAAAGTGAAAATGAATCTTGAGGCCTTTCAAAAAATTATGAAACTCTTGTATGATCAGAAGGCCAGTGTGGTGGATTTTCAACCTGGTCAGAAGGTGTGGGTTATGGAGCATGTGGAACTCAGAGCTCTCCAGGATCACTGGGCAGGTCCATATGAGGTGAAAGCATGGAAGGGGGAGTCCACCTATGGGTAGAGCTCAAGACCACTACAAACCCCGTATTGATGCTCCATGTGAACCATCTCAAACCCCACTGCAGATGGTCCAAAATGAACGGGTTCAAGGTGACAGATGAGGTAGTGGAAGAAGAGAGCGAGCCTCTCTCTGACCTCCTGTCTTTACCTGGAACATGATCAGGCAGTAGAGGGTGTTAACCTCTCCCTTACACTCCCCTCAGAAGAGCAGAGTTACTGTCATCAGTTACTGGGACAGTTTGCTTCTCTGTTCTGCCTCAACCCTGGACTCACACACCTGTGCATCCATGACTTAGATACTGTAGAAAGTCATTTGTTAAGAACACAATTTATAGTTTGTCAGATAAATTGAGGGCCAGTATTAAGGAGGAAGACTCTAAGATGCTGTTGTTATGGATAATGGAGCACTCCAAACAGTAATTGGTCCAGCACTGTAGTGCTGGTACTCAAAGCTGCCCAACCAGATGCGACATCAGAACTTAGGTTCTGTTGGGACAAAAATTAACACACATCCAATCCCTGAGCTGACAAGCTATAGAGGGGGTGGGCATTTTCAGGTTCTTCAGTACGTTTGATTTAACATCATAGTACTGACAGATCGCTCTGACTGGGAGGGCAAAAGAGGGGTTTTGCATTCATAACTCCAGAAGCCCATTTTCAGTTTTGAAGAATTCCCCTGCCACCTTTCTGAAGTTGTTGAACAGGGTCCTAATTGGGGAGAAGGTATTTTTTGCTGCCTACCTGAATAACAAAGTTGTCTATAGCTCCAGCTCGGAGTAACACCTGTGCCACCTCCAGGATATGCTTCAGGCCCTGCAGCAGGATGGCCTGACTATCAAGGCCAGACAGTGGGCGATGGCAAGGCGCAACCCCTCCAGACCAAGATTGAGACTATCCTGGCCGGGCACCTCCCTAAAACACAGGCTGAAGTGATTGCCTTCCTGGGCCTGGCGGGATACTTAGTATAGGAGGCTTGTGAAGGGATTTGGCTCCATTGTTGCCCCCTGACAGAGCTGATTTCATGGAAACAGCTCAGACAGGGGATCTGGACAGAGGCCTGACAGAAACCCTTTAATACCCTCAAGAAGGCCATGTGTAGGGCACCCATTCTCAAGAATCCTGAATTCTTTAAGGAGATCATAGTACAGACAGAGGCTTTAGAGCATGGCATAGGGGTAGCCCAAGCACAGTTAAATGAGGAGGGCCTGGACAAACCGGTAGCCTTCGTTAGCAGTAGGTTATTTCCACAGGAAGAGAGGTGGAATGCAATTGACAGGGGTGCCTTTGCTGTGGTATGGGCATTGAAGAAGATGAGACAATACCTGTTTAGGACTCACTTCTGTGTTCAGGCAAACTACAGACCCCTCAAAATCCTAAACTGTTGAGGTGGTCCACCTCTCTACAGGGATTGGACTTTACCATAGACCACTGTCCTAGGTCAGACAATGCCAGTGCTGATGATCTATCCAGGTTTTTTCACTATTGCGATGATAACTCCCAAGGGGTTAGACACGTCTCCCCACTTTCAGCTTGGGGGGGGGGGGACATGTTAGACTTGTCATCCTTAGGGTAGTCTTCTCCTAATGCTTTTCCTTCCTCCTCTATTTTTCTGACCTTGCTTTTGTTGGCTTTAGGTCTCTGAGCACTTTACTACTGTTAACCAGTGCTAAAGTGCATTAACTCTCTTATCTAAACATGGTGATAGTGACTCATGCCCAACTGACATATTGAGTTTAGTCGTAAGTCCCTAGTAAAGTGGTACTATAAGCTGGCTTGCCTCCTGATCTGAAGCCTCAGGGACATAACAGGCTTACAACCACCTTGCACCTGCAGTTGGACTCTGCCATCTGTAAGAATGATTCACAAAGGTAAACTTACACTGTTGTGTAAATTTACGATTGTTTCATATTCACATAACGATTAATGGGCAGCATCTTAACGAGTGCGGAGTCTCCGCACATAAAAATTTGGACAGTCCTATCTTTTTATGTGGAGAGACTCCACACTCGTAAATATACTACTTGTAAATCCATTTGTGAGTCGAAAGCAATCTCAAAACTACTCAAAATTGTGCATTTGCCTATATGAATCAGGCACTGCATGTTTACCCTGAGAAGTGGTGCCACACCAGTCCTGGACCATTGAAAGTAGGCTTCAAGGTGCTTGCCAGCGGAACCGATGCATCTACTCTGCTGAGCGGCGCATCCCCAAGCAGAACCGACTCATCTCCTCGGCTGAGCTGCACATCTTGAGCAGAATAGATGCATCGCTGCTGCTACATGGTTTGGACCTGTCACAAAGACCCACATTGCCTCAATGGCTCGGTGCCTCCACAGCCCAGGTCCTCACATCTGTTCTCAACGGTAGACTCATTGACGACGCCCAACTCTGCATTGGAGCCACACAGTCTCCCGGAACCATTGCATCGCCCACTATGAGCCACATCCCCAATGGTGTACTAAGCTCTGCAAGCCCTGTTGACGGGATCCTCAATGACTAAGCAACAGGACCTCGTACCACAGCCTTGCTGCAACTTGGATTGAACACAACACTTTGGCTGGGTGGTGCATCTTTGATGCGAATCGATGCAATGCTATGCTCCATCACGGCTAGAATTAACTTGTGACTTTGTCCCTGTCCAGTGTGGCCAGATATCCCCAGTTTGCACTTTGTGCTTTTAGATGGTATATTCATTATAAACTTTAAAATTCAATATCTCCGGTTCTACTAATTGGACTTTCGTAGAGTTGATCTTTTTTTATTATTAAAAAATGCCTCTATTTTTTTAATCTGTTGTGTGATCCTTTTGTGGTGTGTTTACACTGTTTTACTGTTTAATGTTTTGCACAAATAGTTTTCACATTGCCTCTACAGTAAGCCTGACTGCTCTGTGCCCAGCTACCAAGGGAGTTAGTACAGGATCATTTTGGGCTTACTTGTGCCTTACCCTGACAAGGATTGTGATTGCTGCTTGACCAGGGCTTGCGCCTCCGTAAACCAACACCTAATGTCTTACATAAGTCTTAGATACATCTAATGTTGCATAAAGCCAAAAGTTTAGCTAAAACATGGTAACTGGAAAGAAATTGGATTAATCTAATGTGCAATTTTAAAGAAGCCCAGCAAGATGCATATGCAAGTGATATGACCACTTTCCAACAAAACAAATTCCTTGGTTACACAATATTAGGGCTGACATTGAGATGGTTGTACTTAACATCAAAAGTTTGTAACAAGCAGTTAATCTATTTTCAATAGAACACAATGAGGGTATAACGTGGTGTATAACTTTCCTATGTTAGTATAATTCAGAAAGTATGGTATTTATATATTCCTTACGCAGACATGTGTTACTTTTGTGTAGTCCACAATGTAGGAGTATTTGCCAGTTTGTTAACCATAATCACGCACAGGCACACACACATTGCCCATATCCTGAACTTCTGTAATTGACAACATTATCTTCCACGTCATATTCATGATGTTAAGGAAAGTACAACAAACATAGTATACTGGTAAATACACATAAATAAAAGACAGGCATGTTACTGTAAATTACAGACTCGTAGCCTAAAGAATGGATACTTCATTTTCCTTGAAAGCGGAATTTGATTTGGAATGAAATATCTTTTTAGTCCACATATTGAATGTACGCAGCCAATGAATTCACAGCCATCAAACATGCTGGCAGCAAGATCCGAGACCTTTCCATAGTAGGCAATTATGTTTTTTAAAGGCACCCGTACTTAGCCCGCATGCAGCAGTGTGCTCGTTAGGACCAAAATAAAACTTGTAAATTAGGAAATCTACCTTAATTGGCATTAGGATGTTGATGACAAATATGCATGCCAATTATTTTTCTAGTGCAATAATTAAATAAATCACAAATTATCTGTTAATTTGTACCACGGTTATAGATTGCTTTGGCCCAGATATTCTAAATGGTATTTTCCCGCTGAACAGGTCATTCTCCCTTGCTCAGTTTCAATTGGAAATGTCTGCAAGTGTTGAATACTGCTAATGTGTTAGAAGTTGTTTAAGAAGGAAACGGTTCAAAAGTAGTCCGACTGCTAACTAAATCGGTCATAAAACATCATACAATGTGACTGTTAAACATCATTCCGATATGGAATGCATAAGGGAAGTTAATTTACAATGCACCATTAACCGAGAATAAGGGATATTCATGTATATTTTTTATTCCACATATAGGTATTAAGGCCAACTCATCATGCTAACAATCAACTAACCAATGTCAAGTGCTGTGCCCATCATTTAAACCAATCAGATTTGCGAGCGTGTAAATCTCTTCAAAACCTTTTACATATAACTCCACTTTAAACTTACTAAACAAATCTCCAATTCCCATGCCTCTTCGGGTTGATGAATCTTTGCCATCGTATTAAAATGGAACATCACCAAAAATAAACATTGTTTTCAGCGCTCAATCCTCAGCCAATAATGAGAGGTTTGATGAAGTTTTAAATGTTTAATTTCTCTTTAAAGAGATTAGTCTGTATTTTTGTCTTTTTATTCAGATTAGTCAAATAAATCCAATGACAGAAATATCGAGAAAGGTTAGTTAGAACAGGCATAGAAAATAACGGTGTTCCATAAAGGATGTCATGCCTGATTATGACTTTGGCCGTCTTGGGACCACTGTGCTTGGTGTGGGATTCACCGCCACTGACTAGGCGGTCCCGCTGCCGTATTACAATGTTGTTGATTTACTGAACAAAAGACCGCCAGACCACTACTGACACCGACACCCATTCGCAGACCGCCTTGACGGCAGTCCATGAAGAACAGCTGCCATAGGGACTTCATCAGGGGAATCGGTAAAGCTCAAGGCTAAGAGCTTTGAAAGAGACGAACGTCTTCTCCGGTGTGTTCGTCTCTTTCGAAGCTCTTAGCCTTAAGCTTTACCGATTCCCCTGATGAAGTGCCTGAGGCACGAAATGCACTTGGGACCTTGACAGTTTGAAGTATTAATACATTTTGGTGTGATTTACAACTTTAAATTGCAAATTCGTTTGATGAAATTAAAACGGATTTAAAGAATTCAAATGGATTAATTTCGTGTTGAAGAAAATAATTCACAAACTTTTGATTTACTCTGCTGAATGTCGCCTAAGCGATTTAAAAAGCTGCACCCAGAGGGTCGGCCCTTAAACTTTTAAGGATTGCATTTTCACTATTATATTTTAACACCTACAGGACGACGAGGTGACACCTCCGTGGCTCGCTACAAGCTCTCAACTTTAGAATACACTTGTGCACAGTCCAAAAACTTTGTCTTTGCTAAGAGCATTCTTCAAATACATTATAATATTTTAGGACAGTATTGGCGGCATTCTCAGTAAAGTACTCTTTTGTTACAGGTAGAGTGGAAATGTCTATTAGGCACGCCCGTGACGGGAATTTATAAATATATGTTTATATATATGTGTGTATCTCTGAGGTTTGTATGTCTCAATGAGGTATAGAAGGTCATATCTATCTATGTAAAGTACTATGTGTAGGACCCTGTTCCCATGGTATTAACTTTGAGACAATTCTGAGATAAAAGATATATACAATCTATAAAATCATATTGTATAAAATTAGGGTACAAATACAAATTCAGGGCATGTGTTAAATGAAGTTGACACCATATGATTACAATTTTCATTGTTCATTGGAGAAAGAGAACATGTCATGTGCTTAAGTGCAAAATATGCATTCCTGGGTCTTAAAGGTAATCGTCCATCAGTTTGCATAATAAATCTTAGTTGATCAGGTAAGCAGATTAATTGATCATAAAATTATGTTTGTAAATTACATTGTGCAAATTTAAAAAACAGATGGATTTGTCGTCAATAGCCAATGAGGCTGGATCTTCTGCGATTTTCTCCCTCAGTTCCCATGGTGAATGTCCATGTTGACATGTTGTTATTTGAATGTGGCTACAGCTTATTACAAAAAGATACAACTAGGAAGTATCTCATGAGATCCTTTTGTAAGTTCACGCTCTTGGCTACTTAGTGTCCCATTGTGCTCTGTGAAAATAAACATTAATTTCTGGTATGTCCTGGGAAGCTCATAAAATGGAAACTATAGCTGCCATTTTCTTTCATTAATACACTTGTTCTTTATAAACATGTGGCAGAAGAAACAATCTAAAATATAGTTGTCAGGAAGAAATAAATACATTTTGCAACAAAGAGCAAATTTCATGGAGATGTCAAGTTCTACAGTTCAGTTATAACATTAAATTATCATTTACAAAAAGGCACTTATTTTCTCAAAGGGATATGAAAGAATCAAGAGAATTGTGAGGCCTAGTAGTAAAAGAACAATAGAAATGGGAGCTTTCTGCTAATATAATGAGCAGCATTTTCACTTTTTGCCCCTTTAATGAAAGCATATTTTCTAGCCTCTATTTTGAGATGGATATTCTGTGTTAGTGTTAAAGCACATTGCTATATTATTATGAGGCTAATTTTACATACACATTTTCAAGTTCCACAATGTGATACTTACATATGGCACATATGAAAGTATTTATAATTTGAAATAATGTTTGTGACGCTTGCTCATGCAATAAAAACAAGGGGGGAAATCTTCCACAGTCAAATTCAGGACACCTTTCATAGATATCCCGTTGTCAACCATTATCTCTCTAGATATCTTTGGAAGAGCCAGCACAGGACAACGCAGAAAGTTCATATGGATTGCATTTTTTGCAAAATCACCCTGCTAGACAAATGTATCTCCACAAAGGGTGTAAGAAGTTGCATTGGGGTTTTACTCAAAACCTGAACATTACACCAACGGTTGTAATTGAAAACAAAGATATGTTTGGAAAAATCCTGCCATCCTATGTTTCCAGAAATATTATTTACAAAATCTAATCAGGGGGTTATCCTATCGCAAAGCCTTATTTTGATAGAACGTTCATGCACAGATTATTTGGTAAAGTACACAAATGTACAAACTCTGCAAAGCGTGAGTTAGCTAAAACAATTAAAATCATCAACTTAGTGCCTCACTTATGGATGCCTCAACTTTAAATAGCCACCCCCTTCTTGTTTCATAAGTCAGATTGGACATTTCCTAGCAAAAAACGAATGCAGTTATGACATTGTCACTAATTCACTAAGGCCAGACATGTATTAGCTTTGGGGCTGATGAAACACAATGCAATATGATAGGGCAGGGGCCTCTAAACCTCAATCTGGTATTATAGTGATCGAACAGAATCCCTCACTGGTTATATGGACCTTTGATAGTCCACTTGAAGCATTGAGGGAGAGCTAGAATTCAGAAGGCATTTGATTTTAAATAAATCAGTACACTTCTACAATAATGACAAAGAGGATGATATCCAACCATAGAGGTTTACTTTCAGATTATCAGTTCAGTACAATCGTCAAACCTTTCAAGGATTTATCAAAGATATTATTACAGGCAAGAAGTTAAGGTGCTCATGCACTCTTATATAGGGAGTTATTATGAGTCTGGCAGTCCCTGGACTGCTAGACTCACGGGGGTGTGGCAGTGGCTGTCTTCCAACTGCCCTATTATAACCAGGGTGCTGGGGTAAGACTGGGACCACCGGCAGGTGGTGGCCCAGTAGTATTGTGGCCGCATGCCGGGCAGGGCCACTCCAGCCCGCCATCCATATTACAAGTTTTCTTATTCCACACTCTTCATGGCAGTGTGACCGCTATGAAAAGTGTGGCAGCGAGGAAACAAAGGGTGATCTGCCGCGCCCTCTGGTGCTTAAAGCCAGGTGAATGCTCACAGAAGTGCAAAACATGTGCTCCCTCTGTGTGCATGCAACCACCAGATTCATAAGGAGGTCCATAGTACAGATAGCAAACAATCAATATGTTAAGGTTGCAAATTAACCATATTGAGTGTTCCATAAAGAAATAATTTTATGCTCATGAAAAGGAAATGCGGAGGGATTCTCTAAAGGGGCATCATGTGAACCTCAGTAGAAGTTTAGAGAATGGAACCAGTGTTCAGCATGAATGCTCACACTCAGGGAAGTCAGAAAAAGTAGAGATGTCTGGTCTCTTCAAAGTTAGGGATTGGACCCTCCCATACTGCTAAGGAACACTAATTAAAAGCACAATAAAAATTCCCGGTACATCAATTTCTTGCTCCTACAGCTCAAAAACCAATCGCACAGTGGCAATGCCCAGGAACCGGTAGACTCCCCAAATTCCCACTCTCACACAATTAGTTCACATCTGCTCATTCTTGAGTGACACATCTTCCTAGTATAACGGGTACAGGAAGCTCCTAGCACCATCATCTCTACACATCTGCTGCCAGGGTTTTCCTCCCAGGCATCGCTATCAATCTAGAACAAAATAATGAGCCTTTCTCTAGCTAACAAGGGACTTGCTAGCGCACCTGCAAAGAAAGAAATGTGCAGCATACTGACAGTCTCAAAATTCGTATAAGTCCTACTGGCAAGCTAAATTAGCCCAAGAATCAAAATTGAAGTATATTATAACATTATTAATTATAAGCAAACAAGCTTTCATCATTACAATATAAATATTTAAAAAACTGTAAATGTTTGTGTTATTTATTCACTCCTCTGCACTACATTGTAATTTCTAAACATGTGCTTTGTATAATACATAAAAGTGAAACACACAAGTGAATGAGTTAAGGCACATGTTTAATATAAGGATTATCGGCCACATGCATCAATCTTGCCGTTTGCGAATCCTTAATTGCGAAAATTAGGGAATCGCAATTAAGAATTCGCAAACGGCAATGCATGAATAATTCGCATTTTTTTTAGTGATTTCTTATTTTTCCTTAATTGCGATTCACAATTTGCGAATCGCAATTAAGGAAAACCCTTCCCATTGATTCCTATGGGCCAAGAGGCCCATAGGAATCAATGGGAAGGGATTTACAATTTGCGATTTTCAATTTGCGAATCGCAAATTGAAAATGCAATTTCAAGGGTGCAGGGGGGGTCCAAAGAACCCCTACCTGCTCCCCTGAAATTAAACTTAAGTGCAATGTACACACACACATGTCCCAAGGACATGTGTGTGTGTGTAAAATGCAAGTTTCAAAAATGCATTTTTGGGCATGTTTGAAGATTTTCGGTAAATTAGCATGAGGTTCAACCTCATGCTAATTTAGCACTTCCAGTGGCAGCGGGACAGACTCTCAGCCTGTGGTGCATCGCCCCTTTCACAGAGTCACCTGTGATATGTTGGATCAATTCTTGGCATCCCATCCATGCCAACTAACAGGCGAGCTAGTGCATGACCTTTCCACCTTTCAGTCTTGCCTTGTACAGTGCTTTGATGAGTTAGTCCCTATGCCTTCTAAGCCAAAATTTGGCCAGCGTACTACAGCCTCTTGGTTTACTGCCGAACTCCATGAGATCAGGAGAAGCTGTAAGAAGGCTGAAAGAATTTGGCGCAAAAATTACGAAGCCCCTGCTAAGGCGCTGTACAAAGACCATCTTAAAACCTACCGTAAGGCCATTGTGGTGGAAAAGAAACTGCATTTTGCCAAAAGAATTGACTCGTCTAGCAATACTAGCAAGGAGATTTTTTAAATTGTTAAGGAATTTACGGCTCCTATTGCTCTTCTTCCTAAATCCTCCCCATCTGAATCTTGGGTCAAGCAGCTGGCAAGTTTTTTTTTCGAACAAAATCCTCAATATTCAGGCATCTTTTCCGCCTAATATTCCTGCAAATGACTCTGACATTTTAGCGTCTGGGCTGAATATCTCTGCTGATAGCCCTACTTTGGCAGTTTTTCCATCTCTGTCCCCTCAGATGTCACTGGATCTACTTCTTAAATTGAAATCCGGATCTCCTTCGGACCCTTGCCCCGCCAAAATCTTAGCAAAAATGGCCCATGTGCTTAACCCTTTGGTTAATCCTATTCTCAACGCCTCTCTTGAATCAGGTGTTGTCCCTAAGGCGTGGAAAAAGGCGCACATTGTTCCATTGATAAAAAAACCTAATTTAGATCCGCTGGTACATTCAAACTATAGACCGATTTCACTGCTCCCTGCCCTGGCTAAACTCGCGGAAAAACATGTGCATTCCACTCTGTCCTATTTCTTAGAGACACATAACATCTTGCATCCCACCCAGTCAGGGTTTCGCTCCAATCTGAGCACAGAGACAGCACTGCTGGAGGTAACTGAGTCAATTAAGGAGGTGACTGATCGCGGAGGGAAGGCTATGCTGGTATTATTGGATCTTTCCGCGGCCTTTGATACCGTCCCTCATAACCGTCTTCTCGCAAGATTGCAGGAGATTGGACTTAGTGGGACGGTGTTAAATTGGTTTGAGTCCTTCCTGTTCGAGCGTCAACAACTGATCTGGGTCCCTCCTTTCTCGGCGTTTGTTCCTCCACTGGCAGTAGGTGTGCCACAAGGGTCGATACTGAGTCCCACCCTTTTTAATATTTTTTTATCCCCCCTGGCCGAATTGGTGGAGCCCTATGGCGCCCGAATTGTGACCTATGTTGACGATACGCAGCTTCTTTTCACTTGTGATAAGAACACTGAGTTCGATGGCGATTCAATTAAGAGCTGCCTTGAGGCCGTTTTCGCCTGGTTTCAGCGTAATCAGCTGAAATGCAATTCAGATAAATCTGAAATTATCTTTTTCGGAGGTGCCCATGACATTCATTGGAAATCTTGGTGGCCTGTGGATATGCATCCCCCGTCTTCACCCACTTTGGTTGCCAAAGATCTGGGTGTCAAAATTGACAATGGGCTAACTTTTAAGCCCCAGATTCTTAGTTTGGTTGGCCAATGCTTTGCCCTGCTGTGTACTCTTAGGAAATTTCTCTCTTTTCTTTCTGTCTCTCACAGGAAAATTATAGTCCAGGCTTTGATCGGCTCTAGGCTTGACTATGCCAATGTTCTTTATCTGGGGCTCCCAGAGTATCTTCTAACTCGCCTGCAAACTGTTTAGAACTCTGCTGCCAGGGCCATTTTTGGCCTTAGTCGTAGGACTCACACCTCAGCCCTTCTTGACTCGCTCCACTGGCTCCCAGTGAGAAAGCGCATACTTTTTAAGACCCTGACCATGACTTTCAAATCCTTGCATGGCATTGGTGCTGTCTATCTTAGGAAACGTGTTCAATTCTACTTTCCTTCTAGATCACTGCGTTCGGCCACCCAAGCCTTGGCCATTGTTCCTACCATCAAGCGTGCCCGTATTGGGGGCCGCTCCTACAGATTATTGGCACCTCAGCTTTGGAATAAGCTCCCACTTTCTCTTAGGAAATTAGACAATCTATTGGCCTTCAGGAAGGGCCCGAAGACCTGGCTTTATGGCCTTTAGTCTGCTGTGTTTCTGCCTATCCTCTGCAGATCTATACAGCGCCGGGACACTCTGTCTGAGTAGCCGTGCGCTCTATAAGTCACCCCCATAACATAACATAACTTCCAAACAGCTAAATCGCAATTTAAAAATGATCATGCATTGCATTTAAGAAATCTGAAATTGCGATTTCTGGAATGCAATCGCAATTTTAGAAATCGCAACATGATTGCGATTCCTAAAATTGCTAAATACATGATGCTTTCCAATTTTGATAATTGCATTCGCAAATGGCCGAAAAATGCGATTCTCAACCTTTGCGAATGCAATTACCGTTGATGCATGTGCCCGTATATGCTGTAACATATGAATAAAGTATACGAAGAGGATGGCGTCTAAATTATGCTACTCCAATATGTGATAGTGTATGGCAATGCAAATTGCAGCATCGATCAACAGTTTGGCATAGTTTACTGGCACCTAAGTTGACTTTTAAGCATTATCAACATCCCATTGAACCGTGAAAGGCCTAATACCTTGTTAATTCATGCAACATTGTTGTGTTAACAGCAGAACAGCACAAATACCCCTAGATTTAGATGCAAAACCAGAATTAAGCTAAAACATGGTGACCTGGCTTTTCTATGACTACTTATTCAGAGTGAAATGTGGCTCAAGCAAGTAGGTAAGTGGTATGTCGGCGGTATACTGAAATGTAACATGAGTTTTTTGTGCAAAAGCAATCATCTTGCATTGCTGACACACATCTGGTTGTTTTCATATAACAGTGTTCACTATAGTGTGTACCTGAAGTACAAATTATTTGCTAGACACCAATGGCTAACCTTTTCCCACAGTACAAGGCTGAATCACACAAACATTGGCTATATTTGGCATTAGATCCAGCAATGAGTCATCAGCAGGGAACAATTTGTAAATCAGGCATTGCAAACTTTTTTTATTTTCTATGCAAACTAATGTTAAATGTTTTCATGATGCACTCTTTTGCAAGAAGATGATAAATCTGGGCCTGACTCAAATCAGATTTGCCAAAATAGATGCTCTACGTCCTGTAAGTGCAGCTGGCATGCTCCTGTGTGCATCATTTCACCTATAACACAGACCCCCAAACTATTGACCTATGTCTCCGCAATGAAGATTCATCCACAGCTCTGTGCAGGTTGACATTTTCAATGGCATGTCTAGAGTGCCAAGACCCTAATACAAGCAAAGAAAACGACCCTCGTATTTCCAGTAGGTAACAATTGGGGGTAAAGTGAGCATGCTTATATCCCGATTCCCTGTGCCGTATCCCTGAGAAAGTGTAATATGAACAGAGTGTTGATGTTAATGCTAATGTAGGTTATACATTCTATATTATGAACCAATCCAATTGTTTGATCGGAGTTATCAGGGAGCTTGATGTAATAACATAATACAGAGCATGTGCCACAATGTATGTACCAACTGACTAAAAAATCCCAACTAAATAACACACACTCTTAAATGTATATGTACCAATATTCGCTCCCAATATGGAACATGATAAAAGCAAGAACCATCCACAGATCTGATAAAGTCATTTCTTTATTTCACTCCATTTGTCAAAACTTGTGGTATCAGTCATGGCCACTCTACTTTTCAAAGAATTCAACAATGAAATATTTGATCAGCTGTGTAACACAACCATATCAGTACAAAACAACAGCCTAGAAGACCTGCTAGGGACAATCTACCATAACACATCCTTTACACTGATCAAAGGGCATGACAAAAATGTAGAAACTCAGTAGGTTTCAATGAGGCCAACAAATGTTTCAAACGTGAATCCTCAAATGTAATCAGAAAACGCAACATGCAGAAGAGTTACAAGAAAGACTGATCACTGACATAACTTTACTTAAAAAGTCAAGTACAAAAAATGAATAGAAAATATCGATGTAAAAAAACAGATGTAAAATATATCACTAGTGGGCCGCTCCAGTCAGCTCCTATCTTGAAAGTTTTGGGGTGATTCAGCAAGTGGTGGGCGAGAAAAAAGGGGGGTCCCAAAAAGTGTTTTCTCACTGTTAATACCCATAGGAAACTTTAGACACAGCTATAGCCCGAACTGCTGAACGGAATTACACCAAATTTGGCAAAAAGGTAGCCCTTGTTGCAGAAAGAACTGTTTTTTAAATGGCGTAAATCCATTAAGTAGTTCCTGCGAAATTAAAAGAAAGAGGTAAAAAAATGCATTTCCCATAGGAAAGTTTAGACATGGCTACAGCCGAAACTGCTAAACGGAATTACACCAAATTTGGCAAAAAGGTAGTGCTTTCAAAAAGCATCCTTTTCTATAATGGTGTAAATCTGTTCAGTAGTTGCTGAGAAACTCAAAAATAAAAGTTTTGATATTTAGAGGCATGGAGGATCCTCCCGACCATGAGCTTTATGCTAATTGGCTGTCAACACTCCAATCCAGGAAGTGTTGGTGCCTCGGTAAAACTGAGGCACAAGGAAACAGTAAAACAAATGCACAAAACAAGAAAAGGGGGCAGTGTAGAAACACCCTGACCCCCTAGGCCTGCTCAGGGGGTCCCACAAGGACCCTCATGGCCCAAAAAAGCATTTTTTCATCGGGAAAATCCGCAGAGGATCCGCAGATCCCCGGTTGGGCCAAGTCCCGGGGTCATGTAATAATGTAATAGCGGTGGCCCAGGGAGAACCCCGCAGCCTAGGGGACCACCACCCCCGGAGCTTTCCATAAATATTAGCGGGGGCTCACGGCCCCCAAAGCCCCAGGGACCTCCACCCCTAGGGCTTTGTACTTTTTATGTGTGGGGGCCTCCAAGTCCCCCAAGCCCCGGTGACCACCCGGGGCTTTTATTAAACATTTTGCGGGGGCACATGCCCCCCACTGCCCCTTGGACCGCCAACCCCGGGGCTTTTATTTTTAAAATAACACATGTGCACATGCCCCGGGGACCGCCACCTCCCCGGGGCACTACAATTTAAATTCAGGAGTCGGTAGCGGACCCTCAGTTCCGGGGACCACCACCTCCCCCGGGCTTTGCAATTGTTGGGAGCCCTTGATGGCCCTGGAGACCGCCAACCCCCAGGGCTTCTCTGGCTCCTGCAGTGTCCTGGGGTGCCCACCCCTGGGACACTGCTGTTTGCAATGACAGGGCAAGAGCGGCGTGGCTCCCGCCCTGTCATTGCAAACTCTGCCTTGCTTCATTGAAGCAAGAGCAGGGAAACCTCAATGAAGAAAAGCAGAATGCTTTTCAATAAGCAGAGCTGCATGTCAGCAGCTCCCCTTGTGGAAAAGCAATGCTGGCTCCCGCAGGACGCGGGATGCCGGCGGGATCGTGGGGGTATTTGGGACTCCCCACGGTCCTCAACGGATAGGTCCGGCTCCAGGGGATGGGGTCCCCGGGGCACGAAGTGGCCCAGGAGGGGGGCCACGTAGCCCCCCTCCCCAACAAAAATGTAAAAAAGGTAGGCCGGCCCCGGGGTGCCAGGGGCCATAATTAGCCTGATGAGGGGGGCCACGCGACCCCTCTCCAAAAAATAAAGCAATGGCCAGGCCCCGGGGGATGGGACCCCGGGAAAGAAGTGGCCCGGCAGGGAAGCCACGCGGCCCCCCTCCCAAGGAAGAAAAAATAAATGAATAAATGCCGGCCCGGGGGATGGTGTCCCCGGGGCCAATGGATGCAGCAAGGTGGGGGGCCATGCAGCCCTCATCCATAATAAAAAAAAAATGGCCAGGCCCCAGGGGATGGGGTCCCCGGGCCGGAATTGGCCAGGGGAGGGGGGCCCACATGGCCCCCTTCCCGTTAATCTATATTGTTTGTTTTTTAAATGGGGGTCAGGCCCTGGGGATGGGGTCCCCAGGGCCCCAAAAAAGTAAAAAGAAGGGGGCCATAGAGCCTCCCTTTCGAAAAAAAAAATTGAAAACAGAAGCATTCATGCCAGAGGCCCCGCCCCCTCACAGCAACACTCTGCAAACACGCCCTGTGGCGTGTTTTAAGTTGGGGGATGACTTCCCCTTCGATACTGGGAGTTCCTGGGGGCCAACTAGCACACAAGGTACCTCCAGTAAGCGCCACAGAGCTGCGTTGCAGAGAGGTGTAAAAAGGGGCGTGGCCTGGACCACCTCTCTGAAACGCAGGCTCAGTATTCAAGGGGACTTAATCTTCCAACTTAAAACTTGCCACAGGAGCGTTTGCACAGTGGTGAAGGGAGGGGGCGGGCCTGAGGTGACATGTGTGCAAACACGCCCTGTGGTGCATTTAAAGTTGGGGAATTAATTCCCTTTCAATTCTGAGGGCCCGTTGGGGCCAACTGGCCCACCAGTTGGTTCCAGTAAGCGCCACTATGCTAAGTTGCAGAGAAGTGGTCCAGGCCATGCCCCTTTTTACACCTCTCTGCAAGGCAGCTCTGTGGTGCTTACTACAGGTACCTGGTGGGTTAGTTGGACCCCAGGGACCCTCAGGATTCAAGGGGACTTAATCCCCAAACTTAAAACGCGCCACAGGCGCGTTTGTACAGTGGTGAAGGGAGGGGACGGGGCCTGAGGTGATATGTGTGCAAACACACCCTGTGGCACGTTTTAAGTTGGGTAATTATTTCTTCTTCCATCCTGAGGGTCCCTGGGGTCCAACAACCCCACCAGGTACCTCCAGTAAGCACCACTGTGCTGCGTTGCAGAGAGGTGGGCCAGGCCACACTCCTTTTTACACCTCTCTGCAACACAGCTCTGTGGCGCTTACTGGAGGTACCTGGTGGGCTAGTTGGACCCCAGGGACCCTCAGGATTCAAGGGGACTTAATCCACAACTTACAATGTGCCAGGGGGCATGTTTGCAGAGTGGTGGAGAAAGGGCGCATGGCCTTTGTCTAACTCTCACGAATCCCGCTGCTTTGGGCTTACTGGAGGTAAAAGGTAGGCTAGTTGGCCCCTAAAGGACCCCCAGCAGTGAAGGGCACTTCAATCCCCATCCAAGAGCGTGCCAGGGAGCACATTTGTAGAGTGGGGGGCAAAGTGGGCATGGCCTGGTATGAGTACTTACCAATGCTGCTGTGTGGGACTGACTCGAGGTAATAGTTTCAGAAGTTTCCCCCAAGGAAGGCCTTGTGGGCAAACTACCCCTCTTGTTACCTCCAGTAAGTCCCACACAGTGGGTTTGCTAAGACGACTTCGGAGGCCATGGCCCCCTTCTCTACCACTCTGCAAACGTGCCTCGTGGCAGACTATGGGATGGGGATGAAGTCCTATTTAGTCATGAGGGAGTTTGGGGGCCATGAATCTACCCTGGTACCTCCTGAAAGTCCTACGCAGTGGAATTCCTGTTCGTTAGTTGGACGCCCAGCACCCTTTCTCCACCACTCTGCAAACGCGACTACTATTTCTGCTCCTCTGACTTAGAGGTAGTTTTAATCCCCCTGCCCTATTAGGTCATGCTAATCACAGGGGTACCCCAATGCATAGTGTTCCTTAGTGTGTGTAGGTGTTTTCACTGTATTCTAAGTCTCTTTTAGAATAGCATTGGCTCTAAGCCTGGTTAGTCAGAGTCAGTTACCATCAGTACCAATCAGAAAAAGTTGTGGGCACAGGATGATTTTGCAACAAGGCCTCTTTCTGCTTCTCTGTTGGTCCTTTCTACACATGCTTTGCTTCTCCTTGCACTTTTCTTCATCTTTGTGAACTTCTGTTGCTTCTTTCTGAATTTCTTTTGCTTCTTTCTGTGCGTTTTTCCTTCTTTCTTCACATGTCCTACCTCTGTAGGCATAGTTAGAAACGAGCATTTAAAAAACCTTTGAAATTCACTTTAAAAACCATAGGTTTCAGCCACGTTATAGTTAGAAATTAGCATTTAAAAAACCTTTGAAATTCACTCAAAAAAACATAGTTTACAGGCATGATATACTTAAAATTTAGCATTTAAAAAACTTTTGAAATTCTCTGAAAAAAAACATAGGTTTAATGCACGTTATAGTTAGAAATTAGCATTTAAAAAAACTTAGAAATTCACTGAAAAAAACATAGGTTTCAGGGGCGTTATAGTTAGTTGGACATTTCACTTATACAAAACCATAGAAATTCCCCAGTTAGTACAGCTAACTACAACTCGCGCGCCCGCAATGCACTGCTGATGACATCACATATTACATCACTCATGACAAGGTCAGTGATTTCACTCATGACATCACTGATGACATCTCAAATGACATTACTGATGAGATCACTGATGACATCATCCAGTGAATGTGTGTTTTTGTGGAAATTAAGTATGTTTTATATATGTATATGTCAAGGTCGATCGAAGAATAAGTGGGTATATAAGTGTCTAAATGGATGATTTTATTTGTGTGAAACTGATTGTATAACTGACTGATTAAGTGTATCTTAGTGAATACATGGGTTGGTGAGTAATCTTTAAATGTGTAAATATCTGTATCAGTCTCTCATGTTGTGTATAAGTGGCAGCATTATACAATAAATGCAACAGTAGGGAAAGTGTTGTATAGCAAAATAATTACATTTACTATTCCAACTCCAGTGAGTGCAATAGTAGGGAAAATGTTGGATAGCGGAGGGGTAGAAATGACTAATCCCGCACCAAAGAGTACAACAGTTTTGAAAGTGTTGGGTAGCAGGGGGGTAACAATTATTATTACCACTCCACTGAGAACAACAGTGGAGGAAGTGTTGGATAGCGTAGAAGAAAAAATACTATTCCCACTCCAGTGAGTGCAACAGTAGGGAAAGTGTTGGATAGCGGAGGGGTAAACATTACTATTCCCACTCCAGTAAGAGCAACAGTAGGGAAAGTGTTGGATAATGGAGGGGCAGAAATTACAATTCCCACTCCAAAGACTGCAACAGTAAGTAAAATGTTGGATAGCAGAGGGATAAAATGAGTATTCCCACTCCACTGAATGCAACAGTAGGTTAAGTGTTGGATAGCAGAGGGGTAAATAAATGTATTCCCACTCCGATGAGTGAAACAGTGGGAAAAGTGTTGCAAAGCAGAGGGGTAAAAATTACTTTTCCCACTCCAGTGAATGCAACAGTAGTGAAAGAGTTGGATAGCGGAGGGGTAAAAATTACTTTTCCCACACCAGTGAATGCAACCCTAGTGAAAGTGTTGGACAGCGTAGAAAATAAAATTACTATTCACACTAAATTGACACTTATTATATTATTAATCACATCTAACAAAAAACAAAAAATATTGTATAAAACTAAGTAAATTGACATAAAATATTTATTTTAAACTACAAGCTCTTTACAAACAAAAACATTAATTAAAATATATATGTATTTATTTTATTTCCTGCCCTTTACCACCACGCCAATAACAAAACACTTATACATGTATAACAAAAATTATTTACATCATTAACATATTTAATAATCAAATAAAAATAATATTATTAATAAAAAAATGAATACACATTAATGGTCCACACAAACTTTAACACTATAATATCCACAACACACACCTAAATTAAACTATAACAAATAAAACACAATTAAAACGTATTTTAAAATAAAAAAATATTACTATTAACAACTAATATTTACATAATTAAAATGTATTTAATACCTACCCTTTACCCCTTTAAAAGTAAAAAAACACACACTTAAAAATAAATATTCACCCAAAATAAATAACAAATAATTAACATTATCCCCTTCCCTGCACTGGGAATTCCGCTGCAGTGCGGGGTGGCTAGGGGGTGAGCGCGGTGCTTTGGTGCTCATGATGGCTCCACGCCATTATGAGTCACGGGCGGCGTGTGGTCATGACGGCGTCGTTCCATCATGACCATGCCCACTCATTATTTCGCCAGCACAGGCTGGGAATTAGTGCCGCATGGGAGGAGCGGCGGCAGCATGACGGCTCCACGCCGCCATGAGTACACGCCGCCCGTGGCTTTTGACGGCGTGGAGCCGTCATGAGCACGCAAGTGGTTAATTAACACTATATATTAATTCATTAAACATAAATTACTGGCCATACTTGACTCAAATAAACACCACAACACACACCTAAAATAAAATACACAATTACCAAAATTAATTGCAAATTAATTAATTAAAATTAATAAACAACAAATTATTCATTCATAAATTAAAAAGAAATTACTTCCCACCCTCTATGCCTGCAAAAGGCACATTACACACCTAAAATTAATTACACAAGTACCCAAATTATTTATGAATGAATTAATTAAAATTAATAAACAACCAATTATAAATGCCTAAATTGAAAATAAATTACTGGGGGAGTGGCCAAGCAAGATGACTGAGCGGACGTGAAACGCTGCAGCTCCGGACCCCGAGACTGCCACAAGCTGCTTGCAGCGCACATAGCGGACCGAGAACTATATGGCTTCATTCCGTATTCCTCAGTGATGAACAGAGGCGCGACAACGTGTCCTGGAATAGGCCACGCAAGCAGCAATCCTTTCAAACTCTAGACGAATCGGGACGCCAAGCCCGATCACAAAATGGCGTGGAGGTGGGGCCGAAGCAGCGCTGAGCACAACTAAGCGCCTACTGGAACCGGGCTCTCTTGGATGAGACTTTGTTGGTGCTATACCCCCACCCCGATTCAGCGATGTCACCGAGGGGGCTCGGAGGCTCAATACAGAGTTCAGACTAGTGCTCCATTGATCTGGAGGTTGCCACACACCATGTGAGATTGCAGCACCAAGACATGAGGTCCTGGGGCAATGATTACAGCGTCGGTGAGGCGGGACATGAGGCATTTATGAAAAGGAGGAGGTCAGCGGCAGTCGGGGGCTTCCCAGTCTGGTTGGGCCCGCGTTTTCTCACCAGTTATGCAGCATGAAGCAAGCCTGATGAAGGCCCATGCAGTGAAGCCTGCCTGACTCCAACATGGCACCCACACAGTGAACAAAGGCATCGACTTGGCACCAGTGGCTGTGGGAAGACAGAAGCAGGCAAGACACCCTCTTTCCTTATTTCTCCTTTTCGCCCTCCTTCTACTGCTTTACTTGGGAAGAAAATAAACCTGTCTCTCCAGTATTGCTGCCCCACTCCCACACCCGGCGCCTGACCCTGGAATTAAGTACAAACAACAGACCTAGACCTACAGCTGGGAGACCCACGAGTGCGGGACAGTTTACCGGTGACATGGTTTAGAAGGGACTCTCAAGACTGACATTTGCGCTGTTTACTGCGCTGCTCCTCTGCCACAAAAGAAGGTGACCAACAAAGTCTCCCTTTTGCTTTGCCACCACAGATAATACCACCCCACCCGTCGAGTTAGAACAGGCGGAGACGATGGCTCTCACCAGGGAAAACCTGGTCGCCTCCCTCCAGGACTTTAAAACCGAACTCTGTCATGATCTCAAGCATGAGATGCGTGCCTCCATGGAGCAA
The DNA here is from genome assembly GCF_964261635.1 of Lissotriton helveticus. Taxonomy (NCBI): domain Eukaryota; kingdom Metazoa; phylum Chordata; class Amphibia; order Caudata; family Salamandridae; genus Lissotriton; species Lissotriton helveticus. The sequence goes on from NC_136059.1 coordinate 1,295,735,564, forward strand.
CTTAAGGCTGACCTAATGGAGAAGATGGTGACACTCATGCATAATGTGGATCCCGTGGGCATCAGATTCGTGGAGGTGGAGGAACAGACGCAGGACCTCCACGCCCGATCTAGGCTACACGATGCCTAACACAGTCTTCAGTCCCAGTTGCAAGAAGTGCTTTCGAAGACAGAGGATCTGGAGAACAGAACCCGGAGGGAGAATATACGAATACGAGAGCTGAAGGAAGGTGTGGAAGGGCCAGACTTGGAGGCGTTTGTGGTCGGTCTTTTCTTGGAGATCCTGGCACCCTGCAACTGAAGACATTCCTCGGGTGGGGTCCCTGCAGTCTGGGGAGCGGAGGGGTACATGAGATGTACTGGTGAAGCTGCACTCCTTCAAAACAAATGAAGCCATCTTAAGCGTCACGAAGAAGAAACAACAGACCTCCTTCCAAGGATATAAATGCATGCTCTTCCAGGACTTTGCCCCTTCCACTTTGGCGCTCAGACAATGTTTCGACCTGTTACCTCCAAGCTATGCGAAGCCAATACACACTACCGATGGACATTTCCTTTTGGTCTGGTCTTTGAGCACAAGAAAAAACTGCACCATATAATCGAGCTAAGTGAGGGTCTGCGTATCTTCGGGCATACCAATGCCAGAGGACGACAGCAGTGCAGGCCCTTCGACCAACTCAGGACAGCCCCGGAGGGAAACTCGGTGCTGGCAAACAGTTACGAAAAGCAAGCAGACATCAAAATGATCGCTCTTTGAGAGTTGCTAAAGACAGTCTCCCTGCTTCTCCCGGTGTACATCCATGGATCTCCACTGATGAGCCTTTGGCTGCTATGGTCCTGGTACAGTGGACTAACCAAGATTTTACTTCAGGACAGTTGGTATTAACAGCCATCCATCTAAGTTATTTCTGATATTTTCAAATGTTCTCTATGTTCTAACCACACGGCAGTTGGGGGTGAGGAACTTGTCCATACAGCCCAGAATTACATAATTCTTCTTAACTAAGGATAGTGCTTCTCGGCACTGCTTTCCTGGGGGATGTTGAGGAATTGTTTTTTTTGGGGGTGGGAGTCAATTGAGGTGCGGGGCTTCTGGGAGGGGGTGTCCCGACATGATGGGAGCAGCAGCTGTGGCACAAGAGGGGGAGGCAATTGGATGGAGAGGAGGAGCTCATGCTTTCCAATGGTCACAATAGCATCCTGGAACGTTAAGGGTCTCAACTCGCCCCAAAAGTGCCAAAAATCTGGAAATATCACAATGACCGCCAATTAAAAGTAGTGGCCTTACAGGAAACACACCTCAAAAAATCCAAAGAACTGAGGCAACGCCATAAGGCTTACCCCCTAATCTATAGGTTTCCAGCCAACTCTAAGCATAAATGAGTGGCCCTTCTTTTCCGTAGCAAGCTCAGTCTCGGTCTGAAGCAATCAAATCCGATCAGGAAGGGAGGGTTATCATAGTGAAGGGGAGGCTCTGGGATTCCCTCTGTACGTTCATTTCCCTCTACGCACCCAACACAGGACAGCAGACATTTCTGAACACCACGTTAGATCTGATTAGTGAGTTAGCGGAGGGCCAGGTGATTTTATTAGGGGATTTTAACATGACATGGCACGAGACACTGGACTCCTCTCACTCCCATAGGGTGACCTTCAACAACTTTATCAAAGCGGTTAAACAGAAAATGTCCACTCGGCCTCTGTGACGCTGGGCGTACTCTCCATCCCACCTCTCAAGACTACACATATTGCTCCCTGTGCACCATTCCTATTCCAGGATAGATTATATCTTTGTTAGTAGTCAATCTCTGTTACACCCCATACAGGCAGCTCAGATCTTACCAATCTCACTATCAGATCACAGCATCATCTCCATTACCCTGTCATGGGGGGGCTGTCCAAACCAGGCACATCTAGATGGTACTTTCCGATCTCGCTCACCCGAGATCAGTTGTTACGAGATGAACTAAGGGCCTCTATCATTGACAAACTTTGCTCTTAGCGACCCGCAGGATACAACCCCCCAAAACACGTTGGACGCATTCAATACAGTGTTCAGGGGTAATTGCATCCAACTTAATGCGGTCCTGAACAAGCAGAGGGCGAGTGAACGTGCAGTTCTTGAGGGGGAATTAGAGCTAGTGGAGAAAGCCTATAAGGAAAAACCCACACGCCCGTGGAGAAGTGTGGCTCACTGGTTAGAGGAGGCAGACCTGGAAGCAGAAGTCAGCCCGGGACCAGGGTTCAATTCCCGGCTCGTTGTAACGACTTGTGTTGTAATCCCCGAGTTGTAAAGGCATGCGTGGTAAAAGCATGCGTTGAAACGACATACATCCGTATAAAACCCTAGGCTTTTAAAATCGGAGCGAATGAGGAGATTCGGGGCATATGTTTTGCGGGCATGGAACACAAAGTATCCCTCTTTGCAGATGATATCCTGCTAACGCTCATAGAAACGTCCTCTTCGCTCCGGGCGGTACAGGACAAATTGAGGAACTTTGAACTGATGACGGGCTTCAAGGTGAACTTATCTAAATCCTCCATACTAAATATAACGCTCTCTGATGCGGAAGACGCAAGCTTGAGAAGTCATACCTATACCTGGTGGTTCACCTCACTTTTAAAATTGGAGACCTATATAGGCCAACTGCCCTCTGCTGGTAACACAACTTCAGCAAGATTTCAAGCGATGGGGACCTTTATATATTCCTTGTCTCGGACAGATAAACGCCGGTCAAAATGACGGCCCTCCCAAAGCTCCTATATCTATTCCAGGCACTCCCCATTGTTCTAAATCGCGATCTCCTACCGCGTCTGTGCTTGTCAGTAACTTCATTTGGCAAGGGGGGAGGGCACATCTTCCCATCCATGTGCTGCGGCAACCAAAGAAAGACGGGGGTGGCATTGCCAGACTTTGCATTATATTATCAGGCAGCCCAACTGCGGGTAGTGGTAGAGTTGTCCGCGAGAGAATCTGACAAACACTGGCTCCACATGGACAAGTCGATTGCGGGTCGGTTGATCTGGGATCTCCTATGGAAACTGCGGAAAGACAGGCTTGCGAATGCATATCTAAGCACCCCCACATGCACCACACTCACAGTTTGGGACCACGTCACGAGGAGGGAGGGTTGGACCTCTTTTCCCTCTCCATATACTCCAATACACTTCAACCCTGCCTTCCCGCCAGCACTGCAAGAGGGATCCTTCGACTGTTGGAGGGAGGGGGGCTGCCTAAAACTGTCCGACCTCTTTCACAACTATGACATTCTGACATTTGGGTGCTGTAAAAGAGACTTCCAGGTCGCACACACCTAGCATTATCACTACCTCCAGCTTAAGCACAAGGCCTCGCTGCCTCACATAAAGGAAGCCACCACCAGGGAACTTAGGGTCATTGAGAAACTGGTACGAAGAGCAGTCTCTATGAAAGGGGCAATCTCCTCCATATATGCTATGCTATTGACCACCTTACACGATCCTCGGGCGCGTTACTTGTGCTTTTGGGAACAGGTGCTACAAAGAGGCGTCCCAGAGGAGGAATGGAAGCACCTCTAGGGAGACATTCCTTAACACAACCACTCAGTGGCTCTAAGAGAGGCACACTACAAGACACTATTAGATTGGTACCTGTATCCCTCTAAACTCAAATGCATCTTCCTGACATCTCAGATCTCTGCTGGCGGGGCTGTGGCTTGCAGGGGGACTTCCGTTTTATTTGTGGGACTATCCTTGTATTCAGACATTTTGGGAGGAGGTCCTTTCACACATTGAAGATATGCTGGGGTACCCTATCCCAACTACCATAGAGGGGGCTCTGCTAGGCATTCGAGACCTTGATTTTGAACATCAATCTAAAGCCTATAAGGCTATAATGGGGGCCTGTCTGGGGGTGGCAAAACTCCCGTTGGCGGCTGCCTGGAAGAGGAGGGACACACCAGCGATATCGCTATGGCATGCTCACCTATGGAGAATTCTCTCCCTGGAACGTCTTGCCAATATCTTCAGAGACAAATATAAAACCTTCAAAACTAAATTGGGCCCATTGGGGACATATTTGTCTTGCGGGTTGCACTTGGCGGTGTGCCCTCCCTCTCTCAGGACGGTGTAAGTATTTCAAGTCTGACTGCTACCTTCGGCGCTGACTGCCACTATATCAACTCTGTGAAGGGCTGTGACCTTACCCCTGTTGCACCACCTCTTAGTTAGATGCATGGAACCACTTCTTAGCGATACCACCACCAACAGGGAAGGTGAGGAGGGAGGGGGCTGTTTCTTGTTTTGTGTTTCAAGGACCACATTTAATGATGGTTACTAAAAATGGGCATCTCTCTCTTTTTTTCTTTTTTTTAAGGCGGGGGATGTAGAGACCTTATGACATGTGATTCTGGACTACAATTACCCAAATGGTTTGAACCAAGGTCTTGTGCACCCTACTGAATCCATGTTGCCATATATGCTTTTGATGCTTAAAAAAAAGAACTTTAAAAAAAATAAATTACTTCCTACCCTTTACACCTATAAACACCACAACACACACGTAAAATTAATTACACAATTGCCAAAATGAATAACCAATTAATTTAAATTAATTAACAATCAATTATTGAGTCATAAATTAAAAATAAATTTCTTCCCCCTTTACACCTATAAACACCACAACACACATCTAAAATTAATTACACAATGACCATAATTAATAACCAATGGAATAATTAAAATTCATTAGCAACCAATTAAAAATTAAATAATAATAAATTACTTTACACATTTTACACAATAACATCTCCATTAAACAAATATTATTAAATAAAAATGTATCACTTCCCACCCGATTCCCCTACAAACCCACAACCCGCTATGGAACTAAAAACGCAAAATTCAAATAAAAGAAAAATAAGGTAATACAATTAAATTACTTCCCACCCTATTCCCGTATAAACCTACAGCTTGCTACAGATCTAAAAGTGCAAAATTCTAATTAATTATTTTTTATAAGTACTAAAAATATAACACATATATAAAATACAAACAAAAATACATACATGACAAACATATTAAATATATACTGAAATACACAACAATAATAAAAAACAATATTTTTAACAACTATTGGGCTCATTAGGATGGCGGTCGTAGGCACATCTGAGCTGCTGGCGGTGGCGGAAAACGTCCTATTCCACACTCCATCGGCGGTCCTTGCATCCGCCATATTACGATGGGCAGACATAGCCCATTTCCCATCCGCTGCGGAGTTACGTGATCCGCCAGAATTTTTCTTCCGCAACGGTGGTGGAGGGAGCCAATAGAGAAATACCGCCGTGCGGAATGACGTCCCGACCGCCGGACAAATCCCGATGCCCCTAACGGCCCTTCACACGGCAGCGGAAAATCCAGCCACCCGGAGACAGCAGAACCACTACTGCGGAAAGTGAAACTACAATCCCGGTCACCACCACGTGGTCCAGACCACTGTGGATCCAGCTCTTCAAGCTCTTCCTCTGCTGTACCTCATCCACTACCAGCAAATAAGACATTGCTGCGGTCAACACCGCAGGTTCATAAAACACATCTCCCCATACAACCACAAAACACAACTCCTGTGCTGAAATACGGTTCCTGTGCACATCAGACACTCTGGTGGGAACAGAAGCATATTCCCCAGTGTACTCACATATGTCCTGCATGCTAGAAATCCACAACTCCGCATCTGGGCCACCTGTCAACCGCGAAATCACTGCAATGTCCTGGGCAAGTCACTGCAGCGGAGAACACACAGGAAAACATGCAAATGGTGTTTTAGGCAGGGCTGGTGCCAGGCATGGGCATTCTGGCCAAATTCACAGGGCTCCACTTTCGCCCTACCCACAATACACTTCCCACACCCATTTGGGCACATGCTGTGTGCCCTTCCTGTGCCCTCCCCCCTGCACAATTTACCAGCTAGGTGTGGATCAACCTCGCACCTCACACATTAAAGGGCAAGTTAGATTGACTGGGAAGGTGGGAGTGAAGATGAACACCCTGCACAGAAGGTATGGGGCTGGACAACCCTCTTTCTCACGCCTACCTTCTACTCATGTGAATGAAACAGAGTATAATTAAGAAAAAATCAGACTGCATAGGAACAATCACTGAACTGTTCACACTGCCTGTCAAGTCCCTCAGAAAGACCCCACACTGACACTCTGCCACATACACATACAATAGGTCAGCAGCAATGGAGGACAATACATGTGCTAGCCCAAAGTGAAGTGGCCAGTGCTGGAAAGCCATGGAGCAAGCCACATAGCATGTGTAAATCACATGCAAGAGGAGGAACATATCATACCACCCATAGGCCCTCAAATCAGACATGGGTGGCACAGCGCGTGAAATTAAACCACAGTGCCCTCTGTGCAACAACTCAGGGATACATCAATGTAAGCCATGCATAGGCACAGGAATGATAAGAAGTGTCGGAAATCATACACTGACCAGCCACACATCTGTGTCAAATTACTTGACATGTGTATGCCATCAGCACAACACACATGGCTCATTGTCACACACCTTGACTGTAAAGTACAAGTAGGACCTTCACACATGCCCCTCATCTACCCACCTTACACCTGCAACACTAAACACAGATAATGGCGCAAATGATGTCCTGTGAGTTCACTGACAACCAAACACACACCCTGTGGTGCATCTACAAATGTCAGACTCACACTCAGGGATGCCTGAACCAATGCTGACCCAAAAACAATATCCAAACACAAATCTCCCAAACAACTTCCACAGAAGTCCAACAAGCCCAGCCATGTGCAGCCAAACAGTGGAAAGGCAATGTGACCCTAGACAGAACAAGAATACACAACATTGTCCCTCTGGACCAATGCACAGGCACCATACCCCAACACAAACAAGAATTGCCTCCCTGTAAAACAATCATGAACAATAACTGCGATCAAGAGGTAATATCAGCTAACACACACATACACATCACACCAGTTATCAAGTGAATATGGTGTAATAGTGTACCACAATCACATACATGCACAAACCTGACAAGTGACAGGCCAAAAAAAGGAAGACAAACCACTATTGTGCACTCAAAATAAGTTCATGAACATGAATCCACATTGCTGCATGTGACATACACACAAGAAAAGCACACTACACATGCAACACATATGAATGTATCACAATGCACAAACTACTCACACACAATGTCATGCAAATAGAACACACACACATTGCACCTGTCAGTAGAAAGAGCCAACACCGGCCAAACACTGCATAAATTCACAACAAAAACATAACAGATGCACATACCAATGCATCACATAGCAAACTCAGCTGGACATCAGGGGGATGCATACCAAGCAAGTACACAGCAACATACACTGACAGCACTGCATGCACACCAAGCTGTGTGTGCACAATTACAAAACCAGTAGCACACATATCTGAGTGCCCCACCATGAACTCCCACAACACAAATCATCAAAGCACACAGATAACTACACGCTCAGGAAGGGCAGCAGTACCTCAGCAAACACACATGCAGCTTAGCCTTCACCCACAGATGCACAACTCAGAGAAACACAGATGCAAACAACATGACTAGAGGACTGTGCTGCTCAAACATATGCACTGCACATGAGCAACCATGACTGCAAACTAGTAGAAGAAAATAACATGAAACTAGTTGTGAAACTGCCCTGAGTGGCACATTAGTCATGTACACAGATCATCCTCACACAGTTTAGTGTCACACTATGAAGTGGTGGGGAGGCTCACACACTGGCATGGCATGGGGTGGAAGACATGAGACTGAAGTGGTGTGTACATCAGTATTGGACAGGTGAGGGGTGTACAGTCCACAAACACATAAAGGAGTAACTCACAATGTGTTGGCATCAGAAGCACCTGTAGGGGATGGTATGACACCTCATACCACAAAGCATACTGGAGCCAACACTGAGTCAAGTGACAGCAATGCATGTGAAAACTCACAAATAATGTCAGTGTGGCTGAGCAGGTCAGCATAGTGAGTACAAACAGAAACAAGACACATGACTGATCAACAAATCACAACACAGACTTTGCAGTTAAACACTCTGCATGCTCACAACTGGCAGCAACAACAAGTAGGTGTCCCCCAGAAGTACAAGGATACACTGACACACTGCACAGTGCTCAACCTACAACTCCTACATGTGCCCACAATCTGCAGCACATGGCTGACAATTTAAACAAACAGGTACTCATTACCTGGGTCATACATGTGTGTAGTTGGCATTGCAGGGGCACACACAAATCAACACTACTGACAATAACGGGCCATTCTCACTGTATGACTACTCAAGTGCACACATTCTAATGTGCCCATGCGACTATGAACACAGGCACAGACAAGATGACTACACACCAACTTTTCTATGAATACATCAAGAAAGAGCCCACAGAAATGCCGGACTCTGGCTACCCCGCAAGTAATCCTGTGGATAGCATTCACCTCTGTACTGGTATTGCATCCTGACATAACATGTGTACAATTTAGCAAACCTGAGCACAGAATGATTAGGGGAATAGCAGAACATCACAAACAACCATCATTGCACACTCAAGCCTTAGACTGAATAAGAACAAAAGTGCCTGTTACCTCTGAAAACCTCTGAAAAGGGCAAAACAAGCAATCTCCAATGTTAAAGTGGAATACAGAGCACGTGTCGCATGAACTGATACCCATACATAAAACCTTTTATTTAGCAAGGACATTGAGAAAGTATAAAACAGGAGTAACTGTCTGTATTACATAATACCCAGATAGGCATCACAAGTACAAAACAGCAAGGCCATTGGCCAGTACAAATTCAAAGTATGCACATGTGTGCATGAAAAACTGCACAGGGAATGGGCATCCAAAGTGGCAAACAGCAAGGCCATTGGGCAGTCCATTGTCCCTTCCTACATAGGGTGAACAGCAAAAGATTGTGCAACATTCCGTCCATCAATTGTGTTTGCATTTGTCACCCCGAGTGGGACGGGTATGCTCAGACGTGAGTCCCGGGCTCTCCATGCCACTGGAATCAAGCTATCCTTGCTGATGATGGCTGGTAGCCAGAAACCGGTCCTAGGATGCTTGATTCCGGTCCAGGGAAGATATGGCTTGGCAGTTCGGGCTGGACTGTTCCCATGAGGCACAGGGTCAAGACTGATTTGCATATGGCCATGTCTGAACTGGGGTGGTGTGGTGAGCGAAATAACGATGGATTAAACCCAGATCTGTGACTGGGGGTGAATGTTTTGCCATTGTGCAACATTCTGTCCATCAATTGTGGTCTTTGCATTTGTCATCCCGAGTGGGACGGGTATGCTCAGACGTGAGTACCGTGCTCTCCATGCCACTGGAATAAAGCTATCCTGGTTGATGACAGCTGATGGCCAGAAACCGGTCCAAGGATGCTTGATTCCGCTCTAGGGAAGACATGACTCGGCAGTTTGGGCTAGACTGTTCCCATGAGGCACAGGGTCAGACTGATTTGCATATGGCCATGTCTGAACTGGGGTGGCTTAATGAGCAAAATAACGATGGCTTAAACCCAGATCTGTGACTGAGGGTGAATGTTTTGTCATTGTGCAACATTCCATCCATCATCTTGTGTGTTTTGCTGATCACACTATATTCCATGGTATTTAAGGCTACATTACCTGTGTGTGTATGTGGGGGCAACATTTGATTTGTTGTGTGGAACATTTGTGCAGCCACTCCCAGATAATTCTTGCTATCCACCTATACAGTTTCACCCACCCACCTAGGCAGGCATCTTTTCTTTCACCTTCCACCCATCATTCAACCACCCATGCATCTCATTCCTTCCTATCAGCCACTTATGCATGCATCCTGCAAATTCTTCTCTGTCAGTCATAAATTACATTGAGCCCGTCCTTCCTCCTTCCACCCTTCTTTCCCTTTTCGTTCAACTCATCCATCAAGGTCATCTTTTCTGACTCTTAGTCTTCTCCATAAAATTTTCACAGCAGAGTGGAAGTCAGATAGAAGAGGCCATTAAATATTCAACTCCTGCCACTAATGCTATTGCTAATGCTAAGTAAAGGGTGTCTTCTTTAACCGCTGATCACAACAACTTAGTCTTTCTCAACAGTACAGTGTACACCCTTGCAGTGAGTGTAATGTCAATAAGTAAGGTATATAACGTACCACTACCCGCTGCTGCTGCTGGCTCACCCCCTGCAGCTGCTGGATCTTCTGCTTCCTCCTTAGTGGCCGCTCACCGCTGGCACTGGCACTCGTGGTTGGTACGCCTAGGAAAAACATTACACATTTTTTAGATGCCATATACACCTCCCTATATTTATTGTTTTTCAATCACAAGATTTTATTTTATTTTTTTATTTTTTTTTGGTTAAAAACTTTTATTGAGCAACAAAATCAGGGTTACAGAGACGGGCCTACAACCTCGCGGGCTGGCCGCTAAAATCAAGGCACAATGTGGGAAAAACACTTGCGGCCACTCCGGAGGTCAGGCACAAATCGGATACAAAATGTCGCCCAAACTATAAAACAGGATAAGGCATTTTTCTTTTTTATACACACCAAAAAACAACAAACAACAAGAAAGGCGAATGCATAATAAACAGAGTCAGCCCAGAAGGAGGAGGGGAAACCCACTAATCAGGAATATGAAATCATAATCAGTAGGACAAAGCAGGGTGGGGGGGACAGCGGGGAGGACAGGCAAATCAAAGGACAGTATACGAAATTTCAGGAACGCCAGCCTAGGGCGATAAGGTAACATCGGGGGGCTCAACCAATGGAGGAGCACAAATATCTCCGCGATAGGCGTTCCACTGACTCCAGATCTTCGTCCATGCCCTAGGTCTGCCCCTGGCTGTATAGACCGTCTTTTCGCGGAACATAGACCAGTCCATGTTTTCCTCCCACACAGAGGCAGTGGGGGGCCTGTACGAGCCCCAGAGTTGCGCTATGTCCCGCTTCGCAACCATATATCCCAGGGTCGCCCATCTGGTCTGGGCCACCGAATAGTCGGTAGGTTCCCACACGTTCAACAGGCATCTCCGGGCCTCAGGCACTAGGGCAATGCCAGTCACATCAGCCATCACCGCAAGTACCTCAGTCCAGTAGGCAGCCACCCTCGGGCACCCCCAGATAATGTGAAGAAATGTAGCACTCATCCCGCATCCACGCTTGCATAAACCATCCGGGGAAAAGCCCATCACAACCAAACGAGGACCAGTAACTTACACCCGGTGGAGGATCTTGAGCTGAACCAGAGGGAGACGGGCAGGAATGGCGACCTCTTTCGGAGAAGATAGTGCCGACTGCCAATCCTCGTCATCCAATTCCAGCCCGTCGCCGACCCAAGCCTCCCTAAGTCGGACAAGCAAGTCAGCGCGATTGTAAATCAGCTTCTTGTAGATCAAGGAGATAGTGCTATCGGGGAGGTGGCCATCCAGGATACGATCTTCTAGGGGGGAGGACTCAGGGATGGCGGCGCCAGAAGTCAGAACAGAAGCAAGGGCATGGCGGACCTGCAAATATCTAAAAAATTCCCTATCACTCAAGTCATAATCATTCCGAAGGGCCTCGAAGGACTTCACCGCTCCATTCGTACATACGTCACCCACTCTACTTATTCCAATCATATCCCAGCGGTCAAAACCCTTCGTCGTCCAAAGACATCCCAGACGCTCGGATGCATAAAGCGGAGTCGCCAGTATCATGCGATCCTCCCATCCCAGGCTTACATTCGCAGCGCGCCACGCACTAACCGCAATCCTGGTCGGTCCCGTAAGATGGCGCCCAGCCGACCTGGAGTAAAGCGCTCTATTAAAGTCCCCTCCCGGCAGTTGGAGTCTATCCATTTCAAAGGCCGGATCCCGACCCGGGGAGTACATTGAGTGGTTAATGGCAGACAGTTGGGTAGCCCAATAATATCTCCTGATATCGGGAAGTGCTATGCCCCAGTCATACCAAGGGATGGTAAGCTTCGCAAGGGCGATACGTGGACGCCCGTCCCAAATCAGCTGCCTTTGTAGACTCTCGACCTCTCGAAAATAGGTAGCGGGGATGTCATCATAGGAATTCTGGAGTGCGTAAAGGAATCGCGGCAAGGACATCATCTTGAAAAGGGCAGCTCTGCCCAGCGGAGACAGAGGCAATTTACGCCAGAGAGCCACGTCCAGCCTCAGTCTAAGAAGCGGGGGAAGGAGATTACGTTCAAACCGGAGCGACGAATCAAGTGTAATAAAAATCCCCAGATATTTGAAGCCAGACTGAACAACCTGGATAGGAAATCTATTCGGCAACGGGGGCAGAACACCCGAGAGAACATATACACAGGACTTAGCCCAGTTGATAATCAAACCAGAATTTTTACCAAACGAGGTGAGAACGTCGAATAAAACATTTAAAGATTTACGCGGTGAAGTAAGGTAAAGAAGAATGTCGTCCGCGTAAAGCGAAACGCGGTCCTCAAAATCTGGGGACCAACGTATCCCCTTGAGAGAAGGCTCCCATCGAAGCCACGCAGCCAGCGGCTCCAACGCGAGAGCAAAAAGTAGCGGAGACAAGGGGCACCCCTGTCTGGTCCCCCTACCGAGGGAAAAGGGAACAGAAACTCGACCGTTAACCACAACCTGCGTCAGGGGGTCGGTGTATAGCAGCTTCACCCATCCAATAAACCCCGGGCCAAAACAAAACTTCTCAAGAGCTGCCCAAAGATAGGGCCACTCTATCGTATCAAAGGCCATTGAGGCGTCCAACGAAGCCAAAATGGCCGGCTCCGTCAGAAGCCCCGCCCTCGCAATGGCTCCGTGGAGGCGACGCAGATTAAGAGCTGTGTTACGGTGCGGGATAAAACCGGATTGGTCCGGATGAATCAAGTCACTAATGACCGTCAGGAGGCGAGTAGCCAAGAGCTTGGCAAGAACCTTGGACTCAACATTTAACAGGGAGATGGGTCTATATGACGAACAAAGATCCCGGGGCTTACCCTCTTTAGGAATTACAACGATCGTAGCCAGGCGCTGGTCATAGGGGAGAGCACCCCGCTCACGGAACTCCAAAAACATTGTTCGAAGATAGGGCGCAATCTTATCAGGACGCAGTTTGTACAACTCGATAGGCAATCCGTTCGGGCCCAAAGCCTTTCCCGAACGGAGAGAGCGAATGGCAGTCGCTATTTCGTCCGTAGAGAACGGGGCCTCCATAGAGACCCGCTCCAAATCGGAGAGGCAGGGCAAAGCTATATCACGCAGCAAGAGGCGAGAGTCGTCTGCATCCCGTTCTGACACAGGGGAATAAACCACACGAAAGTAGTCCGCAAAACATTCCACTATTTTAACTGGGTCCGTCACTCTCACACCATTCGAAGTCTGAATCACCGGCACCACTCGATTCGCCCTCTCTTTCTTATCCAACCAGGCAAGCAATTTACCCGCTGTGTCCCCAACATCATACAAACGACCCTGTTGCTCTCGAAACATCATTTTAGCAGCCTCTGTGACCAAAGACTTATAGGCAAACTGCTTCAGACCCAGGGCATGGAGTTTGCAAGGAGTAACAGTCGATTCCAGGTCAGCCTCCATCTCAAGTATTTCCATCTCAAGATCCACCACCTCCCGATTCCTCGCCTTTTTGGTTTCAGCAATGAGAGACAGGGCCTGCCCACGAATCACTGTCTTAAAAGCCTCCCATAGGGACACCGCAGAGGAGACGGATCCCTCGTTGTCTAGAAAATAATTGTCCAGGGACTTAATCAATAGACCACGGGTCTCAGGGGTGGTCAGGTACCAAGGGTTGATAGGAGCCACCCGGCCCGCCGCCTCCACCCCCACATCAAAGCAAAGCCAGAGCGGAGAATGGTCCGAGATGCCCCGGGGAAGGTGTCTAATCTCCCGGACAGTCGATGACTGTGCAGCTGGCATTAGGAAGTCATCCAGTCTAGACAGACTCCCATGGGCCCCAGAATGGAAAGTATATTGAAGCTGAGTGGGGTGCATAAGTCTCCAACAGTCCACCAAACCAAAAGTATCCAAAAAACCACCCAGCCACAGTTGGGCCAAAGGAGTGTCCCTAGGGGGGTAACGATCACTCAGACCAGAGAACACAGAGTTAAAGTCACCAGCCATGAAAAGAGCGCCATCAGGGAGGCCCAACAGCACTCGGCCCAAATCGGAGAAGGTAGAGGTCTGCAGTCCGGGGGGCACGTAGACGGCGAACAGAGAAAGGGTCCGGCCCTCATATCGTCCCACGAGGACGGCATAACGCCCCCGATCATCAAGGATCACATCATCTATCGCAAGGGGAAGGGAAGCCCGGACAAGGATGCCCACCCCCCTGGAACCCGTAGTAAACCCTGAATGCGCGACAAGGCGATAGCCCCACCTATTCATTGCACGACAAGTATTGCCCACTAGATGGGTCTCCTGCAGAAAAATAATATCGGGAGACAAACGTCGCAGGCATCGCAACACCAACCCCTTTTTTATACGATCCCCCAGACCATTGACATTCCACGAAATAAACCTCAACCCGCTACCCCCCATCCCACAGACTGATGCAGGAACCATCCCCCCATTGAGCATGACATTGAAAATTCCATTAGCAAGATAGAGTCGCCTTGAAAAAACAAAACACGAACATCAAACACCCCACCAACCCACCCCCCAACATCCAAGAAAACACCCCCCAGCCTGCACCCCTGCAGTAAGCTAAAAAGCCACCCCAACATGAGGTGTGCCTGTCGCCCAAAAACCCCCGTTCTACAAAAAGACCCCGGAGGAGGAAAGGCCCCGTCCCACCCGCCACCCCGACAGAGCTAAAGGGAGAAGAGAACACACAGAAAATAGAGGCACTCAAGTATGGAAACCTGGGAGAATTCACATGGCACGGAGACAGGGGCATAGACAATAAGTTCAGCTCTCTACACCACCCTCGGCACCACCCGGCTGTTCGGTGGGCTCAGTCCAGTTAGGCCGGTCCGGCAGAGAGTCCAGCCAGTCATTTACCGAATCAGGCCGATCAAAGAAAAGGGTCCGTTCATTGTACTCAACTCGCAGCCTGGTAGGAAAAAGCATGGCGTATCGCAGTCCCAAGTCCCGAAGACGCTTCTTGACTCCACGGAAGCCCATACGTTGTCTCTGCACAAGCTGTGAGAAGTCCGGGTAAAAGTTCACCATGGCATTCTCGAAGGCCACCGGGCCCTTAACTCACGAGGCTTGCAGGATAGCGTCTCGGTCCCTATAATGAAAGAGTTTTGCAACAATGGGCCTCGGCGGGGCGCCCGGCTTGCCCTGGCCACCCGGAACACGATGGGCACGTTCCACCGCAAAGAATTTGCTCAATCCAGATGGAGAAAGGTAGTTTTGTATCAAGTCCTCAACCAGGAGATCAACAGAATGTGGGTCAGGATTTTCCGGAACGCCAACCACACGCACGTTGCAGCACCGTGCTCTGTTTTCAAAATCCTCCAAGCGCCGAGTCAAGAAATCATTCACCTTTCTGAGATTGCCAATCTCCGTCTGTATCTCCGAGACGTCGGCCGTGAGGCTAGATGACTTGAGATCCAATGACTTCACCTTCTCATTGGTTTTAGATAGGTCGGCCCGAATCAAGTTCACATCGATGGCCACAGTATCTATTTTGTGGGCCAGAGCTTCATACTGTTGGCCGATGGTTTCTCTCATGCCAGAAATGGCGCTCATGATGTCCTGCAGGGACGGCTCCGCAGAAGCCTCCAAAGGGTGCCCAACTGCACTCGGGCCAGGCAAGGCGGCTCCAGGGGACCCCTTCGATTGTGTGTACCGGTCCATGATGTTAGACTGGACCGGGCCCCCGCGCAGGGGCATCTTCGTCTACCGCCTCTCTTGGTCCACTCTGCCAGACATGATGGAGACCGCTTCCCCGTGGGACCCACGCGACCTGGTGAAAATGGCCGCAGGAAGACAGGGCGCCGGAGCCAAAAATCAGCAGCGAGGGCACATCGAGGTGTGAACCGGTCTGGAAGGATGCGAAGCTGGCAAAAGGTGCAACAGCAACCTCGCGTCGCTGGACCCAACAACGGCCAGACACCTCTGCCGGAAGACGTAGTCTGAGGCAAAATCGAAACCAAAAGTTAAGAGGGGGACCCACAAGTCGAATCCCCCTGCCGCTGTTGTTCAACTCAGACACGGCAACAGAGCCTCACCAAGACCCGGGCGCACCACCGGGGCGGGCCCCGAAAGTTCGAGTCGACGTAACTTCGGTGCCCCTGGTTCAATTCGAAATCCCAAAACGGCATTAAGATCAGCCCAGGTTCCTCTACAAGAGTCCTCGTAATTAATCAGGATATGTTCAGGATATCATGCCGGGAGTGGCGGGGGTCCGGAGAGCACTGTGCTCATGCGGCCATCATGGATGCCCGCCCTTCAATCGCAAGATTGAAAAAAAAAAAAGGTATTACATACATATACAACATACGTCAATAGTACAAATCAGGTTCGAGTGTAGAGTAGACTAGTAGTAATATGTCCTATCATATCAAAAATAGTAAAATATCTGGATGGGCATTTTATTGGTGGGATTTGTCAAAAAGCCTCAAGATTAAGAAGACTAGAAGAGGACAACCCAAAGGACTGGACTCAGTGGCTAGAGCTATTGGTAAATCTGAGTTTTAAAACCTTTTAAATAAAGAGTGGCCAACTGGGCAAGTTTAGCTACAGACAGACTGATAGTAGTAGTACAGAGAGTCATAGTAGAGGCAGTTAGAGGCAGGGATAACAAGAATTTAGAAACAGATAGTCTAGATCGAAGAAGAATTGGTGAAAAATAGAATTAGGAAACGGAAATAATAGTTCGGAAAAAATAAGTTGCAGTAAATGTTAGGGAAGTATAATTATTAATATTAACAATGGGAGGACTTACTGGGGCCAGCAGCAGAGCCCTCGGTTGAGGAGTGGTCCTGGCCGGCATCTTGTGCAGCTGCTCCTGCTGACTCCAACGACACCGTATTTTTGCACCTGAATGCTGATCATGAAAGACATAAGAAAGAAAGAGACAAACATCGATGATTGGTGTGAAACAAATAAAATATTTTTAAAAACGCTCAAAGAAACATTTCGGAAAACAACAATTGCAATAAAATTGACCTATCTAATCTGGTCGATCAGTAGTATCGCGGGATTCCTAGACCGTCTAGTTAGGATTTATGAACACTAATCCAGTGTTCCGTTCTGATTCCAGAATACTAACTAAGCCTAAGTACCACCCGACCTAGCCCACCTATTCTAGACGGGGCAGTCTGCATTTCAATTTATTTTAGTCCTCAAAAATGCATAGATAGAGGATACATGCATATATTTTTGAATACACCAAATTGTTGGTTGGTTGCTGCTTGATGTTCTGCTAATGCTAAGCTTATTACCACTCACTAAACATACTACAAAAGGTTATACTAAGGACTGGGGAAAGCAGCACTCAGAGCATGTGATGTAACAGAGGCTGCGTCACGCAGACCACTAAAAAATTACAACTAATACTAATAAGTAATTAAACCTATCAATCCACCACCATCTCTTAGTGACAGGAGGACAAAGGAAGGACTAGAGTCTCTCTAGCATTACCTAACTTAAGTTCTCTAAAGCAAACTCTTACATAATCAGCCCAAGTGAGCGCAAAGTTGCAAACAAGTAAGATTAGTAGCGCTGAGCACCTGTGGCATAACAATCCCAGAAGACTTTTAAACTTAATTTACCTGCAATGTAAGCAGCAGCATTCTTACTATTCGGACATGTTAGAATTGGGGGTCTCTAGTTGGCAGGGGTAGGTACCACTGTCCAAATAGGGACCCTTGCTTCTTGTCAGGGTAAGGAGGACACCCTCTGAGATAACCCCTGCTCACCCTCTAGGTAGCTTGGCACGAGCAGTCTAGGCTAACCAGAGGCAATCTGTAAAGTATTTGTACCAACACTCACAGTAACACAGTGAAAGCACCACAAACTGACTCCACAACAGTTTAGAAAAATAAAGGTATTTAATCTAAACTACACAAGACCAAAACGACAAAAATCCAACATACACAGTTCAAGAATATGGTTTCAAAAGAGTTCTTAAGGTTGCTATAAAAATTCTTCAGGTTGCGTTAAAATTCTTTAGGTTGCGATAACATTCTTTAGGTTACGATAAAATAATCCACAGTTACGTGAAAAGTTCACAGTTGCGTCACGTTTAGCTCACAGTACCTTTAGTTGCGACAAAGTTCCAATAGCAGAAGCTGGTGCGGTGGAAAACAAGCGATGCGTTGCTCCTGAGACCCTGGGGGGGCGTTTGCGACAGCCCCGCTGCAGCAGCGGGCGTGTTGCGACAAATCCGGTCTGTATGGGGAGGAAGGCCACTTGTATGGATTCCGGTGCGTGGGTTCCTGAGGAAGTTTGTTCTCGCAAAGGCACGATGCGACGATCTTTGGAGGTGCGACGATCTCCGGGGCGAAGATGCGCGGACCAGCGGTGATCTTCTCTCTTGAAAGCTCCTCGACGCATTGGCTTCGGCGATGACTCTCGCAGCGACGTGATGCGGTCCGCAAGCAGGCGGTGGGGCGATCTCACTCAGCGACGACAGGCTCTGCGACGACACTCGCAGCGATGTTCGATTTCCCGCACCGATCAGGTGCGTCCCGCAAACGAAGGATGCGACGGCTCTGACGGCGGCAACAGGCGCTGTGACGATCTAGACCTTCGTAGCGGCGGGAATTTTCTCGCACTGTCAGGGATGCGCTCCGCAGCAAGCGATGCGATAACTTTTCTTTAGCAAAGTCTCTCAAGCTTAGTTTCTAGCTTCCCAACACAGGTACAACTTCCAGAGGCACCACACATGGGCCAAGCACTCCAGGAAGGACAGAACTCTCTTAGTAGAGCTCAGGGGAAGCTGGGGGTGAAGTCCTTTTGTTCCTGGGACTTCAGAACAGGGAGCCAGCTCTTCTCAGGCTCTTGGAGATTCCTTCAAGCTAGGGGACACAGCACAAAGCAAAGTCCTTCCCCTCTCCTTGGCAGCAAAGCAACAGCAGGGCAATCCAGCAGAGCAACAGCTGGAAAATCTTCCTTCTTCAGTTTCAGATTTCTCCTTGGCAGAGGTTCCTTCTTGATTCCAGGATGATCTAATTTTCTGTTGTCAGGGGTCCTGTACTTATACCCCTAAAAGTCTTTGTTCTCTTTGTGCAAGTGGGCCCTGAGCCCGGTCTGAACCAGTTCTGGGTATTGCTTGAGCACTTTGTTTGCCTGGCTTCTCCTTTCCTTTCAGACTGAGGGGCAGGGTCGTCAGCTGCCCAGCAGGAGGTGGAGCCAGCATTGTGGAAGGCAGGCACAGCCCTATTCAGGCCCAGGTGCTAACTCCTCCCACCACTCAAGTTGCAAATGCAGTCATTCAGCCTAGGGCTGACTCAGCCAGCCTCCTGGGGAATCCCCAGCCCCTGTCACTCTCAAACCAGACAGTCAATACACAAACAGGCCAAGGCAGACAGAAGGGTCAGACAAGAGAACAGCAACTTTCTAAAAGTGATATTCTCAAACACAGGATTTAAAAACAACCTTTCCTAAAAGATGTGGTATTAAATTCTGAGTTCATGGATACTAGACTCTTATGTCCAATATTGTTCCTATGGGAAGAAATGCTGGTAGCCACTGTAGCCAGGATCCCCCTTGTTAATCTATGGAGCAAGAGAACCTTACATAGTGAAAGACGAAAATGGCTGCCATTCACTACCAGAGCATGTCACCTGCACCAGTTCATGCTCTACCTTTCACATACACTGCACCCTGCCCAGGGGGGTACCTTGGGCCTTCCATAGGGGTGACCAATGTGCACAAAAAGGGAAGGGTTAGGCCTGGTCAGTGGGGACACTGACCAGGAGGACATGGCAGTTCACAGACTGCACACAGGCACTGCGGTGGCAGGCCTGAGACACCATTTTAGGGCTACTCCTGTGGGTGGCACAATCAGTGCTGCAGGCCCACTAGTAGCATTTGTCATCACCAGCCCTGGCACACCCAGTGCACTTTACTAGGGACTCCATGGTGATACAAATATGCCAATCATGTATATCCAATCATCGTAACAATTTACATAGGGAACACTTACACTCTGGCACTGATCAGCAGTGGCAGAGTGTCCAAAGCATCTAAACCAGCAAAAACGAAATCCAGCACAGCATCAAAAATACAGGAGGTAGAGGCAAAAAGATAGGGGAAAACCACGCCAAAGATGCCAGGTCTAACACGTGTCCCCTTCAGCTGAAAGTGGGGAGAACTACCCACCCTCTTGGGAGTTCTCTTCACTGAGGCGGAAAAATCTGGACAGACCATCAGCATTGGCGTGTTCTGTACCAGGGCGGTGTTCCACCGTAAAGTCCATTCCCTGTAGGGAAATGGACCACCTCAACAGTTTTGGGTTCTCACCCCTCATCTGCATTAACCACCTGAGGGGCCTGTAGTCTGTCTGAACTCGGAAGTGGGTCCCAAACAGGTAGGGCCTCAGCTTCTTCAGAGCCCAGACCACAGCAAAAGCTTCCCTTTCAATCGCACTCCACTTCTGTTCCCTGGGGAGTAGCCTCATACTAATGAAAGCTACTGGCTGGTCTCCATCATCCTCAGTGACCTGTGAGAGTACTGCTTCCACACCATGCTCTGAAGCGTCTGCCTGCACTATGAACTCACTGGAAAAGTCAGGTGCCTTGAGCACCGGTGCTGTGCACATGGCAGTCTTCAGGGCCTCAAAAGCAGTTTGGCAGGCTTTGGTCCAGTCAACTCTTTTGGGCAACTTCTTGGAAGTGAGTTCTGTCAAGGGGGCAACGATGGTGCCATACCCCTTGACAAACCGTCTGTAATACCCGGTGAGACCCAAAAAGGCTCTCACCTCTGTCTGTGTCTTGGGGGGCTCCCAAGCCAGAATGGTATCAATCTTTGCCTATAGGAGCGCCACCTGGCCGCTCCCCACCTGGTGTCCCAAATACACCACAGATCCCTGCCCTATCTGGCACTTGCTGGCCTTGATAGTGAGACCTGCCCTTTGCAGAGCCTTCAACACTTCACAGAGGTGTTGCAGGTGTTCCTCCCACGTGGAGCTGAACACCGCAATGTCATCCAGGTAGGCGGCGCTGAATTCCTCCAGCCCGGCCAGGACCTGGTTAACCAGTCTCTGGAAGGTGGCAGGGGCATTCTTCAACCCAAAGGGCATGACTCGGAACTGGAAGTACCCCTCTGGCGTTGAGAATGCAGACCTCTCTTTGGCCCCCTCAGTTAAGGCAATCTGCCAGTACCCAGAAGTCAAATCAAATGTTCTGAGGTACTGGGCAGCTCCCAACCGGTCCACGAGCTCATCAGCTCTGGGGATAGGGTGTGTGTCAGTCTTCGTGACTGCATTGAGCCCACGGTAGTCCACACAAAACCTGAGTTCTGGAGTGGCACCGGGCGCAGCAGCTTTTGGTACTAAGACCACTGGGCTAGCCCAGGGGCTGCTGGAGGGCTCAATCAGCCCTAGCACCAACATCTTGGAAACCTCTTCCTTGTTGCTGGTCCTGACCTTGTCAGCTACCCTGTAAACTTTTTGTTTCAAAGGGAAACTATCTCCAGTGTCCACATCATGGACGCACCAATGGGTGATACCGGGGGTCAGGGAGAACAGGGGGGCGAACTGACCCAGCACCTGGCGACAATCCCACCGCTGCCACCAATGTTAGAATTGGGGGTCTCTAGTTGGCAGGTGTAGGTACCACTGTCCAAATAGGGACCCTTGCTTCTAGTCAGGGTAAGGAGGAAACCCTCTGAGATAACCCCTGCTCACCCTCCAGGTAGCTTGGCACGAGCAGTCTAGGCTAACCAGTGGTAATGTGTAAAGTATTTGTACCAACACTCACAGTAACACAGTGAAAACACCACAAACTGACTCCACAACAGTTTAGAAATATAAAGGTATTTAATCTAAACTACACAAGACCAAAACAACAAAAATCCAACATACACAGTTCAAGAATATGGTTTCAAAAGAGTTCTTAAGGTTGCGATAAAAATTCTTCAGGTTGCGTTAAAATTCTTTAGGTG
The DNA here is from genome assembly GCF_964261635.1 of Lissotriton helveticus. Classification (NCBI taxonomy): domain Eukaryota; kingdom Metazoa; phylum Chordata; class Amphibia; order Caudata; family Salamandridae; genus Lissotriton; species Lissotriton helveticus. The sequence goes on from NC_136059.1 coordinate 1,295,757,664, forward strand.
GCGATAAAATCCTTTAGGTTGCGATAAAATAATCAACAGTTACGTGAAAAGTTCACAGTTGCGTCACGTTTAGCTCACAGTACCTTTAGTTGCGACAAAGTTCCAAAAGCAGAAGCTGGTGCGGTGGAAAACAAGCGATGCGTTGCTCCTGAGACCCTGGGGAGGCGTTTGCGACAGCCCCGCTGCAGCAGCGGGCGTGTTGCGACGAATCCGGCCTGTATGGGGAGGAAGGCCACTTGTATGAAAACGAAAATGGCTGCCATTCACTACCAGAGCATGTCACCTGCACCAGTACATGCTCTACCTTTCACATACACTGCACCCTGCCCAGGGGGGTACCTTGGGCCTTCCATAGGGGTGACCAATGTGCACAAAAAGGGAAGGGTTAGGCCTGGTCAGTGGGGACACTGACCAGGAGGACATGGCAGTTCACAGACTGCACACAGGCATTGCGGTGGCAGGCCTGAGACACCATTTTAGGGCTACTCCTGTGGGTGGCACAATCAGTGCTGCAGGCCCACTAGTAGCATTTGTCATCACCAGCCCTGGCACACCCAGTGCACTTTACTAGGGACTTTATGGTGATACAAATATGCCAATCATGTACATCCAATCATCATAACAAGTTACATAGGGAGCACCTACACTCTGGCACTGATCAGCAGTGGCAGAGTGTCCAAAGCATCTAAACCAGCAAAAACGAAATCCAGCACAGCATCAAAAATACAGGAGGTAGAGGCAAAAAGATAGGGAAAAACCACGCCAAAGATACCAGGTCTAACAGGACAAAAATATATTCGCAATATATAACACAGAGAAGAAGAACACAAACTAGAAATATTAAATAGCTACTCACCAAACCCCGGGACCTCAACTCGTAGCAGGTCCAGCAGGTCCTGCTCCCGGTCCAGGATATCAGACCACCGGTGCGTAAGCTGTTTAGGGGTGCGCTGGGCCCCAGAGCAGCGAAACACTGCCGGCACCCTCCTCCACTCCGCTGGTGATGCTCCCAGAGCCTGTACCCGGACCCAGGCCTGCCACCTACTACCAGGGTTAAGGGGAGAGCTGCACAGAAAACAAGTGTGGCCACCTCCACCTCCCCAAATAAGGCCTGTGCCTGCACCCCTTTTGACTGCCGCCTTCCGCAGCGGCTCTGGCTGCGGCTACGCGCCTTGCACTTTGCCATGGTTCTGGTACACGGGAGGGGGGGCGGAAAAGAAAAGGATGGAATTAAAAGAGTAAGTAAAAGAAATTAAAAAAGCAAATAATAAAAAATGAGTGAAAACGTAGTGAAAAACACACACAAAGTAGAAAAAATCTCAAAATATAGAATCAGGAAAATATAGAGATAGATAATAAATAAAAAGGTCTAAAAAAAAGTTCCAGAAACAATGGTTTGAAAAGATAGACGGAGGATAGAAAAGCAGGCCCACAACCATAGCAAAAAAGTGAAAAGCATGATGGCTGCGCCGGTTGCGACAACACGGGCAAGTTTGAGCAATATTTCCCCCCAAGCAGGCAAAAAGCGTTGCAAACACGCAAAACACGTTTGCAAACAGGAAATACGCATCCTGAGCAGGCGGGAACACGCAATGCACGTTCTGAAGCAAGAAATACGCATTGCGAAAGGGCGGGACAAGTGAAAAACAAGATGGCAATGCGCACATTGGTGACTGCATGTGCAAGTTCGCAAGATATTTCCCCCGAGCACAAAAACAGCATCTCGAACACGCAATACGCGTTCCTGAACAGGCAAAACACATCGCGGACGGGAGGAACAAGCAAATCAGCGTGCTCGCAGACTTCCACGTAGCTCACAGAGTTTCACTTCACGGAACTCCCTGTAGCCCGACTATGCGAACTCCACCCAGGCTTATCTGCGATTGCTCTCACTCCATGTCTGACCATCCAGGGGGCCAGGTTGCCCGGTCAGGTGCAACAGTACCGTGATCGCATGTAGCTTCTCTTTGGATGTTTCTCTCACTGGCCGTGCTGGGCATTAGTTGTAGGCTAACGTTCAGCCATTCATATTTCACCTTCGTGCAACCCGTCTTTTCATGTAGAAAATGTCTGTTTGAGTGGGCAATGGATGTCTGCCTTTCAAACACATCCCTTGCTGACCTGGATCATGAGCTGTGGGTGACTCCTTAGTTGGTCCATGTGCAAGACAGCTTTGGTGAGACACATTTATGTGATGCCATTCAATGTGCCGGGCAGGCTAACAGCTGCGCCTGTGCGTTTGCGCAATGGCTCCTGTGCAATGCCTACATCGAACCTTTCACAGGTTGCGATGGGATGCACCTTGCAACATGGTGGTGCGAGGAGCATATCTGTTCCTTCATACTGCTGAATTGGATGGCGGTTCTCTTCGCTGATAATGAACAAGATCGACTCTTTGAATTAATTGTCTCTGAAGCTGCCTGTGCCTTTTTGAATTTGTAACTACTTCATAGCAACACGAACTGTTGGTGACTATTTCAGTCAGTGTTCCCTTTCGTCACGCCTCCTGACAAGAATTGGCAACCAGCTCTCTGACTTAGGCCCTGCCTTCATTGGCTTGGACTGTGCTGTGCTCTGTGGTCTATTTGGCTTGGTATCACAAAGCAGAGCAAGTGGAGGCTGTCATCTGACCGTTGTGGACATTGTCATCTGGCATGAGCCTGGCTTCCATTGTGCAACTGTAGCGCATGAAGATTACATGGCGTTGTTTTGCAAGTATCCAGGGCTCGAGTAGGGGGTAAACGCGGGTACATGGTGCCCCCCTCTCTTTGCACGGGAGGATGCCGTCCCCCCTGCCAGGACATTGGTCCCCACATGGATATACCTAACTTGTCCCGGAATACGCTCCAGATACCTGAGGAAAATTGAATTTTGCCCTGCTATGTGTCCCTACGTGTTCCCCATCATGTGGTATATGTGCATGATCGCTATGCATTTCCTCTCCATGGCCGATAATAAAGACGCATTTACAGTTGCGTCCAACGTTAGTATGTCAGTTATCCAGTCCTCCGTGAAAGCAACGTGGATTAGGCTTTCAGGCCTATGTTGCCAACGTCTTTACATGGTGCACGTTAAATCATCGAGATGCACCCGTTTCTAAGGCCCCACAGGGCCCGGGCACGAGATCCAGGCCTCAAGCCTCCTGAACCACTCCGAGAGATGCAGCCCCGCCCGCATCCCTGACCCTTCCCTTACTTCCTGCCAAGCAACGCGGTGCCCGGCTCGGCCTGACCTGCCTGCCAAGAATATGTTATGCCTACAGTTATCTGTTCAGCTCCCCGGCTTGACATTCCTAGCTAACGAACAGGATAAACATATCTGTCTACAGTCCAGTCATTCTGTCTCCATGCAAGTGATTTCCTGAATTAGTATCCCTAGAAGATTCATAGCTCACGCAATACATAAAGAAATATATGCATGCACTAGCCTTTAGTGACAAGCAGCCTTTGCCCTGATGACTTTTAGAATCAAGCAACATGTACTCTAAACACAAGATATCAGATACGCTATAGGTACAGGTCGTTCTGACATCCCAGACTTCAGTCTCCTCTACTAGTGCTAGGAGTCAGCGCCCCCCAGCTCTCCCCAGTTACACGTCATGACTCGTTTTGCGCGCACCAGTAGTTTAAAGGTTCCAGCTGCCCATGAAGCCCCCTTCATGTGTCCACCCACTTATGACACTTCTGTGACGTCTACATCACACACCTCCGTGCACGCCCTGTGCACGCCTTCTTTTCACGCCCATATGTTCTTATCTTTCCTTTTTCACTTGTTACGCCTACTGTATTCAATGCAACTGTACTGTTTTACTATATATATTGTATGATGTTAACGAAATATTGAGATTGTCCCTTCCTGAACCTTAGCAGGTGATGGAACCCGATGTCCATTGGCTCGAGCCACTTAATTAAAGCCCGTATGACTCAGATACCACGGACTCTGCCTCTCATTTATTGAGCTATCCTTTTTCCTTTAATGCATAGAAAAATAGTACCGGTAATTTATTTATTTACCACATAATGGCGCCCGAACAGGAACGAGACCCTTTCCCACGCGCCGGCGATGTAACGCAGGCCCCCTGACCCCTTCTACAGCCGTGACGGACCCCTACTGTGCACCTGCAGGTTTTCCTGCTAAAAACTCCCTCAGGCCCACGGAGGAGACAGAGACTGCGGTCCAGCATCCAGACGAGGCGGTGAGGAAGGCGGAGAGTCCCGACCAGAACCCAAGCCGAGAGAGCAAGGTCCGAGGTATCCGGAGGCCCACCTGTTTCCGAAGCCCGAAGCGCATGCGTAGTGCGTAGCAGTAACCAGACGTCGTAGCAGTCCAGTCCAGTCCAGTTTCCGAGGCCTTCAGTTTTGCTTCCCGGTGAGTACCGTTGCTGGGAACGCATCTAGACGGGTTAATTAATTTGTGCCCGGTCCAGACGGGTCTGGGTACACAGATCCGGTCCGATGTGTTCACCTAGGTGGATACGGTATGACGTGTCTCTTTATGAGACCGGTATGTTCTGTACTGTTTTAGCAGTGCATCCAGTAATTCTGTTTTCTAGTATAGTCTCTCGAGATTTCCAGTATTATGTTTTCAATGTACTAGGTAGTATCTGTTCGAACTGTTTCTAATGTGTTTTTTTTGATGTCGTGGTATGAATGATTTGTTTTGCTATTTATTACTGTGTTCATTGTGTATTGTGTTCAAGTTCGAGTACGTTCAAATATGCCTCTGTTTTCAAAGTTACGTCAGATAGGAACCAGAAAAGGGATACTCGAAGAATCAGTTCCTGTCCCACCTAGGGACAGTCCCGGACATTTCATGTATCATAAACATGGCTTAGATGCCATACTGTACTTAGACTTATGGGTAGATTATACCAAAAACCTGGAAGAGAAATATAGATGGCCTGTTTCAGGAACCTGGGATGCTGAATGCATCATGAGAGTAGAGGAAGCATTATGGAAAAAGAAAGCCAGACAATCCCAGAAAGATGCCATAGAATTGTGGCGTAAAGAATCGCATAAAAGGACAGAAAAAGAAATCAGAAAAGCAGAACTAAGTAGAGAATCATCAGAAAAAGCCCAAGAAAGGGAATTACTAGAAGAAGGTGAACGAGTTAGAGCAGAACAGTTAGACAGACAAAGAAATGCCCTTATTAAAGGCATGTATCCCCTTCTCGCCGAGGGCCTGCCTGAGGCGACCCCGGAAATATCCTGTAATTTACCGCCACCATTGATTCCGACTAAGCTACGTCATAAACCAACCGCAGCTGAAATTTTCCTTTCTTCCTATTTAGACGACACTGTCCCAGAATATACAAATCCGCTTCCTCCTCCGCCTGCTCAACCTCAAAACGCTGTTAATAACACAATTACTGTTCCTCCAGGCACTGGTCCCGGGAATCCTTTTAATCCGCCAGTAACCCAGGACCAGCCCACATTACGTATGCCTACTTTACCAGTCACATTACCAGCAGCGACCGCACATCCAGTATTAGTTGACGATTCTAGTTCCGGAGGAGCAGGGGGAGGTATCCCTATCACCCCGCCTCAAGCAAAACGAATGACGCTAAGAGACGTAGCATTACAACGTACGCCGAAAGTGGCTACATATGCAGCCCTCAAACAATACCTTACTGATTGTAGATATGATCCAGTACCAGGCGAAGATCACATGATATTATATTCCGTACGTCTACGACGAGTTGCAAGCTATTTGACTATCATACCGGAAATGAGGGAACATTTAGACAGAATGTATCATTTCATCAGAACAGGGGAAAGACCAGAAAGTATTCACGAGGCTATGGCACACAGGAAAGTCGAGATTCAAAATATGATCTTGCAGTTTTTGATAAACTGTTTAATAAGAGAACAAGACCAGCCTGGTAAAAACAAGGACGAGATGAAGATCCTGACAAAATGGAGTGACAACATAGCAGACGGAAAACACAGTAAACAAGGTTGTATAGAATCCATGTATAGAAAGATTCGTAAAGAAATTCTAGGCATACACGAAAGGGAGAAAGCAACGAGAGAACCCGAGAAAGAGAATGACATTTCAGACGAAGATGCAGACACAGACAATCTAGATAGAATAGCGTACGTAGGTAGGACGAGACCTTTTGACAGATCCACACGCCTAGAATGTAAGAAAACTTTTCTTCCTCCCGTACCAGAACAGTGTTCTCTTGAGCATTTATTCCAAGCTACCGATAGAGCTTTGAAACAAAGTATAGGTTACAGTGAGCTTAGTACCATGCATGAACAGGAACTAGCCCGATCAGCAGTTCAATGGACTAGTAATTCCAGCGCATTTAAAGACGAAGTAGTGGCCCAAACGTTTCTGAATCTTTCTCCAGACGAACAGCGACTGGTGGGTATGTACATGATCCAGCACCTCATTACACTGTACGAAAATCAGCATTCTGATCCAGGTCCCCTATATAATGTATTGGACGAGTTACTCCTAAACAGATGGAAAGGCCTAGGTACCGATTTGATTAATGTCATTTTAGAACAATGCCACAAATACAGAACGTTCCTGACTCCACATTTTGTTCCTGTTCCACCCCCAGTAAGGAAGACATTTTACATAGATAGACAGAATCCCTTGCGAGAAGTCCATCCTGTTCGGACAGAGGGAGGTGCGCTCGAACGAGTATTTGTTCACACCCCTTTAACGAAAATAGAACTACTGGAAATGAAAAAGTTAGTACCCTGTCACGATAAAGATCCAGCAGGGTACCACCGTGAATTAAAAGACATGCTCCGCATGGGAGAATACACGTATCCCGATATCATTAAAATGTTAAAGGTCCTGTTGCCTGCGGGCATATATGAAAAACTTAAAGAAAAAGAATGGGAGGTGGGAGAGAAAAAGATTGACTGGGCCGAATTAGAGAACGAAGATAAAACACGAGTTCCTGGTACCGGTCTCGGGGAAAAAGCCAAAGCATTGCCCGAGTTGTTAATACAAGTCCTGCCAAGATTACTAACAACGAAAAAGGAAGACTGGGATGCCATCTCAGCCTGTAAACAGAAACAAGACGAAGACACTAGTGATTTTTATTCCAGATTTGAGAAATGTTTCATTATTAATAGCGGCTTGAAAACAAGTAGTGAGTCGTATCCACATCTTTTTGTTACCAAATTAGTAGAGAATTCTTTACCACAAGTTAAAAATCGAGTACTGAAAGTTGAGTGTACCTGGCAAGCTAATACCCCGTCCCAAATGTTACAAATGTTACAGTACCACCAGAACCGAATCAGAGAAGAGCAAGAACACGAAAAGAGACGTATGAAAGATACGAAAATGAAAGTACTAGTTGCACAGTCTGTTCCGGTAGATAGTCAGAAGAGGGGTACAACTCAGACCAGTCATTCTGCAGCTCCTGTTAAAGGGACATGCAATTACTGTAAACAGCCAGGTCACTATATAAACGAATGTGCCGTTCTGAAACACAACATAGCTACTGGTAAGACGAAAGAGAGACCGCGTCCTCCTAGACAGGAACATGTTCCACAAAACACGCAACCACCGCAGAACGCACAACAGACAGTTACAGTACCGCAGCCTATAGCTGCCACACAACATGTTACACAGCAGATGTACCAGTACGCACAGTCAGATTATCCAGACTATCAGCAGTATTCATGAAACAGCCTAGAGAGGGAGGTTGGCTTGCCTCTCATCGAGGTTCCTGTAGATCAAGAGGGTCCCTATGTACACAGTCAGGTATTAGGGAAAGACAGAAAATTTCTGATTGATACAGGTGCAAGTAGGACTACCATCAGTCATGACGAGGTTCCAGGGGCTCCTCTCTCAGGCTCAAGAAATGTTTCCCTGGGATTTTCAGGAAAGCCTATTGTTAATGAAGTATCGAAACCAGTTTCCCTAGAAGTTGGTCCATTGTCCCGAACCACAGACTTGTTACTCACGAAATCTTGTCCAGAAAACTTACTTGGTATGAAAACATTGAAAGAACTGGGAGCAGTGAATTGTTGTTCTCCGGAAGGAGTGAGATTGTTTTTACGTGATTTCAAAGGACATTATGTGTTAAGAGATTTTGATCCAAGATTACTGAATGTACCACAGCATTTATGGGCGCAAGGTCCTACTGATGTAGGTTGTATGCACATTACACCATACCGTGTCACTCTGAAACAAGGAGTTGTACTACCACGAATCCGACAATACAAGTTGCCACCTGAGGCTGTAGCAGCCTTATCTAAAATCATTGACAAGCTCATTGCTCAAGGAGTGGTTGTAGAAACTGACTCCAATGTATGTAATTCTTCGATCATTCCGATTCTTAAACGTACTGATCCAAATGCACCTCCAGTTTATCGACTAGTGATTGACCTTCGAGAACTTAATAAATGTATCATACCCCAGTACCCAGTGGTTCCAGATATCTCTTCCCTATTGACTGCCATTGATTCCGAAGCAGCGTTCTTTACTGTTATTGATCTCAAGAACGCCTTCTTTAGTGTCCCCATCCATCCGGACAGCCAGTTCCTTTTCGGATTCTGTTTAAATGGAAGAAGCTATAAATTTACACGTGCACCTCAAGGGTTCACAGAAAGTCCCAGTATTTACAGTCAAGCACTGAAACGACAACTAGATAGTATTCACATGCCAACCGACACTGCCCTACTCCAGTACGTTGATGACCTATTGATCACAGCCCGTACAGAACGAGACTGCGAACGTGCGTCACTGACAGTCTTGTATTTTCTGGCAGAAATGGGGCACAAGGTGTCCCCTTCGAAACTGCAATTCTGTGTCCAGCAAGTGGTATACCTTGGACACTTGCTGTCCAAGAGGGGTAGACAGCTGACACCTGACCGTATCCAGTTAATTGCACATCTCCCACAGCCCAAGACACAGAAGGAGGTACGAGCTTTTATCGGCCTCACTTCTTACTGCAGACAATGGATCCCTCAGTATGCATATCTAGCCAAGCCACTGATACAGTTGACAACACAGGAGGCAGCGACATCAACTGTCCTCCCTTGGACCCAGGAACATACACTTGTTTTCGAAGAATTAAAGAAAGCTTTGTGTCAAGCACCTGTTTTATCGACACCAAACTACAGCAAACCTTTTACACTTTTTGTCACTGAACGCGATGGTACAGCATTATCAGTTCTCACACAAGATCAAGCAATACAACACAAGCCTTGTGCTTATTTTTCTAGCACCTTAGATCCAGTAGCCCAGGCTTTGCCTGCGTGCCTCAAATCAGTCGCAGCCACAGCTTTAGCTATCAGACAAAGTGATTCCATAGTGTTAGGACATACCTTGACAGTACAGGTTCCACACTCCGTGGAAGTTCTTTTAAACCGAACACAGACTCAGCACTTGACTATAGCTCGATTGACAGGATATGAACTGACACTGTTTCAGCCACACATAGAGATCAGACGTTGTAATATATTAAATCCTGCTACACTGTTACCCTTGATTACCTCAAACCCTGCAGCACATGACTGTGTGGAAGTTATTAACACCATGACGAAGCCAAGACAAGACTTGACGGACATTGCATTACCTGACCCAGACCTGACACTTTGGGGCCGATTAGGATGGCGGACGGAAATGGGTACTGTCCGCCATGGTGGGGGAAATTTTACTCCCGGCTGCGCCGCGGAGAAACCGCGGTTGGGATTAGGATATTCATGTCACGAAACTCCGACCGCGGCGGACGGAACACAACCAACACCGTCCGCGGTGGACGGAACACAACCAAGTCCGTCCGCGGCGGACGGAGTCCAATGAACAACCACTGCCGCGGACGGAAATGACCGCGGAAAATAAAACATGTACCGCCATCCCTGAGAATACTCCGTGGCCGCAATTAGGATAAATCCGCCCGTACAACGGAACTCACAGCCATCCACGTCCGCGGCGGAAACAATGCAACGAGAACCACAGCATCAGGGCGGAAGGCCAACACGCACAACATCCCTAGCGCCTAACAAATGTATGAAAGTGCACCGCAAGTCCTAAGCAAACATACGAACATTGACAAGGCCCCCCCCCCCAGCACAAGCCACCATGACACGTCCCAATTATCCAATAATGCACACAAGTCAACACGCCCACCTACCACCTGACTGCCAACAACCATCGAGACACGACTATAAAAAGACACCCCCACACAACCACAATCCCTTGCACCACAGCATTGCTGCCAGCAAGAGGGCCATTCGAGACACTGCTAACTCACATAAAATCACATAGAAGACACCCACCCACCACCCTACCACACAAACACCCACCACACAAATCCTACACATCACACACCACACACCTGCACCTCCCAACTCACTCAACTCACACACTGAGCACCACACACCATGGCACCCAAAAAGAACCCCAAATTCACGGAGACAGAGTTGCGGGTAATGGTAGATGAAATTATCCGTGTGGAGCCCAACATCTTCGGGGCCCAAGTCCAGCAGACGACCGTGGCGCAAAAGAACCACATGTGGGACAGGATCGTCACTCGTGTGAATGCGTCGGGGACTGTGCCGAGGACCAAGCACGACATTCAGAGGCGGTGGCATGACCTTAAGACCAGGGTCAAGGGCATCCGAGCGAAAAACCACGCCAGAGCCAATCTTACTGGCGGTGGCACACCCCCGGAGCCCATACCCTACACCGATTGGGAGGAGAAGGTGCTGGTGATACTACACCCAGAGAGCCTAGACGGCCTTGACGAAGGAGAAGAGACTGGTGAGTACAAACCAAGCACCACGATCAGCACGACATGGTCAGGCTCACACAACTGAGAATAAACATCCCCCACGCCCCAACCCATGCACGTTGGACACCAACACACTAACATGTCCATGGCTCCCAACAGGCCCCCATGTTCACGGGGAGGGTGGTGGTGGTGGAGGGTGGGGTGTGTGAGAGGCCCAAACTACAACTCCCAACAGGCCCCCATGTGCACGGGGAGGGTGGCGGTGGTGGAGGGTGGGGTGTGTGAGAGGCCCAAACTACAACTCCCAACAGGCCCCCATGTGCACGGGGAGGGTGGCGGTGGTGGAGGGTGGGGTGTGTGAGAGGCCCAAACTACAACTCCCAACAGGCCCCCATGTGCACGGGGAGGGTGGCGGTGGTGGAGGGTGGGGTGTGTGAGAGGCCCAAACTACAACTCCCAACAGGCCCCCATGTGCACGGGGAGGGTGGCGGTGGTGGAGGGTGGGGTGTGTGAGAGGCCCAAACTACAACTCCCAACAGGCCCCCATGTGCACGGGGAGGGTGGCGGTGGTGGAGGGTGGGGTGTGTGAGAGGCCCAAACTACAACTCCCAACAGGCCCCCATGTGCACGGGGAGGGTGGCGGTGGTGGAGGGTGGGGTGTGTGAGAGGCCCAAACTACAACTCCCAACAGGCCCCCATGTGCACGGGGAGGGTGGCGGTGGTGGAGGGTGGGGTGTGTGAGAGGCCCAAACTACAACTCCCAACAGGCCCCCATGTGCACGGGGAGGGTGGCGGTGGTGGAGGGTGGGGTGTGTGAGAGGCCCAAACTACAACTCCCAACAGGCCCCCATGTGCACGGGGAGGGTGGCGGTGGTGGAGGGTGGGGTGTGTGAGAGGCCCAAACTACAACTCCCAACAGGCCCCCATGTGCACGGGGAGGGTGGCGGTGGTGGAGGGTGGGGTGTGTGAGAGGCCCAAACTACAACTCCCAACAGGCCCCCATGTGCACGGGGAGGGTGGCGGTGGTGGAGGGTGGGGTGTGTGAGAGGCCCAAACTACAACTCCCAACAGGCCCCCATGTGCACGGGGAGGGTGGCGGTGGTGGAGGGTGGGGTGTGTGAGAGGCCCAAACTACAACTCCCAACAGGCCCCCATGTGCACGGGGAGGGTGGCGGTGGTGGAGGGTGGGGTGTGTGAGAGGCCCAAACTACAACTCCCAACAGGCCCCCATGTGCACGGGGAGGGTGGCGGTGGTGGAGGGTGGGGTGTGTGAGAGGCCCAAACTACAACTCCCAACAGGCCCCCATGTGCACGGGGAGGGTGGCGGTGGTGGTGGAGGGTGGGGTGTGTGCGACAGGAAACAGAAATGTCTACAAATCAATGTAACCATGTACTGTCCACATTACTGACCTGCTCGATCTTGTCCCTCAGGTGATCGTCAACTGACTGGGGAAAGCAGTACCCGGCCGCCAGCCTCGCCTCCCACACCTACAGGACTCTCTGCCGACGACGACACAGGCAGCTCCGGGGCGGAGGATGGAGCGGGACCAAGCACGCAGCCAGGGCCATCTGGCTCACAGGGACTCCCGGGACCGACCAACGTCGCATGTGTGACTCCCGCGGCACCCGTCTCTGTGATCTGCACAGTCCCCACCACCACCAGTACCACCAGTACCACCAGTACCACCACTACCACCACTACCACGAGCACCACGACTCCTGCCGGTGCCACCCAGCATGACCCAGCGCGCAACGCTGGTCCAACCGCCCCACACACAAGCAGGGTGAGTGGGCCACAAACACAGGCAACGGGACAACTGCCAATCAGGCGACCCACACACCGCCGGTCAGAGGAGGGACAGCTACCCGAGCCAGTGGCACAGTCCCTACAAGCTCTTGCCAGGTGCCAGGCCTCATACGACCGGTCCCAGGCAAACGCTGATCGTGTTCACGAGGACTCAGTGGACAACACCAACAGCCTGCGCGAGATCTCTGGCATCCTTGGCCAGATGTTGGTGATCATGGGCCAGCAGGCAACGATGTGGAGGGAATGGGTTGCCCGGAACAACCCCCCCCCCTACACCATGTGTGTCAGCGCCACCGCCACCGTCACCTCCGCCTCCCCCGTCACCTCCGCCTCCGCCTCCACCGCCGCCACCACCACCTGAGCCCCTGGCGACGGATGTGGCCCATCACCAACCTGCCCTCCCAGCTGCCTCTGTACCACCTCCGAGACGGAGGGGGCGGCCGAGGCAGGAAGTTGCTGAGAGCAGTGTTGGAGCGCCAGGCACACGCTCCAAGAGGGGACGACCTTGACAATGCCACTGCCTGTGCCACACATTCACCCTGCAAACCATCCTGTCCCACATAGACAATCATTGCCACTGGTCTGCTGGACTAGCCTGACACCCCCCAATGTGGTGTCAGCACGGACATTTCATCTGCCATTACCTACAACTCCAACTCCCTCCCTCCCACTTACTTGTAAATATTCACCAGCACAAAAGCACAACCTGTCAATAAATTGCATTTACTCACACAATGATGTTTTGCCTCCATGTTTATTCACATGATTGCCATCAGATACAGACGTAAACAGGTACAGGGATCATAGTCGCACATGATCATGGCGCTGCGGGAGTGACCTAGAGAAAACCAGAGACAGCAAACACACGTCAGTAAAGAGATTCACACACATCACAACACAATGCACAGCAACATTACACAAACGACAACCATCACACAAGCATGGGATGGGAGCACACACATCATGGACACTCCTATGTCCAAAGACATGAAGACACACATGTGCAACCATCACAAACCACACCCAGCTGAATAACCCCATATCCACACAACACCAGAAAACATACATGAGGCATTGTCAACCGCCACTAGAGGTAGATACTCACATTCAAGGGAAGTAGCGATCAATGAGCTGGCGCCTCTGGTCCACACCTTCCTCCTCACCACTATCCTCATCAGTCGACATGGGTGGGATGGGAGGCCGAGGAACTCCTTCGTCTTCAGGGTCCAACAGCAGTTCAATGTCATTGCGTACTGCCAGGTTGTGGAGCATGCAGCAGGCAATCACGATCTTGCATACTTTTCCTGGTGAGTAAGGCAGTGCCCCTCCGGTCTTATCGAGGCACCGAAACCTAGACTTCAGCAGTCCAAAGGTACGTTCGATGACTCTCCGTGTCCTTCCATGTGCCTCATTGTACCGCATTTCACCCGCCGTCCTCGGATTACGTAGGGGACTGAGGAGCCAGGGCCGGTTTGGGTAAGCCGAGTCGCCTATGTAGGGGAATGACAGAGACAAACATCAGAACAAGATATGGTGGGTACCCCATGCAACACAGAGATCACAAGAGTCCCCACTGCACACTCACCAACAAGCCACGCTTGACCGGGTGGCAGATTTGCCATGAGTCGTGGGACATTGCTGGTTCGCATGATGTGGGCGTCATGTGCGGATCCAGGAAATCTTGCACACACATGGGAGATGATGTTGCTCGCCAGGCACACCACCTGCACGTTCAGCGAATGAAAGTGTTTGCGATTCCTGAACACTTGTTCGCGTGCCCGTGGTGGAATGAGCGCGATGTGCGTGCCATCAATTGAGCCCACAACGTGAGGTATGTGGCCCAGTGCATAGAAACCAGCTTTGACAGCTGGCAACTCTTCCGGACGTGGGAAATGTATGTACTCATCCTTGTACAGCATCATAGCTGTTAACACATCCCGAAGAACCGTGCTGAACATTGCCTGTGACATACCCCCGGCACCTCCAACTGTATACTGAAATGTGCCAGTAGCGAAGAAATGTAGTACCGCCATGACCTTTGCAGTGGGTGTAAACGAGCCAGGATACGTTCTACGTGGCTGCAGATGAGGAGCCAATTGAGCCACAAGCTCCAGCAACCGACGTCGATCCAGCCTGAATTTCCGAATCACCTCCTCGTCTACCATATCCTCCAGCTGAGTGTATGGGCGATGCACATTTGGAGCCCTCCTGTGTGGGAGAGAGATGTAACTTAGGTCAACGTACACACGACGCATACGTGTACAACTCCATCACATGTGTACCTTACTGACATAACTCCAGTCGTCACCCTAATGTATCGTAGACACATCACAGACACTCATGCAACTGCATGCACACAAACGATAAGTTTACACACGCCATGTCATCAAGCACAAATGCCACCACCAATGATGATGTGCATACGGTAATGACATGCATGGTGACAGAACGTATAAATCACATACACGGAATGCATGTGTACCACCACCACTGTAGTCACCTCGACACAACAATAAACCGACAACAGATGCATGAATTGGCCACACAGCCGTGATGTACTGTGTAGTTGTGAAGATGTAACAACGTCTGTAGGGTCAAACCCGACGTCAACACGTACGAATGCACATCTGTTGGCCATTGTGTGCCGACCGATGTCCATTGTATGGACACACATGCTATATTGTATGACATATGACCTTTCACAATCACGCTCACATCCCTCATGACGCAACTGCACACAACACATCACGGTGCAGCGTCTGACAAGATCACATATTTGGCGCCGCCATGGCGGTGCTCAACTTCCGCTACTTCCCAAAGGCAGAATGCGGCCTGCGTCCCTCTTCCCATTGGCTGCATGTGCAGGGACCGTGACGGGCACACATCGGCAACCGCACGTGCAAGCTTCAGGCACGGATGCTTCAGTTGCAACAATGTACTATCACTGGCGCCTCCATGGCGGGGCACGTACACAGCGGGGGAGGTGCAGGCCTATACACCCTGCAGATGTACTCAATGGACATGCCAGTTCATGACCCCCCTTACAGTCACCTTGCATCATCCACCGTACACCGGCCGGAGCGGCCGGCCCATGAACAACCGCCGTGCCCGGCCATGAACAACCGCCGTGCCCGGCCATGAACACAACCGCCATGGCCGGGCACGGCCATGAACACAACCGCCATGGCCGGGCACGGCCATGAACACAACCGCCATGGCCGGGCACGGCCATGAACATCCGCCGTGCCCGGCCATGAACACAACCGCCATGGCCGGGCACGGCCATGAACACAACCGCCGTGCCCGGCCATGAACAACCGCCGTGCCCGGCCATGAACAACCGCCGTGCCCGGCCATGAACAACCGCCGTGCCCGGCCATGAACAACCGCCGTGCCCGGCCATGAACAACCGCCGTGCCCGGCCATGAACAACCGCCGGTCCCGGCCATGGCGGTTGTGTTCATGGCCGGGCACGGCGGTTGTTCATGGCCGGGCACGGCGGTTGTTCATGGCCGGGCACGGCGGTTGTTCATGGGCCGGCCGCTCCGGCCGGTGTACTGTGGATGATGCAAGGTGACTGTAAGGGGGGTCATGAACTGGCATGTCCATTGAGTACATCTGCAGGGTGTATAGGCCTGCACCTCCCCCGCTGTGTACGTGCCCCGCCATGGAGGCGCCAGTGATAGTACATTGTTGCAACTGAAGCATCCGTGCCTGAAGCTTGCACGTGCGGTTGCCGATGTGTGCCCGTCACGGTCCCTGCACATGCAGCCAATGGGAAGAGGGACGCTGGCCGCATACGGCCAATCGCAAGTAGCGGAAGCTGTGCACCGCAACAACAGGGCCAGTCATTGGCCCATTTCACGATCACGCTTCCAGGGCTGACCAATTGCTGGCGACGTATGCCACTGACACGTGCTGAGGGCCCTATATATGTGTCTTGGCCAACATGAAACTTCCTACCCTGGGGACCAGTGCTGCCTGTGACCATCACCTCGACCTGCTGCTGCTGCTGCTGAGCTGACCACCGACTGCTGCCTGTGACCATCACCTCGACCTGCTGCTGCTGCTGCTGAGCTGACCACCGACTGCTGCCTGTGACCATCACCTCGACCTGCTGCTGCTGCTGCTGAGCTGACCACCGACTGCTGCCTGTGACCATCACCTCGACCTGCTGCTGCTGCTGCTGAGCTGACCACCGACTGCTGCCTGTGACCATCACCTCGACCTGCTGCTGCTGCTGCTGAGCTGACCACCGACTGCTGCCTGTGACCATCACCTCGACCTGCTGCTGCTGAGCTGAGCTGACCACCGACTGCTGCTCTAGTGCCATACTCCGTGATCTTGCCATGTCGAGTGGCAAAGAGATCCGGTCTCGACCCTTCACCGCCGCGGAGCTTGATGTCCTCGTGGACGGTGTACTCCGCAACTATGGACGCCTCTACGGCGCACCGGGACGGGTGGTAAGTGCAGTGTGGGACATGTTGGTGTGCATGAGGGGGCCAAATGATCAGGCCTATTTATATCTTAGCTGTGTAGTGTGGGCTACACATATGTTCCTGATTGTGCATGGCTGCTGACAGTAACGTCTTGCCCCTATGTGTGTGACAGGCCACCTGTCCACTGACTTAAACCCTTTTGTCTCCCATCATGGTAGGTCAAGCTGCACCTTCGCAAGGACCTGTGGAGGACCATAGCACGGGAAGTACGGGCATTGGGGGTGTGCAACAGACGACATACACACTGCCACAAACGCTGGGACGACATTTCCAGGCTGAGCAAGAATGTAGCGGAAGTAACACTGGGCCTGATTCCAAGGACGCCCCGTCTGGCCCGACGCTCCATGACCCCTCTCATGCACCGTATCATTGCAGTGACGCATCCTGACCTGGCCGAACGTCTGAGTGCCGATCAACAGCAAACTAGCGGTGAGCATACTGTCTGTGTAGGAAACTTGTGAGTGCTATGCATGTATTGGTGCACAGACACACTATTGAGTTCCGTGTTGCGTATGTATGCCTGTGATGGCATTTTGGTCCCATTGGGTGGTACTCATTTGACATCCAGGTCCGCCATGTTGACACGCCACTTGCTTAGTAGTTGAGTGTTAAAGCACATCCCCTAGTGGTCCATGTCCCCATGGCAGAAAATGTGAGGATGACTGGTAGGGGTGGGCCATGTGCAGGCTGAGGGCTCATGAACCTTTGTCTGCTATGTGATTTGGCTATCCTGTTCCTTCTGTACGTGAGTGTGCCCATGACTCACACATCTTTTCTGTGCATTTCAGCTTTGACAGAGGACACTCAGCCACAGACGGTGGAGAGTAGCCGAGGAAATGAGTCCGGCTCAGACTTCGCACACACGCAGACTGACACGGAGGAGGCCAGCGCCGGAGAGGGGGACAGGACCGTCCCTGAGGACTCGCATGTGGAGACACCATCGTCCTCCTCGTCGGACACTCTTGGTGAGCCTGCACTGTTGTCACAGACTGGGAGTGGGCACTCATCACCTTCTGTCGGAAGACAGCACACAGGGCCCACACTTCCGCCAACTGCACCATGTACTGTTCGTGGCCGAAGGAGTAGGGGGAGCAGAGTGGCGTTCGGTGCAGGCACCGCTGCCCCTGCCACGGTGAGCCAAAATGCACTGTGTGCTGAGGCCGTTGATCTGCTGCGACAGCTGTGTGTGGGTCAGACCAATATGACAAATGCTTTCCAGGATCATGATAGGAAGTTGGGGCAGGTGGTGGCATTCATGGAAGGGATGCATGGCGATCTTGCAGGTCTACACAGGACAGTGCAGTCATTGGCAAGCAGTGTGTCGTCTGCAATAGTACAGTCGAATGAACAGGGTGCTACTTCTGTTTCCCCATCTACACCGCTGGATGTCTCAGGGGGTAGTGATTATTCAGAGCAGGACTCAAATACAGGTTATTGCACTAGAAGCAGCGTCAGACAGCACGTCAGGGCACGCAGGGCACAGACCCCATCCCCTAGATCAGCTAAATCTGTTCAGGTAGACGACGTCAGATGCACTGGAGTACACACACAGGATCCACAAGTGTTGTTGGGGGACATGCCTTCCGGAGCTACACAGGCATTCAACACGAAAGGTACTCCGAAGGCAAGGGATACTCACATGTCCATGGACTGTTCCTTGGACAAGGCCAGTCAGAAGACAAAGGCACCTACTGAGAGCAGGGAGACTCCCAAGAGCAGGCCCACAGCAGAGGTAAGGGACACTCCCAAGGACAGTGAGAAGACTAAGGCACCTTCTGAGAGCAGGGAGACCCCCAAGAGCAGGCCCACAGCAGTGGATAGGAACACTCCCAAGGACAGTGAGAAGACTAAGGCACCTACTGAGAGCAGGGAGACCCCCAAGAGCAGGCCCACAGCAGTGGATAGGAACACTCCCAAGGACAGTGAGAAGACTAAGGCACCTACTGAGAGCAGGGAGACCCCCAAGAGCAGGCCCACAGCAGTGGATAGGAACACTCCCAAGGACAGTGAGAAGACTAAGGCACCTACTAAGAGCAGGGAGACTCCCAAGAGCAGGCCCACATCAGTGGATAGGAACACTCCCAAGGACAGTGAGAAGACTAAGGCACCTACTAAGAGCAGGGAGACTCCCAAGAGCAGGCCCACAGCAGTGGATAGGAACACTCCCAAGGACAGTGAGAAGACTAAGGCACCTACTAAGAGCAGGGAGACTCCCAAGAGCAGGCCCACAGCAGTGGATAGGACCACTCCCAAGGGCAGCGACACACACAGGGAGCAGGTGTCTGCTGGAGGCAGGTGCACCACAGACGACAAGTCTGCTGGCAGGAACAGGGCGGCGAGCAGGGCACAGGCTACATCCAGAGACAACACTCCACCTAAGGATAAGGCACATCCTACGGACAAGGCATCTAGCATGGACAATGGCGCAATCAAGGACAGGCATACTTCACCCCTGGCTGCACTGAGGCTGATGTTTTCTACTAAACGCCAAACTGATGTCTCCGCGGCGGAGTCCCCCCATACCTCCACTCCCATCCAGGCCAGTCAGAAGCAGAGGAGGGTGTCCCCTGTTGTTGCATCCCCCATTACACATCATTCCGAGTCCAGGCGGCAGGCACAGAGCAAACGACAAGCAGGCTCCAGCACGTCCCCCGAAACCAGATCCCCGGCAGCAGTTGCTCCACCTATGCTGGGTGGTGATTCTTTGGAGTCCCCACCACTTGGCAGTCCTGTCCTGTCCAGGGTGCACTCACACCTCCCTAAGAAACGCAGACACACACCATTGACACCTGCAAACCCCGATTTGGCTCTAGGTGAGCTATCCCCAGCTCCCAGGCCCACCCTGCCTCCTGGCCCATACAGCCCTGTGGCTCATCATTTCAGTTGTCCCAGTGGCGCCGGTGCAGTTGACTCTCATGTATCAGATGGTGGCACAGTGTCAGTTGTGCCCTCTCCTGTTGCAGGTCCTGGCAGTGTATCTGGGTCTATGGCTCACGTGTCAGTTAGAAGATCTGTGGCTGTGTTGCACACTCCTGTTTCTGGTGCTGGCAGTCTGTCTGGGTCAGTGGCTCACGTGTCAGTGACTACATCTGTGGCTGTGTCTCACACTCCTGTTGCTGGTGCTGCCAGTGTGTCTGGGTCCGTGGCCCATGTGTGTGTCACTCGGGCTGTGGCTGTGTCTCACACTCCTGTTGCTGGTGCTGCCAGTGTGTCTGGGTCCGTGGCCCATGTGTGTGTCACTCGGGCTGTGGCTGTGTCTCACACTCCTGTTGCTGGTGCTGCCAGTGTGTCTGGGTCCGTGGCCCATGTGTGTGTCACTCGGGCTGTGGCTGTGTCTCACACTCCTGTTGCTGGTGCTGCCAGTGTGTCTGGGTCCGTGGCCCATGTGTGTGTCACTCGGGCTGTGGCTGTGTCTCACACTCCTGTTGCTGGTGCTGCCAGTGTGTCCGAGGCAGGTAGTTCACGCAGTCCCCCCTGATTCTGTGATGTGACGTGCTGTACACTTCACTCAAATGTTAATTCACATGGTGTGTCCATTGAGAACTGCGTGGCACTCTTGTGGTCCCTGTGACGGGTTGGTAGGGACACGTAGTTGTGCTGCCTCTGATGTACCTGCTCTGTACTCTACAATGCCCTGTTGATGCTCTGATACTGCATACTGCCCTCTCGTTACCTGCCTCTGATGTACCTGCTCTGTAATGCACAATGCCCTGTTGATGCTCTGATACTGCATACTGCCCTCTCGTTACCTGCCTCTGATGTACCTGCTCTGTAATGCACAATGCCCTGTTGATGCTCTGATACTGCATACTGCCCTCTCGTTACCTGCCTCTGATGTACCTGCTCTGTAATGCACAATGCCCTGTTGATGCTCTGATACTGCATGCTGCCCTCTCGTTACCTGCCTCTGATGTACCTGCTCTGTAATGCACAATGCCCTGTTGATGCTCTGATACTGCATACTGCCCCTCTCACGTGCTGCCTCTGATGGGCCTGTTCTGTGCAATGGACTGTTGATGCACTTAGCCCCTCTCACGTGCTGCCTCTGATGGGCCTGTTCTGTGCAATGGACTGTTGATGCACTTTGGCCCTCTCACGTGCTGCCTCTGATGGGCCTGTTCTGTGCAATGGACTGTTGATGCACTTAGCCCCTCTCACGTGCTGCCTCTGATGGGCCTGTTCTGTGCAATGGACTGTTGATGCACTTTGGCCCTCTCACGTGCTGCCTCTGATGGGCCTGTTCTGTGCAATGGACTGTTGATGCACTTTGGCCCTCTCACGTGCTGCCTCTGATGGGCCTGTTCTGTGCAATGGACTGTTGATGCACTTTGCCCCTCTCACGTGCTGCCTCTGATGGGCCTGTTCTGTGCAATGGACTGTTGATGCACTTTGCCCCTCTCACGTGCTGCCTATGATGTACCTGCTCTGTACTCTACAATGCCCTGTTGATGCTCTGATACTGCAACCTGCCCTCTCGTTACCTGCCTCTGATGTACCTGCTCTGTAATGCACAATGCCCTGTTGATGCTCTGATACTGCATACTGCCCTCTCGTTACCTGCCTCTGATGTACCTGCTCTGTAATGCACAATGCCCTGTTGATGCTCTGATACTGCATACTGCCCTCTCGTTACCTGCCTCTGATGTACCTGCTCTGTAATGCACAATGCCCTGTTGATGCTCTGATACTGCATACTGCCCTCTCGTTACCTGCCTCTGATGTACCTGCTCTGTAATGCACAATGCCCTGTTGATGCTCTGATACTGCATGCTGCCCTCTCGTTACCTGCTATGTTGTACCTGCTCTGGTGCCCACTTTGCCCATGTTCACGCATACACTGTGATTTGACCCCTATTATTTGACAATAAAGGTAGTCTATCAAGTCTCGTGGTCTGTCGTTGTCATTCCTGCTTGCGTACTGCTAATGTGTATTCGTATATGCTTCTCATCAGTGGTTTCGGTAACATGACACTCCCCCTCCCTACGTCACGTCCCTTGCTGGTATTCCCCTCCAGACAGCCAATGGTTTGTACCTTACCTGCGTCGTCGTCCATAGTAGGCCATGACTAGGACGTGGTGGATCGCGAAGAGCATCGGGAAAGCGTGTAGCGCCGGGTCCATGGTGGTGGTCAGCTTGCGGTGGGTATCTCGGCTGTGTCACCTATGTTCGCTGTGGGGATTCCGCCGTGTTAAGACAGGTTGTTTTTCCGCAGCGGTTTTATGTGTGTTTTCCGCCATCTTGATTTGGGGGACGGTCTTCGACGTCAGTGCGTACGGCGGAGCGTCCGGATGTGTTCCGTCCGCCGCGTGGTCGTGTGTAGTTGGCCGGCGGAGCGTGTTTTTCCGTCGCGGACGGAAATTTGACACGTTTTCCTATCCTGATATGGCGGACGGAGTATCCGCGGCAGGCGGACACGGAAAAGGCATTTTCCGCCTACTCCAGGGCCGCGGTGGCTCTTCCGTCCGCCATCCTGATCGACCCCTTTATGTGGATGGTTCATGTATGAGAACAAGTACAGGAAAATTAGTAGCAGCATATGCAGTGACTACTGAAACTGAAGTTATAGAAACACATCGTATTGACACCCTATCAGCTCAAGCAGCAGAGCTCATCGCTCTGACCCAAGCCTGCATACGAGCCAAGAACCTGAAAGTAAACATATATACAGATTCACGTTATGCATTCGGAGTCGTTCACGACTTTGGAGTCCTCTGGCAAGAAAGAGGTTTTATGACCTCTCATGGAGCCAAGATTCAGCATGGCCCCCTCATTCAAGCTCTGTTAGAAGCAATACATTTACCTACAGCTATAGCCATCATGAAGTGCAAAGCACATACGAGAGTCACTGACACCATTTCCCGGGGTAACGATCTGGCAGATCGAACAGCCAAGCTTACAGCTCAGACTCCAGACATTCCAGCTGACACGACAAAGACAGACGTTCCAGTTCTGACGACTTGTATGACAGTTAAGGATCCTACACAAGACATACTAGACATACAGACACATGCTACTTCAGACGAAATCAAGAAATGGACTGAACAAGGAGGGGTCCAGACAGATCAGGGATGGTTGACGAAGGGAAAAGCCACATGGTTTCTCCCCGACTCTATGGTTCAAGTCATCATTAATACAGCACATAGTCCAGCACACTTAGGAGAAAAAGCCATGTTAGACAGCATCCAGAACCTCTGGTTCAACAAGCATTTACGAGCAGCAGCGAAGCAGAAAGTGCGTACCTGCATGATCTGTTGTCAGTTCAATCCAGGTAAAGGTGTTCCCGTGGAACAAGGTGGATTTCATCCTCCTGATCACCCTTTTGAAGTCCTCCAGATGGATTATATTCAGATGGATCGATGTCGAGGATTCAAGTATGTCCTCGTAGTTGTATGCGCTTTGTCCAGATGGACAGAAGCATATCCAGTCCCAGATTATACTGCCGTGACCACTGCCAAGCAGCTGGTACGTGAGTTTTTCCCTCGATACGGTTTACCCCGTGTCGTGTATTCAGATAACGGACAGCCATTCTCGTCCGAACTCATGAAACAGGTATCACTTCTGTTAGGGTACCAGTGGAAATTCCACTGCGTACGACACCCCGAGGCAGCTGGCCTCGTCGAGCGACACAATCAAACTCTGAAAACACGACTAGCGAAGGTCTGTGCCGAAAAAGGTGTAGATTGGATGGTAGCCCTGCCGGTTGCCCTCTTCTATATGCGAATGGTCGCTCACTCCAGATCTGGTTTATCACCATACGAAGTTGTATTCGGTCGTCCCCCGAACATGTGGGGTACACCTATGCCTCGTAAAATCACCGATGTTGACAGTAACATGCTGACAGATTACCTAGCTTCCTTGATGTCTGCACTACTCTCTTGTCGTTCACAGGTCGCGGCTGCCTTCCCGGACAACACCCAGGTGAAACCGCACGAGGTCGTTCCAGGAGATCTAGTATTGGTTCGGAATTTTGATCGCTCAAGCCCTCTGGAGCCCCGCTGGAAGGAGCCAATACTCGTTCTGATGACCACAAGGACCGCTGTAAAACTAGAAGGAAGAAAAGGCTGGCTCCATTCCAGTCACATCAAGCGTTTCCATGGACTGTGTCCAAAGACTTTTTTCAAGGACTGCCCCGATACTGACTCTAAACTTCCTCTGTTAGAGAAAACTCCGCAGCAGGAGTATAAAATCAAATTAAGGTCTAGTAAGTCAGACAGTGTTTAATTGTTTAAGTCCCCCTCGGGTGAAGCGGTTAGACAGGTTTCTGACATGTATGAGATAGACCCACATAGTGAGAGAGATAGACGAAACTTCAAGAAAATGAAATATTGTAAAAGTCTCCGAAGTAGATGCATCGTTACATTATTGTTTATGTTTATTCTGAGTCTTACGATTACATGTATAAGTTGTTTGTTACATGTATTTTTTCCTCCTCTCGATTCACATGTACACTTTTCCTCTAATGATACAGTAGAGCACACATTTAGTGAACTACCCCCTCACGAGTTATCTTATCGACTTGCAATGCGCAACAATACTTTTATTCGTATGTTACACTATTCGCACCAGACCAGCAATGCCACTAATTGCTGGGTATGTGGTCGACTCCCCCCTTTCCAGACAGTGAAGGGAGCTCTGCCACTCTTTCCCTATCCGTTTTCACACAATGGTTCGTGTGGAGCATGGTTTACATTAACGTCATCTTTAGACGATAAGTCCCTTCTGAATACAGTTATGAATGAAACCTGTTTCCCAGACAAGGACGGTCTTTCCCATAGGACAGGGTTAGATCTAGAAAATGAAGTATATGATCTAGGTAATTTTTCCTCTAACCTCATGGTTTTGAATGTTCAGTCCGAGATTAATTCAGACTTGCCTTCTATAACAGTTCTACTAGTAAAAGGCGAGTTATGTGTTAGAAAGAATGGTTCAGTACATCTAGGACACAGTGATTGTACTACTGTGGTCGAGTACAGTGACAAAGGGAAGTCTGTTTTCAAAGCTTCACGTCATTCCTACTTTATATGTGGTCAGACCGCTTATGTACGTTTGCCCCTAGATTGGGATGGAACATGTTACATTGCATTCCTATTGCCACCAGTTTTCCTAGCCCCCTCCCATTATCACCGAAATACCCATCTAGTACACGTCAGACATAGAAGGGAGATTGAGTCCCCAATTGTCGATCAGACTGAAACTGCATTGGAACAGTATACGGATTTCAATAAAGGTTTCTTTTTCTTCATAGGTCCCGTCCAGAATAGTAAATTAATACGTAGGTTAACCAGAACCCTTGAAGCAGTAGTGAATGAGACTACTTCCGCCCTAGGTAACTTAACAGAAGAACAGTCTGCTATGAGATTTGTTGTTCTTCAGAACCGCCTTGTTCTTGACGTCATTCTGGCCGATAGGGGCGGAGCTTGTAGAGTCATCGGATCTAGTTGTTGCATTTTCATTCCTAATAACGCACCGTCTGTGTATTCAGCAATAACTAGACTTCATAAAATAGCTCATCAGCTACACCAGAATCCAGGCACCTGGACTTGGTACGGTTGGCTCTGGAGTGTAATATCTGCCTGGGGATGGAAAGTACTGTCATTCCTGGGAGTAGTAGTACTGATCATATTCAGTTGTTGTCTCTGTTTACAATGTGGCCCAGCGATTTGCGGCTTGTGCGCTACATCTTGTATTCCACGTCCACAATCCCATTCCCAAATGAGAAAAGACGAGCAAATGATGCTGTATGAACAGATAGATGGTCTCATGAATATTGATGTTTCCTGAAGGGAACGTAGGGAACAAGGAGGGAATGAGGAAAATTGAATTTTGCCCTGCTATGTGTCCCTACGTGTTCCCCATCATGTGGTATATGTGCATGATCGCTATGCATTCCCTCTCCATGGCCGATAATAAAGACGCATTTACAGTTGCGTCCAACGTTAGTATGTCAGTTATCCAGTCCTCCGTGAAAGCAACGTGGATTAGGCTTTCAGGCCTATGTTGCCAACGTCTTTACATGGTGCACGTTAAATCATCGAGATGCACCCGTTTCTAAGGCCCCACAGGGCCCGGGCACGAGATCCAGGCCTCAAGCCTCCTGAACCACTCCGAGAGATGCAGCCCCGCCCGCATCCCTGACCCTTCCCTTACTTCCTGCCAAGCAACGCGGTGCCCGGCTCGGCCTGACCTGCCTGCCAAGAATATGTTATGCCTACAGTTATCTGTTCAGCTCCCCGGCTTCACATTCCTAGCTAACGAACAGGATAAACATATCCGTCTACAGTCCAGTCATTCTGTCTCCATGCAAGTGATTTCCTGAATTAGTATCCCTAGAAGATTCATAGCTCACGCAATACATAAAGAAATATATGCATGCACTAGCCTTTAGTGACAAGCAGCCTTTGCCCTGATGACTTTTAGAATCAAGCAACATGTACTCTAAACACAAGATATCAGATACGCTATAGGTACAGGTCGTTCTGACATCCCAGACTTCAGTCTCCTCTACTAGTGCTAGGAGTCAGCGCCCCCCAGCTCTCCCCAGTTACACGTCATGACTCGTTTTGCGCGCACCAGTAGGTTAAAGGTTCCAGCTGCCCATGAAGCCCCCTTCATGTGTCCACCCACTTATGACACTTCTGTGACGTCTACATCACACACCTCCGTGCACGCCCTGTGCACGCCTTCTTTTCACGCCCATATGTTCTTATCTTTCCTTTTTCACTTGTTACGCCTACTGTATTCAATGCAACTGTACTGTTTTACTATATATATTGTGTGATGTTAACGAAATATTGAGATCTGCAGCACCTACACGTTGACTGCTGTCCATTCCAAGCAGCAACGTGCATGCAGCGAGTGAGCCTTTTCTCACCTCCAGCTGTACTGAAGTAAAGGGACCATCCAGCCTCCTCTTATTTGTGGTATGCAGCGTTTAGAACGCAAGCATTACCACGGAATACCTTTACAACGCGGGCGTAACAACGAAAGTTGTTACCACGCATTGCGCTGGGGGGCGCTCAAGGATAGTAAATGATTTAATTTACTATCCCAACACCTTCCCTACTATCCACGGGGACTGGTGTTGGAATAGTAAATTAAATTAATCAATTTTGCGCCCCCCAGCGCAATGCGTGGTAACAACTTTCGTTGTTACGAACGCGTTGTAAAGGTACGCGTTGTCAATGTATGCGTTCTAACGTCATACATCCCTTATTTGTACATGCTGACTGGGCTCTGCCTTGGACCTTACATTTAAATGTAGATGCCACAGAAAGAAACATATGCACACAACTTGCCGTCTCTTCACAGGTACTTAGGGGAGGCATGCTTTTGCCTTTGTTCTGTCCCTGTATATCAATGCGGACACTGTTAGACTGTCAGTTGGGTTAGTCTGTCTCAGTATTTGCACAAACCATGTTATTCACAATATTTTATTTCTTTCATAGCACTACATCGTGACATTGTGAGGTCATTTGCATTTTGTCTTACTTGGTCAGTACCCGCACTTCTTTTTTTAGAAATTGTGCCCTGCACGTCCCTTAGTACACGTCTGTCACATGAGAGGTGCCCGCAGAGCTTGTTTTTTGCGCGATCCTGGAGTACTTTCTGGACCTTCTGTCTGTGGCCCGAGTACCCTGTCAATTTTCATTCTGTTAAGTTCAAGCCATAGCACCCGACTCAACAAAGTCTCACAGCTGCAGGAGGACACAGATACCCTTTGAATGACATGGGATTGCTGGCCAGATGCCCCACACTTGGAGGGTGACCCATCCAGTGATGAGTGCGACACAGCCAATGTGGTGTCATTTCACCATGTATAGGCTGAGTGATGGGTTCTACTGACAAAGGCCATGGTCCAGGGACATCTCATGCAACTCCTTCCTACAAGAGGTGGGAGGATAAGCAGGTGGTTCAACGTCCAGAGGGATTATTGATGCAACATCTAGTTTCGTGTTAAATGGATATGTCATTGTGGTTACTGGTTGGGTACTCTTGCATTTTCAACCTGTTGTGGCACGTATGTTGCATGCTTTGACACTGTAGTAAAAACTTCACTTTTGGAAACATTTCTTGTATTCAACTTGTCTCCTTGTGTACAGGCACTTGAATGCCCCAGAGTGAGTAGGGGAGCAAGTGAGGCAGTATGTCAATGGTGTCCTGTGTGTAGGGGTGCGTCGGGGTGCTCAGTCCCTGGATGCAAGTGTTTTCTAATACAGCGCATTGTCAAGTATGTGTATGAAGTCTCTGGAACATTTGTCAGAGTCTGTGTGACAACAGCAAGGCACACAGACACAGTCTTAGTTGCTCATTGTTGCATCACACTCAAAGGAGGTAGTTTATAATGAGCTGTTGACGCTGGTCAAGGCCTTCTTCCTCACCATTGTCATTGTCACTGGACATGTGTGGGTTGGGGGCGGGGGAGATGTTGCTGGTCCACTAGATGTAGGAGTCATGTGCCGACCCCGGATACTCTGCACACACGTGTGAGATGATCTGCTCCGCTTGTCATACCACGTGCACGTTGATGGAGTGGTAGTGTTTGCTTTTCCTATTGATGGGTTCACTCGCCTGTGGTGGTACGAGGCCAATGTGTGTACCATCAATGGCTGCCATCGACATTTGGGAGTTGTGAGTTGCGAGAAGGAGCGTGAAGGAGCGAGGCGAGAGGAAGCAGCGGCTCTGGCAGCTCTGGTTTTCTTTGATTTTCTCGCTGCAAGTCAACCCTCGGTGTAGAGAATAACGCTATACGGCAGAAAAGAACGGTAAAAAGATTGGCAGTGGCGGCGCTGCAGTGTGGAAAGTGCCGCCGTGAGTGTCCGGACGCCCAGGTGACAACGATGCCGCAACTCCCGCAAGAGGCGGTAAATCTTCAATAAAGCGGAGGGCAGCGCTGTGAGTACCATAAGGCGGGGGTTGAGAGACCCAAGAGTCCCGTGAGCGCAGTGGTGGCGCTAATTGTTGGGACTTGGTGGGACTTGTTAAGACGTGACCTCCCGTGTTTCTGTCTTCAAATTCTGTCTTCAATTTCCTCAGACTCGCCCATTGTGACCGCCATAGCCATCACTATTTCCATCACTTTTGCCATTGCCGTCGCCATCGCAGCTGTTGCTGCTTTCACAGTGGGAGAGGTGTTTCCCCCTCCCGTTTCTATCTGGTGAGCGGTGTGGCTAGGCTGGAGCAGGAGTCACATCGCCTTCTCTCAGCGTGTTGGCTGGCCAAGGTGGGTTTGTGGGGGCTGCTTGGAGGTTTAACCGCTGGAATTGACCAGCTGAATGAATATCTACATGATCCGCATGATCTGCATGATCTGTTTGGGCTGTCTGGTTGCCTGAATTGGAGTGGGAGCTCAAACTTGTGCTGCAATTGGTGGCCTCAGGCAGCAAAAGGAGAGGGCTGCCACTAAACCGCCATCAAACAGTCCACAGGGGGCTGCAACGGTTGCGCCTTCAGAGGACAGGGACAGGCATTACATCCTACAGCATGCCCTGTGGCGCACACTATCGCAAGGGCACCTCATAAACATTTCTTTCCATATATTTTTAAGGTCCTGTGCATTGAGGCAGTCAAGGTCAAGGCGGTGGTCGTAGCGGGTCGTAGCGGATCCCCATCCTACGAGTCCCCATCCTACGGGTGAGATGACTTCCAGAAAACTACGCTCTGGACGCGTACTTACCTCATCTCCCAGTTGTACAAGGAAATTAAAGAGATCATATAGTGGAACTAAAAACTTACAACATCTTTGTTACAAATCTCAACCAACTTCCGGAAAGATCCCCTGATAGTTCCAATGGAGGCTGTATTGGGGCAAAATAGTCCGCATTTTAAGTCTGCCTCAGGAACATCACCCTTCCTTTTCACAGGGGATGCCCAGGGAAACCCTTATGGCTCCACGGGGGCCTGGTAATGCCCCAAGAAGGGGCAAGGGACCAGATAAGATCAGGCACGGAAGATGACTTAGTCAGCTTTTTACCGGTCATATCTTTAAGGACAAATTCGGTCCCTGGCCCATGTGGTCTTTTAACCCAACGGTCCTCACAGTCACAGTCACAACATAGCCTTTATAACCCTTCAAACCCATTAGAAGTGGAGTTTCCCGCTGCCGGTATACCTGTTGCTTCGGACGTTGCTTTGCAAGCAGGCATGGGCTTGGACTTGGATCGTCCTCTTAACCAGCAAAATCAGCAATCCACTACACTGAGCGGAGAAAAATCATCCAGCAAGATCATGGGTGTACACGTCGCCCCTATGGAGGGGGACATTTGCATGGTGCTCAGTGAAGAGGGTGTGCTTGGGTGCATTGAGGGCACTCGGGAGGAAATCGGGAAGGTCACTGTCGCAATGGTGGAGAAGCCTTCTTTTTGCGGAGAACCCAATCTAAGGGAAGACTTTACACCCCCAGACATTGACATTGAAGCTCAAACAAGGGGGTGGGGAGCTACCAATGTACATCCTGTGAAGAACTCTGTGAAGAACCCTGTAAAGAATGGGTATCCAATGAGCAGCCCGAAGGAGCAGAACATCTGCAATGCAAACTCCCCTCTCAGGCGCTTCTCTTTACCCCTATTATATTGTAGTACAAGTCCCCTGAATGGTAATTCTGTGGAGTCTGTCTATGACGCTCATGATGCCCATGATGTATTTTTGCCTTGCTCACAAGCTAAGCCGGGTAATGAGAAGGATGGGGTATCTTCAGAATATTTTATCTATGTTGAAAGACTTTTAAGTTCTATTGTCTTTATTGGAGAAATCCGTTTTTAGTTCAGATCACATGCTGGAAATGATTTCATAATGCTGTTTGAAGTTCAAAAAGTGAATAAAGTAGGCACCATTATTCACCCCTCTGTCATTCCCGTAAGTCTAGACGAACAACCTGACGTTAGACCCCTTTTACCTGTACCTCGTGTAGAGCAGAGAGATGTGTCTGTTCAAGCAGGTACGCCCCACTCCTCACTGCCCCCAATAGAATCTTCCTGCAACCTTGAAAATGAAGAGCTTTGTTTAAGCTCACTTTTTGAGGAAACTGTAGTGGGCCTTCCTTTGGGACATGTCCCACTAAAACTTTACCCTTTGTTTATTAAGGGGAAAAGGGGGGCTGGTGGAGCTATTGAGGAATCAGAGAAGATCGAGGTAAATGTTGGGCAAAAAGGCGGGGGAGGGATAGAGGGGGAGGTCCTAACTCCATCTGCCCCACAGGTCCAACTTTCAAACTCTTTGTCGAACGCGGTAATTAAAGTAGGGAAGAGGGGAGAGCCTGCAAAAAAAAAGCAAAGGGGAAAATAGGAAGAAGAACCAAAAAAGGAAAAGACAATTCGGTAAACGAAAAATTTCAAAGTTACAATTTCAATAGATCCCAGATAGCCATAATGTTGCGCAGACTGTAATGGAGGAGGGTGGTTCCAAACTGTTAATTGGGGAAGGTGTTCCTAGGATCCCCGTCAGAGTATTTCCGTCCCCAAAAGGGAGAGCAGGGGTCACAGGAGCAGTAGTGGCGCCATCAAGTCCTCCGTTGCAGTCCCCTCTAATACCCCATCCTCTTCAGTCCACTGAGGGGGATGATCTCTTGGGGAGGAGAAAAATACAGGGAGGTGGAGACCATGTACCTTTAACATGATCTATAGAATGGGGGGATAGACCAGACGACAACCCAAAGGTAGGGTCTCACACGCCGATCGAGTTCAAGGCGAAAGTACAGACGGTTAACTATGGAGATAGGTTGCCTCTATGGATTCCCCAAAGAGATGCTGTAAAGAAAGATAATATGGTGCAGACTGCTTTATCGCCCATAGTGGAATTCATCTGGTTATTCGAGTCTGAGTCTGATCCGATAAACCGAGGACTCATTCTCAAACTTTTCTCTGAAATAGAGGCATTGAAGTTGATAGAAAGTAGGGATATCCTAAATGTGAATATCATTGAGCATGAGAATGTTTATTTTTCTAGAGTCACCTTCTGCTCTTTGCTTGTGGCCAACTTGGCCATACAGAATTGTGAGCACTTTTTTAAACGAGGGCTGGACAT
The DNA here is from genome assembly GCF_964261635.1 of Lissotriton helveticus. Lineage (NCBI taxonomy): Eukaryota > Metazoa > Chordata > Amphibia > Caudata > Salamandridae > Lissotriton > Lissotriton helveticus. Next base: position 1,295,789,697 of record NC_136059.1, read on the forward strand.
AACTTCTGTATTAAATTCTGAGGATTATTCTACCAGGCGCAGTCCAATCCTACGCCCACAAGACCAGAGTCAGGGCACATCTGTGGTGTGGGACGCTATGGGCCCTGACCTAGAGTTCCCTATGGGCAATGCTAAAAATATTAAGGTCTCATTAAATAAAAAGGGCAGATCAATACATTTGGTGTCTGACCCTGTAGTCGCACATCATTCTCCTAATAAAGAAGATGTCTTAGCCCAGTGGAGTTGGGTAGCAAAAACCCTGAACACCAACTGTACAGAGGTAGAAAGAAGCGCTCCTCTAAGGTAGCCATGGGGGGCTTCTTCTGTCCTGGAATATGGCCGGTCTGGGGGATGATGAGGAGAAATGTAATTATTTAAAATCTTTAGACCCTCTGATTATATGCTTACAAGAGACTTGGGCATGTAAAGATTTTGATTGTAATGGGTTTTTTACCTTCTCTTGCTATGCTAAGAGTTCTGAAAGGGGACATGCTAGTGGTGGGGTCTCCATTTTGCTTAAGAACAGTATTAATTGGAATCAAAAAGTCTTTTAGCACCCGTCTAATCTTTGCATCTGCATGAAGTTGGCATGTCTAGGAGAGTTTGGTAGGTCTTCCTTCTTCCTGGTGGCAAATCTCTATGTTCCCCAGGTAAAAACTTTGATTCTCTGTTGCGTTTACTTTTTTTATATATTAAGGAAATAGCCACCATGGAAGAATGCCTTTTAGTGGTATTAGTGGGAGATTTAAATGCAAAAATTTCCAATTCATCGCAGGCAATATATGCTAACCCAGACAAAGAGGAAATTTGGCATATACCTGAATCCTTTTTACCGGATAAAATAAAAACGGATAAACGGGGCTTCCTTCTGCTTGATAGTATTAGAAGTACAGATTTGGTTATCCTAAATGGGAGGATGCCAGTTGATAAACCAGCTCAATTTACTTTTCGTTCTTCACGTACACAAAGTTTACTGGATTACGTAGTCATTTCATATCAAATGTTTGGGGCATGTGAAAATTTAGAGGTTAACCCGTCAGTATGGAGTGATCATAGTGTAATAGGCTTGACTTTGGCCTTTAACTTACCTGCACTGAATCAAGGGCACTTGTGCCACGGCTCGATTGATTTTAATAAGTCTAATGGCCGTTCATTTTGGACACAAAAAAATACAGTCGAGGTAGGTGGAATAGTGAAAAAAACTTTCCAAGAACAGCACGGAAACGCTTACGCTAAAATCATGCAATTTTTTGAGGCACAAATGAGGAAGATAAAAAACTTAAGCTCAGTATCCTCTGGCCGATGCAGAGTAAATCAGGTTTCCCCTATCCTGAAGGCCTTAAACCTTGAAATCAACAATTTAGTGCGGAAGCAATACAAACAATTTTCTACAGCCGTGCAACAGGAAATTAATCGCCTAAAGTGAGTTAGAGGCCGCTATAAATTAAGATTAAGGAGAGATGAGATGGATGCTAAATGGATTGGGTTGAGAGAAGCAGCAAAAGCCAAAGATTCAAAAAAGTATTGGCACCTGATCGCAGAGTATTGTAACTCCAGACAGAGGGAACTCCCGATCCCGATCCCAGAAAGTGAGTGGGTGGACTATATTTCTTTATTATATAAACTTAATAGCTCAGTTCCATTTCAGATGCCTGTAATAGAGGAGGCTGTTTGTGGTTATTATGGTCCCCCATCAAGGGCTGAAGTGATGGGTTACATAAAGAACACTAGAACCTCCAGTGCTCAAGGCCCTGATGGTATACCGATCATGCTAATTAAACGGGATCCAGTCACATGGGGAGCTTTCCTGGTGCCACTGTTTAACTTTTGTTTTCAATCGATTAGCATTCCCTCATCTTTTAAGGGGAGTATCATAGTCCCGCTGTATAAAAAGGGCTCAAAAAGGTCACCTACTAGCTTCAGACAGATCACGCTGCTGGACGCTGCGGGCAAATTATTTGCAAAAAGTATACTTCAGCATTTGCAGCAGTGGGCCCAGGACCAGAACATCTTACCGGCAGAACAGGCAGGCTTCAGAAAGAACCACGGAACGCTGGATAACATCGCGGTCGTTCAAACTATTGTGGAGAAATATGTTTTTTCAAAAAGCATGTTGGTCTACACAGCTTTTATTGATTTCTCCACGGCATTTGACAAAGTGGATCGTCAGACGCTGTGGAGAAAGCTCTCTCATCTTGGTATGCCACACCATCTCCTGGGCCTCATAATAGAATTACACACAGACACTTGGTGTCAAGTGATGATGGGTGGCTCGCAGGGCTTTCCTGCAGGATTAATACATATAATGGCCTCAAGCAGGGTTGCCTGTTGGTCCCTCTTTTGTTCTCTTTTTATATCTATCACCTCCGCAAGAAAGTAAACTCAGCGAAGGGCGATGCCCCTAGAATTGGTACAATGTCTATTGGCACTCTACTATATGCAGATGATGTTGCTATTTTTGATCTAACCCCCATTGGTTTGCAGCGTCGTCTGGATGCCTTGACTAATTATGCAGAGGAGCATTGTTTGAAAATCAACACTGCCAAAAGTAAAATTTTAGTCTTTCGCAAGAAAGGTCTTAGAATAAAGAAAGGGTATAAATGGCTGTTGGGGCAGGAAGAACTTGAATTGGTCAATGCGTACCTGTATTTAGGGAAGGTTTTTTCAAAAAACGGGCGTGACTCAGAGCACATCAACCGGTGTGTTGGTAAAGCCGCCTCCCAGGCTGGAGCTCTAAATAGATTTTATAAGACCTGTGGGAGACGTCATTTTAATCATGTTCTGTCAGTGTTTAAGGTTAAAATTCCCCCGACTTTAACCTATGCTGCAGAAGTTTAGGATAGGAATTACTGGCTCTCTTTCGATAAGGCTGAATGACCGTTTTTCCGTCAAATTTGTAATTTAAATTCCATGGCAGCCCCACATGTTCTTCGTTTGGAATTCCATTTAGTTTCTTCTTACACTTCTTCCCTGGCAGTGGTCCTGAGGTGGGGGAACTCTCTCTGCTGGGGGGTTGAGGGCACTTTAAGGGCCGCTCTGAAGCTGGAAATTTTTGTAAAATTAAAAGAGAAATCAGCTTTTTTAGATCATTTGCCCATGCAAATCATCTATTTGGGCTCAATTTAAATAGTGACTCACCCATGCCAAAGTCTGTACTGAAGTCGTTTTTAAAGAGGTCTGTAAGCACGATTAGTACAACAAGAGATATAGCTTTAAGTCATCCTAAAGTTCGTAACGAGGTGATACGTGTGAGTGCGACGGGGAGCGGACCCCAGCCCTATCTCTCATGGAATGTTCCACATGGCATCAGAAGATTAATACTTCTTTTAAGAATTAACCTATTGCCCTTGAGAGACGTAACGGGCATTTGGGAAAAAACTCCTAGAGATGAGAGAATTTGTGAACTATGCCGCTCCTAAATACAGGATCTCAATCATGTGCTATTTGTGTGTCCAGAACTTTTAAGGGCAAGGCGTATGTTTTTGAGACCATTTTATTTAATTTAATATTCGTTCCGCTGAGGAGGCCCGATCTTTTGTGTTGTCACCTCCTAATGAAATGATCTGCTATAGAATATTTCAATTTTTTAAAACATTTCTGGCTATTTATTAGAATTTCTGAATTTTAGTTTAGTTGGTATGTGTAATGTTTTGCTGATTGCTTAAGGTAGATTTTTGTATTTGTTATAAAGCATGTTTTATTTTTATTGTACTGGTGTATTTTTGTGGACCTCCGTTGGAGTTCCGTAACAAATAAACTAATTGACTTGACTTGACTTGGGATGCCTCCCAGGCAGGGCCAGGTCATGGTATCTTTATTTCTGTGGTCCAATGAGTCATTCAGGTGGGCCACTGCGTGCCCGATTTGTCACTTATGTCTCTCGCCAGGCCTGCTTCAGGGCCCTCCTTTATCTCTCCTCAGTTTTTCAAGGGCCAGTGAGACGCATTCTTTCCTTCCGAATTCTCATTCTAGATGTTGTCACTCCCAAGAAATGTATTTTTTCCTGAAAAGGTCCTCTTGATGGGAGGAGGAGGTTTCCTGAGGTGGGAGTATCAGGCAAGTGATAGTTCTCATGCTCACTCATGCCCTCCTCCTCGGATTCCCTCTCTGCAACCCTCATCCAGCGCACCTCATCTCTCCATGGCCACTAGATCATGTTCATTTCATTTGTTGTATTGCGCTACTGATGAGTGTAGGGTGTGGCAGTACTTCACATCACACACACATTGTTCAGAGACAATCAGTCATGCAAGTATGTGAGTACATCAGTCTACAGGGAATGTCACGAAAGCCAATTAGGATTGCAAAGTGTGGTAATCACATGTCGTACACACTGGTGGGCAGGATTTTTTAGGACATTTGGTCTGGAGAAGCACTGACTCGGGATGTGTGTGGGGACATTTACAGGCAGTGGCAGCTGGTCAGACTGCACACCAAACCAGTACGTGTGTTGGACGTACTAGGGATTACACGTATGTCTGATTTGCAGCCAATGGCCACCTCTGTTTGTCTGCCTATGCCACTGACCTTTCACAAGATGACCCCTGGCCCAGAGATGCCAGTCATATGTCAAGGGATATTCAGGCGGGGTTCACAGGTTGGGTGTTTCATTACACATCATTGGTACAGTGTGGGAGACCTTTGTCCATTTTGACTCCTTCCCTCATTTAAGTGCATCTGGCCACGAGGCATGGCTAGGTATGTAATTTCACTCTCCTTTCCTTGGATATTCCATGTGTGTGAAGACTTGCCTCACGGGTCACACTCTCTCATCCCTTCACTGTGTAGTGAGCAGCTGGTCACTGTTCTGGTTGTTCTGATGTACCAGCCAGTCCCAGAGGGCTGGCTTACCCCCACCCCAAAGCCACCAAGCACAGACGTCACTGAACATGTGACCTTGCCAACAAACTGAGCAGGATGCACGTGCCCTGGGCCGGTTTTCCTATACATGTACGGTCTCTGTGTGGTTACTTTATTTGCATGGGGGCCTTGTGCCCCACAACATTACACATGGGGTGCACCAGTCACTTTAGGCAAATGAGTTGTGATGTGTGATGTATTTGTCAGGGTGTCAAGGTAAATTGAGTATGTGTTCGTGTAAGCGGTAGCCGGCATCGGCAGTTTTGACACGCATTGGCCCCACTTGAAAGTTGCAGGGTTGCAGTTGCAGGTTCCGGGCTGCCAGGGTGTGGCACACACAATGCGGATGAGCCATCAGCCAATGGGTGCCTTCGGCGTACATGTTTAGATGATGCAGGGGGTGCGCTTTGCAACTGCGAGGCTCGTCATTGGCCCAATTGCCTTCGATGGCACCGAGGGTTACTCATGGGGATTGGGTGGGCAACGCACTTTGGATTTGGCAGGTTAGCACGATCATCGTGGTGCCGCCACGCTTGCTGGGAGTTGTAGATGTTCACGGGTTGCATGACTGGCGCTGTCCCACTGAGCATATTACGAGTTCCTGTACTACCAGCTATTTCATGAGGGGAGTACTACGATGAAAAAGCTGGTGGTGCAGGAACAAAGGGCTGCCATCCCCCTCAACATGCGGATGCATTCAGGAGAGCACAACACGTGCTCCCTGTCTGTATTCCCCCAAAATTCCAGCATGGCATGGACGTCACCGTTAATGCTGTGCCTGAACATCTCTTGCCGTTCCCATTGCAGTGCCCATTTTCCAGGCACTGCCATTGGAAAGGCAAAAAACTGCCCACCATACATGAGTTCAACTCGTAATAAGCTGGGCAGTCTAGGCATGGCTTTGGCTGTGCTTTGTTGGTGGAGAGCCAGCGAAGCACTACCAAACTTGTAATTGGCCCCACATCCTCTCCACATCCAGCACAAGCGTCCCCCACTTCAACACGGAACATCTCCACTTCCAGATCCAGTCCAACCACAGGACCACACTACGCGGCACCCTCATCTACAGACCACCCGGCCTCCGCGCCCAGCCCGCAACAACCATCGCTGAGCTCACTGCACCCCACGCCATCGCCTCCACAAACTACATCCTGCTCGGAGACCTGAACTTCCACCTTGAAAACTGCCAGGACCCCGACTCCTCCACACGTCTCGAGAACCTCACCAGCCTTGGACTGAAACAGCTCATCAGCACTCCCACTCACAGAGCGGGCCACAACCTAGGCCCCATCTTCATAGGAGGATCCAACATCCGCTTCAGCCACACCACCCAACACCCTTGGATGGACCACCACTACGCCCATTTAAATTTCAACATCACCACCACACCTACCACCGCCCCACGCCCACCGTGATGGAACTGGAGTAAGGTCACCGAGGAGCACCTGAACTCTGCCCTCCTCCAAGACCCCCCAAAAAGCCGAAAAGCTGGCATCTCTCTGCCAACCAACGCCGCTGAGGGCAGCCTGGTTCACCACCGAAATCCAAGAAGCCAGACGCGCCTGCAGATGCTTGGAAAAACACCTTTAGGAACCAGATGACCACGGAAGCATGGAACATCCACAACAGTGCCCTTAAGGACTCCCACCAGTGTATAAGGGACACCAAAAGGACCTTCATCAGAGACAAAATGAAGACCAATGCAGCAAACGCCAAGGAACTGTTCAACGTCATTCAGCAGTTCGCAAACTCCACCTGTGATGCCACTGACATCACACACTCCCAGGAACTCTGCGACAAACTCAGCTCCTACTACCAACTGAAGACCAAGGCCCTATACGACAACTTCAGCGAGTCAGCAGAAAACAGTGCCACTCCTCCCACCGCCGCTGAGAAGCCAACCATCACCTCCTGGGCCCTACCTCCGTCGAGCTCATCTCCTCAACCATGAAGAAGACACACTCAGGAGCCCCAACCAACCTCTGCCCCCTCACATCGTCCACAGGGCCGCCGCAGCCATCGCACCTGAACTAGGAAAAATAATCAACTCCTCCCTCGCATCCGACTGGGAGCGTGCAGAGGTGGAACTCTTCCTCAAGAAACCAACAGCCGACCCTAACGTCCTGAAGAACTACTGGCACATCTCTCTCCTCCCTTTAGCAGCCAACATCACTGAAAGACTCATGAACGCCCAGCTGACCACCTTCATCGAAGATAACTGCATCCTAGACGCTTCCCAGTCTAACTTCTGCAGCAACCACAGCACCGAGACCGCCCTCCTCGCAGCCACCGACGACATCCGCATGCTGCTAGACCAGGGACACACCGTGGCCCTCATTCTCCTAGACCTCTCGGCAGCTTTCGACACGTCTCATGCTAACCGCTAGACTCCACAATGCAGGAGTACAGGGATCCGCCCTCGACTTGATCCAATACTTCCTCTTCGGCAGATCCCAGAGGATCAGACTCCCCCTTTCCTCTCCAACACCACTGACATCATCTGCGGAGTACCCCAAGGATCTTCACTGAGCCTGACGCTTTTCAAAATCTACATGGCCCCCATCGCCGCCATCATCAGACACCATGGGCTTAGCATTGTATCCTACGCCGACAACACTCAACTCATACTCTCCCTCACCAAGAACCCAGAAATCACCAGACTCAGCTTCCAAGAAGGAATGAGAAACGTAGCAGCCTGGATGAAGGACAGCTGTTTGAAGCTCAACTCAGAGAAGACCGAGGTCCTCATCCTCGGGCCCTGCACCTCCACCTGGGACAACACCTGGTGGCCCTCCGCCCTCGGGAGCTCTCGCACCCTGACTGACCACGCTCGGAACCTCGGCATCATCCTCAACTCCTCCCTCTCCATGAACCGCCAGATCTCCACTAGTTTCTACTGCCTCCGCATCCTCCGGAAGACCTTCAAATGGATTCCCCCTGACTGCAGAAAGACAGTCACCCACGCACAAATTACCAGCAGACTGGACTACGGCAATGCCCTCCACGCCAGAACCAACACAACTCTCCTATGCAAGCTCCAAATCATCAAAAACGCCGCAGCCAGGCTCGTCCAGGGAACACCACACCACAAACATATGACCCAACACCTACAAAGCCTCCACTGGCTCCCCGTCGAGAAGAGGGTCACCTTAAAACTCCTCACCCACGCCTACAAATCCATCAACATCGGACCCAAATATCTCAACGACCGAGTATGTTTCCACGTACCCAAGCAAAACCCCCGCTCCTCCAACCTTGCCCTGGCAGAGGTCCCCCACATCTGCAGAAGCAGAGCTGGCGGAAGAGCTTTCTCCAACATTGCAGCAAAAACCTGGAATGATCTCCCGATAGGCATCAGATGCTCCCCAACCCTCCATGCATTCAGGAAGGACCTCAAGACCAGGCTCTTCGACTGACACGGAGCTGTCTCTCCCCCCCCCCCAGTGCCTTGAGACCCTCGCGGGTGAGTAGCGCGCTCTATAAACTACTGATTGATGGATTGATAGTTAGTAATAAGTAAAAAAATAACAATATTTACATTATAATACAGTACTAATTTAAAAATAAAAATCGTATAAATATACATTCCAATAATCACATTAATATAACATATAACCAAAAAATAAATATGTAATAATTTAATCAATTATTTTTTTAGTTTATTTTGAAACAATATTTCTACTAAATATATTTCTTTTTTCCAATAAAAATTTTTAAACAAATTGCAAGCATATGTATAGTTAGTGTACATTAATAAGTATTACAAATTCAATTACTATTTTTTATAGTACTTAATAAAATATCTTCACTTCTTTTTTGCGTGTAATAAATTTTTTACAACATTTTAGAAAAAAATGATAATGTAAACAATTGACTGCACACTATATTTTTTAATAGAAAGTATTTTTTCCTTTTCAATTAGCAGCCATTTTTTTAAATGCGACCTTTCTTTTTTAGTGTATAAAGCTCATTGTTGGGTTGTTCCTGGTTCTTAGTAGTCATGGTTCCCTGCTGCTGCACTATGGCAGTTATTTAATGAGTATTTGGTGGCACTAGGGTTGTTTTCAAGGTTAGTAAAGTTAATATATCCTAGTATGTAGTAGGACCTCAATTTTTTTTAGGGTCTGGTGTTTGTCTGGTACTATGAGCTTTCTTTGTGTAGTGTAGTAGAGGTTAGAAAATTATTTGTGGTGTACTACAATGTTTCATTAAATTGTATTAAATGTTTGTTATTTTGAAATTAATGTTATTTTAGTTGCATTGTTTATCTGGTTATTTATTTTGTTTTGGTGTGTATTTTTCCTTTTTGCAGGTATACTCGGGATTTTCTCTATATGTTTGGAGGACATTTTTGTATAAAGAAAGTACAGTTGTTTATATTTTAACTAACATTTTTCTTTGTTAATGCTTTATTTTTGCATTTTCTATTAATGATTTTTCTATTATAATTTTGTTTGTTGGTTTCTGAGGACTATGATTTCTCCCTGTTGGCTTGTTTTTAAGTGTAATTTTTGCATTTGTTTTTGGGATCCTTTTGTTTTTTTTGGAAAACAATTGGTGGATTAATTGCAGAATAGACATTTGTGGTAACATTTATAACTTATAGGCTTGTTTTTTTTAGTGTGTGGGAAATGCTAATTTGTTTTACAGTTGTTAGTGTTGATATAATGTCTTATCAAGTGTTATGTATTTTATTCATTGCTATTGACAGAAGGTGTTCCATTTTTAATAGTATGTATTTTTTTATATAATTCTATTTATTAATTAATTAATATTTGATTTATTTCCAGTTTTTAGTCTAACTGTATTTATTTATAATAAAGTATACATTTTAGATATACATGGTAAAAAGTATGTAAATAATATTTATACATATATGTGTTACATTTTGATTACTTAAAGTTGTATCTTTATTTTTTCTTGGCATATAGTTTGTTCTAGAGTAGTGTTCTTGCTTTTGATTTTGCTTGTAGTAGGCCTTGGTTATTGATGCATTTCTGTCATTTGTATAGTAGTATTTCACACATATGTTTGGTTTGTTTGGATATTTTAGGATGTATTTGATAATGCATTGTTCTAGTTCAACTTTCCGGTAGTTTTGCTCTTTTTTAATATTTTCAGATATTGACATAGGGTAGGATGGCTTCAGCCCAGTCTGCTTTGAAGGAGTTATAGCACCCTTCTATTGCATTGTTTGTATCAATTGTTGATTCATGATGCTGTCATATATGTTACACAATGGTATTTGATATTTGTGTTGTGGTCAGACGGGTGCAGTCCTCTAGCCCAAGAATTTTCAAAATAGTCCAGAAGGGGACATTGTTTTTATTTCTGTGATTGGCAATAGGGTGATTCTACGAGGAGGTCTTAATGGTGAGCTACTTTTGTAATTGGTACATGTTCTATGAAATTGAATATTGCTTTTTTTGGTCTCTTATGTGAATTGAGAATTTGTTGAATAACTAGGGCCTTATTACAAGTTTCGCAGTCCGTGGACCGTGGTATCCATGGTCATGGTTCGAATGCCTGGAGCTCGGCGGTCCGACTGTCATATTACGAGATGGTAGGATTGCCTTTGCAAAGACTGCTGCTGAACCCACAACACCACCAGCCAACTCCAACTGCCATGGAATGGGCCAATGAGGCTATGGGAGGCTCAGACAACCAATGAAACTAATGCCCTAATTATGAGTTGCTTTACAGCTGGCTTGACCGTGGCAGTCAAACCATATCTGAAATGACAGAAATGGAGGGATATAATGGCAGAACCTTCTCGACCATGTTCAAAACCCACTCTGTTTTAGATTAAATCAGTGGTAATTCATACAACTCTGGGATTATTTAATGTCAATAATCAAAAATACATCTGTAGGATGTTCTTCTAGGCCGAAACACGGGTACTGCCAAGGCACACTGTACACAAATGGACAGGTGTTTGCAAATTATATTCAGTGATAGTGAGATGTGCATTATTTTGTGTTCCAGAACAACACCTCCTCATCAATATCACTCCTATTAATGTCTGTGACACACTTCTTTGGACCTTTAACATTTCTCTGACATGTTACTACTAATCCTCACTGTTCATGCACCTTGCCATTTCTCAAGTGCTGGTAAAGTGAGATTGAAGTGACTACAACTACCACGAGGCCCTCTCACTTCAACTCTAACAAAGATGCTAGACTCCTTTTGCCACTTCTAACTTGTCTGCCATGTTACTATTGAGCTTCACTCATCATGCTGCTTACCATTTGTCAAGTGTTCTTAAAATGATATTGAAGTGATTACAACTACCATGAGGCCCTCTCACTCCATCTCTAACCAAGATGCTATAGTCAATGTGACACACATATATTGCACACATCCCAGGTCCTCTTTTGATGTCAAAGAAATATCTATATGAACGTGTCATTAAAGTGAAACACAACTTCTCTCCTACAACTCAGTATTGTCCTGGGATTACATAGAATCAGTGAGAGAAGCATTCTACGGGCATATTAGAAACACTCTCTGCTGGATAGCTATACCTCTATCAGGAGGAACCTTGGAAGACTGGGGTACAATTTGCACATGTCTGACAAACTCAATTTGCACTGGACCTGGGAACTGAAGTTTATCAGGGACAACCAATAGCATAACCAAGTGCCACGCATATGTAGGCAATGGGTAAGTGCGACTTATAAAAAGAAACACAGCATTAACAGCATGTGGCACACATCTAGATGAAATAACTATAAGCTACACAATTCAAAATGGACACATGTCAAAGCAGACCTCCACAAAGGTATGACAAGTTGAAACCCTCCATGTGTGGATTCACAAATATGTAACTTCGGCACACCAAACCTACATCATAGGCAGAAGTGAAAGCTAAATTACGTTGACAGTGGCCAGGCCAAGATAACATATTTACCATATAACATGCACACAACTCAGTGTCTGCCCTATTGGATGTCATCCCACATAGACACCCATCCAACATTTCCCCTTGTCCTGCTCAACTCCAGCACTGGCTGAAAGGTTACTTCATACTAACTTCTTTGATGGTATCAGAAATCAGGGATGAAACAAACACACTGTACTCACACATCACTAACTATACATTAATATCAAATGGTTGTAAAAGTAATGGCAGGACTAATATCTTCAAAAGTATGAAACACTTTTTTGAATGGATGAAAAATTTCCAGTTAAACAAAGGTCAATGGCTAGTCCATATTAGCACACAGGGCTACAGCATAATGCTGTGCCAACAAATCTGCCCTTACTGACACTACCAGGGTAACTCCTCACGAAGGGGCTACCACTGGGTTTAGCAGGCACCTTGAAGAAGTTACTTGGGAAAGGGCAGAGGTTTAGGGAGGGGTGGGTTTGGATTTAGGAGGGATCGTCTTGGGTTTCGGGGTTTGGGGATGGGTTTAAGGGGTGAGAATGTTGTTTTACAGGGGTGTAGTGGGAAGTGGAAGATAAGGGTTTCTTATTTGGAGGCTTTTTATGGTATTTTTCTTTTTAGGGCTGGGTTCAGCGTGCTGGGAGTGCTTTTTTCAGGGGTGGAGTGGGAAGTGGAAGGGATGGTTTGAGTGTGGGAGGGGTTTTATGATTTGTTTTCACTTTTAGGCTGGGTTCAGGGGGGTGGGATTGCTTTTTTCATGGGTAGAGTAGGAAGTGGGAGTGTGTTGTAATTTACTTGCATGCTTAATCATAGAGTTTATAGAACACTTGCATGTCTTGGTAATGGAATTAGAATCTCATTACCTCATGGTGTGTCATGTGGCATTCTGATTTGGAGGAGCAGCAGTTTAGACCTGTTTCATGTCGGTGGTTGTATTTATATAAAGCCTACCTTGGATTTCCCTCCGGATATTGGCTTTTATTACTGGCGACGAGGAGCTCTTGTTTGGGGACAAGCTTCAACCACTGTGATCCCACATTTCATGTGAATGACATAAAGTATTTGGATTTTAATGGCATTTAATTGTATTTGGATTCTAATGGCAATTCAACATGGTTTACACGATGTCCTCAGCACCAGAATCATCACTGGATCACATTCATTAATGTGAGCTTCATCGTTTTTTTTCTCTGGACCTACACATAAAGAAAAAGTAAGTTGCAGTTACTTGCTTACTTTTAAACCCCTGCCATAGCGTGCTTTTGCGCACGCAGCATGTGGCGTCTTTCCATTCCACCCCGAGTGCCTGCCTTCTGAGATTTGACGTTGACGCTCAAGTTGCACGCTTCACGTCCCGTAACGCGGTGACCATTTTGGATTGGGCTGCACTCAGATTTACCGGGTACATCTCAAAATAGAGGTGGATGGGTTTGAAAATTTGTTTTTTACATCGTGAAGACAGCGTGTTTCGGTCTACAAGAGAAAGATCACCATCATGCACAATCTTCACAGCCATCACACTTCGGACTGATTTGCAAGTTTTATTTACGAGGAGAACTTTATTTTGTAACTGGGGATTCCTATTTTAGACTATGTTGTGAAAAGCAGATACGGCCACTTCTACCACCATGACTCAACCTCCAGCGTTTTTGTCTGAAAAAGGAGAAGCTATTATTTCCTGGAAGAGGTGGGGGAATGTATTTGATTCGTACATAGTGACAATTGGGGGAGAAAATGTTTTAACCATCAGAAAGCAAGCCATATTACTACATAATTTAGGCGTGGAAGGGAGAAATAATTATGATAGCATGGACCTCATAACTATTGGTAATGGCGAGCCTACAGATGTATATGAGATGTCCATGAAAATGTTAGAACAATATTTTGGACCTCGAATCAATGTAGTTTTGGAGCATCATAGGTTTTTCACAAGAATCCAAGGTTCTACCGAATGTGTGGAAACCTACGTTGCTTCTTTAAAAACTTTGGCACATACATGTGAGTTTGGTGAACTGTCAGATTCCCTTGTGGGAGAATAGCTAGTAACGAGAGTACCAAATTTGATGGTTGAACCATTAAGATGTGAACTTGAAAAATTGCTAAGATTGGGAGTGATTGAAGAGATTGAAGCCTCTCTGCTGGACAACGGAGAAACGTCGGCCCTCATCCTCCTGGACCTGTCGGCCGCCTTCTGTCACCACACACTACGAACACGCCTCCACAAAGCTGGGATCCAAGAGAAGGCCCTGGACTGGACCAACTTCTTCCTCTCCGGCAGAACACAGAGCGTCCGCCTTCCCCCCTTCTGCTCCGAAGCCACCGAGATCATCTGCGGCGTACCCCAGGGCTCATCCCTCAGCCCAACCCTGTTTAACATCTACATGGCACCGCTCGCCCACGTCGCCCGTCGGCACGACCTCAACATCCTCTCCTACGCCGATGACACCCAGCTGATACTCTCTCTCACCAAGGACCCCCACACCGCCAAAACCAACCTTCACAAAGGAATGAAGGCCGTTGCTGAATAGATGAGGAACAGCCGACTGAAGCTGAACTCGGACAAGACGGAGGTCCTCATCCTCGGATCCAACCCTTCGGCCTGGGATGACTCCTGGTGGCCGACCGCACTGAGAACCGCTCCAACACCCACCAACCACGCACGCAACCTAGGGGTCATACTCGACTCCACCCTCTCCATGACTAAACAGGTCAACGCAGTCTCCTCCTCCTGCTTCAACACCCTCCACATGCTCCGTAGGATCTACAAGTGGATCCCCGCTGAAACGAGAAGAACAGTCACCCAGGCCCTTGTCAGCAGCAGGTTGGACTATGGAAACGCCCTCTACGCAAGAGCCTCAGCCAAACTCCTGAGACGGCTCCAATGCATCCAGAACGCCTCTGCACGCCTGGTCCTCGACATCCCTCGCCGCAGCAACATCACACCCCACCTGAGAGGCCTGCACTGGCTCCCGATCAACAAGAGGATAACCTTTAAGCTCCTCACCCACGCACACAAGGCACTCCACAACACCGGACCAACGTACCTCAACAGACAACTCAGCTTCTACACCCCCATGTGCCAGCTCCACTCCACGGACCTCGCCCTCGCTACAGTCCCCCGCTTCCGAAGAGCGACCTCAGGTGGCAGATCGTTCTCCCACCTCGCCGCCAAGACCTGGAACACCCTCCCCACCCACCTACGGCAGACCCAAGACCTGCTGACCTTCGGAAAACTCCTCAAGACCTGGCTTTTCGAGCAGTAGCAGCATTCCCCACCCCAGCGCCTTGAGACTCTCACGCGTAAGTAGTGCGCTTTACAAATGATATGATTGATTGATTGATTGAAGCCTCGGAATGGTTAAGTTCGGTGATTTTGGCACCTAAAGATGGTGGTTCTGCTGTGAGAATGTGTGTAGACCTACGTGGATTGAATGAATGGACCTGGGTTGACTGCCAACCCCTTCCAAATATTTCAGAATCTATCAGTTTGCTGAAGGGAGCTAACATTTTTAGTGTTTGGACCTTTCGTCCGCTTATCATTAGATCATGCTTCATAAAGATTCCAAAGCAAAACCAAAGGGGATGATGGACGGAGTGTTGAACAATGCAAGCACTCACCCCCAGTCAAATGATTTGGGTTTAATCCATCATCATTCTTTAGCTCTCTCTACCACCCCAGTCCAGACATGGCCATATGCAAATCAATCTGACCCTGTGCATCATGAGAACAGTCCAGCCCGAACTGCCAAGCCATGTCTTCCCTGGACCGGAAACAAGCATCCTGGGACCGGTTTCTGGCTAATCAGCCATCATCAGCCAGGCTAGCTTGAATCCAGTGGCAAAGTGAGCAAGGGACCCACGTCTGGACATACACTGCCAACTTAGGGCGAACAAAGCAAAACCAAAGGGGGTGATGGACGGAGTGTTCAACAATGCAAGCACTCACCCACAGTCAAATGATCTGGGTTTAATCCATCATCATTCTTTAGCTCACTCCGCCACCCCAGTTCAGACACGGCCATATGCAAATCAGTCTGACCCTGTGCCTCATGGGAACAGTCCAGCCCGAACTGCCAAGCCATGTCTTCCCTAGACCAGAAACAAGCATCCTGGGACCGGTTTCGTCCATGACAGGGGTGATGATAGCTGGCTCATAATCCAGGATAGGGGGTACTGGATAGGCTTGACAGTGCTAGGTGCACAGGTTTTGGAGGCAGCTGTTGGCTGTGTTGCACCTGTGTTGGGAAGTGTTGTTGTGGGCACAGTGAGCCCAATTGTTGCTGTCTGCTCAGACTGACCAGATGGGTCAGGACCGTTATCCACTTCCACCTCTCAGGTGGCATTGCCATCACTGAGAGCTTCATCCTGGGGTGGAGAAGAGTTCTGTTTGGTTTCCAGCCTCTGTGCAGGGGAAGTGGCAGATTATCCTGTTGAAAAATAGAGAGCATTGTTAATGGTGGAAGTGAGGTATCTACATCCACATTGTCTGTGTCAAAGTAAGTAGGGACCTAGAATGAAACAAAAAAGATAGAGTTTAGTATTGTCATCAATTTGCGTAAAGTTAAGGTTGGTTACTAGACATTTGTAGACATTCAATAGGTGTAGTATATTTCATCAGCTCATGAGATATACCGATATGTAGTATTTTGGCTTTAGGGCTAGACTTGACATCTCCAAAACTCTGCTACAAACACAGTGTAGTCATACCATGTGCACTTTTCCATTCCAATTCCTTGTTGTGTCTAATGCAGGCAAACACCGAGCTTGGTTGTATATTTAGCACTGGTCATCAAGTGAGTAGTGCAGAGTCATGGGGTCACCTTCCACTGCAAATCAGTCGAGTTTTGTTCATGTCTCACATATATTAGGGGTATACCTTTGTTATGGTATTACTCATGCCATCAATAGTTACAGTTGATGAGAATAGGACTCTATCAAGCAAAGTATTTAGATGTATATCTGAGTGGAACATTTTCTGTACATTGCACAGTCTATGATCGGTAAAGATCAGAAATAACATAGCAGAAAAGTGAGAAGGGGCAAAAGGAGTCCATCATCTTGGGTGTGGATTGAGTGACAAGGCCTCATGGTAGTTGTAGTCACTTGAATCTCATGTTATCAGCACTTGACAAATGGTAAGCTGCATGAGGAGTGAATATCAGTAAAAACATGGCAGACAAGTGAGAAGTGGCAAAAGGAGTTTAGCATCTTGGTTAGAATTGAAATTGAAGTGAGAGTGCCTTATAGTATATGTAGTCACTTATATCTCACTTTAGCAACACTTGAGAAATGGTAAGCTGCATGGTAAGTGAAGATCAATAGTGACATGGCAGACAAGTGAGGAGGGGCAAAAGGAGTCTAGCATCTTTGTTAGAGTTGAAGTGAAAGTGTAGTGTAGTTCCTATATTAGCAATAGGGTCTGCGCATTGAAATAATATACACTATAGATTTGACATAGGACTGAGGTCAGTATGTCTTTATTGAGTATACTAACCTTAATTGTGTGTGTGCCAGCTAACTCAGAGGTCACTAGAAACTTTCCCGAATAAACAAGAAGGGATTAGTTTCTGACAACTGCATACACATGACAACTTTGTTTCCCCTAAAACCGAAACATATCTTCAGGGTCGTTGAAACAATAGACAACTATTTTACTCAGTCAATTGTGCATGCTTCATTTCTACAAAGTTGCATAGAAATAGAGAGATGGGCGTTTCAATAAAAAGGGGTTTATTGAACAGTCATGTTTCTCATGCAAGAGATATGAACTGCTACAATCTTTAGACAGAATGCGAAGTGTAAAGCGTACAGCGTAAACAGTAAAATAAGATAATACTTTAATTTGTCTGTTGCTATGACATATATAAAAATACATACATAAATAACACAGGCTAAAATACTCAACTGGTGCTTCTAAAATACGCCTACCCCAGTGTACCTACCCTAGGTCTAGCACGAGAAAAGAAGTAGGTGTTGTCTTTTAGTTATAGTTTAGTTCAGCTCCATATCTTTAGAATGAGAGAGGTTGGTATCTCTTTCACGGGATTCAGTTTTCCCAACACCCCGCAAGGGGAGTCAGAAACACTAGAGATGGATTCTTGGCAGGAGGATGACAGCTTCTGGTCAGTGCTTCAGCTGGAGAGTTGGCTTCCCTCGGCACTTGCTGTAGCGAGATGAGTCGTGCATGTAGGTAGACAAACAGAACCGAACCACACTGTGCTTTGCTATAGCAAGTGAAGGTATATTTATACCTTGAAGGTGTTTAGGAATGCCAGTATTGACGTAAAAGTTGGGCATATGAACGTCATGATGAACCCATAAGGAATAGATGTTCTTGCATAATAATGAGTTTCTTGGAGAAATCAATATCCAGGCTAGCGGAAGTCCCTTCTGCTTAAGAGTCTGGTTTTCCAAGAAATCGTTGTGACGTAGATGAACGGATGGAAGTAGCCATGCCTGCATTTGGGTAGCATTGGCTATGCCTAAATAAGGACTGGTTTTCAATGCCTACATAAGGGCAATGTGAATTGTACCTATATAAGGGCATGAATTGGGAAAATTCCTTCGGAATCTAAATCGACATACAACAAGAGGGCCTCATGGTAGTTTTAGTCACGTCAATCTCACTTTACCAACACTTGACAAATGGCAAGCTGCATGATGAGTGAAGATCAGTATTAACATGGCAGACAAGAGAAAAGGGACAAAATCATATTGGTTAGAGGTGCAGTGATGGGGCCTTATGGTAGTTGTAGTCTCTTCATTCTCACTTTACCAACACTTGATAAATGGTTATTGGACCATACCTGTTGGCTACATGCATTTGAGATGGACCATACTTTCAAATATTCACACATATTATAACCCTGGGTGTAGTTCATGTAGTCGCTTTGCTACGCCACGCAAAGTGCACATTTCACTAAGTCACGCTACACGTAGCTATGCAAACTACGTAGGGCGGTAGGGAAATGCTGTTCGCAATGATTGCACACTGCCGGATGCTTGTCCGCACTGTGCAATCATTACGAACGGCATCATGCACAGTGCAAGCAGTCTTTTTCTGCCACTCGAGTAGATTTGTACTTGAGCAGCAGCTTTCTCAACGCGGACTGGTAGTTTCTCATCGTGAGCTGTGCGAGCATACCCGACCACTCGCAATGAAAAACTTGACCTCTCCTATTGAGAATCTCGCCGGGAGGTTCATTTTCCACGCTCAAGATCGTCTACTTGATGTTGTGGATCGTGAATGAGGAAAAAGTCGCGCCAGGATGTTGATTTTGCTTGCTCGCGGTCGCCAACTCGACGTTGAGGACCACAAGCGAGCAAACAATGCCAACTACGCTATGCTACGCGTTTTTGCAATGTACTACATGTAATTCATGTAGTTGCGCTTGCTACTCAAACTCCTCGAGCGTAGCATAGTTTTCCACCCAGGGCTAACATATTATAGGTCCTGGATGGATATTTTGAAGGTAATGCACTTAGAGACAGCATTGCAACATGTGGCATGTCATGGACTTGGAATACATCTGTTCTTATATGCAACAGCACACATTGACACAGACAAACATCTCAGATACTGTGAGTATTGCATTTCAGGAATGTAGATAGAGAACACAGTAGCAAAAGGAGTTCAATACTCCAGGATGTTTTGGTATTCTGATATTGAAGTGTAGCTTACCAGAGTCCACTCTCCCATCTACTCCTGTCTAGCCCTCATTATGCAGGATGACAAAGACCTTCTCCTCCCTGGAAAAAATTATAATGTGGTGCTGGGACGGCCACTGCTAGTCCTCTGAGCCTCCAGGTGGTGGTTGTTGTGCCTGGTACACACCCTCAACCTGAGGTCAGTCCACTTCCTCCTAATGTCAGCATGTGTGCGCAGGGAGGTACAAACAGCATTCAGTCTATTCAATTTGTTTTTATCTCTCTGATGACGGATGATATCCAGAAACATGTGTCCAGAGATGTAGAGCACTAACCTGCACCAACTTAGGTGAAATACTCCTTCAACTAGTCAAGTAAGCATTTACATGAACTGCATTTATCATAATGCTAATGGGTGAACTGTGCTGGTGAAGCAGTGTGCTCCCACCCCTTTCTGTTTGAATAGGCTCCCTTGAGCCATTGAGCTGATGCGCTTTTGGAGATGCACCTGTGCTCCTGTGAGAGGTACTGACACTTGAAAGGATTGTGGCAGCCTGCTCAACAAGCCCAGATTAAATTATTTTTTATCTCTACTGATGACAGATTATATCCAGAAACACGTCTAGAGATTTACAGCGCTAACCTCCACCAACTTTGGTGAAGTACTCCAGCAAATATTCAAGTAAGCATTTACCATGAACTGCGTTTACCAAAATGCTGACGGGTGAACTTTGCTGGGAGGTGAAGCAGTGTGCTCCCACCCCCTTCAGCAATCAGTCTGTTGACTATCCTGTCCCACATTTCTGTTTTCAAACTGAAATGAGTATTCTGGACTAGGGAAGCAGAACACTGGTACTCTATGCTAATGACTTCATCCACCGTGACTGTTGCTTAGTGAAGGTGGTTTTTTTGCCAGGCATGATGAGGAAGATTTATGTGTGTAATGTGCTAGACAGGTGGACCACAGACCTGAGAGCATCAGTGGACACAATGCCAACTTTGCAGACCACTGTGGTCCTGGTGGGAAGAGCACTTTGGCCGCAGGCAGAATTTCAAACAGCACAACTCATAATGCGGCCGGTGGTAGATTGCCACCGCAGCAGTGTCAAAGAAGATACAAATGCAGCGTTTGGGCAATCATACAGCAAAACTCGTAATCAGACACTAAGGGCAGATTTTGGAGGTGTTTTTAAAATACTCTAGTTGAGATTTTAATACCAATGTTGTAGAGCTTTATATGAGTATATTTTTAATATGGAATTAATCATTGCCTTTTTTAAGTCAATGATAAATGTTTGGAGTGGTAGTTGTTTAGTTGGGATTTTATTTGAGTTAGTAGCTTGTTGTTTGTAGTACTTTGTTTGGACAAGGTGTGTTCACATAAGATATGTTTTTATTGTGCTCCAGAGTGGGGACAAGGTTCCCCTTCCAGTGCTGTTTCTTTGTAGCGAATCCTTGCTTAGGGATTGCACTCAATGGGTAAACCCAAAGCAGATATCTACTCCACTAGACCATCACATATTATTATTTTGGGGGGAGCAGCACCCAGGGCATGGGTAAATTATTCCCCCAAAATACAACTGCCTTTCTGGCTTCCTGTAGAATAAATAGGAGATATGTACTCCAATTCCCCCTTCCACCCCAAAATGTGCACAACAGCTTTTTTGACATGCTTAAGCTCTCCACAGGGTGCCAAATGTCCATAAAACACCGAGGAAAACAGCCTACAAACAAGGGAGTTAGGGCAGAGAACCCATGCATCTGGCTATATCGTGACCCAAAAAAGTATATTTCTTATAACACATTTCTGAACAAAGACAAAAACTCAATGAACACACAACATAAGCTAATCCCTTTTCAAAGGCCCCACATGTTAAAGCGTGCCATCCTTTGGCTAAAGCCTCATCCTCCATTGAGGCTTACTGCAACCAAAAGTAGCAGACAGCTGAGGGTGGTATATAATCAATGGGGTAAAGGGTTCATCTTTCAAAGCAGCAGGTGTGTTGGAATACAAACAGGCAGTGATTGGTTTGTGCTGCATTTATATACACAATGTCAAACTAAAGATGTTAATGTATTCACAGCAAAATAAAGCAGAGTATGTTCTTCATGCTAGTTCTACGATTTCTTGCAGGCCTCCTTATCTTGGTCAATTGTTTCCTTTGAAGGCAGAGTGTTCTTCTCCTTTGTGGAAGTGTTCTTTAACTGCTTCTGGTCGAATTTCTCGACCTCAGACATATCAGGCTTGTCAGACATTTTGGCTGATCTAGACACCCTCCGCAACAACACCGAGAAACAGCTTACAAGATTCCAAAGACAGGTCTATCGTGAACCATGAATGAGCTCAACTATCCTTCTGCCACCCTGGAGGCAAATTTGGAGGATTTACTCCCATTCTACTCCCCAGGGAGGCACAAATCCTACTAAACACCAGAATAAATAATCAGAAGAAGGAATGGGGCGCCCTGCTCAGGCATCAGACCATGACCCCACATCAATACTAGTTCAACAGTCTTTCTGCACTCTCTGAGGGCATATTTGGGCGTTTACCGAAAATGTAACCCCAGGGAGGGGCTGTAAAAACTGCTCAAAAAACCAAGAAAGAAAAGGGAAAATAATGGGGTGAGGCTGGCCCATCCTTATATAGGCCATCTGACTTTCTGCCAGTCTTTGGCTTAGAGAATCCCAATCCCCATGATAACCAAGAGGATCTTTGGAATATTTTGTTCCTAGGCTTGAAATATTGGCTGGCAGAGGAGAGATAAAGCATAATTTCTGGTCACTTGCCAAACCCATTGGCTAGTTGGACCTGGGGTAATTCGGCAAACATGGAACCCTACTATGTTCATATATTGCTGACAAGTAAATATGAGGGGAGTCGGGAAGTGTGACTTCTATATGCATCTTGAGAAGTTGCATGAGCCCTTGTTTGATCCATTTCTGTGGTGAACACTAGCCCCAGCCAGACCAGTGGAGTACTGTTTTCATTAGAGGAAATACTGGAATGCTGAATCTGGAAGCATCCCTCACAGAAATATGAGGAAATTATGTGATTTGCACTGCTCTCTTAGTAAGAACACATAGTGGGATATATGGACTTCACTCAACCCTGGGTTCCCCTTGGTGGTTAATTTTCAGAAATGTATGGAGAAAAGTTGGAATACTGGGTGGTTGGTGGTAAACATGTTGTGGATGTGGTGAATTGCTGCACAGTCCTGTTGTTTCCCCTCTCAGAAATGTGAGAAAATGTTAATATTATAACTAATGTTTAAATGTTTCAGAGCATTTTGGGTAGGAAAGCATAATGGGATCCTTGGGGTCATACCATCCTGGAGTCCCCTTGGTGCCTAGTTTTCAGAAATGTTTGGATTTAGTATGTTTCCCTGGGTGGCAACCAAGCTCAGGCCCAAATACTACAGCTACACATATAGCAAAGTGAGTGGTTTCATCTGAGAATATTTGATGTCTCCAAGCTGTGTTTTGAGATATTTCATGTTTGCAGGCACTAGGCCAAGCCACACAAGCCAGATACAATTTCTTACATGAGAAGAGTAGGGATTCTGAGTGGTAAGAATGTTGTGTATCACTACAGACTACAGAACTTGCCTCACAGGAGTGTGAGGAGTATTTGTTGATAGTATTTATAGGGAAAAAATGATTTCTTGCACAGCATTTCTTTCATTATTGACCCAAAAGCATTTTGCTATATTTTGGGTAGTTTTTCTTGTTTCCTCCAGGAGAACCCACAGGCCGTGGGTACCTTTAGATTCCCCAAAATAAGTGAAAAATAGTAGGGACATTCTGCATGGATAAATGATCTCAGAAACATGTTATGAAAGAGTAATAGCAAAGTTATCCTAACATCAGAAAAAAAACTTCTGCACCGGGAGTGGAAAAGCCTCAGCAGGTGACATGTCAAGGGTTCTCCAGAATCCTTATCCAGATAAACGCTTTCTATGTCTCCAAAGGG
Organism: Lissotriton helveticus; assembly: GCF_964261635.1. Taxonomy (NCBI): domain Eukaryota; kingdom Metazoa; phylum Chordata; class Amphibia; order Caudata; family Salamandridae; genus Lissotriton; species Lissotriton helveticus. The sequence goes on from NC_136059.1 coordinate 1,295,813,066, forward strand.
TCTGCGCTCTTACTGCTTCCATTTAACTGTTATATGTGCCCCCATTCTCAGCTGCTGGACCAACACAAGACTCCCTTCCCAATCTAGTCTGAAGATGTCCAAATCTAAATCCATGTTAAAACCTTTCATTTGTGATGTTTTTTGCATTTCTAATGTGGCCTGCGGCTTTTCGGCCATTCTTTCTTGACTGCCTCTATTGTTAGGCTACTTGTTGCACAAACACCATGTATTTTCTCTGCAGAAGGTCTTTCTGCATGAGCCAGGCTACCCTTGATAGTCAGTGATTCCTCGTGGAAAGTGTGACATGCTTCTACCTTAAGGACCACATTGTTATGCTTAATTCTTTATGATACTTACCTAATTTTATATAGCAGTAACCTCTATAATGCTAATTCCCATTTTGTGGAATATATGTAGTGGCCCAACGATACAGTAAGGTTGACGTAACTGGAGGTTCATTAGCAGAAAGAAGTTGACCTTTTTGGCTCAGATTCTTTAGTCCTACAGGTTCAAAGTTACAACTTACATCAACACTGTGGACATAGTCCATCAATCCAGTTTTCTACTGGGTAATCCTTAAATAGAGGTTGTTCTAACAAAAGTACAAAGGAAGAGAAAGCTTTCTCATTTTCTTTTCTGGTTTTTGAAATTTCGAGGTAAGGTTTGCTAGTAATGTGTGTGATGAAGAATGACCAGAGAAGGGAAGCCTTTTAGCAAAGAGGATAGTATTTTGCAAGTGTACTGTTTTGTACATGATGCTCCGAGATTCAAATGCATACAGATCAAGAGAACCAACGAAGGTTCCTAAGTGTGGCAGAGACGTAGTCCTTTTTTGTGACACAAGAAATTAGTCAGACTTCCCATCCGTAAGTGGGGTAAGAGTATGTTCAGAAGGCCTCTAAGGAAGGACAATCTGTAGATGCAGTATGCCACCATTGAAGCGTAAGCATTTGTTTTTGTAGGGCTATGTATTTGTTATGGGGTTGACACCCGAGACTGATTAAAGGGTATTCATTTTACTGTGCTGTTTGTGATAGAAACTTTGAGATTCCATTATTGTTATTCATGTATTGATGAAGGACAATGTCTTGGTTGGAAGGGACCATCCCTAGAGGAACCAAGCTATAGGTGAGCAACATTGTGCATAGGTCGGTTTCTAGAAGTAGCCCACATTTAGCAGTGGGACATGCCAAAGGAGCTAACTTTGAGATGTTCTTGTCTGTATTAAAAGAGCAAAATCTTTTGAGAAATGACTCAGGTATGCATGTGCACTTTGAAAGATTAACATAACATACCATGGGGCATATGTAGGTAGCCGTTTGCGATTCGCAAACGCCGAAATTCGGCGAATTTCGGCGTTTGCAAATCGCAAACGGCGTTTTGATATGTAGGTGCATATTAGCAAAATAAGGAATCGCAAAAATTGCGATTCCTTATTTTGCTCAAGCATTTAAGGAATCCCAATTTTGCGATTCCTTAAATGCTATGTAGGAGTCAATTAAAAATGCAATTTAGGCTTAAGGAATCGCAAAATACCACCTACTCCAAGTAGATGGTATTTTGCGATTTCCTTTAAAAATGCATTTTATTTTTAATTCAAAGTGCCATGCGGCACACTGACATGCCATTAGGGCATGTCTGTGCACCACATGTACTTACAGACACATTCCAGGGGTGCAACAGGTGTCCTTTGGACACCCTGGCACCCTTGGAATTGCGATTCTCAAATTGCGATTTTTGCATAGAAAATCGCAATTTGAGAATGTATCCCCCTTCATTCCTATGGGCCTCTTGGCCCATAGGAATGAATAGGACACTCATTCCTTAATTGCGATTCGCAATTTGCTAACAGCAATTAAGGAATATTAGGTAATTGCAAAAAAATTGCGAATTAATACCTAAATTCCATTTTGCGATTCTCAAATAGCGATTCCTTAAAAATCGCTATTTCAGAATCGCAAAATGGAGATTACCTACATATGCCCCCATATGTTAGACCTGGCATCATTGGCGTGAGTCTCCCTTCCATTTTTGATGGATTGCCTCAGCTGTTTTGATACGTTTTTGCTGGATTTATGCTTTGAGCTCTGTGCCACTGCTAATCAGTGCCACAGTGCAAATGCTCCCTATGTTAAATTAATGTACTAATTGGTTATTCCATGATTGGGTTATTTGATTTATCTGTCAGCCCCTAGTACAGTGCACCGGGTGTGCCCAGGGCTTGTAAATCAAATCCTGCTGGTGGGCTTGCAGCACTGCCACCCACAGAAGCAGCTTGTAAAGTGTGTCTCAGGCTTGCCATTGCAAGGCCTGTGTGCAGTCTAGCACTGCCATGTCGACTTGGCCAAGTGCACCCACTTGCCAGTCCCTAAACCTTCCCATTGCTTCATATTAGACACCCCTATGGTAGGGCCAAGGGCAGGGTGCATTGTAAGTGTAAGTAGGACATGCTCTGATGTGTGTAGCATGTTCTAATAGTGAATGAGAGCCATTTTCGTTTTTCACTATTGAAGGCTACCTGTTCTCATAGGCCAGAATGGGCAGTTAGATTATTACATTCTTATAATCCTAACTGACTCAGGGAACACTGTAGAAATTCAAATTTAGTATGCCTGAACTCAGAATAATAAAATACATCTTTTAGTAACGTTTATTTTAATATTCTGTGTTTGCAAATACCACTTTTAGAAAGCAGGTATTTGCTTGCCTAACCATTTGAGTCTGACTCTGCTGGGTTGTGTATTCCTTGTCTGGGTTTGTGAGTGACAGGGCTGGGGCATTCCAGGAGACAGGCTGGAGCATCCTGGTGGTGAATAGAGAGATCTGCATCTAGATGGGAGGGAGGAGTTTCACCTGGGACTGAATAGGGCTGGGCCTTCCTTCTACAATGCTGGCTCCACCCCCTGTGGGTTGTCTGATGTCTATGCCCTGCACTGTAAAAGGAGAGGAGGAGTCATGTCAACAGAGTGCTCCAGAGCTGTATCTTCCCTCCCCTGTGCTGGCTCCACCTCCTGTGGGGCGTCTGATGTCTCTGTCCTGCACAGTGAAGGGAAGAAGAGAGTCATGTAAACAAAGTGCTCAGGTACTTGTTTGGGCAGAGAACAAAGGATTTTGGGGTTTATCATTGGGACCCTGATCCCACAAAATTAGATCACTTCTGGAACAAGAAACCTTTCTGCCAAGGAGAAGAACCAAGGAAGCTGCAGGAGTTGTACTGCCCCTCTGCCAGTGTGCTGTTTGCTTGGTTGGCCTGCAGTGGTTGCCTCATTACCAAGGGAAAGGAGAAGGAACTTTGTAAGGACTTCCATCTACAGAATATTCTCCAAGGGCTTGAACTGTGCTTGCCTCCTGCTGAAGTCTCAGGGACAAAATAATTCACCTCCAGCTCCCTATTGAATTTCCTTGCTGGGAATTCTGACTCCAGTCACTTGCGTGCTGCTGGGGCTGGAAGCGCGACGCATCGAGAAGAAGCGTGTTGCCGCCGCAGCTAAAATCATCGCAACACCGGTGAAGCGAGCCTTTGTCGCATCTCCCTGAAGCGTGTGTTCATCGAAGCTGCCTGCTGTCGCATCACCGGAGAAGGGTGACGCCATCGAGAGAGACGTCATTGCATCACCGGAGAACCGTGTCGCAGGGCCTGTCGCGGCTCCAAAGTACAGAGTCGTCGCAAGGCAGCCAGGGTGTCATTGCATCGTCATCGCATCGCCGCATCAACGGCACCATCTTCTCGCATCGCAACCGATCATCGCATCGCATCAAGGCGCCATCTTGCGCACCGCAACGGGCCCGCAGGCCGAGAATCTACGTATCACCTCCGCACCGGTAAAGCTCACGACGAGTCCCTTACTCTGCGCAAGCATTGAGGAAGGACGCAACCATTCCCCCGGGTCACGGAACCAACACATCTCCCCTTTTGCAAGCCTTTTGTTCACTTTGCGTTACGCATCCAGGTACTTTGTTGAGAACTTTGTTGCATTTACCAACAACTTGAACTAAGAGACTTTAATTCTTTCAAGTAATTTTAAGTGTAGTATTGTGGATTTTTGTTGTTTGTGGTCTTATGTTTAAGTCTATATAAAGAATTCTTATTTTTATAAAACCTGTGTTGTGTCCAGCTGTAGTGTTATCACTGTATTACTCTGTATATTCAAAATGCTTAACACACTGCCTTTGAGATAAGCCTGTCTGCTCGTGCCAAGCTACCAAGGGGTGAGCAGGAGTTATTAAGGAGTGTAATCCCCTTATCCTGACTTAGAAGTAAGGGTCCCTATTTCGACAAAGGTGAATACCATTGCCAACTAGAGACCCCCATATCTAACATCATACATTTGTAAAGTGCACGTTCTCCAAGACAGGCATCTGGGAGCTGAATAACAGATGCTGATTGCTTCCGAACGGTACTCATTTTATTAACCTCAGAAGGACAAAAGTTTCAGAGGACCTGCTGGGATTTAAATCAGTGACCATGAGATAAAACACAGGCGCTGACAGTGGACACATTAATCCACTAAGGCAGCAGACATGGCCTAGACTACTATGTGGCACTGTGTACTATTTGTTTGGAAATAAGTGATGACAAATGATTAAGATTTCATTGCAAGACAGGAGGCTACCATTATGAATAACCTTTTATTGCCACTCCTGTACAGTATCACCTTTTTAAGAATTTTAACAAAGAATAATCCAGAACTGGAACATCATTAAGCAACAACGGTCTCCTTCATAGAATTCTCCTCCTCTTTTAAATGCTGCTCCTGTTGAAATAAGTACAATTTTAGATTATATTTATGAGTGTGTCTGTTGATAGGAGAAAAGGGAAATATTAAAATGTATTTAAACCGGTCTCATTTTCAGAAGCAGAGTGTGTGTGTTTGAGATAAGTAAGTATTTTCTGTAATTTAAAAGGGACTTGTTTGATGTAAGTATAAAGGAATCATAAATTATCTGAATATAAACTCTTGAGGTTTGCGTGATCAATTGATGAAGATAATTCAGTTCAAAGCAAGGCAGGGAAGCATGTTGGTTCGCGTGAATGCTTACCCATTATTTCAAATTCCAAATTGGCATGAGAGCCTGGGATGAGCCGGTGCGGTTGCATGCTAGCGAACCGCTTTGTTTTATATATAAGTGGTAGCCTGCACCAGACTCCTGTGAGAGAGAGCCGATCAAAAGTCGCGTCTGAATGAATAATCAGGCTCCCATTGGAATGCTGGGGTGAGCTTGAATGAAGAAGGTGAAGCCAATAGCGTGACTGTTGACTGCGCAATATCACGCTATTGGAAAAGAAAACAGAAAAGCATTGATTGGACCACCATTTTGGATGGGGCAGAAATACATTGAAATTATTATAAATAGGTAGAAATAAAACAGAATTAGATGATTTGTCAGGGGAAACAATTTACAATTGATCAGCTGAGCTAAGAGGTGTTAAGGATTACTGGCAGGAAACTTGAATCTATTACTTCTGAAGACAATGGTGTAGGGGTACAAAAGGGGGTGGTGATGGACGGAGCATCAGAACCAATCAAACACTCACACCCAGTCAAAAGATCTGGGTTTGATCCATCACCGTTCTTTAGCCCAGTCGGCCACCCCAGTTCAGACATGGCTATATGCAAATCAGTCTGACCCTGTGCCTCATGGGAACAGTCCAGCCCGAACTGCCAAGCCATGCCTTCCCTGGACCGGAAACAAGCTTCCGAGGACCGGTTTCTGGCATTCCAGCCGTCTTCAGCCCGGCTTGCTTGAATCCAGTGGCAAAGTGAGCAAGGGACTCACATCTGAGCATACCCTGCCACACTTATGGCGGCCAAAAGCGGTACAAAAGGGGGTGGTGATGGACGGAGCATCAGAACCAATCAAACACTCACACCCAGTCAAAAGATCTGGGTTTGATCCATCACCGTTCTTTAGCCCACTCTGCCACCCCAGTTCAGACATGGCTATATGCAAATCAGTCTGACCCTGTGCCTCATGGGAACAGTCCAGCCCGAACTGCCAAGCCATGCCTTCCCTGGAAAGGAAACAAGCTTCCGATGACCGGTGTCTGGCATTCCGGCCGTCTTCAGCCCGGCTTGCTTGAATCCAGTGGCAAAGTGAGCAAGGGACTAACGTCTGAGCATACCCTGCCACACTTATGGCGGCCAAAAGCGGTACAAAAGGGGGTGGTGATGGACGGAGCATCAGAACCAATCAAACACTCACACCCAGTCAAAAGATCTGGGTTTGATCCATCACCGTTCATTAGCCCATTCTGCCACACCAGTTCAGACATGGCTATATGCAAATCAGTCTGACCCTGTGCCTCATGGGAACAGTCCAGCCCGAACTGCCAAGCCATGCCTTCCCTGGACCGGAAACAAGCTTCCGAGGACCGGTTTCTGGCATTCCAGCCGTCTTCAGCCCTGCTTGCTTGAATCCAGTGGCAAAGTGAGCAAGGGACTCACGTCTGAGCATACCCTGCCACACTTATGGTGGCCAAAAGCAGTACAAAAGGGGGTGGTGATGGATGGAGCATCAGAACCAATCAAACACTCGCACCCAGTCAAAAGATCTGGGTTTGATCCATCACCGTTCTTTAGCCCACTCTGCCACCCCAGTTCAGACATGGCTATATGCAAATCAGTCTGACCGTGTGCCTCATGGGAACAGTCCAGCCCGACCTGCCAAGCCATGCCTTCCCTGGACCGGAAACAAGCTTCCGAGGACCGGTTTCTGGCATTCCAGCCGTCTTCAGCCTGGCTTGCTGGAATCCAGTGGCAAAGTAAGCAAGGGACTCACGTCTGAGCATACCCTGCCACACTTATGGCGGCCAAAAGCGGTACAAAAGGGGGTGGTGATGGACGGAGCATCAGAACCAATAAAACACTCACACCCAGTCAAAAGATATGGGTTTGATCCATCACCGTTCTTTAGCCCACTCTGCCACCCCAGTTCAGACATGGCTATATGCAAATCAGTCTGACCCTGTGCCTCATGGGAACAGTCCAGCCCGATCTGCCAAGCCATGCCTTCCCTGGACCGGAAACAAGCTTCAGAGGTCCGGTTTCTGGCATTCCAGCCGTCTTCAGCCAGGCTTGCTTGAATATAGTGGCAAAGTGAGCAAGGGACTCACGTCTGAGCATACCCTGCCACACATATGGCGGCCAAAAGCAGTACAAAAGAGGGTGGTGATGGATGGAGCATCAGAACCAATCAAACACTCACACCCAGTAAAAAGATCTGGGTTTGATCCATCACCGTTCTTTAGCCCACTCTGCCACCCCAGTTCAGACATGGCTATATGCAAATCAGTCTGACCCTGTGCCTCATGGGAACAGTCCAGCCCGAACTTCCAAGCCATTCCTTCCCTGGACCGGAAACAAGCTTCCGAGGACCGGTTTCTGGTATTCCAGCCGTCTTCAGCCCGGCTTGCTTGAATCCAGTGGCAAAGTGAGCAAGGTGTAGGGACATATAGGGGCAAGATGGCGGCGGTAACTCGGCTGTGTGAGCTGATGGTGCATCTCTCTCCTGGTTAATTCACCATATCTGAGACTGTTAAACCTGCTGGGATGTTGGAAAGCTGTTGTATCCCGATTTGAACTATAATTCAATGACTGTCATGCAGAGGGGTTCAACGCAAAGTGAGCAAGGGACTCACGTCTGAGCATACCCTGCCACACTTATGGCGGCCAAAAGCGGTACAAAAGGGGGTGGTGATGGACGGAGCATCACAACCAATCAAACACTTACCCCCAGTCAAAAGATCTGGGTTTGATCCATCACCGTTCTTTAGCCCACTCTGCCACCCCAGTTCAGACATTGCTATATGCAAATCAGTCTGACCTTGTGCCTCATGGGAACAGTCCAGCCCGAACTGCCAAGCCATGCCTTCCCTGGACCGGAAACAAGCTTCCGAGGACCGGTTTCTGGTATTCCAGCCGTCTTCAGCCCGGCTTGCTTGAATCCAGTGGCAAAGTGAGCAAGGGACTCACGTCTGAGCATACCCTGCCACACATATGGTGGCCAAAAGCAGTACAAAAGGGGGTGGTGATGGACGGACCATCAGAACCAATCAAACACTCACACCCAGTAAAAAGATCTGGGTTTGATCCATCACCGTTCTTTAGCCCACTCTGCCACCCCAGTTCAGACATGGCTATATGCAAATCAGTCTGACTCTGTGCCTCATGGGAACAGTCCAGCCCGAACTTCCAAGCCATGCCTGCCCTGGACCGGAAACAAGCTTCTGAGGACCGGTTTCTGGCATTCCAGCCGTCTTCAGCCCGGCTTGCTTGAATCCAGTGGCCAAGTGAGCAAGGTGTAGGGACATACAGGGGCAAGATGGCGGCGGTAACTCGGCTGTGTGAGCTGGTGGTGCATCTCTCTCCTGGTTAATTCACCATATCTGAGACTGTTAAACCTGCTGGGATGTTGGAAAGCTGTTGTATCCCAATTTGAACTATAATTCAATGACTGTCATGCTGAGGGGTTCAACGCAAAGTGAGCAAGGGACTCACGTCTGAGCATACCCTGCCACATTTATGGCGGCCAAAAGCGGTACAAAAGGGGGTGGTGATGGACGGAGCATCAGAACCAATCAAACACTTACACCCAGTCAAAAGATCTGGGTTTGATCCATCACCGTTCTTTAGCCCACTCTGCCACCCCAGTTCAGACATGGCTATATGCAAATCAGTCTGACCTTGTGCCTCATGGGAACAGTCCAGCCCGAACTGCCAAGCCATGCCTTCCCTGGACCGGAAACAAGCTTCCGAGGACCGGTTTCTGGCATTCCAGCCGTCTTCAGCCCGGCTTGCTTGAATCCAGTGGCAAAGTGAGCAAGGGACTCACGTCTGAGCATACCCTGCCACACATATGGCAGCCAAAAGCAGTACAAAAGGGGGTGGTTATGGACGGAGCATCAGAACCAATCAAACACTCACACCCAGTAAAGAGATCTGGGTTTGATCCATCACCGTTTTTTAGCCAACTCTGCCACCCCAGTTCAGATATGGCTATATGCAAATCAGTCTGACTCTGTGCCTCATGGGAACAGTCCAGCCCGAACTTCCAAGCCATGCCTTCCCTAGACCGGAAACAAGCTTCCGAGGACCGGTTTCTGGCATTCCAGCCGTCTTCAGCCCGGCTTTCTTGAATCCAGTGGCCAAGTGAGCAAGGTGTAGGGACATATAGGGGCAAGATGGCGGCGGTAACTCTGCTGTGTGAGCTGGTGGTGCATCTCTCTCCTGGTTAATTCACCATATCTGAGACTGTTAAACCTGCTGGGATGTTGGAAAGCTGTTGTATCCCGATTTGAACTATAATTCAATGACTGTCATGCTGAGGGGTTCAACGCAATTACAAAACATTCTTACCGGTAACATTTTCTGGCTCTGGTTCGGGTCATCTTCATCTTCATACTGCTGTGGGCTCTCTCGTTTTCCCCTTCCACCGAGGTGCACATCCGGAATTATGGCTCCGAAACTACCGGTGAAGAACCTCACTGCTAAGGCTCAAGTGTCGGCAGCGCGAGTAACTAGCCCTGGAAAGCACGCTAGCACAGGGAAAGAGTTGCAGGCTGCCCGCGGGGCCCGCAAGTGCAGCCAAGTACAATCAAAAAGCCGAATAACACAGTCTTGAACCCGGTAGGTGCTGCTTCCATTGCTGCGGACCCTGCGCTGACTTCCATTGCTTCTGTTGTATGTGGGGATGAGACTCTGGCTCTTCCACTCGAGCAACATCAATTTCGATCTCAGGAACATGGTGTGCTCAGCTCACGGGATTCTAATGGACCTAGTGTCACTAGTGGTACGGTGCTGGTCGGTGGCAATGGGAAAATCTGTGTAGCCCATTTTGCAGTCTCTAGCGAACTCCAGTCAATAGTTCTTTCCCAGGCAATGGAACTATGGGTGTTGTAGTTCTGCAAATTGTAGGCACTGCTACTTTTGTTCAGCATACTCTTGAAACATCTGCCCCAAGAGTTCCTACTGTAAGCATAGTGGATCAAGCGGTGTGTCCCAATAGCTCTGCTGTCAGTGAATCTATAAGGGAGCCTGAAGGGGGTGATAAATTCTATTCATTGTCAGAACATACTGGTTCATCAGAGGATGAAGGTCCAGATAGAGACTGGACAGATGATGACAGCGATCTAGGTGACTGGCGATTCAATGAAGTACTAAAGGATGACGTTTTGCCCTGAGGTCCTCGTACGGTCCGTAAAGCCATGAAAGCGAAGGATCAAGGGGCTCCTATGTTAAGTAAGGACCCGGAGTCGCTAGGATCAATGGTTTGGGATTATTCCTTCTCCACGCATTCTGGTTCGGCGGATAATGCTATAGCCTTGGGTGGAGGCACTGTGACCGATCCTCCTGAGGCTTCGCCTGGTGAGATGACACTCTCAATCATTTGCCAGACTATCAGGGCTCATCACGAAGAAACACGTCAGGAGAGTGCTCGTATGCAGGTTGCATGCCGCAGGATGCAAAATTCAATCCACAGAGTAGCTAAAACATACTCTGATATCGACGCCAGAATCGTAGAAGCTGAGGAAAGGATTTCCACTCTGGAGGATGAGCTGGCAACCCAGAAGGGTCTTACGGATTTGATCAAAGCACAAAAAGACGATATGCTCTGGAAATGGACTGATCTTAAAAATAGGGCAAGGAGGGAAAATCTGATGATACTAGGGATTCCGGAAGACAGTGAAGGGTCGGACATTAGGCAGTTCATTGTAGAACTCTTCTCCAAAGCTTTTCCAGATGTAAAGCAGTGGGACTGGCAACTTGAAGTGCAACGTGCAACGTGCGCATCGCTTCCCCTTTAAGCGAAAACAAAAGTCTGGCCAGGATGACGATAAGCCTCGGGCAATATTAATTTGCTCGAATAATTTCCCGGGTGAAGATCTATGATTTTGCTAGGCCAGACAGACAAAGGGCAGGGAAAGACTGTGAGTTTTTTGTGAGACCAGATTTCTGTCCAGCAACTGTTGAGCGGAGGTGGCAGCTCCGCCAGCTAATAGTTCCTTTTCAAATGAAGGGTGCTCAATCCTTCCTACTCTATCCTTCAAAGTTAAAAATAATTTATCAGGGCCAGACCAGATTTTTTTCTTTTAGAAGTTTAGGCGAAGGAGTTTTTGAATTCTATATAGTTTTGTTTTTTTTGTCCTATTTCCTTATTATCGCTGGGGTTTTTTCAGAGGTATCAAAGGTGAGGTATGAGCCAATTGTTAGTGCTTTTCAGTAATTTGGTTCTTTTTTTCTTTCCTGGATTACAATTGGCTCAAATCCTCAGGTGCGGGTAATTACGGGGTAAAGGATCTAGGGGAGAGTGGTGGAAACCAGCCCATTCCATCACAAGGACTACGGTCCTGTTGCCTTATAAGAGGGCTGTAGGGGGTGGGGCGGTCCTAGGGATCAGGGGTTGGGGCAGAGGTGGGGTGAAGGGGATGTGGGGGGTCACTATGGTTCTGGATCTAAGTTGTAGTCGTGGGATTGTCATCAGTAGGTTTTGTGCTATGTTAGAATTTGTGATTAAAAAGGATAATGGTCTGCAGTGGAGATCTGCCCCATTTTATGTCTAAATGGGGCAGGGCAAAGTGGGCTTAAGCTCATGGAATATATGCGGTGTAAATGATGGTAAAAACTTGCTCTGTTTGCTAAAATTGTTCTAACTATGCAATAGGACGTCTTGTATCTACAGGAGACACATATACCATGGGGGAAGCGGGAGTGTTTGAAAGTCCCTGGTTATGATCTAATTGCCTGTTCTCGACAGACATCCATGATTAGAGGGGTGCCTATTTTTCTGAAGCGAGGGGTGGATCTTTGTAAAAAAGTCAGAGAGGATAGGGTTGGCAGATGGGCTTTAGCTGAAATTGTGTTGGGTAAGAGACCATTATCCATCTGCACGATATACTGGTCAAATTTAGATGACCCTGAAGTGACAAAAGATCTAAATTTAGAATTAGCAACATGGCCACATCCAATGTTTCTTTGTGGGGATTTGAATATTAATTTGGCTGGAAATTTTAATCTTACAAGTGATCAAAAGTATTCTGGCAGGAAGCCCAGGGTCTTTAAGGCCCTCCAGACTTTAGTTCAAGAGCATGGACTGGTTGACATCTGGTTTAGGCACAATAAAGATGAAGCTGGTTACACATATTATTCTGCCCCCCATAATAAAATGGTCCGGCAGGATTATTTCTTTATGTCTGATCAGGTGGCAGAGGCGGCTTACGTTGTAGTATCCCCAAGAATTCTATCCGATCATAATCCATTGGTAGTGGAATGTCCCTGTGCTCGGCTTGCTAAAGCTCGTAGGACATGGACATTCGAAAGAAAACTATTGATGGTTCAATGTTATCTGGATCATATGAGAAAGTGGATAATTGAATTTTGAAATATTAATAGAAGAATTGCCTCTGACGGTATAGTTTGGGACACACTTAAGGCTGCAGTGCGGGGGAGACCAAGAGCTTTGCAGCTTTTCACTGGAAGTCTGTTCAAGAGCTGATTAAGTGCCGTGTGGAGGAGTTGCAGTTGGCAGCGATGGAATCAACACGCTGTCAGGATTTGGGTTTCCTTGCGCCTACCTGGGCTTTTGAACTACGTTTCCCATGATCCTTCATACCCGGAAGGTACATAGGGACATCCCGCGCTGTAGCGGATGCGCGTAATTCTGTTTGTTTCCTGTTTCGTTTGGCTGTAGGTCCGGAGCCGAGGATCTCGTGTTTCTTCCTTGAGGGCTACCAACTTGTTTCCCACTGTTGGAATATGAGTCCTGGGTTGTAGCGGTGGTGAGTGTAAACGTACCGCATTTCCCCTTCCTTCACAGAACGTTGTGTGTCGGCCGACCACACGTTACCGTGTTCCTGATTGCCTTCATTTCAGTCTCGGGGCTCCGAGATATTTCCGCGCTGCTGCGCCTGATAAGTGCTAATTCCAGATATTGGATTACCGGCGGGCTAGCCATTCTGGATTGATATCGTACTGATGTCTGTATTGCGGAACATAGTGGTGCCACTACATGTTACCGTGGTGTTTAGTGCTGTCTACTAGAAGCGGAGCGCAGTGTGTCTCGGCCACGCGCTACCGGTTATGATTAATCATTCGGCGTTTTGTAGCGGAGCAAGGTGTGTTGGCTAACCACTTGCTGCTGTGAATCCTGGATTGTACTTTGCTTCAAATCTCCTGACTTGTAGGGTGATACCACTGCATTCTACTATTTCTTTAGTTTCTTTCAGGAAGTGCATTCTTTTCCTTGTACTAGAACCATCATCTGGATAAGGCTTACTAATATTCCAGGTGTCAGGAACATTGTTTCAGTCCATAACCGTGATTGGAGCATTCGGCAACTTGGCTGTGTTTTCAGGAATCCTATCCTTCCCTTCTTCGTTTATTCTGCTGGGTGTTAATTGACTCTGAGTACCAGGTGTGTTGGTGTGCCAGCATTCACTTCCATCTTAGCGAGAATTGATGAGAGTAGCCATCTTGATTGTATGAAATGTATAACAGTGTGTTTATTTTTTGTATTGTTTCAGAGCCTTTGTCCCAGCAGTCCCCTCCCCGTTCCTGATATCCCTCGCCTAATGGTTCCAGTACCCTGTGTTATACTTTCAGGGTGCTGGTAACGTTGGGAGGTGGACCCCCTTTAGCAACGACCGGATCCTGTGGAACGTAATCTTGACACACGCAATATCAAAGATGGCCTCAACATAGATCAGAGTCAGCAGACTGTGGCCATAATTAAGTACAAATTACTGGAATTCTTTGGTCAGTATTTGGCTTCTAAGTATCTGCGATACCGTACAATGATGTACGAATTTGGGGAAAATTCGGGTAGAATTCTTGCCAAAAGACTCCAACAGAAAAGTTTGTCAAGCCAAATTAATAGAATTCAGGATCAGCAGGGCTACAATCAGGACATGCAGGAGGGAGTCATGGATGTCTTTCAGGAGTTTTACACCCTGCTCTATATGGAAGATTGTTCTAGACTCCAGACTGAGTCTCTGGTTGAGGGTTATCTTCAGGATATGGATACTTTTAAAGTCACAACTGGATGGAATGAGGTTCTCTCTGCCGCAAATTACGTGGGAGGAGGTTATGTTGGCAATAAATTCTCTGGCTAATGGAAAGGCGGCGGGCCCTGATGCCATTCCTTCAGAATTTTTTTTATAGGGTATTTTGTATAGAGATCAGCCAGGATAAGCTATCAGTTTTCAGGGCAGCACAGGAAGGGGGGGTCATTCTGGATTCGTGGCAGAAAACTATTATTGTTATTTTCAAGAAAAAAAGATAAGCCCGAGCTAAGCCACTAATCCTATCGACCAATTTCTCTTAATAATACCAATGGCAAAATATACTCAAAAATTCTATCCTCCAGACTTGCACAGGTTATTACCCCGCTAGTTTCTCTGCACCAGCATGGGTTTATCCCGGGCAGGGATATTGCCGACCATATTCGCCGGGTCATTGCCTTATTGGACTGGGCTCAGGCTAGAGGCTCCTCCCTAGGTGTGATCGTGTTGGATGCCAAGAAGGCGTTCAACAGGGTCTCCTGGGGGTTTTTATGGACAGTGCTTCGCTGGAAGGGCTTTAGCACCGAGTTTGTTCAGACTGTTCAGGCACTGTATATCTCTCCAGCAGCAACACTTCGCATTTCTGGTCGAGAGTAGCCATCTTGATTGTATGCAATGTATAACAGTGTGTTTGTTTTTTGTATCGTTTCAGAGCCTTTGTCCCAGCAGTCCCCTCCCCGTTCCAGATATCCCTCACCTAATGGTTCCAGTTCCCTGTGTTATACTTTCAGGGTGCTGGTAACGTTGGGAGGTGGACCCTCTTTAGCAACGACCGGATCCTGTGGAACGTAATCTTGACAGAATTACGCGCCCACGAATTGTGTTCCACCCGATCCGGTGGTTCTGGGAAACATGGCCACCATGGAGGATGTGCTTCAAGCACTGGTCCTAGTACAGCAGGAATTGATAGCCTCTAAGTCGGAGGCGGCTGCGTTGCGCGAAAAGGTGGACAAGTTAGCCAGAAACCCTTTCGATGATACAGCAGCTGCTCCTCCTATTCAGGTTACAGTACCCCCTCCCATTCCGCTGGCCAACCCAGAGAGGTATTCTGGCGACCCTACTAAAACACAGGTTTTTCTAACACAAGTGTTGATGCATTTTTCTTGTAAACCTTCCTCGTTCCCTTCTAATCACTCCCGTGTCGCTTTAGCAAATTCATATTTAAGCGGTGATGCGGCCAATTGGGCAGTACCTCTGGTGCGGAATGACGATGCCATATTGTCCAATTGGACGGCATTCCGTGCTGAGTTTGAGAAGGTGTTCGATAGGAGGGCCACCACTTTTAGCACCGACAGGGAGTTGTTAGAGCTAAAACAAGGTAGACAGGATCTGGTGTCATATCTTACCACTTTTAATAGGCTGGTGGCGGAGACGGCATGGCCAGAAGAGAAGAGAATGTCCATTTACTTTCAAGGACTACGTGAGGGCTTAAAGGACATCATTGATCAGATAGATCCCCAGCCACGTACGTGTTCTGACATGATCAGTCTGTCCCTAATATTAGACGGAAGGCTCACAGACAGAGGGGGTGAGAGACGCAGAGCAGAGAGAGGATATTATCGATCAGAGTATACCCCTCGTAAGTTTAGTCAACCTACGGACACAGGCAGTGAACCCATGGAAATAGGAGCCGTGAGGGCCCCGTTGTCTCGAGCAGAGAGAAAAAGCCGTAGAGCCTTAGGCTTATGCATGTATTGCGGGAAGAAAGGCCACTACGTTAAAGAATGTCCCACGAAACCTAAGACTTCGGTGACGTGGTCAAGAAACAAGAAAGCCACTGTGTCCTCGATAACTACGGAGGATATGGCCCCTGAGCAGAGGGAAGATAAGAACTGGAAACTCCCATCTCTCACCGCTTTGGTGTTACAGGAACACGAATCCCACATAGTGCTCACCATGTCTTTAGAAAGTCAGGCTCGGGTTCCCCAGGTAATGGTAATGGTTGACTCAGGGGCTACGGGAAATTTTGTGGATAGCGGTTTAGTAACTTCGTTGGCATTAAGCAGGATACGGAGAGCCAGTCCTGAAGAAGTATGGGCTGTGGATGGCAAACCGCTAAAATTAGGTCTCATAACAGAAAGGACAGACGAACTGGTGTTGTCCTTATCTGTCCCCGGGGGGGTACATAGAGAGGCGATAAGTCTTAACATAATAGAGGCCCCGCAATATGAAATCATCCTGGGTATGCCGTGGCTGAGTCACCACAATCCTTCAGTAGATTGGAGGGGAAAGACCCTAAGGTTCGAGGATCAGAGTTGTAGGGCCCATATCGTATCCGAACAAGCCCCTCATGTAGTAGCCTTGGTGTATTCACATTGCCTGGCTACTGCGGCGGAAAAGGTGGTGGTTTTGCCCCCATGCTATCAGGAGTTTCAGGATGTATTCAGCGAAGCAATGGCCGAACAGCTACCTCCACATAGGGAATACGATTGCCGAATTGATTTAGTGGAGGGTGCTGAAATCCCCACCTGTAGGGTGTATGCACTATCTGTCCCTGAGACAAAGCATCTGAAGGAATACCTTGAGCACTATGTAAGAATAGGGTTTATCAGGCCTTCCCGCTCGCCTTCTGCTTCTTCCTTGTTTTTTATTTCAAAGGCGAATGGTGATCTACGGGCTTGCGTAGACTACCGCAAGCTCAATAAAGTCACCATTCGAAACAGATATCCATTACCCCTCATTTCTGTCCTATTGGATCAGGTTCGTAGGGCCAAGATATATACCAGGCTTGACCTCAGAGGGGCATACCATTTGGTTTGTGTCAGGGCAGGGGATGAATGGATGACCGCATTTAAGACCCATTATGGCTTATATGAATACCTGGTCATGCCATTTGGGCTGTGCAACGCCCCTGCCGCTTTTCAGTTTTTTCTGAACGAAGTATTGAGAGAGTACATGGATGTCTGTGTGGTTGTCTATTATTGATGACATTCTGATTTACTCTGATGAGGTTGACACACACACATCGCAGGTCACCATGGTGCTCCAGAAATTGAGAGAACATAATTTGTACTGCAAGTTAAGCAAATGTGAGTTTGGTGTGGATTCTGTTGAATTCCTGGGGGTTATGTTACATCCAGAAGGACTACGCATGTCTGACCGCAAAGTCTTAGCGGTCCAAGAATGGCCTACTCCTAAGCCGGTAAAGGAGGTACAGAGCTTCTTGGGCTTTGCTAACTACTACAGGCGGTTTATTGTGGGGTTCTCACAGATGGCAGTTCCCTTGACACGTTTGCTTAGGAAGGGAGTGAAATTCTGTTGGTCACAGGAGTCGGAACAGGCATTTGGGTGTTTGAAAAAGGCGTTCACCTCAGCCCCAGTGTTATCCCATCCCAAAACAGAATTGCCTTTCATAGTAGAAGCGGATGCCTCAGATGAGGCCCTCTGGGCTATCCTTTCACAAAGAGACCCCGAGACCGGACAATTGCATCCGGTGGCCTACCTCTCCAGTATATTGATCCCGGCAGAAAAGAATTACACCATCTCTGAAAAAGAACTCTTAGCAGTAAAGAGGGCCTTCCAGGAATGGAGACATTACCTTTGGGGTGCTGAACACCCGGTGACGGTATATTCAGATCACCGAAATCTTCAATACATGCAAACTGCCAGACATCTATCTCAACGCCAGATGAGATGGATGCTGTTTTTTGCAGAATTCAACTTTGTCATCACGTTCAGACCAGGTAGTGAGAACAGAAAAGCTGATGCACTGTCCAGACAAGAGGAAGGTGATTCCGCAACTGTTCCAACATTGGAATCCATAATAGAGCCAGCGAAGGTGATCTGTGTACTTAGTGCGGAAATGTTCTTGAGTAAGATACGGAACGCTAAAACTCCTCCACCTTGGGATTCATGGGCGGCAAGAGACAGTCATCGATCCATGAAACAGGGATTGCCTTTTGTTAACTCTCGGTTGTTCTTGCCATTCCTTGCTGTACAACAAGAGGCTTTTCGGTGGTGTCATGAGGCTCCTCTGGCAGGTCATCCTGGTGTGCTCAAGACAATACATTTGGTACAGAGACACTTTTGGTGGTCGACATTGAGAAGAGATGTTACCTTATGGGTAGCTCGGTGTGATGTTTGTGCGTGATCAAAGACCGATAGCGGAAAGTAGAGAGGCAAACTGATACCTATGCCTACGCCCAGAAGACCTTGGCAAACGATAAGTTTAGACTTCGTAACGGGGTTGCCGTCTGATCAGGGCAAGTCAGCGATTCTGGTAGTAGTGGACAGTCTAACCAAACTGGGACACTTCATACCTTGTATCAATCTTCCTACTGCTGGTCAAACGGCACAACTGCTTCTCACGGAAGTGATCCGTTTGCACGGTGTACCTGAGGTCATTGTTTCAGACAGGGGCCCACAATTTGTCGCCAGATTCTGGAAATATTAGTGTACTGCTTTACACATCAAATCCTCATTGTCCACAAGTTTTCACCCTCAGACTGATGGGCAAACGGAGAGGTTAAACCAGACTCTAAAGAAATATCTCCGTTGTTACGCCACCGCAGCACATGACTCATGGGTGTCGCTATTGTGGATGGCGGAATTGGCATACAACAACGCATGGCATTGCTCCGCAGGAGTGTCCCCATTTATGCCACATATGGAATAGACGCCAGCATACTCCCTGTTGCAATCCCTGAAATTGTCTCCGCTCAGCCCTCGGTGTATAGCAGAGTGAGAAAACTGCACTCTGTACAGAAACAGCTAATCAGACACTTGAACAAGGCGAAGGTGGAATACAAACGTTGGGCCGATGTTCATCGCAGGGAAGGCCCTGACTATCAGGTGGGGGACAAAGTATGGCTCTCTACCAAGAATATAGGATTCAAACTGCGAAGTGTGTTTCATCCCCGTTTCATTGGTCCGTATGTTATCCTTAAGAAGATCAACCCTGTGGCTTTCAAGTTGAAACTGCCTGCAAGGATGTGAATCCACCCTGTTTTCCATAGCAGCCTTCTGAAACCTGCTTTATCAAGTATCAGGAGGGCAGCTCCTCCGGTGCTGGTCGACAGTGAGGAGGAGGACGAGGTGCGACGTATTCGTGACTCTAAGTGGAAACGTGGAGTCCTGTGGTATCTGATTGCATGGAAAGGGTATTCGGCTGAGGACGATACATGGGAGCCGCATCACAATGTACATGCGCCTGCAGCAGTACGTCGCTTTCATGCCAGGTTCCCGGGTAAGCCTGGCCCTAGGAGGCGCTAGGAGGAGGACGTACTGTCAGGATTTGGGTTTCCTTGCGCCTACCTGGGCTTTTGAACTACGTTTCCCATGATCCTTCATACCCGGAAGGTACATAGGGACATCCCGCGCAGTAGCGGATGCGCGTAATTCTGTTTGTTTCCTGTTTCGTTTGGCTGTAGGTCCGGAGCCAAGGATCTCGTGTTTTTTCCTTGAGGGCTTCCGACTTGTTTCCCACTGTTGGATTACGAGTCCTGGGTTGCAGCGGTGGTGAGTGTAAACGTACCGCATTTCCCCTTCCTTCACGGAACGTTGTGTGTCGGCCGACCACACATTACCGTGTTCCTGCTTGCCTTCATTTCAGTCTTGGGGCTCCGAGATATTTCCGCGCGGCTGCGCCTGATAATTGCTAATTCCAGATATTGGATTACCGGCGGTCTAGCCATTCTGGATTGATATCGTACTGATGTCTGTATTGCGGAACATAGTGGTGCCACTACATGTTACCGTGGTGTTTAGTGCTGTCTACTAGAAGCGGAGCGCAGTGTGTCTCGGCCACGCGCTACCGGTTATGATTAATCATTCCGCGTTTTGTAGCGGAGCAAGGTGTGTTGGCTAACCACTTGCTGCCGTGAATCCTGGATTGTACTTTGCTTCAAATCTCCTGACTTGTCGGGTGATACCACTGCATTCTACTATTTCTTTAGTTTCTTTCAGGAAGTGCATTCTTTTCCTTGTACTAGAACCATCATCTGGATATGGCTTACTAATATTCCAGGTGTCAGGAACATTGTTTCAGTCCATAACCGTGATTGGAGCATTCGGCAACTTGGCTGTGTTTTCAGGAATCCTATCCTTCCCTTCTTCGTTTATTCTGCTGGGTGTTAATTGACTCTGAGTACCAGGTGTGTTGGTGTGCCAGCATTCACTTCCATCTTAGCGAGAATTGATGAGAGTAGCCATCTTGATTGTATGAAATGTATAACAGTGTGTTTATTTTTTATATTGTTTCAGAGCCTTTGTCCCAGCAGTCCCCTCCCCGTTCCTGATATCCCTCGCCTAATGGTTCCAGTACCCTGTGTTATACTTTCAGGGTGCTGGTAACGTTGGGAGGTGGACCCCCTTTAGCAACGACCGGATCCTGTGGAACGTAATCTTGACACACGCAATATCAAAGATGGCCTCAACATAGATCAGAGTCAGCAGACTGTGGCCATAATTAAGTACAAATTACTGGAATTCTTTGGTCAGTATTTGGCTTCTAAGTCTCTGCGATACCGCACAATGATGTACGAATTTGGGGAAAATTCGGGTAGAATTCTTGCCAAAAGACTCCAACAGAAAAGTTTGTCAAGCCAAATGATTAGAATTCAGGATCAGCAGGGCTACAATCAGGACATGCAGGAGGGAGTCATGGATGTCTTTCAGGAGTTTTACACCCTGCTCTATATGGAAGATTGTTCTAGACTCCAGACTGAGTCTCTGGTTGAGGGTTATCTCAGGATATGGATACTTTTAAAGTCACAACTGGATGGAATGAGGTTCTCTCTGCCGCAAATTACGTGGGAGGAGGTTATGTTGGCAATAAATTCTCTGGCTAATGGAAAGGCGGCGGGCCCTGATGCCATTCCCTCAGAATTTTTTTTATAGGGTATTTTGTATAGAGATCAGCCAGGATAAGCTATCAGTTTTCAGGGCAGCACAGGAAGGGGGGTCATTCTGGATTCGTGGCAGAAAACTATTATTGTTATTTTCAAGAAAAAAAGATAAGCCCGAGCTAAGCCACTAATCCTATCGACCAATTTCTCTTAATAATACCAATGGCAAAATATACTCAAAAATTCTATCCTCCAGACTTGCACAGGTTATTACCCCGCTAGTTTCTCTGCACCAGCATGGGTTTATCCCGGGCAGGGATATTGCCGACCATATTCGCCGGGTCATTGCCTTATTGGACTGGGCTCAGGCTAAAGGCTCCTCCCTAGGTGTGATCGTGTTGGATGCCAAGAAGGCGTTCAACAGGGTCTCCAGGGGTTTTTTATGGACAATGCTTCGCTGGAAGGGCTTTAGCACCGAGTTTGTTTCAGACTGTTCAGGCACTGTATATCTCTCCAGCAGCAACACTTCGCATTTCTGGTCGAGAGTCAGGGCCTTTTAACATCAGTAGGGGCACCAGGCATGGGTGTCCCTGCTCGCCCCTGCTCTTTGTTCTGTGCATTGATCCTTTTCTCTGTAAGATCGAAGGGAATGTGGATATCTTGCCAATTAGGATCAATGGCACAGAGAATAAGACGCTAGCCTATGCGGATGACATAGTGGTATTATCCAGTGATGATGGTCTTGCCTTTGCAGCCTTGAAGACTCTTGCCGAAAAGTATGGCTTGCTATCGGGATAAAAGGTGATTGTATTAAAAACGCAGGTTATTCAATCAACTGCTATGTGTTCTTCCGATGTCCCTGTCGTTACGGAAGCAACATTTCTAGGGGTTAAAACCACTGCCTCTGTATCAAATATACCCGATCTGAATGTCCTTCCAGTGGTTAAATCCGTCAATGCCAAGTTGGAAAGATTAGACCATTTGCATCTTTCTTTACATGGGCTCGGTAAAGTAATGTACTCAAAATGCTGGTACTTCCAAAAATGTTGTATTTATTTAGAACTTTCCCACTAGAATCTCACAAGTGAGTTTGGTCAGGGCTGAAAGGATCTGCCAAAGGTTTCTTTGGAGGTATCGTTGCTCATGCAGGGCAGCCAAGTGGATGTGTCTTCCTAGGGATTGTGGTGGTTGGGCAGTTCCTAATCTTTTATTATATTATTAGTGTTCCATGTTGCAACACTTTGGGATACCGTTGTTGGGAGATAGGGCAGAGGTTCCGGTATCTAATAGACCCACTATTTATGAGATAGGCTTGAGAGAGGCCGCTAAGGGTGTTTTAACCCGAACCCTTGAGCCAAGCTATTTCAAGAAAACAAGATTCAAAGTCATTGCTGCATTGTTTTCAGTTTTGCGGAAAGTTCAACACAAATGGGCAATTCCGAACATTAATCTCTACACGCCTTTTACAGCTGTCAGAGTGTTACCTCCTATCTTACAGGATCAGGTCATCTTCAGACGGCAGCTACTTGGGTTGAAGGATATAGGCGCTTTAGGTCTTGATGGACAAATGGCCTCTTTTTCCAAATTAGAGAATAATTTTCATCTAAATACCCACGAGTTCTTTAAATATCTTCAGATTAGAAGTTTTATTGAGAAACACCTACATGACACCCCAACAATGTTCGTCAAGGTTACTGTCATCGAATTAGTCCAAAGGAGGGCTAGAATAGGTATAATCTATCAATATCTGTTATCTGATCTTCCGGATGATCTTGATGTACAGAACCTTAAGTGGGAGGGGGAACTTGGGAAGACTGGGGTGGATATAAGGCCCACACTTGAATTAGCAAGTTATGTCTTAGTCTCCGGTAGTCTATGGACTCAAAGCTATATGGCAATGTTTGACCTATACTATACACCAGCAAAAATCGCAAAGTGGGGGGTCGGAAGAGAGATTGTTGTGCTAGGTGTGGTTTTCAAGCAGCTGATGCCATACATATGTTTTATTTGTGTCCAAATTTAAGTGGATTTCTTTATAAAGTGGAGTGTTTCATAAAATCGACGCTTAATATCCCACTCACTATTTCTCCGGAGATAGTTATAATGGGGTGTGAAGGCACGAGGATGGTTGAAAGAACTAGATGTGTCTCTGCTTTTTTGTTTGTAGTAATGTCTTTGATTCGGTTCTGTATCACCTCCCAATGGCTAAGTCCTGAAACACCCAATTTCTTTAATTGGAGAGCTTGGATGCTCACTGTGTATAATTTGGAGTCTTCCGTGTTTCTATTGAGGAGGAGGAGACGTGAGTTAGCCCTTAAGATCTGGGCCCCAGTAATCGAAGGGCTAAAGCATTGATCTCTTATTACGGAAAAGGCCCAAACTTAAATTCTATGTATAATGCTGTTTTCTCTTTTATATAGCTCCCTTGTTCCGTTGTCTTTATTCTGCCTATTAGGATGTGATTTTTTCTGTATTCTCCGCTGTGTTTCCTATGTATCATGCTTTTTTTTCATATGTCTTTGGTTTTGCATATCTCTGTAAATACTGCTTGCCACGACTGGTTTTGATTTTCAAATCAAGAAAATGACCTGTACTGTTTTAAACTGAAAATTAATTAAAAAATCTGTTAAAAAAAATAAATGAAGACAATGGTGTAAATCAACAGATGGTTGAAGGGAGAATAAGTAGGGAAAGCTTGAGGAATTTGATACACAGTGAAATGAAAACTTCTATAAGGAAAGTACTAGAAAATGTAATGGATAGGAAAAGGAAGGAAGTTAGGTCTGAGGGAGATTAGTGGTCCTTTTCTGAAGTGGGGAAGGCAGAAAAGAGAGTAAACCAGCTAAAAAAGCTAGGAAAACTAAACATTAAATAAAAAATGCAAGGATAGATTTAACTCTATACCAAGAGTTGGGTTCTGTGGCTGCACACAGAGCAAGGGTGTCCGTAGCGGCAGACAAAATATTTCCAAAGAGGAATCTGCAATAGATATTGATGTTAAAGTCAGGCAGAGTGGTGATAGATTGTATGATGAATATATGTTTGATGTAGATCAAGACAATAATTTGAATGATGATCAAAAGAATGATGATGCTTCAACAGCAAAAACTGTTAATATGGATCCATTAGGGGAGGAAATGTTTTGTCCAAATGAGTTAAGGTAAACAAGAAGTATAGATTAGTGGCCTCTGGATCATGTTGGTGAATTTATAAAAGAAAGGATATGAAAACCTCTGGAACTAGAGATAAGAAACATATTAAGAGCTGAGTGCTCAAGTCCATCGATTGATAACAAGGTGTCTTTCACACCAAATCTTGATTCAGATATGATTTCTTACTTATTTAAAATGAGAATGGACCCACTCAATATTTTCTGGAAAGGTCATTGAAGCAATGTCAAGAAATATTGTTGGACATACTAGGACAATTAGCAAATATAGTGGATATGGCTGAAGAAGCTTATATTAATGGCGAACAGGTTGATGTTCAGGGTTTGCGAGGTTGGAGCCAAAGGGCAATGGTTTTATTGGGTAATGTCAACTCAGGGTTGTTGCCAGAATGGAGAAAATATGTGTTAATGAAAACAAATCCGAAATCAGGAGACATGGCAAACAAGGAAACCAGTTAGGAGGCAAAAGGTTTACTGTTTTGTGAAGGCTTAGTGAAGAGTCTGGACAAGCATGTGCCCATGTTTACTGATCTAGAGAAAGGACAAACAAAGATGAGGAAGGTTTTCAGAGGTGTTTTTGGTAGGGCCAGCAGACGGGGACCGTATGCTGGCTGGGGGTTTCAGAGGTCCCACTATAACTATGTATACGGAGGAACAGGAGGAGATATCCAATGGTCCTCAGTTTTCTTCCCACAAAGAGGTACATTTATCAGAGGAAGAGGAAGTTGAGGAAGGAGTCAATCGGCTTCAGGATCATGAGGTGAGTATGCAGATAACTTTTGCTTCTACCCGAAAAAAAAGTCAGAGGACATTTGATACTATTTCAAAAGGAATGGAAAAGATAGCAAAAAACCCATAGGTTTTAAAAGTGATACAGGGATTAGAAACAGACTTTGTACGGCGAATATTTCAGGTAATGGAATCAAAAGTATTAATTTTATCCCAGGAACATGTGAGGAATGCAGATTTAGAAGTAAAGGGAATGTTGCAAAAGGGGGTCATTTGTATGATAGAGAATCACATGACGGCTTTTATAAGCTCTTTGTTTTTAGTGGAGAAAAATTACAAAGGATGGAGACCAGTAATAAACTTGAAAAGTTTAAATCGGTTGTCAGTTTACAGACATTTCAGGATGGAAGGGATCTGTCTTTTAAGGGACATGTTACAGTCAAATGACTTGTTTTTGATGTTAGATTTGTAAGATGCTTACTTCACTATCACAATGAAGAAGGAGAGTCAGAAATGTCTACAGTTCAGATGGAAGAACCAGTTATATCAGCACCGCCATCACACCCCATCTTCGGAAAGCCCACAACATTTCCTTTGAGACAGCAACCATCCTGAAGAGCTGGAAGCACGCCGAGATCAACGCCTTACTAAAGAAACACAAAGCAGACCCCTAGGACCTCAAGAACTTCCGACCCATCTCCCTGCTCCCGTTCCCGGCAAAGGTCATCGAGAAAACTGTTAACAAACACCTGACCTGCTGCCTTGAGGAGAACAGCATCCTAGACCCGTCACAGTCCGGCTTCCGCAGCAACCACAGCACCAAAACTACCCTCATCTCCGCCATCGATGACATCAGGGCCCTGCTAGATAACGGAGAAACCGCTGCCCTCATCCTCCTGGACCTGTCATCTGCCTTCGACACGGTGTGCCACCGCACACTACGCACACACCTCCACAACACCGCCATTCAAGAGAAAGCCCTGGACTGGACCACCTCCTTCCTCTCCAGCAGAACCCAGAGCGTCCACCTCCTCCCCCTTCCGCTCCAAAGCCACCAAGATCATCTGCGGCATACCCCAGGGCTCATCTCTCAGCCCAACGCTGTTTAAAGTCTACATGGCACCACTCGCTCATGTCGCCCGACTGCATGACCTCAACATCATCTCCTACACCAATGACACCCAGTTGATCATCTCCCTCACCAAGGACCCCCACACTGCCAAAACCAACCTCCATGAAGGAATGAAAGCCATCGCAGAGTGGATGAAGAACAGCCGACTGAAGCTGAACTCAGACAAGACGGAGGTCCTCATCCTCGGCTCCACCTCCTCGGCCTGGGATGACTCCTGGTGGCCGACCGTACTGGGAACAGCTTCAACGCCCACTGCCCAAGCGCGCAACATAGGGGTCATCCTCGACTCCACCCTCTCCATGACAAAGCAGGTCAACTGAGTCTCTTCCTACTGCTTCAACACCCTCCACATGCTCCGCAAGATCTACAAATGGATCCCCACCGTAACGAGAAGAATGGTCACCCAGGCCCCCGTCAGCAGCAGGTTGGACTACAGAAACGCCCTCTACGCAGGAGCCATGGCCAAACTCCTGAAACGACTTCAACGCATCCAGAACGCCTCTGCACACCTGATCCTCGACATCCCTCGCAGCAGCCACATCCCACCCCACCTGAGAAACCTGCACTGGCTTCCCATCAACAGGAGGATATCCTTCAAGCTCTTTACCCACACACACACAGCACTCCACAACACAGGACCAGCGTACCTCAACAGAAGACTCAGCTACTACACCCCCACCCGCCAGCTTCGCTCCACCGACCTCGCCACAGTCCCCCACATCTGAGAGCAACCTCCTGTGGCAGATCATTCTCCCACCTCGCCGCCAAGACCTGGAAAACCCTCCCCATCCACCTACGGCAAACCCAAGACCTGCTGACCTTCAGAAGACTCTTCAAGACCTGGCGTTTTGAGCAGTAGCAGCATTCCCCCCCAGCGCCTTGAACCCCCCACGGGTAAGTAGTGCACCTTACAAATGATATGATTGATTGATTGATCAATGTATGTGTCTCTGGTTTGGTCTGTCTTCGGTGCCATGGTGCTCCACAAAGTTGATGCATGTAGTGGTAGCTTATTTGAGAGATCGGGGATTCCGCATGATTATGTATTTGGATGACATTTTACTTATGTCTCAGGATGCAGTGGAATTGGCTTCACAACTCAAAACAATAGATATTCTGCAAAGTTTAGGATTCTTGATAAACCGAAAGAAATTGATTCTAGTACCATCTCAAAATGTGGAGATTTTAGGATTCAGGGTAGGCACGATTGGAGAAGTTTCAAGGTTACTAGAAAAGAAAGTTAGGATGACAAAGAAAGAGGTTCAAAGAGCTTTGTGGAAGGTGTCTATGACTTTGAGAGATTAAGCAAGGATTCTAGGGTTGTTTTCTTCCTCGATCCAGGCTGTATTTCCAGGACCTTTGTATTATCGTGCCTTACAGAAAGTGAAGGTAGGTGCATTGATATTAGGGTTTATGGTATGGAGACAGAGTGAGGTTAAGTTAGGAAGCAAGAGCTGAATTGAATTGGTGGTTGCACAATTTGGAAGCATGGAATGAAGGGCGATTTTTGGATGTATTCCAGATTTTCTTCTAGAGATGGATGCCAGTCTATTAGGATGGGGAGCACGATTAGGTATTCTGGAGACAGGTGGTGCTTGGTCAGGACTAGAGAAGGATCTTCGTATAGATTGTCTGGAACTGACTGCAGGGTTGTTTGTCTTGAGGAGTTTTAGGGAGGAATCTCAGGGATAGACAGCTTTGATGAAAATGGACAATATTTCAGAAGTAGCTAATATAAACCGGTTAGGGGGTTGCTGATTGAAGAGAATTTCGAATGAAGTGGAGGAGTTGTGGATGTTCTGTTTGGAACCTAGGATTTCATTAAGTGTGGAGTATCTTCCAGGAGTAGGGAATGATGTGTCAGATTGGAATTCAAGACATGTGGAGGTTTACAGTGATTGGATGCTGGGTAGAGAGTATTTCAAGAAGATAGAACGGATTTTTGGCCCATTGGAGGTGGACCTGTTTGCAAACAGATTGACTTGTATTACTGTTGATTACCAGTTCCAGAAGCTGCAGGGATAGACACATTTCAGAAAAATTGGTCTGAGATGAAAGCTTACTCTTTCCCTCCATTTGCAATGATCCAGAGGGTACTTCTGAAGGTAAGGAGGGAAGGATATCAGTCGGTATTGGTAACACCTTTTTGGGTATCTCTATCCATGGTTTCTAGAGGTGTTGGAATTGGCAAGCGAGATCACTTAGTTGAACAAGCAGAGAAATACTTGTTAATACATGAGGAAGGTGAAAATCGTCCTTTGGTTCAGAATGGAATGTTGAACCTTCTTGTTTGGAGAGTGTCAGGTAATCTGGAGCATTTAAGTGCCTTTCACAAGGGGCTGCAGAGTTACTCAAGGAATTTTGGGCACCAGGAACTTGGAAAAGATATAAAGAAGTGCAGAAGGTTTGGGTTCGTTGGTGCTTAGAAAAGAATATGGATCCAATGGAGGCGCCTGTAGCGGAGTTGTTAATTTTATAGTGGAGCAATGTGTGAAGGGATTAAGCTGTAGAACTATAAATTTGTATAGATCAGAAATCTAAGCAGGATAGTAGGTAGCAATGTTTTAATTTGAAGAATATTAGAGATTGTGAGACTGAGGAGACGACTTAGAGCATGGCATGACGAGTTGTGGGATAATAATTTGGCTTTAAAATTGTTTCTTGGTTGGCTAATTAAATAAATATTTGAACAATTAGAATCTTTCTGTGAAGCTAGCAACACTTTTGAGTCTGATATCACGTAGAAGACTACCAGATGTGAAATATCTAGAGGTAAGCAATAGGAAGTTGAGTCCTGATGATGGTTTTTAAGTAATGAAAAGAACTAAGACAATGTCAACTTCAATATTTTATCCAAAATATGAGGAATGTAAAAAATGATGCGTGGTTGATCATTTGAAAGAATATGAATGTAGAGTATTGGAAAATAGAAGAGATGGTAAGTATAATTTATTTGGTTAAACCATTTACAGCAGTTAGTATAGCAAACATTTCAAGGTGGCTGAGATGTGCAATGCAATAAGCGGGAGTGAATATGGAAAAATTGACAACTCCTCCTGTTAGGGGGCAATGGTGGGTAAGTCTTGTTGGTATGGTGAGAGTCTGGAAAATATTTTTAAAGCTGCAGATTAGTTAAATTTGGGCACTTTTGCGAAACATTACTTTAGACCGATTGAGCATGAGTCTGAAGTGGTGTTGAAGCGCTTTCAACATACATAATGGTAGCCTCCAGTTTTGTAATGAAATGACGATTCTCAGATTAACATGACAAGAGAATCAGGATTTCATTAAAGACGTGGAGGCTAACATTATCCCTCCCTCTTGGTCCATAAAAATAAATATATGAATATAAATGGCATATTATGTTAAGTAAGATTTTGCCTTTAAAAAGAAATACTAATATGAGTTTGGACATGGCATTATAAGACTGTGTATTTTAAATTAAGAAGATTTGTTTTTAATAGAGTGGTTTGTTTTTTTGCAGAATCTGTCGTAAAGGAGTAGGAAACATGTGGTGTGGAGTATACAAGTTGTAGAGGATGGAGTAGTATTACAGTTTTGCATTTAAAAGAGGAGGGGAGTTCTATGCAAGAGAAATGCATTGCTTATTGATGTTCCAGTTCTGGATTCTTCTTTATTAAAATTAGTTACTTAAAGTGGCTGCTGTACAGGAGTGGCAATGAATGGTCATGCAGAATTTTAACTTCTGCTTCTTTACTGAAATCCTGATTCTTTGGTCATGTTAATCTTATAATCTTTATTGAAATTCTAAAAATATTGTACCTTTCTGTCACACCTGTCTCTGTTTGAATATCAAACAGTGCCTTTATTTGGTAAGGTGGGCCTTAAAATGCATTTATCAGTACATAAAGGTTTAGGATATCAGCCTGATTTTGTTAGCTTTTTCCAAGGAAATTAAGCATTTGAATATCTGTGACGTATTGGTTAATTTCAATAAAAGTGAATGCTTTTAATATAGAAACATTACCTGATGAAGCTCAATGAGGCTTTGACTATAAAAACAGATTGCTTGTTCTTGTATATGCAAATACGCCTCTCTCTCTCCTGCTCTTTAAATTAAGGACCCTACAGCGTTTTGTCCTGCTTATCTCTTGAGGATCGTATATGAAAATTCTATTAGGATTTCTAAGTCAAGCTTTTGATTAGTAGGTATGTGCACAAGTATTTACATGCATAATATAGAGAAGTTGGCCTAACGACTAGGGCGGTCGACCTCAATTCTGGGGACTCGGGTTTGAGTCTCGGCAAGGACGTGGAACATCCTGTGATTCTGGGCAAATCGCTTAATCTCCCCATGCCTAACAAAAATGAATGTGTCCTCATATAAAAAAACTGGTGCTTGAGTAAAGCGCTCGGATACCCGATACATTTGGGTCAAGGTTGCGCTATATAAAACTCTGTTGAAAAAAAGTTAAATTAAAAGGGGTGTGGCCTGGCACACTACAAGATGGCTGACTAAGTGAGGCAGTCCACTTGGGAAATTTAAAAAAATCCATTATTGCTCCCCACATGTTTATCTGGATCATGATTTTGAATAGTGCCTATGGCCAGGAATGAGATTCATCACCAATATGGTGATTATGTCCCCATTAGGAGGCCCGCTGCAACATAAGGTCCCTGAGATGAGGGACTCAGTGTGGAGTAGGAATGTTGGCATTAGCCTCCTTAATCAGTTCTGAGATTGAGAACTGGAAACTTCCCGGCCTGTGTGGCCCTGTATGTTTGTGGAGCAACCTCGGAGGAGGCGGAGAAGTCCAATCAGTCTTTTGCACTGGTTGCCTCATTCCACCATGCTACCAGGCAGTGGTGACCGGTCCAATGTGACCTTGGTCCATGTGAATTATATTCGGCCCTGGGGGCTGAGCATCCAATTGATGGCAAGATCACATTGTTCCTGGAGTGCTGAAAAACTCTTTTTACTGGCTCTTTAAGTGCTGGGGCCCCTTTGGTAAATACTATAGGCAGTCAATATTGTATTTAGCCAATAATTATGGGTAAGGCAGAACATTAGACCAATATAAAAAAGCAAGAGATAAAACAGGTGAGACAGACCCTCAGCCTGAGGCTGCCAAGGGCCAGAGGGCAAAACCAAGCTGTTGTAAAATTACTCTTTTTCATGGTCATTACCATTTTGTGTGGACGGATGTTGCAGTTTTCTTTCTGGTTTTTTTGGTGTGTGCTCTGGGACTCTACTAACCAGGTCACTTCATGTAACCGGACCCCTCAAAAAAGTCATAAATTGTTATGTTCCTAACTGGTAGTTTTACCTTACCAATAAGTACCCAGGACCTGTGTGGTTAATGACCCTAGTGGACAGCAGCACCTATTGTACTATCCAATACAGTGGCAGTGTAAACATGGCTTCAGGCCTAATATTGCAGCCTGACATTTGCGAATGTCCTGTCCACCCTATTTAGAGTGTATTCATGTCTATAAACTCTAAATAGGGCAAGCAGGATTTCTGCCACTTTTAGGCAACTGTTCGACATCCATGAAACTCTCTCACAAATGGATATCCCGTCCACCATACCACAAGTGCAATATATTCTATGCCACTTGCAATATGGCAAAAAGAATATCTGCACATTGGGTCCCATGGTCACTGTGCGACTGGAACCAAACTGCACCCAACATACGAGCCCCAATCAAGGGGAAAACAGTCATGAGTTGCTTGTGTTTAGGCTCAGAGCGGACCTATCCTGGCAACTTAGGCTGAACTGTTCCTATCGAAGAAGGGTCATGACTAATTTGCATCCGGCTGGGAACAAACTCAGGTGGGATTGTGTGCAAAATGTAGATTGGGATGCAGCCCTGAGTAATTCATAGTAGCTTTCCATCACATTGTTGTATCTTCCAGTGTAACACCCCAATTCAACAAGTATACCTAGACATGAGTCCCATAGACAATGTACCAATGGAACAAAGCTGAACCCACAATATCACTGGACCCAAACTAAGGTTGCCTTTTGGAGCAGGGTCATGACTGATTTGTTGTTTTCTAGGTACAATCTGTGGTGGCATGGTGTGCAAAATAATGATGAATTGAGATGCAACCCAGAGTAATTACCAAGTAATTCTCATTGGCTTCAATTAATTTAACATTCCATCCATCATTTTCTTCCATACTTCAGTGTGACGCTGTTGGACATGGCATCTTTTGCCATGTTTCTCCTGTCTTTTTGCTTTCTGTCTTCCCGGTTTGGACTCTGTTTTTGCTGGTTTAGTGTCTCTGTGCACATTTTCACTGCTATTCAGTTTTACAGTGCAAGTACTCCTATTGTAAACTGTGTTATGGATCGGGATTTCCATGATTGGTTTATTTGAATTACTAGTAAGTCCATAGTAAAGTGCACTGATGTTGTCAGGGCCTGTAAATCAAAGGCTGCTAGTGGGCCTGCAGCATTAGTTGTGCCACCCACACAAGCAGCTCTGTAAAGGGTTCTCCGAACTGCCACTGCAATGTCTGCGCACAGTTTGTAACTGCCATGTCGTCCTGGTAAGTGCACCCACATGCCAGGCCATGATCCTCCCTTTTCTTGAATATAAATCACCCCTAAGGTAGGCCCAAGGTACTCCTGTGGGCAGGGCACCGTGCAAATCAAAGGTAGGGCATGTATTGGTTGTGTAACGTGTCCTGATCGTGAATTACAGTGTATTTAGTTTATCACTATGGAAAGGCTATCTGTGCCATAGGATAGAATTTGGAGTTTAATTATAACATATTATAAGCATATCTTCCCACTGGGACACGATAGGGAGATGGGATTTAGTATGCCTGAACTGCCTTTTAGTAAAGATGAATTTTGTGTTCTTTGTTTGAAAATACCACTTTTAGAAAGTAGGTATTTTCTTGCTTAGCCATCCTGTGTGCTTCTGCTGGGTTTGTCGATTGAATGTCTGGCTTTGGAGTGACAGGGGCTGGGATGTGCATTCTCTTCAGACAGGCACTGAGGGGTCGAAGTTTATCCTGCCTCTCCTGGATGAGTCAGGGCTGGGCTGAATATACCTGGGCTGCATTTAGAGTAGTGGGAGGAGATTTCCTTGCACCTGAATAGGACTGGTCTGCCTTGGACAATACTGGTTTGGGCTGGGTGCACACATTCTCTGCCCTGAAGAAAAAAAGAGAAACTGCGTATAAATATTGGGGCCCAGACCCCAGAACCTTAGAACTCGCTTGAATCAAGAAACTTGCCAATAAAAGTGAAGAGCTGGGAGAATTGCTTGAAGGAGTACAGCCCGCTGCTGTGTTGTTGCTGTGTTGAGTTGGCCTGCAGTTGCTGCTCCTGCCTTGGGCAGAGAAAGGACTGGGCTGAACTTTCTCCACTTGTGCTGAGTATCTCCAAGGGCTTGAAGTAGAGCTTGCCTCTTGTTCTGAAGTCTCATGGACCGAAAAGATTTCACACACCTCTGGGTACTGTCTCTGGAATCTCGGTTTCAGTTTACACAGAGGAGGGAAATCAGGCAATTCTGTTGCTGGCTCCGTGTCCAGAAGGCACCACAGAGGGCACTCCTGCATCTCGCACTGCAAACCTGGTCTCACCGATGACTGCCGCCACCGCGCAGCTGCTTGCCTGTGGGTACCGCATAGCGCACTGCCTCACTTCGCTTAGCCGACCTGGTCTCCCTGACTCGGTCACTAACTGCTGACTTCGACACCGTTGACCGCACCGTGGAATAGAGGCAGTGCCTGTAATTTTCACAATGCACGGCCCCATCCCACACCGAAGTCCAGACTCATGAACACCAGCTCCCCATAACCGGCTCTTTCGCCTGCACCATGATCTGTCAGCACCGCAGGGAGCACCACCTTCACTCCTCATCATAGCCCTGGTCTCACCGAGCCGCTGGATGACTATCACTGAGATGCTGCCTGCACTGCTATGCTTTGCATTGTAACCCCAACAGTTGCATCAACCGGCTTGCAAGTGGCAGCCGCAACAAAAATGTACTGTTTATGAGTCTGCCGACACCTCGACTGATGCAGTCAGGTGCAATTCTGAATTCTGTTGTTTTCATTATTGCGGTAGCACCGGACAAAACTACAGACTCCAAGGAACTATGCGCCTAATTCACAAAAGTAATCTGAGACAAAATCCTACCTTTATGACTTTCGATATTCAATCCTAAGGGATAGCAAAGTATGCAACAGATGCAGTCCTTATGAGTGCAGCCTTCTCTCCAAAGTTCCAGCAGGGCAGTTCTTCTTCTTCTTGTAGTTTCACGGCAGGGACCTGAGTTCCTGGGAAGCTCTTCAATATTTATCAATGCTCCTTGGTTGATAAACAAGGGGGCACCCCTGACCCATGAAGTACATGGTATGATAACTTCCTCGAAGTGTGGCATATTTGTGTCCTGGAAAATACAATTTGTCAAATTCCAAAATCGAGAAAATCTCTCCTGGAGGGTAAGGTCTGGCTAACCCAACCTACTGGTGTGGGTAATTTCCCTAACACTCCCCATCCTGCCCCTCTGCTAATCCAAGGTCTGCGGGTGCAGGAAATGGGGATGGCCTGGGTCCTGTCCTAAGTGTCATTCTCTTCTTGAAGACCAAATTAGCTACCCAGCCCTCTACCTATCCTGTGCTTGTCAACAGCAGTTCTTTTCCCACCAGATGTCTCCTTTGTCTCAATGCAGGCCACTTCACACCTCATAAGAGCAGTTTGGCTGTCAGGCACCCGGATACCTAGCTTGTCACTTGCCTATGGACTCCAGGTCTTGCTTGTTCCAGACTGATTCAGTGACACCGCAGCTTCCAGGGGTTTCCTGCTGGTATTTTCCTGACTGTGTTTTCCCACTCACCGCACTTCCTGCCAACAGAAGCCCCACCCACTCCAGGACCTACTTAATGCAAGCCACAGTGCAATCGCATTCATAGGCACTTGGACACCTAGCTAGCCAGTTGCCTCTGACCTCCAGTTCCTGCTTGTTCCAGACTAAACCAGTGACACTGTCGCTGCCTGGTTTTCCCCACTGGGGTTTTCCCTCTGGGGTGTTTCCACTTACCATTCTCTCTGCCAACAGAAGTCCTGCCCACCCCAGGACCTACTTAATGCAGGCTGCAGAATCCCCACAGTGTGCCACAGGCACACCAATGGCAAGCCCATCTGTGCCTGTCCGCATATATACGGCCCCCAGCCCCTCGACCCCTAGCCCTCCCACCACCCGAAGACACACCATTGCCGAGCTCTACACTCTCGACCCAGGATACAACATCAAAAACTGCCACTGTGCCGACTCACACTCTATGGTAGGACCTTTCACCTGCACCCAGTTCTGTGCTCCAGCTTCTGCAACACCATCGCAGACTTTATTGTGCCGCTAGCCTCAGACTCCATGGTCTACATCCTCCTCTGTGATCAAAATGTCCACATCGACAACACCAATGACAAAAACACTGCACACCTCCTCTCCAGTATTAGCAGCCTCGATTTGACCCAGATTGTCCACGATCCTACACACACCACAGGACACAGCCTGGACCCAAATTTCACCTCCCGCAACTGCATCAAATACAGACATTTGACATAACACACATGGACCAATAACTGCATCATCCACTTCAGTATCTCGAGCCCCTGCACCACCACCCCCAAGATGACCAATGCCCCCCACCAGAGGTAGAACAAAATCTCAGGGACCAGCTGGAGGAATACCTTCAGCACCTCCAACCCTGCTACCATCAGCAACCTCGAACAGGGAGTAAATAACTTCTACAACTGGATCACAAATTCGACAGACAGCAATGTACACATCTAGAGAAAAATCAAGAAAAAATCATCCAAAAAGGCCAGCTGGTGCACCCAAGAACTCAGAACAGTGAAACAAGACAGCAAACAGTTGGAGAGGAGATGGTGTACCAGCAAGGACACATCTGATAGGGCAGTCTTTAAGACCTCCCTCAACCTTTACCAACGCCTGCTGAGGGTAACAAAGAAGACAGTCCTTGCAACATGCATCAAAACCATGACAGAGAGCACCAACAACACAAGTAACTTTTCAACATCGTTAATGAATTCTCCAAGCCATCTGCCAGCAAAAACTACATCACTCCGTCACAGGAGCTGTGTGAGAACCTTGCCTACTTCTTTCACGACAAGATCGCAACCATATACAAAAACTTCAAACATCAACCCACACCTATGGACTTCTTCGACACATACGCCACCTTGAACATCCTTTCCACCCAGGACAACATCTCCACCATTAAATCAATCCACTCAAACCGCCCACAGAATTATGCCTGTACCACATCTTCAACCTCGGAAACCAAAGGATCAGCCAGGAACGCAACAACCTACTCAACACCTCTTTCACCACCACAATATTTCCCGATGCATGGAAACACGCCAAAGTCAGATCACTACTTAAAACACCCTCCGCTGATCCCAGCAAACTCAAAACTACTGCCCAATCTCCCTGCTCACGTTCCCAGTGAAGGTACTGGAAAAGATGATCAACAATCAATTCATGACACATCAGGAGCGGAACCAGCTTTTCAGTGCATCTCAAGTCTGCTGCCACAG
This sequence comes from Lissotriton helveticus, assembly GCF_964261635.1. NCBI lineage: Eukaryota > Metazoa > Chordata > Amphibia > Caudata > Salamandridae > Lissotriton > Lissotriton helveticus. The sequence continues at coordinate 1,295,849,481 of NC_136059.1, forward strand.
CAGTCACAACACCAAAACTGCCCTGATCACAGCCAACGATGGCATTCAAACCTTCCTTGACTGGGGAGAAACAGCAGCTTTGACCCTCCTCGACCTCTTGGCATCCTTTGGACACCATATCCAACCATACGCTGATCGAAAGACTCCACCACATCTGCATCCAAGGGGACGTAACAGACGGATCACCTCCTTCCTCACCGGATGAACCCAGATCATCCACTTTTCACCTCTGAACCCAAGGAGATCACCTGCCGTGTCCCCTAAGACTCATCCCTCAGCCCCATGCTCTTCAACGCATATATGACCCTGCTGGCCAAATATTGTCAGATCTCAGGGCCTCAACATAATTTCCTAAGCAGGCGACACCAAACTCAACATCTCACTCACCGATGACCCCACCACCACCAGAACCAACTTCTACAGATGCATGACAAGCATCACTGAATGAACAAAGCACAACTGCCTGTAGCTGAAGACAGACAAGACGAAAGTACTGATCTTTGACAACAGCAGCAACACATGGAATGTTTTCTGGTGGCTGCCAGAACTTGTACCTACACCCACTCCCTCCAACCACACCTGAAACCTCAGAATCATTACTGACAACAAGCTCAGCATGAAGTTGTAGATCATTGCCATCTCCTCCACCTGATTCCTCTCTCTGTGCATGCTACGTAAGATCTTCAAATGGCTACCCCTACATACAAGAAGCACAGTGATACAAGCCCTCATCACCAGCTGACTGTACTACGTCAACGCCCTCTGTAGGAATCACCGCATACCTCCTACAGAGACTTCAGACAATTCAGAACGCTGTAGCCAGACTCGTCCTCAGCCTTCCATGTCGAAACCAAATCACACCCCACCTCAGGCAACTCCACTGGCACCCCATAAAGAAGAGATGCCAATTCAAGCTGATGGCCCACACACACAAGGCTCTACACAACCAAGGACCTGCCTACATTAACCACGGCCTGAACTTCCACCAACCACAAGAAGACTTTGCGCCATCTGTCCATACTCCCCACATATACCAAAGCAGAAGTGGAGGATGCTCTTTCTCACACATCTCAGCAAGGGACTGGAACAGCCTCTCCAACAAACCTCAGAACTATCACCTTGGTTCTGGAATTCTGAATGGCCCTCAAGACCTGTATGTTAGGATAAGCCTCAGGGACCTGCAAGCACCTGGATACCCTTTTGGGTGATTAGCCATACTTTATAAATCCTGGTTGATTGATTGTCAGATGCTGGCCAATCAGTAGAGACTGCTAGAAGGCTGGATTTTGGCATAACAAGCTATAATAAATCTAAACATGACAAGTTGTTTGAGTTATTCTAAATATTTTTTAGACATTATAAAGTACCATTTGAGCTCACTCCTTTCAATAGTTAGACTTTAATATAGCCTTATAGCCCGCCGTAGAGGGCTATACCAGCTATTAAAGGCCCTCTCCAGCGTTAAAGGCCCGAGCCGAAGGCGAGGGCCTTTAACAAGGGAGAGGGACTTTAATAGCAGTATAGCCCATCTATGAAGGGCTATAAGGCTATTAGAACATTCTGTCACTGGAGGACAGAATGTTCTAACAAAAAAAAACAAAGCCTTTTGGAAGCGTGACGGGATTGGAATACCCTCAGGCTCCCTGAAGTCTTTGTTCACAGCCAGAGCTGTGAACAAAGAAACATTGGAATGTTGGAGCTCCAGGCTTATACCAGCCATTATAAGCCCAGAGCACTCCATTGTTTTCTATGGAGCTCCCAACATTCCAATGTTCTAATAAAGTTTAATAACGCCTTCTCATGTTAGGTTATGGAGCTAATGCACTACAATGGGGAAATACAGAATTGCAGTTTGTTCCTCACTAGGACTTATAAAACATATTTTATAATGTACATTTATTTGACCAGTTTTATATAGCGCTGGCTAGACCCGGAGGTATCAGAGCGCATTACATGAGGATCAGCGAGTTACAAGTTAAAAAATTACATCAGCCAAGTAAAACATAGGAGAAAAACAGTGAGTCAACAATAACTTAAGTTAATTAGTGCATAGTATAGCCACGACATACGTCCCATTGAAGTGTGGAAGGTAGAGGGGGAGTGGTAAAAAAGGGGTAAGGAATGCAGATCAGGTCAGGTAGGCTTGACTGGAAGGGGGAGGCAGCCACAGGAACACGAAGGGAGGAAGGCAAGGAAACATAGCAGAGAGACAAAGGAAGAACTGTGTCCAATGTCCGGCTGGGTAGTTGACGGCCACGGAGGTGAAACCGAAGCCAATCTCCTCTATAGCTGCCTAAACGGCTCCACCGGGCATCGGCTATGTTGCTCGGGCTCCCTGGACAGTTTAACATACAACATTTAAAAACAAAAAAAATGTATAGATCTAATCCAGACTTTTTTAATGTTATTAGGTCTATTGAGTTTATGTCTGATCTGGAGATCAATTTGAGGTTCTTTGTCTAAGGTTTAGTGGTTCTGTTACAAATATTCCATACATGCTTATTTTTATAAGGTACCCTACCCCTGGGGCACCCAAGGGAGACTTTAATAGTGACTCATATGAACCTTTAATTACAAATTCGAATTTGCATGTAATGTTATTTTAAAAGCAGCCTGCAATGCAGAACTATTTTTAAAATGACAGGAGACAACACAGTAGTGCACACATAATAGCATTAAAATGCTGGGCCTCCAAATCCTTGGGGCTTACAGGTAGGTTGTCAGTACCACTTGCAATTATGCCTAATTACAATGGTACCTGTTATAGAGAGCACAGGCAGGGCATGATTCTGGAGGAGATCCCAGGGCACAATCAGAGTCAGAGTCAGATAATCAGCATCTAGCAGTCAAGCATGGGGACACAAAGTGTGGGGGGGAATACTGCAAAAAGCTGTGGTTTCTCATAGAAAAAAAGAAGTTTGACAATATCCAGAAACCACAACTATATTAAAGCAGCTTAACAAGATGTGCTTTATAACTTTTCTTTAAACATACCTACTAAAAATAATCATAGGAATTGCCGAAGCAGTATCACACATTTCTTTCAATCTGCAATTATGGACGTATTTATATCTCTACTTTTAACTTTTAAAATACTTTAATTAGACACTCAAGTCCATTAAAGTGACAAGTGCAAGATACGAAGAATTGTTTTAGAATAAAGGCTTTTGGAATATACAATTTGTGCTAATAACCAACAACACATTGTGCAGAGCATACCATTAATGCCATAGATTTTTATCATTTAGAGTGCAACAAAAGCCTGCAACACGCTTTATGCCTTATTATGTATATATAGATGCACAAAAGATTTTGACAGACTCATAGCATTTATATGTCCTAAGATTGTCTGATCTGTTTACAATATTTATCTTGGTGACAATTTGCAAAGATTTAGAGCTTTTTGAGTCAACAAGTATACCTGAAGGTTCGAACTAAAGTGCTAAAAAAAATGTAAGTTGGCAGACGCCGTATATATTTGAATACCAATTGATTGCTAAAGGTACTATGCAGATTATGTCTCAAACTGAAAATCAGAATTGGGAGGATAGGTAATGATTCTTGCAGATCTAAGTGATTAACTCATGTCAACCCATATTATAGTATCTGTGATTGCCTAGCAGCCTCCCTTTTATCCCCACAAAAAAGATTTAGAGTTATTGCTATACAATGGGGGACGAAGTAACCTAACGGTGCCTATTCAGTTCTCTAGAAGCCACAAGGCGCAATTGCAACTTGTGGCTAACACTACTCAGAGGACCATATATTGAGATACAAAGCAATGGAGAGTCTTTAACAGTTTATGTTCCTTTAACCCCTTCACTGCCAGACATCCCACCGGTGCCAATCCTTTTTTTGGCTATTTTGGGTAGTTTGTGCTTAGGCTCCCATAATTTTTTGTCGACATAAGGTTCCAATGCCAAATTTGAGTCCTTTTTTTCCAACATACTGAGGATTCTAAAAGTACTTCTGGTTTGTGGAGTCCCCTGTACGGGACTAAGAAATTGGCCAAAATACAGCTACATTTTTTTTTGGGGGGGGGGAATGGCAAAAACGTGCTGCGAAAGAATACCTCTAGTGTTTACAATGCAGTGGTATCACCAAAGAATTTGCAGTGCTAAACTCACCATCTTCCCAGCTTTCAAGAGCAGGCAGACTTTTGTCAGAAAACCAAAGTTTTCCAAACTGTTTTAACATGTTGCTGGGACATTGCCTATTTTTCCTATTTTCTGTGCTTTTAACCTCCTTTTAGTTAGTGGTTGAAAGGAGTGTGAAACCAATAATGGATCCCAGAAAGTTCTAAGTAGACAAAGTTTTACATTTAGCAAGGGATCATTTTTATAGTCCCTTCAAAGTTTTCCCATAGAAAGTAACAGTTGTAAAAACAGCCATTTGTGCCTACATTTTCACCTGTACCTTCTTCTAACTATGACAGATTTTGAAAAGCAATATATTGTTACGTCTGCTGGACCATTCTGGTTGTGGATATATATAATGCTTGTAATTTCACCAAGAATCTGAGGTATCCACAGCCAAAAACTGAGCTGCAACTTGCAATGGTTTTTCATTGTGTACCAGGTATAGAGCAATTTATTTGGTAAAATATAAGAGTAAAAGATAGGTATCAAGGAAACCTATGTGTATCCAAAATAGGAACAAGATATGGAGTTTAGAAGCAATGGTTATTCGCACATCTCCGAATTTGTGGGTACCCATACTAGCATGAGAATTAGAGGGCATTTTGCAAAATGCTTTTTTTTACACACTGTCTTACATTTGGAAGGCAGAAATGCATATCCCCCAAAGTCTTTTGATAAAAATGGTACCTAACTTGTGTGGGTAGGCATAGTGCCTGCAACAGCAAATGGCCCAAAATGCCACTTTTACACATCACATTTTTCAACTGAAAACTGACCAATTTTTTGCAGTGTGTCTAACTGTGGATTTTGGGCCGTAGCTCAGCTGTCATTTGGAAAACCCTAGCAAATCTGTAAATTTGTTTAAACTAGACATCCAGGGAATACTAGGATGGGGGCATGTGTGTAGTTCTCATCAGGTTCTGTTATCCAGAATCCCTTGCAATCCTCAGCATTTGTCTAAAAAATATATTTTCCTCATATTTCTGGGATGGAAAGCTCTGGAATCTGAGAGGAGACACACATTTCCTTCCACCTAGCATTCCCACAAGTCTCCTGATAAATATGGTGCCTAATTTGTGTTGGTGAGCCACGTGCGACTTGAAACAGCCCAAAACTCAATATGAACACATCACATTTTTCCACTGAAAATGACTCTTTTTCCCAATGTGCCTACCTGTGGAAACTGAACTCTACCTCAGCCAGCACCTAAGGAGGCCTATCAAACCTGTAAAAAACTATGGGGTGGGCGCAAAATTCGTTCCGCTCGCGGATTTTGCGGCTTTTCGGCAATTTCTCGATACACGAATCTCGCGAAATTGTAAAAAAATCCGTTTGCGGGCGTTTTTTTTTTTTTGTGCAGTAGAGGTATGGCACAACCGGTGGCATCTTTGTGGATAAATATGCAGGCAGGATTCATTCTGGCACGATGCTCCTGTCACAAAACTTAAACCTCAACTGGAAGCACTTACAGATATAAATAAAGCAGGTGCCCAAGTTAAAGCTCAAATTCAGTAATGCATTATAATCAGCCCAAACAACTAGTGAGCACAGTCTAGGCTATGCAGGTGTGCTTCTTCCCCATATCTACCGCCTACAATTAGATATAATCCTTGATGGAGGTCTTTGCATCCACGAGTTTCTCGAGCGCAATCCCCGTGTACTTCCTGTGACTAGGAGGCTGCTTTCTCTTCATCTGGTGCTCTGATCAGTCTCTAACCCTTTATAAACAAGAGGCATGTGAACTCGCTTAAAAGCCCCGCCCCACGCACACTAGGGTATGCAACTTCTTCCCGCCCTTTCCTCAATATCATGGACAGCTCACTCGAGGGACCTCAGCGCCTGTCGGCGCGGTGGCAAAGTTACAGACACAAGTGGTCACTTGAGACAACTCTTCTGGGCCTTTACGCATCTGTAGTGTAGCAAAAAACACTATACATTTACCCAACGAGGTAGCATTTACTGATTAGCCAGCAGAAAGCACTCCAATTGAGTAGAGGTATGGCACAACACGGTGGCATATTTGTGGATAAATATGCAGGCAGGATTCATTCTGGCACGATGCTCCTGTCACAAAAATTAAACCACAACAGGAAGCACTTACAGATATAAATAAAGCAGGTGCCTGAGTTGAAGCTTAAATTCAGTAATGCATTATAATAAGCCCAAACAACTAGTGAGCACGGTCGAGGCTAGGCAGGTGTGCTTCCTCCCCATATCTACCGCCTACAATTAGATGTAATCCTTGATGGAGGTCTTTGCACCCACGAGTTTCTCAAGTGCAATCCCGTGTACTTCCTGTGACCAGGAGGCTGCTTTCTCCTCATCTGGTGCTCTGTTCGGTCTCTGACCCTTTATAAACAAGAGGCATGTGAACTCGCATAGAAGCCCCGCCCCACACACACTAGGGTATGCAACTTCTTCTCGCCCTTTCCTCACGATCATGGACAGCTCACTCGAGGGACCTCGGCGCATGTCGGCGCGGTGGCAAAGTTACAGACACACGTGGTCACTGGAGACTACTCTTCTGGGCCTTTACGCAGCTGTAGTTTAGCAAAAGCACTATACATTTACCCAACGAGGTAGCACTTACTGAGTGGCCATTAGAAAGTACTCCAGTTGAGTAGAGGTATGGCACAACCGGTGGCATCATCGTGGATAAATATGCAGGCAGGATTCATCCTAGCACGATGCTTCTGTCACAAAAATTAAACCTCAACAGGAAGCACTTAGTGATATAAGCAGGTGCCCGAGTTGAAGCTCAAATTCAGTAACGCATTATAATCAGCCCAAGCAACTAGTGAGCACGGTCGAGGCTAGGCAGGTTTGCTTCCTCCCCATATCTACCGCCTACAATTAGATGTAATCCTTGATGGAGGTCTGTGCATCCACAAGTTTCTCTAGCGCAATCCCCTTGTACTTCCTGTGAACAGGAGGCTACTTTCTCCTCATCTGGTGCTCTGATCGGTCTCTGATGCAACTTCTTTCCGCCCTTTCCTCACTATGATGGACAGCTCACTCGAGGGACCTCGGCGCCTTTCGGCCCGGTGGCAAAGTTACAGACACACGTGGTCATGATGCAAATGCAGAACTTTCTATCACAGAAATGTTAGGAAAATGTGTTTGTTTTGACAAAGTTTAAGGTTTGCAAGGGATTCTGGGTTTCTCTGGGTGTCTAGTTTTTTATAACTATGGGCGAATTTTGCGGTCTTGCGGTCCGCAAATTCGTGCGAAATCGCAAAAAAATCCGCGAGTTTGAGCAAAAATCTTTGAACTCGCGGATTTTTTTGCAAGGGCCCAAAATTATCTATCACAAAACAACCCAGTTTTGCAAGGCGGGGGGGGGGGGGCTCTGTGTTTTTGGTCCCGGTAGCCATTTAGGGGAACCAACCAAACCTAGACATTTCTGAAAACTAGACACCTGGGGGAGTCCAGGGATGTGTGGCTTGGGTGGATTCCTTAATGTTTTTTAACCCGGAATCCCCTGCAAACCTAAACTTTAGCTAAACATCACATTTTCCTCACATTTCTGTGTGGGAAAGTGGTGATCTTTCAATCTAGCCACATTCTCCACCACTGCTTCTCTAGGAATCCTTGTATGGTCAACTACAACAATGCTGCCTTCCTTAATCTGAGCAAATGTCATCTTTGACTCTGGAGAACAATCCTTAAATACAACAAAAACATTGGAGGCTGCTAAATAGAATAAATGGATAGCCAACTTCCTATAACAAACGTACACCTTGCGAACAGCAGTGTAAGGTCCCACCCTCTGATCTACTCTATCTACACCACTCATGGGCTTATTGTTATCTAAAATGCACACAGGTTTGCACACTTTAGCAATCTGACCCCAAACTGACACAGGTGAAGTACTTTCATCATGGATGGTAGTCAGCAATCAAACCAGTCCACAGATAGAAGTTTATCACTACACGAGGCACTGCACTGTCCCTTCTCACATTTTTGGTGAACTTTACGGTAAGAGCAGATTGAGCCACAAGCAACAGTGTCCACTTTGAACAATTTCCTGAACAATTGTGCCCCAGTCTAAAAGTTATCTATATATAAATAGTGACCTATGTTAAAACGTCCTCAACCAAGTTCCCACACAATTTTCTCAGTAACTCCAAAAGGAGACTGACAACCAGGAAGGTCAAAACTGAAATCCCTACTGGTGTATACCCTGAAATTATAGACATATCCAGTACTACTCTCAGAGAGCATATGCATCTTAATTCCATAGTTTGCCCTCTAGCTAGAAATGTACTGGCAAAAAGGAATCAGCCCTTGAACAGGACCAAAGTCTCATCCACAGCTATTTCATTTCCTGGAACATAGATCTCAGTCAATTCGATCTACAAAGTGATCAAGGATAGGCCAAACCTTAACAAGACAGTCACAATCAGGTTGATCTTGTGGCAACGCTAAAACCTTATCAACAAAATGCAGCATCCAAAGAAGAAGCAAACGCGACTCATGTTTACAGGAAATTTAGCAGTTTCCATCAAAGGACTTTTAGACCAATATGAAGACAGCAACAGCTTTCTTATCAGGACCATCAAAAAAGTTATTCCCAAGAACTTATTCAACTCATCTAGGTTTGTTGGAGTTGACCGAGTAGCTCTTGAGGAGGGCTTAAGTCTGTCACTGCTGTCCCTAAAATACTGTTCAGCATACAAATTAGCCTGCTCAACAGACTCATCCAAAAATACATCAGGCCCGATTCACAAAGGTAATCTGAGACAAAAGACTAACTCTACAACTTTTGATATTCACGGAGGTCATTTACGAGTCTGGCTAGATGAAATGCAATCAATGGGCCAGAATGCAATTTTTACAAAAAGGAATATTAGAAATGTGTGATAAATGGTAGAGCAGTTCATGAAAATCAGTTTGGGCATGGAAAAGGGTGTGGCCGGACACTCCATCATATCCAGAAAATATTGCTTCTTTACTTCATTGTGCACGCAGTCCAAAATTTGTGCTCCCCTCAGTGTTGACTGCAGTGTCAACCCTAAAGTCAACCAGCACTGAGTGTTGACTTTAGTGTCAACAATACAGACAACGAACACTGAGGGAAGCACAAATTGTGGACTGCATGTAACAGGGGGCCTAAAAATATGGCAGATCTGCAAGGGCGGCAGAAAAAGACAAAATATATAGCCCCTCACAGAGCGGCCCTTGCCCAAGGGGCTGCTTACCAAAACAACGGTGCACAGTCTAAATATCGATTCCGAAATATCAACCTACAGTAATATCGAGTTGGAAATATCGAAAGTGAAGAATATCGAGGTCAAGCATATCGTTGGACAGAATATCGACCCTAAGGTAAGTAATATCGATTTTTTTATATATCGATGTAAGTAATATCGAAGTTAGTAATATCGATATCAAATATATCGATATTACTAATTTCGATGTTACTAATATCGATATTTGTTTATTGTTATGTGTTTTATTATTTATTTTATATGTATTTGTTATATGTTTTTTGTTAAGTAATGTATTTGTTTTAAATTATATGTGAACACTTTTTTATATATTGATAATGGTATTTTTAAGTTAATTTTATGTTTTAGCACTGGAGCGGGTTGTGGGTTTATAGGGGAATAGGGTGAGAAGTACTTTAATTATAGTAAATTAATTATACATTTTTAGTAATTGTAAATTAATTTTAATTAATTTTTGCATTTAAGTTCTGTAGCGGGTTGTGGGTTTATAGGGGAATTGGGTGGGAAGTAATTAAATTGTAATTAAGTAATTATTTTTGTTTATTGGTATTGATAATTATTTTATTTTTAATTAATTATTATTTGGTAATTAAGTATTTTGATTGGTAATTAATGTTTTTAATTGGTAACTAATGTTTGTAATTGGTAATTACATTTTTTAAATGGCAATTAATTTTTTTAATTGGTAATTACTTTTTTTAATTGGTAATTCATATTTTTAAGTGTTAAATACTTTTCAATAATTGGAAATTATTTGTATTTATTGGTAATTAATCTTTCATAAAAAATATTTTTTGATTTAAAAATTAATTTATTGTTTACCATTTTTAAATTGTTAATCAATTTTTAATTCTTAATATGTTTTTTGTTTTGGATTTTTTTTTATTGTTCAATATTTATTAATTGGTAACTAATAATTATTAATTAATATATATTGGTATTTATTGTTAATTTATTGTTAATTAATTATTCAATAGTAATTATGTTTTTAATAATTATTAACGGGAATTTGCAAATGATGTAGAGTTATTTAAAAATGAAATTATTAATTATTTTATTTACAACAATCATTTATAATTATGTTATATTTAACTTCTACGCTATCCAACGCTTTCCCTACTGTTGCACTCTCTGGAGTTGGAATAGTAATTTTTACCCCTACGCTATCCAACGCTTTCCCTACTGTTGCACTCTCTGGAGTGGTAATAGTAATTTTTACCCCTACGCTATCCAACGCTTTCCCTACTGTTGCACTCTCTGGAGTTGGAATAGTCATTTTTACCTCTACGCTATCCAACGCATTCCCTACTGTTGCACTCTCTGGAATGGGAATAGTAATTTTTACCACTACGCTATCCAACGCTTTCCCTACTGTTGCACACTCTGGATTTTGAATAGTATTTTTTTTATTTAGCTCTTTAATTTTTTTTGTATAATTTTAGATAATGTAGTATATAATTAATTTTCAAAAATTAAAAGTATATTGAATTTTTTTAATTTATGAAACGTAATTATTTACTTTGTATTTATGTTTTTGTTTTGTTTGTAAATGTATTTGTAATTTATAATATTTTTTATTAATTTATAAATTATTAAAATAATTATTAAAACTTATTTTTAGTAAGTATATATTATATATTTTCTGTATATGTTTAATTAATGTATTAATATTATGTATGTATTATTTAGTAATTTTAAACATTATTAGATATTTTAAACTATGTTTATTTTATTTATTAGTGTTATTTACTTTATTTTACATTCATATTTTTGCAGGAAAAAAAACGATATTTTTAACATCAATATTTTTAACATCTATAAATTTTTTCCGATCTTTTTGTACTTACCATGTTGTAGATAGGATGTCGATATTCTTGCCTTTGATATTTCAGCATCGATATTTCTGTAGGTCGATATTTTCTAGGTCGATATTTTGTCAGTGATTCCAAAACAACAATGTTCCTGTAAGAAAACATCTCAAGTGCATTCTGCCTAAAAGTATATTGCCTGTCTGCCCCCAAGGGGAGCAGAAAAGGCCAAAATAATTACCTGTTATAAAGGGGAGGGGCCCTTGCCAAAGGGGCCGCTCCCCAATATCGCCAAATCATTATTTCTCTGGTGGCTAGTGATTTGTGTCTGAAAAAGATGGCCAATCGGCCACCAAGGAGGGCAGAAATGGACAAAATATAGCAACACTTGGCCATGGGTTTGCTCCCCAATATATTATGTACCATTTATAATATAATCCCTGGTTGTCTAGTGGATTCTGCCCACCTTGGGGGCAGATGGGCCTAAAAATACATGGCCGATCTGCCTCTAATGGGGGCCGAAGCATCCAAACTATTCACGCCCAAAAGGGGAACGACCCTTGCCCAAAATCCCACTCCCAAAAACATTTGTTGCCGTATAAAATAAAATCCCTGGTGGTATAGTGGCATCTGACCCCCTTTGGGCAGATGGGCCTACAAATATATGGCCGATCTTTCCTCAAGGTGGGCGTAAATTGCCTAAAAATTAATCCCCAAAAGGAGAGCAATGCTTTCCAAGAGATTGCCTTCTGTAATCATTATAGACATAAAATTCGTGGCTTATAGCGGGTTTCGACCCCCAGGGCTAGATCGGCTACAAATACGGGTGCTATAAGTCCTTGGGGAGCAGAAACATGCAAATGCATTCCAGCCCGTCCTAGGCAGCATATGATGATGTCGGCATGCTGTGAGCGTGCCGACCCCATCAGATTGCTGAGGGAGCACAAGTGCTGCATGTAATGGTTATGTTCTTGCACAGGAGCACCATATCCGAGGACGTAACCATCACGTCCATGTAACACAAGGTTTTAAACTATCAGACAGTTTATATTGGTGTTTTTTTGAGTATGACAACTGATCAGTTAGTAGCACCCAGTGATATCCATGTAGAATTGGCAATCCACTGCTTGCTGTAAAGCCCAGTTTTTTTTATCCGGACAGTTTACAATAAGGCAGCAGCACTCGATGGGCCTAGAACAATGGCTGAGATCTGTGTGTTTTTTCTGCTCTCTCCAGGAACTTTATGAGACTAGCAATTGCTTGAGGATGAGCTTCACTCAAGAGAAATGTAACAGCCGCTAATATTGACCTTGTTCCTTGTTTGATAAATAGAAGGAGGAGCAGTCTTCTATGCTTGTCTAGTAAGGAGGGGAATATACAGATCAAGTGAGCTAGTGATGCCTGGGGCAGGCCACATAAGCAGCACATATTGATGTCAGGTTGGCGCGCCCATGGGGTAGAAGATCCAATGATGAGTAGCAACTCATCCAAAGTTGGCAGAAAATCACTATATAATGCACTGAGATTGTTTCAGCGATGTTCCTTGAGACCCCTCTGTTAGCGTAGCTCTTGATGACCAAAACCAGGTGCTTTCTTTTCCTAAAAATTCGATGGTCAGTTATGAAGGATTCCGTATTGACCTCTTTGTTTAGGGCTCCTTTGAACTGCAGATGGTGCAGAGTAAAATTCCACAAAGCTGCTGTATACTACGTTTTTTGTTCTGCAATTCGAGAAGCCACAGTGTTTCCACTTCACCCCCTGATGTTCAAACTCTGTCCCTTCAATGGTGTTTGGACATGCGACACAATTGCCGCATCTGTGTAGGCCATCAATCGGCTTCATATTCCACAGAGTTAGAAGGTCATGTTTGGGTTTCTAACTCTGTGGAAGGGACAGAGTTTGAACATCAGGGGGTGAAGTGGAAACACTGTGGCTTCTCGAAGTGCAGAACAAAAAACGTAGTATACGTTATAATTTGTCCGTGTAAAAATATCTACATTGGCAAAACAAATCAGCAGGTTAATTTACGCATTAGCCAACACAGGTCACGGATCAAAAAGGCGGTATTAGATGCCCCCATGGTCGAACATTTCATGGAGAAATCGCATACGGAGAACGACTTTAAATGGTCAGTACTATTTACAATAGGTACAGTACAGCGCCCTGCTGATGTTGACAGGGTGTTGTTGCAAAAAGAAGCATACCTCATTCTCAAATTCAACAGCACAATGACAGGCCTTAACAGCATGTCTGAATTATCAAGGATTTGAGTAGCATGTTATTCGCAATGGCTTCGTGATTAAATTCCCTAGTTAAATGTCCTAAATTGTCCCTATATATTACTTCATGATCGGTTGGGTTTGTCTTAAAATGTTGGCAACACATACAGCAAATATAGTTATATATGAAAATATTACCTTCATGTCGAGCCGTTTAACAAAAATTCCCCCCGGTCCCCCCTTCGTCAGACTGTGCTTCAATTCAATCCGGACACCACCCAGAATAACTAAAATATACTTCGAACAAATGCGCACATGAATGGTTTATGATTTTTCCAAAAACACGATGTAGTACTCCATCTAACTTCAATTGGCTTGAACTACATTCCCCATAACACACCGGGACGCTGAACTAGCGGCTTTAAAACTATCTAAGATGGCCGCCGCAGCTCAGTGAGGCTATTCAGCGGGAGATTCAACAGCGGAGGTATAAGGCTACCGCATTCAGGTAGGAATGGCGGAGCGACCTTGTAACTAAATTTTATCGCTATAATTGCGATTCATAAAGGTATTAAGCTATGGGTAATATTTCCTTCATATAGTGCGCGGGGAGCAACAAGGAATACATCGGACCCCCGGGGGGGACACGTTTGTTTGAAAAATACATCGTTTGAAAAATACATCGAAGGAGAAATTGATTGTAAACACAGGTACGATCTAAATACTTGCACACAAAATGGAAATATGATTGGCGTTGGTGCTCTATTAACTGCCAAGCCACGAGCTTCATGTAATTGGCCCTCTATTTCCCAATAGGTTGCCAAACAACTAACATCCACCCAGAGACAGGGTAACGTCTCCCCAACTAGAAATACGGACATAAGGTATGGATTTTGTTAGGAATGGTCACGGCTTTTAATTAGATGTTTTATGCATAAAGCTGAATGACATTAAGAAAAATCCTTCTCTTGAATTAGGATTTTCGATACAACTACCACGAACTCCTCCCTCCATAGGGGCGCCGGACGGTGCATATGGAGGTACGTAGAAACAATAATTGCGTTTTTAGTGATGAAAATTCTAGCGCTGTTGCTAACATTTGGCATATAATCTGCGCTTCATTTATTGTAGAAATAGGATTTGAAGCCCTGCAAAAACGTCCCCTATCTACTCGTTGTCATTTCTGGAAACAACGTCAGTTCAAAGGATACAGGTAGATCATGATGACTCTACATTCTAAGAGTGGTAGCTTTAAGGTGGATAGGTTGTCAATAAAACTTTATTTTTTTTTGCATCCTATACAGATAATTAACAAAGCCCTGATGAGGGTTCAAAAATTGGTTATTCGAACCTGAAACGCGTCGGCATACCCACAAGAGTGAATGGTATCATTTGTTGATATATTAAAATAATATATACTGCTGTTCTCTTGTGATTGAACTTTGCTTTGTTTATCTTCAAAAGGGAATTGATTTGGAATTATTGATGTACTGAATTTTTAATGTTTAATGTTCTGTGTTATTTGGATGTATTCTTGATGTATGTCTTGTTATGAAGATTGTTTAGTTCGTAATGTCATGGTATAAATGTATATCTTTTTTTGCCTTAAAAAACAAGTTTTTCTAAAAAAAGTAAAAAACATGAGTGAAAGGTATAAATAAAAGTACCTGACCAGGTTTAATTAATTTGCAGTTGGTCTTACTTTGAAATAGCTATATAATCTAGATATGAGGATTTGGGGCATTCTTTAGTCTTTCCACATAGTCTATAAAGTAGCAATATAATGACTCGTTCTTTGGTTTATAGCAAGCATCCGTATGGCCATGAGGTTGTCAGTGGTGCCTGAAAAAAGTCTGAAGCCAGTTTGATTGGCAGCTAATAGATTATTTGAGCTTGACTATGCTTCTAAGTTCTCCAATAACAGTGATGCAAAATATTTATCCACAACATCAAGGAGGACTCTGAGGCGATAGCATTCTGGTAATGCCACTTCTCCCTTTCTATAAATGGGATGTAAAATCGATTCTTACAATGGTGAAATGATGAAGGAATAGATTTGAAGGTCATGCACACTTTGATCAGATTTTCCAGGGAGCTAGACCAAAACTCAGAATCTTGTTTATAAACTGATGCTAGGATCCTGTTTGGCCAGGGAACTCGATCAGCTTTCATTTTCTGAATCAGGTTTGCTATTCTTGTGGCCATGACAATTGACATGTATTGTCTGTGTTGCTGTTCTGAAGCCTTGGACATTCCTTGCATAAGGTTTTGCCTGCTTAAGCTTGAACCTTGCTTAGAGTGTTTTGTTGATACAATATACGAAGAGCCAATGTGAGCAATCCAATTTTCGGAGGTGACATTATTTCCTGTTGTGTTAATTGTTTCTAGCCCCCCACTAAGATGGTTAATGATGATCCAAAAGTACTTGTGATTTTTATTTTGACAAGACCTGAAAAGTTCCTTTTGGATTCCTTGCTCATACTTTTCCTTTTCAATTACTACAAGCACGGAGGGACAAGACCAAGATCTAAGTGATCTTAGCTTCTTCCTGAGCAATCTTTTCTGGGATCTGAGATTTTTGTGATAACAACAGCTTTGAAAAGGTGGAACTGGGGTAACTTATTGTTAGTTTGGGTCATTGGCTGTTGACCAGAGCTAAGTGTAGGCATTGCATAAAGCGTTCCTCATTACTGATAGTAATAATTGAAGGATAAGTCTGATCGGATATTTTTGCTTTCCGAGAGGAGTATTTTGTGGCCATTTCTGAACTCCACTTAACCTGTGTCCTGTTATGATGGGTGTCGTTAGATCCAATAAAACTTAGGGTAGTGTGTGCTTGTATGCAATTTCTTACGGTTAGAATCTGAGGCATGTGACCACTTTCGCCATGTAAGCTGATGGAGTAAGCAGTGACAGTGTTAAACAGTGTGATTGAACAAAACATATGCTGGCCCATACATCAAGCAAAATTGACCTAGCTATAGCAAATTTGTAAAATAGGCCATTAGCGAGCCCCAAATAACAGATTACAATGTATCAACCACAATAGCAAAAAAATGAAAGAATCGCAAAAAAACCCTAGTAAATTACCGAATCGCAAAATAAAGAATCGGAAATACCGAAAACAACAATTGTGTTTGCCAACAGCGATTAGCAAACAAAGAATCGCAAATGAATGCATCAAAAATCGCTAATACCGAAAATCATCAAAATCGCTATTTAGCATGAGCAGAATAAGGGGAATCTCAAGTTGAGATTCCCAGGAGGTAAAGGTAAACACAAAATAAAAAATAAAAAATGTAAAGTCTTTTACAGGTGTAATGAATCAGAAACCCTTCAAAAATGGCACTGGAGATTCTGTTTATTTTCTCAAAAATGGCAGCCCTCTATGTGCTTGCAAGGAGGATAAGAATAAATGCAGCAGCACAGCGCAGGAGAAAGATCTAGGAGAGGGTATTCAGAGTGCGCATTACATTGCTGTGCCAAAATGAGGTTTAGGTATATGACAAGTACAGTCTGAATCGTGCCATGATAATGCGCCTAATTGCTGACCTGGAACCACTACTGCAGCACCAGACCTGTAGGACCAATGCCATTCTTGTGCCCGTCCAGGTCCTATGCAGCCGGCACCTACTGGCGTATGGAAGTTTCCAGGGGGTCGTAGCGGTAGCGGGAGGCATTTCACAAAGCGCACTTTCACACTTCTTCCGTAAATTCATTGATGCCATGCTGACAATGACACATACACACATCACCTTCCCCACAACCCCACAGCAATTGAACCAGACCAAACAGGACTTCTACCAGGTTTCCCAATTCCCCCAGGTCATAGGATACATTGACTGCATGCATGTCCCCATCTGTCCCCCCTCAGCCAACGAGTACATCTTCCATAACAGGAAGTCCTATCACTCGATCAACGTGCAGGTCGTGTTCAATGCCAAGCACATAAGAATGGACATAGTGGCTCAATTTCCAGGGAGCACACACAACTCATATATATTCAGACACAGTCCTATCCACAGGCGTCTGCTCAATGGTGAATTCGGAGAGGGAAACCTACTTGGTACATACTCATACCTATTCATTACATCAGTATCACATATGTATTTGCATTACTGCCATTAAGCCTTTGCTAACCGCCCTGTAAGTGACAGTGCTTACGCCTTGCGGGAAAATATCCTCACCCCCTACCTCAACCCAGCAACACCACAGGAGCAACGCTACAACGCGGCACATATTAGCACCAGAAATGTGGTTGAGATAACATTTGGGATCCTGAAAAGTTGCTTCAGGATCTTACATAAGACTGGTGGTGCTTTGAAATATAACCCAGTGACCTGCTGCAGCATTGTAGCAGAATGTGCCATGCTGCACAACATTGCAACCAGAAGGGAGATACCCATTGAGATGGACGGAAATAACAATGATCGTGATGACCAACCACCCGCACAACACTGACAGTCACACATGCCCAACACAGCTGAAGGTTAAAGGAGGCGGACATACCTCACACAACATCACTTCGGAGCCAGGTAAGAATGAGCCATCACAATATATTGTGGAGTGCAAATGTTTAATTCACATGAGCACTTGTCAAAGTGAATATTCATATTTAGTAAACATGACTGTGATTCATCACATTGTGAAAATAAACATGTCTGTTGGCCCGTAGGAGTGCAATAACAATATTTAAGTGGCCCATGGTTACACCACCATGCACAAATAGGCGGAACTGCATGGCTAGCGCCTCTTTCCACGTCCCCCCAGCCTCCTGTCGCATGTCTCCACTACATCACCACAATGTTTGTTTGTGGCTGTAGAGCAGCGCCTACTGCACCTCCTGCTACTGGTCTCCGGCACAGACACACTACTCACGCTTGATGCCGCCTCATTGCCCTCCTCCCCTCCCAAGTTGCTAGCACTAAATGTGCCAGACTGTAGATGTTCCACTGTAGTGGTCACCTGGCCTAAGGCCTTTGCTACATCCCGGCAGTAATGTCCCAGGTCTATCTGCAGTGACACAGAGCGGCGTGACAAAACAGCAGTGCTGTTGCAGAGCTTGGTGATGGCTCCAGTAGATGCAGAAGAATGAAGTAAGCTCTGCCGATGCCTCCTGTGCTCGCTGTGTTGTCCTCCTAGGACAACATGGGTGAGCTCCTGTAGGGACTTGTTTAGTTCACAATTCCTCTCTGCTACAACTGTGGTCAGGTGACGCACAGCGTCTGTCATGGTGCACATGTGTTTGGCCAGTTTAGTGATTTTGAGGTTCATTGTGCCCATATGCCTCCCCTGCAGGCGCTGAACACTCAGTATCTGGGGCTCTACCCCACCATAGACATTTGGAGCCTGTTCGCATCTGGCAGCAATACTGCCCATGTAACTGCGCCGCTGTCTGACTTGGCCACATGCTGGTGTTGGATCTGGCAGAGTGACAAATGTCTGGCTTGGAACCCTTTTGGGTGCTGGGCTCGGCTCTTTTTCCATTACCTGCAGGGCGGGGACATGTGCCCTGCCTCTTGGTGGTGTTGTCGGTGGTGGTGGTGTTATCGGTGGTGGTGGTGTGGATTGACGGTCCTGCGGAGTTTCTCCATCTGTCTCTGCCGGTGTCTCTGAAATGATGAGATGCTCGCTGTCATCTGAGTCCAGCGGAGATGCATCTGTGTGTGAAACAGTGCGTTGTTATTTTATTTTGTTACTTTATCTGTTTATCATTTCGCCTACTTTTAACAATATAAATTACATTTTTAGGCGTACTGTTGGACCTGTCCTGCTGGTCTCATTTCTTGTGCATTGGTGATCATACATGCACTCTTGGCTAACATGACTACAACTCCCATGATGCAAATTGCATGCGAGGGTATATTTTTAATGCACTTCTTCTTGCACACGATGATTGGCCTGGAGGGATTTGCATGGGTATGCAATACGCAGAGTATCAGTGCAGGCATGCATCTTACCTTGCTCTTAGGTTGCAGCACCTTATGTTTCCATTCGCGTGTCTCCCATGACTGCTTCTGGCTCCATAATCCCATCAACGAGGTCCTCCAGGGCTGTGTTGGCAGGTACTCTGGATGCCCCCCTCCTGTGCCAGCTGCATCCTTCAACCTTTCTGCGATTCACTCCTTATCCCTTTTCCTGAGGTCATTCCACCTATTCTTAAGGTCATCAATGCTGCCGTGCCTGATTCCCACAGCATTTACCCTCTCCTTATCTTGTGCTTCTCAGCTTCTGGCACCTTGAGGGACAACTTTCCAAAAAGTTTGTCATGCTTGCTGCTCAACCCCTCGATCAAGTGTTTCAGTTCCCTATCAGAGAACTTTCTCTTCCTCTTCCTGGGCGTGGCAGATGGATTTGACGCATTGTTGTCATCCTGGATAGCTGTAGTGGGGCTGTTTGTGAGGGTGAAGTCTCTCAGCTCAGCTTCTGTGCTCTGCCTCCTCCTCTGAGCTCCTCAGTGCACTGAATGAAGCATGGGCTGGATGACTTCCTGGTTGTGATGTCATCAGCCCGCTTCCAGAGCGACCCATTTTTTACGAAATCCGCAATAGTGATTTCGCTATTACCGAAATCGCTAATACCGATTTCGGTAATAGCTATTTTTTATTTTAAGGAATCGCTATTGTGTATTCGGTTTGTTTTAGCGAATTTTACCGAATCGCTAAATTTTACCAAATCTGTACATGCATCCCGAAAAACGAATCCTTATTTGCGATTCCTTATTTATCGCTAATAAGGACTCGCTTTTCCAAATTTTGATGATAGGGCCTTATTTACGAAGGTCTTGCGCCGCAGGTGCGTCACTTTTAAAATGGGAAAAAGTGATGTACCAGTGGCGCAAGGCCTTCATAAATGAGGCCCATAGTCTAGAACAGCTAAAATTTTCAGGGTAAATGAGTAGGATGGAAGGGTTAGCTTCCAAGAAACAACCATTCAAAGGTTGCAAAGGCAGGCCCTTTAGGGCAGCATGCAGGGTGCTGCCAGTGGCATCAGCTCTTTGTGCCCTTATTACTTGTCATGGGATCAGCCATCTGGAGTCAGCTGTTTTTTTCTGGAATGCTGCTATAGGGATAATGGAGAAGATTTAGACTGAAGTCCCCTGTCGGGAGCAGATGGGTGTTAAAATAACTACGCGTGATGCCCAAAATTAACTGCTCCAGCTCCTTCACCTTCTATATCTATACCTTAAGTAAGAAAGATACCAAATCAGCACTTTGACAAAACTCCACATTTTGAATGCTGTACATCTACTGAATAAATGCACATGTATCACGAAAAATACCGAAATTATTAATGTATTTAAAGATGAATGTTGTTGCCTGTTTCCCACTATGTATACAGCAAAACTTGAACCTGGTCATCGAATCAGGGTACAGACAGTGACGTTCCCCCTGACCACTTTGCAAGTACCTTAGAGAATACAGTAAAGAAGAATAAAAACCTCCTACTGAAGAGAAAATAAGTCATTAATGAGAAGTACTTACGTAAAGTGAATAATCCATTATGCCTTTAAAATGCAGCATTGAAAGCGGAAGTTCATCATAGAGGCAGAAAATCACCAAAGAAAATGCAACTACAAAGGGATTGACATCTTTTCACTTGACAAGTTCTCTTTAAAGAGGCTAAACCATAAAACACATCTAGCCCGAATAAGGACAAAACCCTTATAAATCTCCAAACTCAGGCCACAGGTGGAAAAAGATAAGCTAATATGTATTGGCAAAGTATGAAGGAGGAAAGGATGACCAAAAAAATGGACACCAAAGATTGACCAGGTGGCCACTGCTCTTCAGCCACAAATATTGTTACATGCTCCCTGGTATTCATCTAAGCAGAAGGCATAAAAATGACCACTTCGGTCAACAAAAGATTACATCACAACAGGGTAGACTGTTGCTCAAATTTGAATTTACCTTTTAAAAACAAAAGACAATAGGCGTTTGGCAAAACAGGAACAGTTGGTTTAATTAAACACTCTGGCTGGGAGCACAGTTACAGAAGTGGATCTGAGGACTGTCTCAAAGTACAATCAATCTGAAAAGGTTTTATAAAATTTCTCTGTGTGTCATAAAAGGTTTCTGACGTTCCTTTTTTGGTAAAAGAATACAGGCCTTTTCTTTGGAGTCATAAATAAGGCCCCTGATAACAAATGCAGGTGGAACTCAACCTTGCGCGGACACAAGGGGGGACAAGTAGATAACATGTCAAGATATTCGTAATGAGGGGCACGTGATCACTGAGTGTACTGTGTGTGCTGTGTCCTGATTAGTGGGTGTTCCTAACTTCACATGGCATCTGACTTCATGGTGTTTTGGGAATGTGTAGACCCCTCTGGCCATGTGTGCTTTATTGGGGCCAATGTTCCAAGACCATTTGTTGTGATGATGTGTTTATCTGGGGGACTGAACTGAGTTTCCTGTTCGTGGGTTTGTCTACGGGATACGTGACAACCATTTTTGATGTGTAAATCAGTAACCCCAGGTCTAGGTCGTCGAACCTGCTTGACCACTTATTTCTCAGTTGGTATTGATACAGAGTTCATGACAGGCAAATTTGATAATAGTGTTGCGAGTTTGTTTGCTTATGCGAATGTATCAATATAAACATAGGCATCGATTTTATTAAGATTAAAAAGACAAAATATCAGAAGCCGTTGTGCATAAGGATATAATCTCCCAGCAAGAAAAGTAGCATAAGGCAAAGGGCTACATGTATCAAAATTGTATATTGCGAATACCTAATTGAGAATTTCTGAGAATCGCAATTAGGTAATCGCAATTTACAATGTATGAAACTCAAAGAGTTTCAAATAGCCATTTCTAGAGGGGTCACAAATCACTCTACCTCGTTAATATTAATGAGGTAGATTGCAATTTGTGACCCCCTAGGAGTCGCTAAAATCACAGGGATGGTGGCCTGCTGGAGTCAGCAGACTACCAGGCATGTGATTGTTTTTAAATAATGCAATCTTTTTTTTTTTTTAAATGCAGCCAGTTTTCCTTAAAGGAAAACGGGATGCATTTCAAAAACAAAAATTAAATATTTTCATATAATTGTTTAAGATTAGGCAGTGGTTCATGGGACCACTGCCTGCTCTTACAAAATGCTGTAAAAAACATTCAGAAAGGGAAAGGGGTCCCTTGGGGACCCCTTTCCATTTGTGAATGAGTTACCACCTACTTGAAGTAGGTGGTAAAATACAAATGTTTTGCGACTGCATTTCGGTCACAAAACATTCCTCCATACTGATGCGATTCAGTATTCTTAAGGGGTGCCCTAAACACGCCCCTTCCTAATAGCAAATCACAAGCCCATTTTGCGAGTCGGTAACAGGTCACCGAATCACAAAATGGGTTTTGATACATGTAAAAATACTTTTTGGAGTTCGCAAATGGGTCAATTCTGCGAATCAGCCCATTTGCAAACACAAAATAGCTTGATACATGTAGCCCATAAACTCTTTTCACCGAAAGTGCATCTCAGTGCAGTACTGCGTAGCAAACCATGGAAAGTGAAGTAGTGTGGCTCACTGGTTAGAGGCGGCAGACCCGAGAGCAGAGGACGGCCCGGGACCAGGGTTCGATTCCCGGCGCGGCAGGTTTCTGGACCAGGGTCAGCGGACTCGATAATTCTCTCGCCTCGGTGCCCACTCTGATCAGCGTTCACACTCGGCAACTCTGGGCATTAGCTTGCCTCATCTTCACTAACGGCCCCACCAGACCGCCGGGGATGCCTGGTCTCACCCTGGAGATACCCATTAAGGGACCATCTCTCAGGGAAGCCAGGAAGGGTTTCGCAGCGGTCAAAGCGCCTTGGGACCCTACGGGTAAGTAGTGCGCTATATAAATGCCTATACATACATACATACATACATACATGGAAAGGCCGTGCAAAAGGGGATCTCTATATCCTAATGAAAAAATGTTTGCACTGTAATTCTCGACTACTAACAATATGCCTGACTCACTTCTTTGGTGCATAGATCCTGGTTGAGTACCGCACAGAAATTAATACCTACTGAATTATGATTAATGACTATATTCTGACATGAAAAACAATCAACCCATTCTTGAATTAACCATGCAAATAATAACAAAGGTGCTGGCATATTGTTCAGAATGAATATTAATTTAGGTTCATCCAGATATAGTGACTTATCAAAGTAGCATTAATAGATTCTAAAAGGATAAATGGGCCAGGTAAGGTGTAAACTCCGTAACTATGCAGAAACTTTCTGCAAGAACTGTGCAGTTATAATTAAATCTCTATGAAATGTTCAATAACCATAATACCTGTTTTTCTGGGTCAAAATAAACATGGAGCTATCATTTCTGTGCAGATCAATGCTCCCATTTACACACTTTGAGCAGGAGGAAATGTGAGTGCTGTTAACATAATTGAATTCTCCCCATGCTATGGAGGGGGTCAGGCGGGGGCTGGGCGGTACTTGTGCCTGCAAGCCCTGACCTACCTACACATGATTTTACTGACTAGATATTTCGGCTAGTAAAATCAGGCCTGACATTCACATGCATCCGAAAAATTCAATTCAGGGATTGACAGATATCTGAAATTGAAGGGCTCACTGTCAGACTCTCGGAATAGGTGGACCTTTTTCTAAAACCCTTAGTCAATACCCTACTGTCATATATCGAAGATACAAAACTCATTTTGGAAATACTTGCGGACGTAATGTGGGAGGCTAATATTACACTTGTAACACTGCATGTTAGTTCTCTATACACCAGTATCAAGGGCGATCTAGGATTACATGCTCTGAAACACACTCTCAACACTAGGTCAGCAAGCCTGTGGGACCACACCGGGATGCTTATGAACATGATAGACCTTATCTTGGATATCAATATATTCCTAATCAAGGAAAAATGGTACAGACAAACTCAGGGAGTTGCCATGGGCTCCAGATTTTCTCCTTCGTATGCCAACCTCTTTATGGGGTGGCTGGAGGAGACTTAGTTCTGGGGCTCCAATGGCATACGGTAGAATGATTCAACCTTATACTGGGAAAGATACATATCTAATGATATGGACTGGTACAACTGAGAAACTGCAGATTTCTTGAACATCTGAATAGCAATAAATTTAACATCATATTCACTTTTGAATATAGCCAGAGTAACGTCACATTTTTAGATGTAGAGCTATATATCCATGAGAATAAGATACATAGCAGACTTTACTGCAAACCTACTGCTTGTAATGCTATTTTACATGCATTAAGTGAACACCCTAAACACCAAATTAGGGCCATCCCATATGGCGAACTGATACGAGCAAAACGCAACTGCAATTTTGTAACATGAATTTAAAAAATGTACTCAAGATAAGATCTCAAGATTTGAGAGGAGAGGATATGACAGAAGCACCTTAACCAGAGTCAAACACAGAATCTCCAGTGTAGATAGACAGGATACCTTAGGAGAACGCACCAAGAGATCTAGTCATGATGACAAAGTCTGTCTGGTTATGGATTACACCAAACTATCCAACACATTAGTGTGCAGTTTAAAGATATATTGGCGTGTACTCAAGGCAGACAAAACACTTGATGGTTATATTACAACCAGACCAGACATCACTTATCGTAAGGGGAAATGCTTTAGGAATCCATTGGGTCAAAGCTACCCATTTCCTCAAAACAATGATAATTTGTTGACACCACACTCATTAGGATTTTTCAAATGTGGCCATTGTGCAGTATGTAAATAGGTGCACTACAAAAAGAAACATATTGAAGGCCACAATTAGAAGATGTTCACAATAGTATCTAGTATGAACTATAACGCCAGGGTTGTAGTGTACTTAATAGAATACAGATGTAGGAAGAGATATGTGGGCAGCACCATTAGAACCCTGAAAGACAGAGTTGGTGAGCATATGAGGGCCGTGAAGCAAGGAGACGTTAGGTAACCTATAGCTACACATTTAGCAGAATGTCCATCTCAAGATAGAAACAGGAGTTTCTTCTTTTACAGGATCGAACATACACTGAAACACCCGAGGGGGGGCAGGAAATTGACACTATGCAGAAGAGAGGCATTATGGATCTTAAGATTGAGAAGTGTGGAGCATGGACTCAATATAGATCATGAAATGCACTACTTTCCGCGCAACTAAACTACGGGGCTCAAGAAAGGCACCCTGTACTTCGAACAATGGAATGTACTCTCCAAACGCCATTATGTGCACTAACTCTAGATTGTCATACATCTGAGGTTGTATTAGGGGAGATACACTTACCACGCCGACACTGCCAGGAGTCCACAGAGCAGCCAGGACACCAAGCCGCCACCGCCGAGAGTCACTCAGCTTCCAAGCCTCGCACCGCCGCTCCGGGGACTACAACACCCGGCAGGCCTCGCGGCGGCGCGCAACCGGCGCAGCAAACACGGCGAGAGAGCGCCAGCAGGCGCAATAAATCTGCAGACACCCCGGCAGAGCGGGGGAGATACACTTACCACGCCGACACTGCCAGGAGTCCACAGAGCAGCCAGGACACCAAGCCGCCACCGCCGAGAGTCACTCAGCTTCCAAGCCTCGCGCCGCCGCTCCGGGGACTACAACACCCGGCAGGCCTCGCGGCGGTGCGCAACCGACGCAGCAAACGCGGCGAGAGAGTGCCAGCAGGCGCGATAAATCTGCAGACACCCCGGCAGAGCGGGGGAGATACACTTACCACGCCGACACTGCCAGGAGTCCACAGAGCAGCCAGGACACCAAGCCGCTACCGCCAAGAGTCACTCAGCTTCCAAGCCTCGCGCCGCCGCTCCGGGGACTACAACACCCGGCAGGCCTCGCGGCGGCGCGCAACCGACGCAGCAAACGCGGCGAGAGAGCGCCAGCAGGCGCGATAAATCTGCAGACATCCCCTCGTCGCGGGACGCGAGCGGGTCGCCCGGGGCTAAGCCCGGGCAAAGGGCGGGCCCTCTACGGCCCTCAGCGGCAGGAAGCGACAGGGCCAGGGCCAGAAACGCTGTTGGATGCACGAGGTAAACTGGAATAATTAAGTAAGGCATTGTTGTGTTTTCACCTACACGTAAGATTGTGGAGCTAGTTCCCTGGCTTCAGTGGCAGGATGCCAAAAAGAGGCGTGGTTACTGCTACAAACACTATGGAAAACTATCTGGTCCAAACTGTGCAAAAAATAAATATACAGAGAAGAGAATCTTTGGGGTTGAGTCAATCACCAGACTTACAATGCTTGACCCCTAGCATACTTCTTCCCACTGATGATATCACATCCTTGGAAACTGATCCTGAGGTTCGTTCGGTTCTTTCTATTAACCAGGGCAGCTGCAATTTAATTGAGAACATAGTGCCAGCCCCCGAGGTACTCAATGCGGACCCGGTGAACAATATAGACAGTGACTTGGAGCAGGAGATACAGTCTTGTCCCTCAGATGAAGATCAGTCCTTATCTGTCCATGCCCCTCGGACAGAACGTTCTGGTGTTAAAACCCAGCCAAAAAGGGGAGGGTTAAGGTCGGGGACAAGGAGGAAGAGGGCAAATACTCCAAAGGATAATTTAAAGGAAAATGGAGAGTAAAACTTAATGTTGATGATGACTTAACTCGTCATGGAGTTCCCATTCATTTCAATGGAAATTACATGTAATCGATGGACATGCCTTAGCATCCAAGTGGTTAACAGTTGAAATCCCCCTAGTAGAAGCTCAGACAACGGACCCTTTACAATTTATTGTTGAAGCTTCACCTGTTGTACTAGTACTAGCCAATGTTCCCCCCTTAGAAGCGGGCATAGTAGAATCTTCCACTTCCTTGTCAAACAAGCCATTGCAATGGTTTACAAATAATGTGAGGCTAGCCCGGGGGGGGGCCAATAATTAGCTCAGAAGATTAAGACCGCAAAAAGGGTTTCCTGGTTAGGAAATCGCCCCAAAAAATTTAAAGGGGATTGTGTGGCAGTGAGTTTTTCACATGCAGGCGTCTTACCAAACATCCTCACTAACTTACTTCCGCCCCAACGCAGGCAGGGTACTGTTGTCCCATTAACCTTAACATTTTTTTATGGAGAACAACAGAATGTCACCTACCCCAGGACCCCTGCATTTGGGTGGGACAATAATAGGGACATAAATAATAGATGGGGCCAAGATCATCATCGAAATACTGAATACCACCCACCTCATCCAGTTCATCACAATTCTTTGGCACAACCTCTTTTGCTGTCTAACCGTTATGCTCCTCTATCCTTTCTGGATCAAAATGATTGACTTTCGCCTGCACACATAAGCCATGAAGAGAAACAAGTACACGTATTTAGTATGCTTACTTGGAATATTGCAGGAATTAAGTCTAAAGTAGGAAACGTGGCATGGACAGATTTTATGACAAGGTTCGACATAATTGCTTTGCAGGAAACATGGGATACAAATAACAGTTTTTCTTTAGATGGCTATAGTCATTTCTGTATCCCCGCAGTGTCTAGCGTTGCAGGAAGAGCCAAGGGAGGCCTGTTAAGCCTTTTTAAAATAGATATTAATGGTCGCCTAAAGAAATGCGATTTGGGCTTCGAACAATGTCTAATAGTTGAACTTTCGTCAGCAGAATCTCCCAATATTTTATTTATAAATTTCTATAATTCCAACGCATCTGACTGTACTTTATATAGCCTAGATAGATTGGACCAGTTTCTGTCAGTCTACAGTGAAAATGTTAATTCTTTTGAAATCTTTTTCTTGGGTGATCTTAACATACACCCGTGTTTATTAATGTGTGTTTGCGATGAAGTAGAATCCCCCCCGAACTGTTCACCTATCCATCTTGAACATAACAAACAGGGGGAATGTTTAGAGAACTTTTTACCAAGATGGAACTTATATGAGTCTGGGTGCGGGGAAGGGGGGGTTAGGCTCCCTACATTTAAGGGAACAGACAATGGCTCTATTATTGATTATATATTTATTTCATTGTGTTTTTTAGAAAAGGTTTTAATGTATAAAACTGTGGTTTCTGTTTTCAGTGATCACAATCCTGTCTCCTTGGACTTAGTAACTACTGGTCTCATAGGGCGTAAATATGGTCCCTGTAATAGTAAACAAGCATTTAAACTTAAAGACCAGGGACGTAGATTGAAATGGGATAGTATAACCCCTGAACTCTTTGTACAAGAGGTACTCGCAGATGCTGAGGACGAGGTTGGTGTGTGCCTATCTAGTGAGGCTGAAAATAGGGAAGTGATACTTGCCTTTGGTAGCATTTGTAGTAAGATTAACCACAGACTGTCTGTTGGCTCTAAACCTAAGACAGTGCCCATCAAAAGTTGGTTTGATCATAAATGTTCAAAAACACATTCTGCACTACTAAATGCTTTAAAGGCTGTCCCAAAAGACCGAGAACTTATCACTATCTGCAGAGCTCAGTATAAAAAAGCTATAGCAGTCAGGAAAAAAGAGATTAAAGATGAAGCCTGGACCCAGCTCCTAGATCCAGCAATATTGAAAAACAGTGGGGAATTCTGGAATATTGTCGACCAACCCCTATTTACAGGGGAGGAGAACTCCCCCCTTGAAACAAACATATCTGACGAAGGTTGGATTAAACATTTTAGTGACATATATTTCAGTCATACCAGTGGAGATCCTGGGGCTCAGGAGGATGATATTAAAACCATTGGGACTCAATTGCACTTTGAGACATCGGAAGTTCTACACGCCATAGACTGTACTCTGAAGAAAAAGGTGCCAGGACCCGATGGTGTACCTGCGGACGCCTTTAAATGCTTCCCTAATTTTTGGTCTAGACTACTTTGCAGGGTATTTAATGCATTAAGCCATGATAATATTCCTAAATCATGGAAAACATCTATAATTATCCCTGTGTTTAAAAAGGGAAACACCCGTGTTTATTAATGTGTGTTTGCGATGAAGTAGAATCCCCCCCGAACTGTTCACCTATCCATCTTGAACATAACAAACAGGGGGAATGTTTAGAGAACTTTTTAGCAAGATGGAACTTATATGAGTCTCGGTGCGGGGAAGGGGGGGTTAGGCTCCCTACATTTAAGGGAACAGACAATGGCTCTATTATTGATTATATATTTATTTCATTGTGTTTTTTAGAAAAGGTTTTAATGTATAAAACTGTGGTTTCTGTTTTCAGTGATCACAATCCTGTCTCCTTGGACTTAGTAACTACTGGTCTCATAGGGCGTAAATATGGTCCCTGTAATAGTAAACAAGCATTTAAACTTAAAGACCAGGGACGTAGATTGAAATGGGATAGTATAACCCCTGAACTCTTTGTACAAGAGATACTCGCAGATGCTGAGGACGAGGTTGGTGTGTGCCTATCTAGTGAGGCTGAAAATAGGGAAGTGATACTTGCCTTTGGTAGCATTTGTAGTAAGATTAATCACAGACTGTCTGTTGGCTCTAAACCTAAGACAGTGCCCATCAAAAGTTGGTTTGATCATAAATGTTCAAAAACACATTCTGCACTACTAAATGCTTTAAAGGCTGTCCCAAAAGACCGAGAACTTATCACTATCTGCAGAGCTCAGTATAAAAAAGCTATAGCAGTCAGGAAAAAAGAGATTAAAGATGAAGCCTGGACCCAGCTCCTAGATCCAGCAATATTGAAAAACAGTGGGGAATTCTGGAAGATTGTCGACCAACCCCTATTTACAGGGGAGGAGAACTCCCCCCTTGAAACAAACATATCTGACGAAGGTTGGATTAAACATTTTAGTGACATATATTCCAGTCATACCAGTGGAGATCCTGGGGCTCAGGAGGATGATATTAAAACCATTGGGACTCAATTGCACTTTGAGACATCGGAAGTTCTACACGCCATAGACTGTACTCTGAAGAAAAAGGTGCCAGGACCCGATGGTGTACCTGCGGACGCCTTTAAATGCTTCCCTAATTTTTGGTCTAGACTACTTTGCAGGGTATTTAATGCATTAAGCCATGATAATATTCCTAAATCATGGAAAACATCTATAATTATCCCTGTGTTTAAAAAGGGAAACAGGCAGGATCCTGCATGTTATAGACCAATCTCATTGATTGACTCATCAGTTAAGATCTTAGGAAGAGTCATCTTAGTGAAACTAAATGAGTGGGCTACTGAGAACAGTATTCTTACAAATGTGCAATATGGTTTTAGACCAAAAAGAAGTACCCAGGACCAATGTCTTAATCTCCACTTGTTGATAGAGAAATATACCAGGGCTAAGGAGGGGTCCATGTACCTTGGCTTCATGGACCTCTCCTCTGCCTTTGACCTGGTTAATAGATCGAAGCTCTGGGTAAAATTGCTGGAAATGGGTCTGGATAGGACCATAGTCAACCTATTGGCTGACCTGAACTCGGGCCTTACTGCAAAAATCAGAGTTACCTCGAGAGGAAGGTGCACTGACGCCTTTGCTTCTGAAAAAGGGGTTAGACAGGGGTGCATTTTGGCACCCCTATTGTTCACTCTATATGTGAATGCCTTGGAGCCTGCTCTTAGGGACGTGACCCCTGATATTCCGCGTGCAGGGGAACAGGGGATTCCCGTCCTCCTCTACGCGGACAACGCGGTCCTCCTTGCGCGTACTGGGGTGGGGCTCCAACGACTTCTGGATGCCTTTGAAACTTTCATGGGCTCACTAGATTTGAAAATAAATACAAAGAAATCTCAAGTTATGCTCATGGGCAGAGTAGCAAGAAAAAATTGTCATAAAACTTTTATTTGCGGGCAGGAGAAGCTTGCTCGAGTAACCGCCTTCCCTTATTTAGGAATTACATTTGATGAGAAGGGAAATTGGGGTCCCCAGGTCAAGAATAGAGTAATTGCATTAGCAAGAACTTCTGCAGCCCTTCAGGGGTTCTCCAAGAAACTTGGGGCTAGGCCAATCATAGCCATATTGAAAATCTATAAGGCTAAATGCATCTCGGTGGCAACCTAAGTTCTATATGGGGATATAGGGGACAGGACTCTCTACAAATCATGGAAAATAAATTTTTTAGATCTGTCCTTGGTGTTCCACAATCGACCCCGTCCTACACTGTTCATATGGAATTAGGGGAAGGCTACATCACAGACCTGATAAAAACAGCACCTTTAGTAGCATGGCTGAGGTTGTGGCTTAACAAAGAAATCCCCTTAAACCATATCATCATGAGAGATTGTTTGTGTTTGGACAAAGCTAACAATATTAAGTGGTTGACTTACATCAAGGAAAATGTTTCCAGGATGGGGAGGCCAGAGCTTTATTCTGAAATAGATTCTATAACATCTAAAGATATTGCGCTCACAAAATGCGCAATGAGAGAGCTTCTATCTCTGGAGAGAGAAGAGTGTGAGCTAAAAAGATCTAGTGTTAGGGCAAGTCTAATATTATCCATAC
The DNA here is from genome assembly GCF_964261635.1 of Lissotriton helveticus. Lineage (NCBI taxonomy): Eukaryota > Metazoa > Chordata > Amphibia > Caudata > Salamandridae > Lissotriton > Lissotriton helveticus. Next base: position 1,295,881,256 of record NC_136059.1, read on the forward strand.
CTGACGGCCCAGAAAACTACTTGAACATGGTGACTCACCCTTACCACAGGTTTATTTTAACTCGCTTTCGTTTTAACTTGATACATTTTAATCTCGGTTTTTATCCTGCTTGGAGTACCCCAGAAAAGGCGTTACCATGTTCTTGTGACCATTTCTCCGAACAAAATACAATGCACCTTGTAATGTTCTGTAGTCATTACATTGATGCTAGGAGAAAGTTCCTTGTGCCAATTCTTAAGGAGGAGGGATTTATTCAAGTTAAACCTGCTCTTATTTTTGTACAGCTTCTACAGACTCCCAGGATTATGTTTCATGTGGCTAGTTTCCTGGTGAGTGCCATTAGGACCAGGAACATTAGACTAAAAAATGTGGCTACCTCCTTAAGTAATACAGACTATGTACCTTAAAAAGGCACCTTGTATTTATATCATGGCTTGTAATTAGGGCACATCTGGTCCTTGTTATGTTCGTCCTGCTGGGGTTTTCTTTTTCCTTTTTAGTATCTGTTTTTAGCTTTTTAGCACTTTGCACTTTGTATTTCATAATGATACGAATTGTAACATGTGGTGTGGTTTTTATTCTTATTGTATTTTAACTGTTTTTAAGTATGAACTTTTCCGTATATGTATTTTGATCAACTTGTACTTTGCCATTGTCTTTATATGATATTAAGTTATCGCAATAAAGTATTTTGATTGACTGACTGTATTAGGTTTTAAAGCTTTATCAAGACTATGGGCCATATGTAGGTGTCCCTTATAAGTTGACAGAGGCTTGCTCTAGCAATCCCAAGGTGCTCCTTTAGAGTGTTGTGTGGTCAAGCAGCCTTAGGCTTATCAAAGAGGAGTGTTAGATATTTGTGGCATACAGACCGTCAATAAATGATGCACACGACTCAATGAGGAGATCCACACCAATTTATAAAAATAACACTTATCTTTACATGACTTTAGGCACCAATATAATCAAAATCAGGTAAGTATGTTACGAGTTATGAATTTTCACAGCTCTGTAAAATAAACACTTATTGAAATTTCTGAAGTGGTAATGTTATCCTATCGAGTAAAGGTATATGTTGCATATAGGTACTTTACAGAAACTTACAGGACCAATCTTCCAGGGTCAAGGTGAATATGGGAACAGTCCAAGGGAGCACCAACATGTCACCTTGGGCAGCAATCGGGTAGCCGGGTGCAGAGGTGTAATTCAGCATTGTGTACCCTGTTGAAGTCAATGGGGATTGGTCCGGTTAAAAAGAAGCTGCAGGCTGGTACTGGGGGGCCAGTCCCGTTGCACCAACAATGGGTCTCATGATGCTCAGGATGTAGGAACAACTTTGGTCCTCTTCTATACAGGCCAGGGTGGCCAGGTGCAGAGGTACATTGAGACATTGTTTTCTGTCACTGGAGACACTCGTTGTAGAGTGTGCCTGCATAAATAGGTTGCAGGTGGTGTCGGGAAGTCCACTGTTGGCTAACCCAATGTAGGTTTTATTTCTGGAGGGTCTGGGGACCACACTGACAGTGTTGGCCCAATTCAACCTGGGCTAGGGGGCACGGGTGCAGTGATGCTTTCCGGTGTTGGATTTGCAGCAGTCCGGAGTCCTCACAGTTTTCTTGGGGTGCCTGCAGGATGCAGGGAAGCAGCTCTGCTACTCCACTGGAGTTCCTGAGTCTTGGGGGAAGTATTCAAAGTTCTCTCAGGCTTTTGGAGGCACAGCAGCTAAGGGACGAGTCATCTTTGGCGCAATTGATGTGGACAGCAGGCAGGCAGGCCAGCTAGATTGGTGCCAAGTCAATTGCTGCTACTCTGTTTTTCAAGTCAATGCCAAAAAGTACTTTATTTCCAAGAAATACATTCTTGCAGATAATTGCACTTTATCCAAATTCATTAATATAAACAATCACAAGTATCCTAAAACCAGTAGTGTACAGCACATATTTGAATCAATTCAATCAACACATGACTTTGTCTCATAAACAATATAGCAATGTGAGTATTTATGATTTACCAACACTAAAACTCAATAGAAGGTCAATGGCCCAACATCCCACATTTTCCTCTGTTCTTGCTTTTGCGCTCTTCAGGGTCCGTAACTTGGAAACTTGGATTCAGAAATATCGAAAAAAGAACTTAAGGAGGGAGTTATACTCAACTAGGGTTGAAGAATAGTTGTTACTAGAGTATGAGATTCTGTAAACAGAAAGGAATCTTTGCCAAATAGATCATTTGGTCAAGGGTTCCAAACAAGATATCTTGTTGTCTAAATTATTTAAGTAAGAGCAATACTGACACTTGTGTGAATTTTTAGCAGTAACTAGTGTTTTTCTTTTTTCAGCTGGTGGAGACTTAATAGGAACATCCCCTGGCTGTGAAATATGAACATCTGCTTCTGTAACAAAAGAAGAGTGAGAAACACAAAAAGCAACAACTAAACTCAGGTCAGATTTAGATGTATTATGCTGAATTGCATTGATGTCCCCCAAAGATATCTAGTTCAAGGCAGCCAACTTCCGTTTTACTGAATCGATTTCTTCATTGAGGGTGCCTATGGCACTTGATTGTGCCACAACATGAGCAGCCTGTAAATGTAACTCAGACCTGCCACTGCAGTGTCTGTGCGCAGTTTGTAACTGCCATGTCGACCTGGCAAATGCATCCACTTGCCAGGACCTAACTTTCCCTTTTGTTACATGTAAGACACCCCTAAAGTAGGCCCAAGGTACCCCTGTGGGCAAGGTGCTGTGTATGTTAAAGGTAGGACATGTACTGGTGTGTGTGGCATGTCCTGGTAGTGAATTACAGTGCATTTTGTTTGTCACTCGGGAAAGGCTGTCTGCCCATATAATAGAATGGGAGTTTTACTTATAACATCTTATAAGAATAACTTCCCATTGGAACAAGATAGGAAAATAGAGTTTAGTATCCCTGGACTCAGAATGTAAAAATGCATCTTTTAGTAAAGTTGATTTTTATGTACTATATTTGAAAATACTACTTTTAGAAAGTAGGTATTTTCTTGCCTAGCCATCCTGTGTACCTCTGCTAAGTTTGTGGATTGACTGTCTGGCTTTGGAGTGACAGGGGCTGGGGATGTGCAATCTCGCAGACCAGGGGGGTTTGATGTGTGTCCTGCCTTTCCTGAATAAGTCAGGGCTGGGCTGGATAGACCTGGGCTGCATTCAGAGTAGTGGGAGCAGTTTTCACTAGCACCTGAATAGGCTGGGTCTGCATTCAGAGTAGTGGGAGGAGTTTTCACTAGCACCTGATTAGGCCTGGTCTGCATTTAGAATGAGGTGAGAAGATTTCCCTTGCACCTGAATAGGCCCTGTCTGCCTGGGACAATGCTGTCCCCACCTCCTGCTGGCAAGCTGGACCAGAGAGGACAGCACTGGTTTGGGCTAAGCACAGACACTCTCTGCCCAAAATAACAAAGAGAAACTGTATATATATATATATTGGGGCCCAGATGCCAGAACTTTAGAATACTACTGAACTAAGGAACCTGCCAGGAAGAAAAGCTGGAAAAGCTGTCAAGAGAAACTGCTCCTTTGCTACATGCTCTGCTGTGTTGGCCTGCTGCTTGCTGCTTTTTTCTTGGGCAGGAAAAGGACGGGATTTTACTTTCATCATCCTGCAGTTAGAGTTTTCTCCAAGGGCATGATTACGAGTTTGCCTCCTGTTGGAAGTCTCAGGGAGATAAAATACTTCAGAGAACTCGCATGAATCAAGGAACATGTCAAGAGGAAGAGCTGGGACAGCTGCCAGGAGGAGTACTACCTTTTGATGTGCTGTTGCTTTGTTGGGTTGACCTGCAGTTGCTGCTTATGCCTTGAGCAGTGAAAGGACTGGACTGAACATTCTTTATTTGTGATTAGTATCTCCAGTGGCTTGAAGTAGAGCTTGCCTCCTGTTCTGAAATCTCAGGGAGGGACTTCTAAGACTTCATCAACCACTGGGTACTGCTTCTGGAAATGTTGATTTAGTTGATACAGAGAAGGGAACAGCAACCGACTCCGTCGCTGGCTCCGGGTCCTGAAGGCACCGCAGAGTGCACCGCCATATCTCGCACTGCAACCCTGGCCTCTCCAACGATGATGACCGCTGCCTCGTCCACCGAGCAGCTACTTGCACCATGACCTGTGGGCACCGCAATCCACACCGCCTCACTTCACTTCACAGCCCTGGTCTCACCGATGCCATCACTGCGCACTGACTGCGACTTCCATGACTGCATCGTAGATTGGGGGCACTGCTCATCACTGACTGACTGATGGTATTTCTAAAGCGCACTAATGCCGAGGCGTCTTGGCGCTGAGTAAAGTAACCAACCAAGTACTCACCGATGCATAAGTCAGATGACACACCGCCCTGTCCCAAACCGCAGTCCGGACCGACCAAAGCAGCTTCCCCCAACTGGTTCTGTCACCTGCACCGTGATCTGTCAGCACTGCAACAAGCATGGTCTTCAATCCGCACCACAGCCCTTTTCTCACAGACGCCGCTGGACGACCGTCACCAAGCCGCAGCCGGCACTGTGACTTGAAGGCACTGCACGCTGTACCACTCTGCTTCACACCGCAACCACAACGGTTCCCACAACCGGTTCACACCAACGTGTCAGCCACAAAATAAAAGTTACTGTTTACAAGTCTACTGACACCCCTGACTGACACGGTCAGGTAGAGCTGTTGGATTCTGTTATATACAGCACCACAGTAGCACTGGACGGAGCTACTGACTTCAAAGAACTATGATTTTAAAGTATTCTTGGAAAGTGAATATATTTTTTACGTACTGTATGTTGGATTTTTGTCATTTTGGTCTTGTTTTGTGTATATAAACATATTGGATATTTTTCTAAACTGATATGGTGTCCTTTTGTAGAGTTTTCAATGTATTACTGTTGGTTATGTGCAAATGCTTCACACACTGCCTCTAAGATATGCCTGACTGCTCATGCCAAGCTACCAAGGGGGTGAGCAGGGGTTATTTTAGAAGTGTATCCCCCTTATCCTGACTAGGAAGAAGGGTACCTACTTAGACAAAGGTACCTACTTCTGCCAACTAGAGACCATTATTAGTTGTATTGTCTCATGTTTCATTTATGATATTATTTTGTAGAAACGTGTTTGGGAAAATGTTTGTACATTTGTTTGTTGTCATTTTTAGAATTTCTTTAATTTTTTTATATTTTGTGAATTAGAGTGCTTTTCTGCATGTAATAGCGTGTTCTAACTGTATGCATGCTGATGTGATTTGTGGTAATGGTATGTGTGGTAATGACACGTTTAATGGTACTCTATGTATATGTGTAGCAGTGTGTTTCATGTTGCAAACCAACATTGTAGTAGTTAGTGCACTTGTAATACTGTGTTTTTTATGGGTGGGGTCTTCAAGATAGCTGCCATAAACTACACCCAAGGAAATGAAGGTGACGGACCAGCAGTCAGCAAGCTTGTGACCACGTCAGCTACATATGCTACCTTGAAGAGAAGGGAAATGCAGGAATTGAGTAAAAAGTTTCCGGAAGGGGACGCCAAAGAAGGAGATCAGACTAGCACACCGGAGGGCAGCAAAGCGGACAGCCAGAAAAACAGGGACACATGAACAATAAACCTGACCACACTGGCTGATTTCGGGGGCCCTGAGGAAAATCAGGAAGACACCATGTAGAGAAGCTGAACCTACAGAATACCCGGCTAGAGGCAACCCTTTCAAGTGCAGCAGTCCCGTAGAGAAGTAGGACGTTGAGACCCCGACACTCTGTATTAATTAAAAATGATCTATACCCAAATTCCATTGAGGGCATCATATCTATACGAGTGACCACATCATTGTAAAAACTGTATTATTTAGGCATGGGTGGTAAAGGCACTCATCATACACCCGTACTGTGGGCATGCTGAACTGCATATGCTCATCCCGGCAAATCCAAATTTCTAGAGTTTAAGACAATTCTATAACAACAATTTAACAACATTTTGCTTCCGGTTTTAAAGGGTATTGAGCCTATGGCTGTTGTTCACTCAATAAGGGAAAACATGTGGAAAAGAGTGTTCATGACTCCCCTCTTGATTTCATCATCAGGCTGGAGCTTGGTGTATGGCTCAATTGTACTAAAAAATCCTATTTCACTACACATGTATTTTCACTGACATAGATCATTCCTCTATTAGGGTTTGTTCTAATATATGACCAAACAGGCCCAAAGTATAGTCAAATGTCATACTTGTATTATATTAGAAACTCGCCAATAAATATCTACAAATTATATACAGTACTTCTTCGAAAGCATACCATTTATACCAATACTCATATGAGTCTCAATCATACAATCATACATCCTCATTCCTTCTCCTATCTTACATTAATAACAAATCACAATGAATTATCTCAATGGGCTCCTTGAGCACATTGGAATCCGGCCAGAATGACAGGCCGGTTTCACTTTTGACCGCCTACATTGTAATGTGGCATTTGAAAGTGAATTCTATGATGTAACTCAGAAAGCCTCCGCCCCGCGGTCACATCGTAATGAGGCTCCTAGTGATTTGTTAAGGGATCACTAGGAAGTGTCCTTCTTTGTAGATTTCAACCAGAAAATGAAGAAACACTTAAAGACTTCTCTTTTTTACAGAAGGACATATTACAACAAAAAATACCATGACATACAAGCAGGAGAAAGGTTTGAGCAAAAAATGTCTCATTGTTTGTTTACTGGTCATTTTTTGTTAACAAGAAACAGCTCTCCTTGAATGTCTCATGCCTCTGTTCAAAATGTATGAGTAAGTTGATTTCTCTGCAAAAGTCATGTTACGATTGTAGTTAGTATATATCAACATGGAACATATGTATTTTTTGGCAAAAGGCAAATATTTACATTATGAACATGCATATTAGATGATCAACAGCAAATGGGTATAATGTGTGATGATATTTATTGTGAAAAGGAGTGCAGTTAACTAGCATAGCACAAAGATGTGTTGTTGGAATCACTGACAGAATATCGACATCAAAAATATCGACGTCAAAAATATCAGAGGCAAAATATCGATGTCAAGAATATCGGAGTCCTATCTACATTATGGTAAGTACAAAAATATCGAAAAATATATATTGTTGTCAAACATATTGTTAAAATATAGTTTTTTAATGTGTAAAAATAATGTAAAATAAAGTAAATCAAACATATATTTAAAATAAACATAGTAAAAAATATGTTTAAAATGATAAGTCATACATATAGGTGCCGATTCCGATTCGTAAACTCCTGTCCGAATTGCCGTACGGAGCAAATTTCCTGTACTAATCGTATTCCGAACCGTCCCCGTACGTACGATGTAGTACGATGTGCACCCAAAGCAGTTCTCCGTACGAATCGTACCAAACACCGTACAACTCAATAACCCTTACGGATTGTATTTGGAACACGCAGTACGCATTGTCCGTACGGATTGAAGCAGCATTTTCCGACCCAGCAAGTACGATTTGTCTGGACAACACTCCATACGACTCTTTTTCTACAGGAGCTGAAAATGTCTGGAAAAGCAGATTTCGACTCAAAATGTGTACGAAACGGCACCCCCAGGTATGGTGCGTACACCCCATGATTGCAGGGGTACGGTGCATCGGGGCACGGTGCGTAGACCCCTGGATTTCAGGGGTATGGTGTGTATGTCCCATGCGTACACCCCATGATTGTGAGTGTACGGTGCCTAGGGGTACGGTTCGTATCCCCCCAGGTCGTAGGTGTACGGTGCAAACACCCCGTGCATACACCCCTTGAGTTTAGGGGTACGGTGCGTATGTGATTGTGTGGCTCTCCGTACGAATTGTTTCTACGTGATGTTTTCCGTACGAATCACGTACTCATTCCCCGGTCCGGATCGTACTTGTCGAGTCATACGGCATGTTTCCGATTTGTACGGTTCACTGTGAGGGTCTATGTCATACAGATTCAACCTTGTTTTTCGTACGGTTCGCAATGATTCAGGCATATTTTTTACCTACGGATCGTACTACGCGATTCGGATGGATTTGTACGATTCGTACGGAAACGGCTACGATTACGAATTGTCGTACGGCTTTATTTCCCGAATCAGAATCGACCCCATAATGTAAAAAAAAGTAAACACATAGAAAATATTATATATATATACTTACTTAATAATGTTTACAAATCATTTTTGGAATAACTTATAAATTGTTAAAAAACATGTTATAAATTATAAATACATACATACACATACAACGATAATATAAATCCAAATATAAAAAATATATATACTAAATAAAAAAATGTTTTAGTAAATTATACACTACATTAACTAAAACAGTGAATATAGGATAGCGTAGGGGTACAAATTACTACTCCCACTCCAGAGAGTGCAAAAGTAGGGAAATTGTTGGATAGCTTAGAGGTTAAAATCACTATTCCAGCTCAAGAGAGTGCAACAGTAGGGTAAGTGTTGGATAGCGTAGGGGTAAAAATGACTGTTCCAACTCCAAAGAGTACAACAGTAGGGAAAGTGTTGGATAGCGTAGGGGTAAAAATTACTATTCCAACTCCAGAGAGTGCAACAGTAGGGAAAGTGTTGGATAGTGTAGGGGTAAAAATGACTGTTCCAACTCCAGAGAGTGCAACAGTAGGGAAAGTGTTGGATAGCGTAGGTGTAAAAACGACTATTCCAACTCCAGAGAGAGCAACAGTAGGGAAAGTGTTGGATAGCGTAGGGGTAAAAACGACTATTCCAACTCCAGAGAGTGCAACAGTAGGGAAAGTGTTGGATAGCGTAGAGGTAAAAATTACAATTCCAACTGCAGAGTGTGCAACAGTAGGGAAAGTGTTGGATAGCGTAGGGGAAAAAATACCAATTAAATTACTAACAAATAAAAATAAATAATAATTATTAAACATGAATTACCAGATAATAATTAAATAACAAATAATTAATTTTCAAAACAACCAAAAACAATAAAGATTCAAAAGTATTTAGCTATAAATAATTAATTAACAATGCATTATTGATAAATACCAATAAACAAGTTAAGAAAAAAAAATTAACAATTATTAATTAATCAACAATACATAAATTTTCAAAATAAAAAATATTCATTATTGAAATTGTATTACCAATTAATAATTAACAATAAATTAATTATCAATAATCAACAATAAAATATTTACTTAATCATAATTAAATTACTTCCCACCCTATTTCCCTATCAACTCACAACTCAATTCAATAATAAATTAATACACTTAATATAATTACCAATGAATCAATTAATACAAATTAATTAATAAAATGTAATTACAAATTCATAATTATTTAACTTAAAACTAATTATGAATACCAATAAATAAAAATAAATAATTACTTAATTACAATTACATTACTTCCCACCCTATTTTTTAAATTGAGTTACTATAATTACATTACTTCCCACCCTATTCCCCTATAAACCCCCAACACACTACGGTACTACAATGCATAATTTACTTTAAAAAAATACTAACTTCTGAAAATGTTATACATTTATTCTAAAACTAGTACAATAAATAACAAAAAATATAAACACAAACATATAAAACACATAACACTAATATAAATATAAATTTTAGTAACATCAATATTTTTACCTTAGATATTACTAACTTCGATATTAACAAAAACTATATTTCTTATAGTGGGCACGGCCCCACTCTCCCTGGCAAAATTGGGTGGCCGCACTCAAAAAATAGCCCTGTGGTATAGTGACGAGCTTCGAGTCGCTAAAACAGCACTGAAGCGGGCTGAAAGGCAGTGGCGGGGGGCTTTTGCCACGGATGCCAAGGAAATATATCTAACTGAGAGGCGTGCCTATCATAGGCTAATTAGGAAGACCAAAGCAGCATACTATGCCACTAGGATTATGGAGGCTGGGAATTCCACGAAATAACTGTTTTTGGTGTACAAAACTCTTTCGGGTGGGATGACCTCCACTGCACCAGATGATTGCTCAGTGGAATCCTGTAATAGGATTGCGGAATTCTTTGCCGAAAAAGTAGCAAAAATATACTCGGCCTTCCCTAGCCATCCTACCGCAGGGTCGGAGTTTGTGGAATCCCCGAGGGAATGGGGGGACCGACACGTGCTGACTAACTTTGTCACCCCACCCCCGGAGATTCTCTTGAAGATCTGTGGGTCAGTTAAATCAGGCTCCCCTCTGGACCCTACCATGCCTAAACAGCTAGTAGACAGCTTACCAGTTCTGGAACCGTACATTAGACATTTTTTGGATGTCTCCTTTAGGACCAATACGGTGCCCAGAGACTGGAAACAGGCGGTGGTGCTACCTCTCCAAAAGAAGCCTAACATCAGCTTCGAAAAATTGGAGAACATCTGGCCTATCTCCCTCTTACCCTATATGGCTAAAGTGGCGGAGAAAACGGTAAATATACAACTGATGGATTTCGTGGAAGAGGCTGCCCTCCTGCACGAGACCCAGTTTGGTTTCCGTCCCCGCCACTCCACGGAATCAGCGCTTCTGATGGCAGTGGAGACCCTACGTCAGGGGGTGGACGAGGGCCAGACTATGGCTCTCATCTTACTAGATCTAAGTGCAGCATTCGACAGTGTAGCTCATACCACCTTGCTACAGTGAGAAACTGTGCATGGGGTTTTTAGAAAATTAGGACTGCGGGGGCGCACTGCCTGGGCTAAAACGTTACAAAGTGTGTGAAAAGCAAGGGTTTCGTAGTGTAGTGCGTAAAGAGCAGACGGCAAAACCTCCTTAACCGTCTAAACAAGTCAAAGACAAGACAATTATACACTGAAAAAGGCTCTCGCAACTACATATGTATATATCAAGACAAGGTTCAATGACCAACAGTAAAAGGAAAACGCAGAAGCAGGTTCTTTGGTGTGATACTTCTTGTTACAGCAAGTTGTTTTACTTTTCTCCAGACTTTTGAGAAAGAAATCGCCGACACGTGTTTCGTCGTGTGTGGGTGAGTCAAACACGACTCTTCAGGGCTTAAACTCCCAATACCACTGTGTGGTTGGAGTAAGTCTGGGTCTTTACAAGCTCTGTTTCAAGCAAAGGGTATTCTGTGTGTACAAACACAGCCGAGGCTGGTTGAAAGAAAGATCACTGGTAGTATATGAACGTGGTTATCATATCTCTTTTAGTAATCCTGTAGAGATAGTGTAGCGCTGTATCCCGCTATGCCTTCAGGCGGGAAGCCGGGAGGAGTTTACACGAGAGACGACCGCCGGGAACAGACAGAGGAGGGATTGCCAGAAGCGGCACACCGCCTCAGAAGAAATTTACTCGTTTCTTCAAACTTGGCACGGAATAGGAATCCCCTCCCGGCTTCCCGCCTGAAGGCATAGCGGGATACAGCGCTACACTATCTCTACAGGATTACTAAAAGAGATATGATAACCACGTTCATATACTACCAGTGATCTTTCTTTCAACCAGCCTCGGCTGTGTTTGTACACACAGAATACCCTTTGCTTGAAACACACCTTGCTACAGTGTCTGAATGAAGGAGGGTTATCAGGAGCTGCACTTGAATGGATCCAGTCCTTCCTGACAGGGAGAGGCTTTCAGGTTCGACAGGGAGATTATTACTCTAGGGAGATTGGTTTGGGCCAGGGCGTGCATCAGGGCTCGTCCCTAAGCCTAACCTTATTTAATCTCTACGTCTCCCCGGTGGCGCCCATCGCTGAAAGCCACGGTCTGCACATAGTGTCCTATTCCAATGACACGCAGTTGGTCATCTCCCTCTCGCGCGCGCCTGGTCTTGCGGTGGACAGATTCAGGGCCTGCATGCAGGAACTGGCTACCTGGATGTCCACCAACTGTCTTGAGTTAAACGGCAGCAAGACGGTGCTCGTGGTGGGGGGAGCCTGTGTGTTTGGTCATCGGCATGGTGGCCATCATGTCTAGGGGAGGTCCCCACACCCTGTCATGAAGCCAGAAACCTGGGAGTGTGGTTTGACGCGGATCTGTCTTTTGGACCTCAGATAGGCCGTGTGGTGGGGGTGTGCTTCAGCATCCTAAAAAAGCTTGCGGAAGGTATTAGATCTCCTCCCCATGACAGCCCGCAGGACGCTGGTGCATGCCCTCGTCACATCACCCCTGGATTATGGCAATCTGCTTTATCTGGGAGCTACCGGTAAGGCCATCAACCGCCTCCAGGTGCTGCAGAATGCAGCGGCTCGCCTAATTCTGAAATTCCCTAAGAGATCAGCGTCCAGGGCAACCCTTCAGGCCCTTCATTGGCTCCCAGTAAGGAGCAGGGTCGAGTTTAAGGCCCTTTGCACATGCCACCGCATCTTGGGTGGTAAGGCACCAGCTCCGCTTCAGGGTTTGATCACCCGGTACGTGCCGGCGCGCGCTCTGCGGTCCTCCTGTGCGGGGCTACTAAAGGTCCCTAGGATAAAAAAGGCACGCATGGGGGGCAGGTCCTTTAGATATCTGGCCGTGAAAAGCTGGAATGCCTTGCCACCGGACCTTCGCCTGGAGCCATCCGAACTGGGCTTCAGGAAGAAGTTGAAAACCCACCTCTACATGCAGTAAGCCGGGCTGACCTTGCGGTGCGACTCTGCTGATTCCACTCACCACAGCGCGGGGACACACCTTCTGTGCGTAACCAGGCGCTTTATAAACTTCCCTAATAATAATAATAATAATATTTCTTACCTTCAGGTCGATATTCCGGTCTTCGATATTTTTGATTTCGATATTCTGTCCCTACGATATTTCCAACTCGAAATTATTGTAGGTCAAAGTAAGAAAGTTGATATTTAGACTGTGCACTGTGTTGTTGGTGGGTGGACTTACATGAAGGGTTGGAATGTGTTATGTGATTGTGACAGAGAATTATACATGATGTATTTGTGGTTGGTATTCTTCACATCCACGGAGGGTGTGAGGAGAGGTCAATGTCCCAGTTAAGCAAAACAATATCTAAATTAGAGTCAATCTATGTAGTGCAGAACCGGGAGCTGTATTGGGGGACTCTGCATGCCCTTGTACTCCTAGAGATGTACCAGGGTCACAACGTGGTCCTATGCAGGGCATCATCTTGCTACCTAGTATTCTCCTTTTTCACCCTTTGGAGTTTCCGGTGCAGCTTCAAGATGTTCTGGAGAAGTTTGTTTTGCTCTTCCAGGAGCTAGTTTGGCTCTCCGTCATCTGTGTCTGGTCCTGCAGGCAGTTGTGATAGGTTCCTCGGCGGGTATCGATGGAAAGCATGAACACTCTATGGTATCAATATAATTTCCCACACAGTCCTACTAGTCAAAGAAGTTTTACCCTGACACCTTGAATATGAAGCAGCTGGATGATTTTGGGAAGTTTGCAATGTGAAATGTGGCGTATGGGATAAAATCACTGTTCACCTAGGGAACCCTATCTAGAGGTTAATGGACAGAACATCGAAGTTGTGGTTTCAGGAGATTCAACTGGGGAACCTGCCCTGTGATTAGTGGGATAAGTGAGTCCTCCGCAGCTCGGATAAGCATTCATGAACTTAAACCTGAGAACTTGAAATCCAGACGTTACTCAATGAGGGAGAGTGTTGACTACCAGTGACATAATGGTAAAGGGGTCATTCTGTGCAGTGCCAAAAGTGTTCTTGTCTTATCCAAAATGCAGTCCAAAGGCTCATGGATTAGTTACCTGAATTGCAGTTTAGTATCCATGAAGTGTAATAATCAGGCTCATTGTCCCCATGTGTTGGGAAATAAAGGAAGTCTCATGCAAATCTGTGGATGACTGTTAGTTGGATATAAGGATGGTCACATCTTGAAAAACATTACATTTTTGAGGCAGTTAAGAAACACAAGTCATTGACAAAATCTTGCAATGGGCACAATATGCACTATTATCAGACATTACACATTAGATGTATACTGCTTCCCAGCACTCAATGTACTTCAAATAAATCAATAACTGCAGTACATTCTTCAGTAGAGTCCAACTTCTGCAGGCATTGGAAACCCAACCTGTGTGACAAAAAATCCATAAGGTGCAGAATTGGAAAAAGAAAACGGATGCGAGCAGACTTATACAATGAACAGTGGATTGAACAGAACAGTTGTCCCAAAAAAAAGGTGAAATTATGTCAGTCCATGTGCCTTTTTGCTGGAATGCCTAAAAGAAATGTGATATCTTCAAATGAAGGCTAGTGAGGCAAATTCTAAATTGACTGTTTCCTACAAACAATAAATAAAACGTAAGCTTTAATGCAAGATTTAGTAGAGAATCAGAATCAGAAATCACTTTATTCGATCCGTTTTCAGACAGATCATAAACGTTCAGATATACATAATTCATACATTTTCCGCATTAGAATGCAAAATATTCATTTAAAACAATCTTTAAAAAGATATATGAAGGGTTATAATTCATTTCAGTCAATTGTGCAATTTCCGAGTCTTTAAAGAAAGGCATAAAAAGTACGCAACACAGTAACAGACGAGGTGATCAGCAAATATACGTAAGAAAAACATTGCTGGACGACATTGTCTGAAGTTGTGTTTTCGCATAATTGTCAATATGAACCTTATGCGATGTTTCGAATAAAACTAACAGAAGAAAAAAATATGTAAATCAGATTATGGGGATTCTCCATCAGATGGACAAAATGGTAGAGCTTGTATAGAAAAAGTACCTGATGGTTAACCCAACATACAGAGTATAGGTTTAGTCAGAAGCAAGTTAAAATGAATCTATGGCGGTAAATATGGCAGCATCGACCAGTATGTGGCTTGCCCCTCCTTAAGGTGACCCTCAAGATAGGCTTGCACCATATGTTTGGTACAGTTAGTTTTAAATCTTTTTCCTGGCCATAAGATTTAAAAAACAAGTTTTGACTACTTTTGTTTTAAATGCTCGAGCAGTTACTTGGAATTTTGAAGATAGTTTCTAAACCCAAAGCAGTTAGGCTATTTGTAATGTACATGATCCAAGGGATCCTCTGTACATGTTCCAGTGCGAGGCAATCTAAAAAAAAAAACGTTGGGTTATTAACGGATTCCCTTCTCCAAATGGAGTGCCATAGGAGAATTGGTGCCAAACGTATCTGGTCTGATATATAAGGGGCTTTCAACTCGAGATAGCATTTAAAATGTGAGCATGTTTAGGGAGACAACCCAGTTTTTTTTCCAAAAAGTATCTGCTATCGATTGAATAGCTGCAGGATTAGTATGTCCTCATACATCCACTCCGTAGGTGGCTACTGAGAGAGACTTAGCCAAGCATGCTTTTTTTTATCATGTCTAGTTGTTTTAACCCTAACTTTTTAATAAAAAAGTATAGGGCATTAATCCTTTTTTCCAACATTAAGCCTCTGTTAGTCACCATATGGGACCATGTTGTCATTTTATCAAATGTCACCCCATAATAAGAGAACGTATCCGTCTGAGCAATTTTCTGCCCTACTTTGTGAAAATATGGTAGTCTCTTCGACTTGTGACCCGTTACTAAAATAAAATATTTTGCCTCGTGGGTTTGTAAATCTAATTGTTGCATAAAATTCACATATTTCTCATAAACCTTCTGAAGTGCAAGGACAGTGCGTGCAATTAGGACCGCATTGTCAGGATAAAGGAGTATGGGTATGCGGACCTTATTAATCAGTGAGACGTGCGGGGTTGATTCTAACAGGGGGGCTTCCACTCCATTAGTACAAACTGAAAAGAGAAAAGGAGCGAGGACGCACCCCTGACAAACCCCCCTATTGATAGGGAACCATCTGATGCACTGCTTCCCATAGCTGACACAAACCACAGCCCTGGTCTAATAAAAGAGATATTTGCTTCATCATTTCCCATCTCTTTCTTATTACCCCACAAATAATGATGAGCAACACAGTCAAAAGCTGTGGATAAGTCCATAAAAACCAGGTAGAGCTTGCCTTGTTTCACTTGTGTGTATGTAGCAAGAAGCTAGATCTAATTAGGGCACTGGTCCTGTGTGACTTTTCCCATCTTAAAACCAATTTGGGTCATGACAATTACATTATTAGTAGTGACCCATTACTCTAGTCTGCTCATTAGGACTCTACCCATAAGTTTGGCTGTGCTGTCCAAGAGTGAGATGAGCCTGTCATTTTTTGGCTCCGATTTATCACCCTTTTTATAAAAAAATGTTATTAAATAGATTTTAACCATGACTCTAGGGGGGCCCACACTGGCCACCACAGTGATAACATTAGTCAAAACTGGACCCCAAAGATCCGTATGCTCAGTAAAAAAATCTATTGAGGCTTTACCCGGTCCCGGGGCCTTATTACTAGAACTCTGGGAAAGTGCTTCTCTGATCTCTTGGAGATTGAAAATGAGAACAGGGTTAATTGTTAAGAGGTTATCCTTCACTGGTGAATATCTTCCGTTACTGTTATATATTTCAGTAAAGTGGGCCACCCAAGATTCTTCCTCCACGTGACTGTCTAAATTGGGCTCAGAGAATGCCTTCAGGAAAGGGGCATTAATTACCCTGCAGAAATCCCTAGAACTATTTGTGGTGGAAGCCTAATAGAGTTGTTCCCAGGCCTCCCCCTTCAGTGTTTTTAGTCTGGCCTTCCCTGCTTCTTTGTACCGCTAACGGGAGAGCTTCACCTGGACCACGTCTCTTGGATCACCCCTAAGGGCATTATGTAGATTTAATAGTGATCTCGTGCAATTTTGGTCGAACCACCTCTGGCCAATTTGATTTGGAGCTAAACCATTTTTTATTAAGTTATTTTTCACCGCAAGCAGAATTGACTCAAAGGCGGTCACAACTCTAGTTGGATCATTATTTATTTCAAGACGGTTCATAATTTCATTATATCTATGTGCTACAACCCGAGGGACTATTTCCTCCTTATTAATTTTGACCCCACATTAATGCGATCCCATTTTTCTTTGCTATGAGGGTTTTTATGCGATTTGTCTGCTGAACATGAATCCCTTACCAGAACAATTGGCATGATTATCTGCATGATCACTAAATCAGAGAAATTAACTTTAATGTCTGCTATAGACCTTTTAAAGGATGCTGATGCTATTAAAAAATCAATCATTGAATGGTTGGCACTAGAGACAAAGGTCCTTTGTAGTAAGCCTGTGCTTGCAGAGATGGGATTAATTATTTCTGGATCTTTTATAATAAGGAGTCTGTTAAGTGCATCACCATGCAGGGTGTGGTTAAAATGAGGAATAGCCTCTCCTTCCTTATCGGTAAGTCCACGTGTCGGTTTGATCAAAAAGAAGCAACTGGGCGCATTAAAATCACCCACCCATAAAAAACTTGCGGGGATATTCTCAAGAACGTGTGATAAATACAGTAAAATTAGTTTAACCCAACTCTTCACATCTCAGTATATCATGGGAAAATAGTGCAGTGTTAACATCGTATTGCAGAGGGACAAACAACACCTCCAGCAGAGCAGACCAGACAACTCATCAGTGATGCTGGAGAGGATCACCACACCTTCGACACCGAATCCCTACAACAGCTCATGGACATCTTAGGCAACCCACCTCCAGGAGCAGGGCAGCCAAGCTACATAGAGGAGACCCCAGCCCCTGCACAGACCACACAGCAGGAATCAGCCACCAGCATGGCTGGCTCCCAACACTTCACCGAGGCACACATTGCATTCCAATGGCCAAAAGGAGGTGACCTTATGAAAACCGAACTAGATCTCATGCGTGGATGTCTAAGTCCAATCAGGAACCACCTACACTCCACAACGGAGACCCACACTTTGACAGAGACACATGCATTTGCAAATTTCCTGTACTGAACCACACGCAGAGACCCAGAATTATCATTCACACACCCACACTGGACCTGCGTACGATAGCCCAGTCTACTCCTCTTACATATTGAGTGGGTGATGACAAAGCTACATGTCCATGGTTTTACCCGCTGCCTGTGGTGACATGGTTGCGTCCAACTGGGGGTGGTGGTGGTGGGTGTTGTGGCCCTATTGGGGCTCTGAGCTGCATGATAAGTAGCTTCATCGCATCTGTTGATCTGCAGGTGTGGCTCCAGCCTGGGCTTCCTTTTCTGGTACAGGTTGTCATCCGACTTTACACCAGGTCAGAGCAGGTGTTAATTTACTGCTGCTAACGCGCCTTATAGCTTGTTTTGGGTTCTTATAGCTGATCTGCCTGGTCATTGTGAATATTGTGGAGTGGTGTTGTCTTGGCTTTTTGCACGGGAACGCCTACTCTGCATCTCATTAGCGACAGTTGCCGGTGTCATCTGTGGCGATGTTTTTTGCGGCTGCTTTCATAGGTAGTCTGGTGATATCGGCTCTTAACACCCGCTGGTGAATGGGGCAATACATTTTTCGCCACTTTGGCTGTGATAAAGTGCCTATAACATGGCGATAAATCCTTGAGAATATGCCCCTAGGTGTCTTCTTACAGTTGGTAAGTAATACATTTATTTTGCCTTCAGGTAAGTCTACGACCTTAGACATCTCCCCCCCACAATTATTGTTATAGCAATTTATTTAAATTGGTGTATTGCTCACTGGGCCGTTAAGATGTAGTAGCTTATAATATGGAGAATTATTATGGGAGGACAGGGCTTCCAATCTGAAGGTATTTTTCAACAGTGTCAAAATGCCACCCCTCGCACAACCTGATTTTGACAGGATTGCAGGTGTGTGAAAAGTGCAATAACCATCTATATAAATAGGGCCTATTTCCCAAGTCTCTTGTAAACAAATCAAGTCAAAAGAGGTTATATGCATGTTCCACTCTTGATCAGTCCGTTTTTGGCCTAGCCTGGCAATACTCCACATAATTACTGAAATCCAATCCTTATCCTGTGGGTTGCATGGGGTGCTCCAACCCTTCTGTGGCCCTAGTTACTGTGTCGGAAATCGCACCCTTAGGTCTTTGTCAATCACCGGCTTCCAAATCTGCCAGTACGGTGAATTAGTTGCTAGTTGATTAGGAATTGGATACTTGCCTAATATGGGGCTGATAAACCATTGGATGAGGGTGACTGTCATGATCTCTAGACCCCTCTCACCAAGGACTTGGAATTACTGGTTTATAGAAAATCCTAACAGCAATACCAACTTCTGAGCTGCTGATGTTGGGACCTTAGGTTATAGGTTTAGGAGATTTTGGGCCATAAAAGGTGACTTGAGAGTTGTTACAACACAGTCCCCCCTAATTGTTTTTTTCTGAATTTCCCACCCAGCCCACCCTCCTCGCCATTAAGATACTAGTGAAACCTTCGGACCGACCATCTGTGTGCTTATTAATCCAATGGTTACTTTGAGGATTAGTTGGTCAGTTGTTTCCATTTGGGTGATTTTGAACTCAAGAGTTTCGGACAGGATAATCACATAGGGATAAGCTGCTGGCAGCAAATCTAATCTTGTGTAGAGTGATCACCCTTTATACTCTTCTCGACCTCTCCCCTCGATGTTACTGATACTCAGAGATCTTGGGGCTGGGCTCAAGGACCCCAAGTGGGGAAGTGGGGACGGGTTGGGAGGGAGGGCATTAAAAACAGCCTCTTGAATTGGTAGGTAATAAAGACCCTCTGTCACTTCCCACTGGACCCAATGAAAGTCTCCTTTCCGTGAGGGCAATTTCCTTGGCTATCGCTGTATTTGCCTTAACCAAGAAGGAGTCTAAAGAAGATAAAGCTACCTCCTCAGTAGGCGGGTGGGATGTCTTCTTCTTGCCCTTCGTTAAACTGTGATCCTTATGCAGGAGATAGCCTCCTTCGGGCTATAATGGGTGTGGACAGACCCGCCCTTGGCCCTGGTTTTGAACAGGCACAGCCCGGGGCGCATCCCCATGTGCGTCCCGTACCGTGGGAGCGTGGTGCACTTTTGAGCGCAGAGACTAAGCTCCAATGCAGAGGTTGTCAGGAGGTGCAGTCTCCACCAGTGCATGGCTTAACCCCTCCGGGGTCAGAAACAGCAGGGAAGTAAAAAATATCTCTCTAATGAAGGCATACTTAAAGCGTCAGCTCTACGAGAGACTGGGTGATAATCATTAAAACATGGCTTAGGGCCTGATTACAACTCGGGTGCTGTGGGAGTGGAGTGTCATGCCATGCCCCGCTCCCACACTGCCAAAGTCAATCATCTGCCTAATTACAAATTGTTCTCTGGGCAAATTATACTGTGATGGTGGGCCCATGGCACAGCCATTCAAAGGCTCATAGGAGAGCCTTAGAAAGGCAGCGCCGTGGCCCCACCAAAGCACGTTCCAACACAGCATGGACTGTGCCGTCCATGCTGTGCAGGAACAGGGGTGCATGCACACAGGGGCGCTCAATATGTGCCCCCCTGCATGCACCCCCATGCACAGGGGCAATAGGAGGCCCTGCAGGGCACCCTTTGTTTCCTCACTGCCAGCAATTTCATGACATGAAAACCGCCATGAGACAGCTGGTGGTGAGAAAATTCATAATTTATGCGTGGCTGTGCCACAGCGGGCACCACCAAGCATATTGCGCCCTCAAGACCGCTGCGCCACTGCCAGGGTTTGCGGATCCCTGGTGGTTGTAGCGGTTCTCTGGAGGTCTGACTGGCATACTTGTAAAACAGCAGTCGGACCGCTGGAGCAGTGGTCCCCGACCACCACTGCACCTCCATCACTAGTTTGGCAAGCCTATAGTCTGCCAGAGTCGTAATTAGGCCCTTAATCTGAGCTTTCATTGCTGAGACTATAAGCTCCGGAATATTATATATTTCAGGCAGTTCCAAGGATAAACAAGTATGCTTGATATAGCATAGCGAAGGAATCTCATACCCCTTTTCCAGGGCCATACAATGTAAAGTAAGGCTTTTCATGTGGCCAAGTTCACTTGATTGCCATATCCTGACCCATAGCAAAAGAGGGGTAAGTACAAGAAGATCTTCAAGATAGGGAACAGCAACTTTTGAGTGCCAAAAAAAGGTGACTGTACCTGTGGGAACCAACAGTAATCTTTTGAGGAAGCTAGTTTGCATTTTCTGAAGATTATCGATACTACAATGTTCCACACTCCTGCCCCTTATGACACAACAGAAATATATATACTCACACCAGAAAAATAAAATTAATATGAACCACTATATCATGATAAAATGTCCAGGCCATACCGTTATATACTAAAATTATAATTACATAGGTGTTTCGATATTTTCCATAATAAAAAAAAACAAATGCTGTTCTAGTGCTCTACCAACTCCTACTGTCCCTCCAATTGTTTATTTGTGCCGACATCCTCTCATAGTAATATATCAATAATTTAATTTTTATTCCTCAGCAATAGAAAGAGAACATTATTTCCCTATTAATATTACAATATAGAAGAGAAAAGGTTGAAATATATTCAGCTAGATTAAACTAGACTTCTGTCAGATATTTTGTCATCTCAATAAGCTTCAGAAACTATATTGCCTGTCCTTCATTAATTCTCTGGACACATCCATGCACTGCCGGGTCTGGAAAGCCATAGTAATGTATTCATATCACTTCACTTCTGCCTCACTAGCATTATTAACCAGTCCAGTGATTACTCTCAGGATGATGCAAAAGGACCAAAGCTCTTGTAGGATCTGCTGGAAGCCATGGAGAGTGTCACGTGGGGTGTTCCATTATGATGGTTCAGTTCTAGTATTGCTTGATCTGTATAGTTCATCAGACTACTAAATAGCTGCTGATCAGTTCCTTGTAGACATGCCAGTATGAATTTACTGACTGTTCTTATTCCCATTGTAATGAAGCACAGCCTTGAAAGCTTTCTACACAGATCCATCAGATAAGAACAAATACATATAACATGTGGTATTTTGATGTTTCAGAATTCTTTTGCTGGTCAGTTGCTCTATTCAAAACTAGAAGAGCCGTATGCATCCTGTGGAGGAGATAAAAGAAACCCTGACAAACTTGAAAAATCATTAGACCATTTAGGGGTACTTTCTCTTTAGGCTGTGTGTAATAAGTGTGTATGTGTGGGTTTGTGTTACTATCCTTGTGGGGTCTTGGGCACGATAACACACTCACGCTGTGGGAACTTGATTGCACTGAGGGGACCTGAACCCAAGTCTCAAAAGGTAAGCTCTTCTAAATGATTGGAAATGACTTCAGAAACATCTGCGCCAATTTGTACAACTTTTTTAAAAATTGCCTTGTGGGGACCTGTGTTTCACCATGTGTGTTTGTTTTTATGCTCAGCTCTGCTCCCATAGTCAGGAGGTGGTACTGCACCCTTAAACACACTTAACATATTAAACACACTTCTGTAATTTAATCCCATCTAGTAACAGTGGATAGGGATATTGAACACCCAGCAGAAAACTGAATATCTGATTAGAATGTTTTTTTAAATTGTATGTGACTTTTGTTTCAAAGCAAAACATTAATCAAATGAAGTGACTGACGTGGCCCTTTTATTTTATTTGCTGGTTGTTATCTTTGAAAAGCTAAGAAATGCACAATTGATTGAATGTTATAATTTTACATTTCCCACATATGACCGATTTCCTATTTAAGATCTCACATTACCTTATAGTTCAATTATTGATTATGACTAATGCATATCAACTAGGCCTTTACTTTAGGGCGCAATATAACCTACTTTCTTATGGGTGCTCACACTTAAGCTGAAAGTATATATGAGTACCTTTTCGAACATTTCCTTCTAGAAATGTTCAATTTGTTATATGAAAAATAAAAATGTCACATATTTTATGTATTGTGAGTTTCACAAACTGAATTTCACATAAGCCTAACAGGTCTAACAGGCCTAACATTAACGCAATGAATACAAAACTTTAAAAAAACAATGAAACACTCTTTCTGAGTTTAAAATTGATACAATCTCAGGCAAATCATGTTTGCCCACACTCTATTACAGCGCCACTTCGTTAAACACAATCAGGCATATGCATCAAGCAAATAAATAGAGATTCCTTATTAGCGAATTTTATGGACTCGCAAATAAGGAATCGCTATTACCTAATCATGAAAAATAAGGAATCTGTAAAAATCGCTAAATATATTAGCGATTTCAAAATAAAGAATTGCTAATTTAGAAAACCTACAAATAGCGATCTTGCAATTAGTGATATCGCATTTAGCGATATCGCAATTGGCGATATCGCAAATCGCGAGTTCGCGATTTTAATGAGTCGCTTTGGGAGAAGTCAATCAGCCCATGCTGCATTCTGTTCCCAGAGGAAGTGAGAGCAAGAAGCAGAGTGCTGGGGGAGAGCTTTAAAAATATAAGCTTTGTACAGCTTACACCTGCAGAGAGCAAAAATGGACCAAACAACATCAGAAGAGGGTGCAGTGGCCAGGAAGCAAAAGTTAAAATTCAGTGAGAGGAACTAGAGTACCTCATTGAGGAGGTGGCAAAGAGCCAAAGATAAGCTCTTTGGGAAGCTCTCACTGAAAGTACCTGAGGTTGAAAAAAGAAGAATATGGAACAGGATTAAGAACAAATTAAATGCTGTGGGGATGTCACACCGCAGTAGAGAAGATTTAAAGAAGAGATGGTATGACCTGCATATCCGTGCCAAGGAGCGAATAGCACAAAGGCTGAAGGAGACTAAGGGTACTGGAGGAGGAACTTCAACAGTCCCAGACAACACAGCCCAGGAGGACCTGGTTGAGGGCACTATCCAGCCAGAAGCAGTGGTGGGAGTAACACAGCTGGATACATCCAGGGCGGCCAGTAGTACATAAGGTAAGATGAATTCAAATATACATATCAATGTACATAGTAATTGTGCACATTCTGTAAGTAAAAGCCAAAATTACAGTAATTGACTGCAGTCCACATTTTACATAAAGACCCAAATGCATTATGGGAGTTGTAGGCTGCTTAGCCAAATTGATAGTCAAAATCAACATTGTAAGCCAATATTTCACAAGGCTACATTACAGTCAATTATTACAGACAGTGAGATCTTAAGAGTAAAGTAAATTTTAATGTGGCACAACATTAGCACCAACACAAAATAATATTGCACTGTTTCACACCACAGATGCTGAAGACGTAGACACAGATAACAGTGAATGTGGAGACAGCACACAGGCGACTGCCAAGGCTGCTGTGTTGACACCTGTGACACCATTAAGCATATCCCAGGCACCCCCAAGATGCCGGGGCACACTCACAACTCTGCAGCCAATGGAGACAGATCAGGATCCTGAAACAGCTCCTGAGACAAGCCAGCCAAGTGTGAGCCCCACAACTACACCTCAGGCACAGGTCTGGATGAGATGATGACGCAGGTCAAGGGCCCTCATAGAAGCACAGGAGGCACAAACTCCAAATGTGTGGGGTCGCATAGAGTCCCAGATGATGAGGGTGCAGCGCCTGCAAGCAAGACATATGGGCACTATAAATATGCAAATGACAAAAATGAACAAGAACATATCAGCCATGGCCGATTGCGTGACGGACCTGACTACAGCAGTTGTGGAAGACAACAGACAGACAAACGCAACACTGCAGGAGCTGGGTCGTGTGATGCAGGAGGGACACAACACACAGAGGAGGAGGCATCGCCAGTTAATGAGGCACTTGGCTGGCTATACCAGGTCAAACAACAAGCTATGCAACACCACTGCACTGCTGTCACGTAGGTCCGTGGCAATGCAAATAGATATGGGCCATTGTTGTGGGGATGTGGCCAGGGCACTTGGCCAAATTACCACTGCTGTTGAAAAGATTCAGTCTGGTACTGGTGGGCTCAGCAATGTTACAGGGGATGGGGTAGTGAGGAGGCATCCAGCCTTAGCACCATGTCTGCGCCAGTCAGCACTGGCAGGAGGTGCAGTACCCGTAGGTCAACACCTACCATTGCAGCAAGAAGTGATGATGCAGATGCAGGTGAATGACGTTTGGGTGTGCGTGGGAGGAAGCCCTAAACAGAATTATACTTCTGGATTTGTTGCATGGTGATGTAACCATGTCCAAGACATTCATAGTGACTGAGTATGAAGTCTAATATGCATTTCATTTGTCCTTTGGTGCATGCAGTAATTGTGCTATTAGGCACCATCTATGTTTGGCTAGACACCACTACCTGTACACATGTTAATAAAAACATTTCAGTTCAAGATATTCAGTGTTGTGTCTCATCAATACATACCTCAGAAATACTGTTGGGTGATGTCTGCACGTTTCCTTTGCCCTTCCGCTGAGCTTGCCAAATGCGCCTGTCATGAGTGTGCCGGGAGCTGGTTGTCCTCAGTGTCGGACAACTCTATGGGTATGCCTCTCCTTGTAGCTATATTATGCAACTTCGCACATGCAGCCACAATCCTACAGCAGGTTTCCGGCTGGTACAGCGTCGCTCCTCCAGTTTTGTGCAGGATACGAAAGCGACTTTTGAGCAATCCAAATGTCCATTCAATCACATTATGTGTCCTGATGTGTGCTGCGTAGTACCTCTGCTCTTGTGGGGAGGCTGGGTTCAAGTATGGAGTTATGATATAGTTCCTCACGGCGTATGCACTTCACCTACAGGGTAGTAAGAAAAGTGTTAGTGTCAGGTATGTATTGCCATTTCACACTTTAGTCATGTAAATAAGTATATTTATTTACCTAGCAGGTGTTCTTTGCCAAAGTTCCCCCTGAGCAGATGTGTGTGAATGCCACTATGATGAAAGAGGTATGAATCATGTGTGCTCCCAGGGTATTGCGCTTCAATGTCGGTTATGATGTTTTTCGCATTGCACACTGCTTGAAAATTGATAGAGCGATACAATTTCCTGATCCAGACGATATACTCATTTTCTGCTGGGGGACATATGGCTATGTGGGTACAATCTATGCACCCGATCACATGTGGAAACTGTGCTACTTGGCAAAGGTCGAGTTTTGTTTGGTACTATTCCTGTTGGGTTGTGGGGAAGGTGGTGTGGTTCTGGATCATAGTCATCATTGTAGTCAGGATGGATTTGAAGAACTGTGAAAGGGAGCTTTGTGATACCCCCTCCAGCTACTGCCACTACTCCCTGGAAACTGCCTGTTGCAAGTAGGTGCAGGCAACATAGCACCTGGACATGAGTTGGGATGGCATGGGTCCTAAGTGTCTGGCGCTTCATTAGTGGCTCCAATTCGGCTATTAAGGAAAGTATCATTGCAGCGTTCAGCCTGTACTTATCATATATTTCCTCTGCTGTTTTTCCCAACAAAGTGATGTGCGGTCGGAAGATCCTCTCCTGTATTCTCCTGCTTTCTCCTTCTGGCCTGGCCTGCTGCATGGATTCTCGTCCTCCTCGCAAACACGTAGATTGCTGCCATTGTGAAAAGCCTCTCTGACCTCATGGGTCAGTTTAAATAGCCTTCTGATAGTTTGCAGCTGACATTTTTTTATTTTATTTTTGTACCACCTGATTGTAATTACCCTAAACCTGCACTTGCTAAATAGCAATTTTCAAGAAAATCGCTATTTGCAATTTTACATGCATAGTATTGCGATTTATTTTAGCGATTCTTTATTTGCTATCGCATTTTTGTTTATCGCTAATAAGGAATCTCAATATCTTGTTTCCCTATTTTAGCGATTCTTTAAATTTGTGATTTTGTTATTTTTGGTTGACGCATTGGAAAATGCTAAAGAGCGCTCGCAAATAGCTATTCACTATTTTTGCGAGCACATTTTAGCTTGATGCATGTGCCTGATATTGCAGAGATTTACTGACCAGCTGATAACAGTTTCCTATTCTGGCAAAGTGAAATTTGCCCACGTCAGTAAAACGAGTAGCAGGTTAGATACTGCAAAACCAACTGCAGGCACCATGTCTACTACTTAAAATGCAACACTTTTTCCAAAGTCAAAAACATAGCATTTCTTTCATCTAGGAATGAGTGTTACATATTTTTCCTAGCTGTTTATTTTTAATGGGTTGAAAAACACAAATGTAATACTCCGACACTGGAGGCACATCCGCACGTCTTTAAAAGCCTGAATACGATGCTCAAAGATTAAATGGTGAGTGCATCCCTGTCAATAGAATTAAACAGGTTAAAGCTGACCCCCCTCCTGAGCCATTCTTAAACAAAGTGGGCTCTGCCTTTTGTGGTAAAAGTTCTGAATCATAAAATATTTTTTAGGACTCCATAGAGTGAAGCCGGTTCTCCTTCTAGTGGGATTTTTATATATATTGTACTGACCTTCAGCATTGGTTAGTGTGCCTAAACTTTATGTTTTTGGCATGACCGTGGCTCTTTCAGTGTTCCCTGGATGTGCCCAAGCTTGTCCACTCTTCTGAAAAGGAACATTGTGAACCTGTGGCACCCACTCCAGGGTGCTCTGAAGGGACTAAACATAGGCCTAGCTCCAGCATTTGCAACTGTTTGCCATGCAGACAATGCAGCGGAAGAGGAGAAACTGCTGAGTCTAGGCACTTTGTCCCTGTCTGTCAAATCACTCATTGGCTGCCCATGGGACATTCAGCATGCTCAATTAGAACCACCTGTTGCTGCCAAAGTGCCTTGAAGCTACCCACTCACCAGATTGGTATCTGAAGGAAGAGTCCATCACTTCAGTGCCCAGGGAGACCCAGTAACTATCACCAAGACACACCAGTATAGATTATGTGGACCTGCTGCAACCTCGGGACGATTTGCTGTTGATGCTGTCTCTCTCTGAAGATAGCTGCCACCACTGCCTCCAGGACACTGTCATGGAGTCTGCACCAGCCCAACATGAGCAGGACAGCAGCATGTCTTCACTACAACCATCGAGCCTGAAGTGAAAAAGGACTCTGAGCTGGAGGCCAACCTGAGGCCTACCACAGCCCAGAGAACAGGTGAGAGACTAAACACTGCTATAGATCCAAAAAGACTGATATCTAAAGTAGGGAAGCACTACACCTGTACTGTTTACTGTACCTGAAGCACCCTAGTTCATGAGAAGGGGAGAAAGGGGAAGAGTGGAGATGCAGCTTCCTAGCTTCATAAGACTTACACCTAGTTATTCCAACTTGGTCTGGAGCGCTGCTAGCATATCACCAAATAAGCTAATCCTATGTCCCATTCCTGAAAGAAATACTCATGTTTTCTGGATCTTGTGTTAAAGTGTTAGTAAACTTTATTGTTCAGTTAATTAAAACCATAACAACATTTTTCCTTTGCACTTGTGACACAATATTAAAATTTAAAATGAGTTAAAATACATCTTCATAATTTTCATCAAGATAAAATTCAAATAATCATTTTAAAAGGACAAGAAAATGAAGTTTCAGAAAATCGCAGTACAGTGTTAGAGGTATTAGTTATTTAACAAGCGTTTTTCAAAGGCAAGCAGAAACTTCACAATCTTACAGTTAATTTGTGTGTCCGTAGAGTCCAAACAGCCTATCATAGCTGACCTGCAGGTGGGTAAGCCCTTGGTCAGAAAATGATTCTTTAAAAGAAGCATTCGCTCCTGTTTCAACTTTGTACAGTGACAAATAATGTGGATTATGTCCTCTTTGGTGTAATCGCAGAGCCGACAGGCAATAGATCCCGTGTGTTTCCAGTGGTCACTAGTGGTTTTATTGGTAAGGCAAATAAAAGTAGAGACCAATGGTATCCGTGTGGAGTTCATGCAAGAATCCCTTTTAGATTTCCACTTGGCCCAACTGGGGTGGTTGAGGCCTGCAAATCCTGATGTCCGGAGACCCGACCTACTATGTGGATCCTGAGTAACTTTGCCAAGCAATCTTTCTGCACCTGGCTCTCAGTGGTAGCTTTAGTCAAGCAGTCAAGGCTCCCTTCGGAGGGGAGGGGGTTGCTACTGGTCAGTGAACATATCTCACAATTCAAAGTGCAAACAGTATGAACAATAAATCGAAGTCCTGCCAAATACTCCAGGAGTCCTCCAAGGTTCACCAGGGGCAGCACCCTTGCAGCGTGGATCAACCCACAAGTCGTAGCCTCAGTCTCTCTTTCGGTAAAGTTGGTACCGGCAGCCCCTCCTGGTAAATTTGATTGCACTCTCTTCCAGCCTCAGCACCAGGGCCCAGACAGTCACAAGACTTGGCACTCCTGTAAATACTTTTTCGGGTGGTGGCATATGGGGTCATTGCAGTGTGGTAGTGGAGATGTAACAAGAAGCACATGGCGCTCAACACAAGGCTCACTCTACGGCCCCCCTCTTCTGGCATACGAGGGTCACAGAAAACCGTCTTCCTCATGGACTATGCCCTGATCTGTGCACACCCGAATCCTCACACCTCCATGGGGAGTCCGTAAGGTAGGGCTCCCCACTGGACCTATTTCCCTCCAACGCTCTCCTCACATGGCACAGTAGTCTTTGCAAGCAGGCAGGCACTGGTGCTCCACACTCCAAGGTATGTAGTCTTGCTTTTCCTTGGTGATGTTCTCTCACTCAGCATGCAGAATAGCAAGCCTTGGCCCCCAGTCTTGGTCACAGGCAGAAGGCTTGCATAGTTTCTCTTTTTCACGCAGCCCCTCTGGCTGCTTGGCAGATGACATTTTTTGGGAACTCATCCTCCACTTCTTTTAGTTTTTCCTGAGACCAAATGCAATTTAGGGTCTTTGACTTTGAAGTTTTATGCTGGGGTTCTGCTTCTTTTAAAATGGGCACTCCTCCATTGGATCTTCTTTCATAAAAGAGATCTGCCACAGCAGGCACAACTCTAAAAATGAATGTCCATAAAATTATTCATGTGAGTGACCAGAGTGTATACCTGGATGTCAGTCACAGTGATATGTGCATCAAGGGTTAACCCCAGCCCACCCAGTTCCACTCTTTCTGATTCTCTTATCTCCAGAGATGTGTTCATACCCCTTCCTTGAGATCTATCCCTGAATCA